>NW_024543075.1:4920000-5517500 GCF_018167655.1 Microtus oregoni
ACCACAGAGGTGAGAGGTCACAGACACCTGCACCAGCACAGAGGTGAGAGGTCACAGACACCTGCACCAGCACAGAGGTGAGAGGTCACAGACACTTGCCCCACCACAGAGGTGAGAGGTCACAGACACCTGCACCACCACAGAGGTGAGAGCTCACAGACACCTGCCCCAGCACAGAGGTGAGAGGTCACAGACACCTGCACCAGCACAGAGGTGAGAGGTCACAGACACCTGCACCAGCACAGAGGTGAGAGGTCACAGACACCTGCATCAGCACAGAGGTGAGAGGTCACAGACACTTGCCCCACCACAGAGATGAGAGGTCACATTGGCCTCTGTGCACCATGGCACAGGTGAAATTCAGTCATGTGAAAATTTGGTGCTGACCTTCACTACAGTAAATATTAAAGAAAATCTCATGCTCAGGAAACACAAGTATAAACTTCTTTGGGTTCCCACAAAGACAGCCAACACTGTGTATGTAACATGCTAGCTCAGTATGCAAGGCTCTCTCTTCTTTTAATGACAGCTATCTACATAGCAAGAGATCACAGCAGTGTCTCTGGGGTTCATGGAACATGCAAAGGTAGCATATAGTGATGGTGGACATGGGAGAGTGAGAGAAATGGGACCCGGCTGTTGCAAGGTGACAGCTGAGATGCTCTGGGAACCCCGTTCACAAAAAGTCACAGGTAACAAGCTAGAAAGGACTCCACAGTGGTAGCGTCCTAGCAACATCCTCCAAGTACAGAAAACTGGAGCTGCCAACGCCAGCGGGCAGTAGCAGGTCCAGTCATGGCTCTGCTTAGTGAGTCACAACATAGATGCACAGGTAACTAGCAAGATAGAGATGAGGACAGTGTGAAGACGGAACAGAAATCAGTGAAGCTGAAGCTGGGCATGGCAGTCATTCCTAGGACTGAGGCAGGAGGAGCACAAGTTTGAGAACAGCCTGTGTTACATGATGAGCCCGTCTCAAGTGAACTAAAGTCTGGAGCACAGTCCAATACCAGAGTCCTTGCTCTGCATGTGAAAGATGCCAGGGAGGGAAGAAGCAAGGAAGCCAAGCCAGGTGTGGTGAGGCCTGCTGTGATCCCAGCACTAAGGCAGCAGAGCCAAGAGAACAGGGCTTGGCAAAATAAAGAAAACAGAGAACACCAACTAAGCTGACCCTTTCGGAAATAAAAGCAATAGGCCTCCAGTCAGACTGACATCCTCACCCTGGGAAGACATCTGTGAAACACCCCAGCTAGCATCCTACCCGAGGGTAGGAGTCTACATTCTTCTGCTAATACAGAGACAAGAGGAAGCCCGTGTTCATCACTCCACTCAACACTAAGATATAGAGGAAAGAAAAAGGAAAAGAACCCGAATCTTCAAAGAAAAGAAAAAAATCCTTATTTGTAAATAACATGATTATCTAGTTAAAAAAAAAAAATCAAGTGAATTCTAGGACTCAACTGCAATATTCAACTATTTTCATAAACTATCAATACCAATTACAATATTAAAATTAATAACAATGCCATATATGAGAGCATGAAAGCATTAAGTATATGAAAGATGTAAAAGATCTGTCTGCTGAAAACTAATAATGAGCTATCAGACGGATGCAGTCACTATCTTCATGAGATGCAGTATCCAATAGTGTTATGATATTGTCATGTTTTCTCCAAACTGACAAATAAATTTAATGGAATTGGCATTCCCAAGGAAAGCAATGTTCAGCTTTGGTTGGTTTTGATTTTTTGGTACTGTTAAGGATTGAACCTATGGGCTTGCAACTGCCAGGCCAGTGTTTTACCGCTGAGTACTTCACCTGTAAAAATAGTTCTTTTGTAGAAGCTGAGAAATTTGTAAAGTTCCTATGTGAACATGGAGGAAATAAAACAGACAAAACAACTTCAAAGAAGAGTGAGGCTGAGGTCCATCAAAGGTACCATCACCAAGACAGAACAGGACAGAAGAGTCCACAGACAGACAGACGACATGGATTCTCAGCAAAGGCAGAAGAACAATTAGTGGGGAAAGTCTTCAACAAATGTTCCTGGACAACTGGTCATCCGTGTGCAAAATAAGAACTTCACAATTGGGGCTGGAGAGATGGCTCAGTGGTTAAGAGCATTGCCTGCTCTTCCAAAGGTCCTGAGTTCAATTCCCAGCAACCACATGGTGGCTCACAACCATCTGCAATGAGGTCTGGTGCCCTCTTCTGACCTTCAGGCATACACGCAGAAAGAATATTGTATACATAATAAATAAATAAATATTTAAAAAAAAAAAAAAAGAACTTCACAATTGCGCCATATCCAAAGCAAATGCTAATACACATCAGGAGAGGTCCATATAGCTAAGAGTAAAATCTAAGCTGTCATTCTGCAAGAAGAAAGCAAACTTCTATGACTTCAGGCTAGGCATATTTCTAGATAAGAAGCACCACTACTATAAACTTCCAAAACTACCCCCTAAAACACGGTGTTAACAGAAAAAGACAAGACCTAGACTTGTCCCTCAGAATAGGTAAAGAAGTGCAACTTAAAAATAAGAAAATGGGCTGGGCGGTGGTGGCCCACACCTTTAGTCTCAGCACTTGGGGCGGGGGGGGGGGGGGGGTAGCGCAGAGGTAGGTGGATCTCTGTGAGTTCAAGGCCAGCCTGGTCTACAAGAGCTAGTTCCAGGATAGGCTCCAAAGCTACAGAGAAACCCTGTCTCAAAAAACCAAAAATAAAATAAAAATAAGAAAATGGACTGGGGGCCGGGCAGTGGTGGCACACGCCTTTAATCCCAGCACTTGGGAGGCAGAGGCAGGTGGATCTCTGTGAGTTCGAGACCAGCCTGGTCTACAAGAGCTAGTTCCAGGACAGGCTCCAAAACCACAGAGAAACCCTGTCTCGAAAAACCAAAAAAAAAAAAAGAAAAGAAAAGAAAATGGACTGGGATGCAGCTCAGCAGTAGAGCAGGTCTTACTGTATTCAATCCCAGCACAGAAAGAACAAAAGGAAGAGGATGAGGATGCTGGAGCACGTCTTTAATCTCAGCATGCAGGAGGTAGAGGCAAGCAGATCTTTGTGTAGTTGAGGCCACTCTGGTGTATGTAGTGAGTTTCAGGACAGCCAGGACTATGTAGAGATACCCTATCTCAAAAAACAAAACCAAAAAGGGAAGGGGGTCTGGGGCAATGGTTGAGTGATTATGAGCACTTATTGCTTTTCCAGAGAACCTGTGTTCAATTCCCAGTGTCCACATAACAGCTCACAGCCATCAGAAACATCAGTTTCAGGGGAGTGGACACCCTTTCTGGCTTCCATGGACACCACTCATGCAATAGTGCACAGAGATATATGCAGGCAAAACACCCATACACCTAAAACAAAATTTTTAAATGAGAAAAAGATTTGAACAGACATTTTCCCAGAGAAGACACACTGATGGCCAATGGACACAGGAAAATACGGTCAGCATCACCTAGTAGGAATATACATCAAACGCTGCAACCTGGGAGGTTAAAATTAAAACTGGCCAGGGCTGAGAAATGGCCCAGTGGCTAAGAGCACTTACAGCTCTTGCAGAGGACCTGGGTTAGAATCGCAGCATGCATATGACTGCTCACACCTATCTTTAATGCCAGTTCTAGGAAACCTGATGCCTTCCTCCACAGGCACCACATGTATGTGGTGCACAAACATGCATGCAGGCAAAATTCATAAGCAGTAAATAAAATATTAAATCCAACAATAATAAAATAAAAGACTGGCCACACATGTAAAGAGGACTCAGAACAGCCTGGACCCCCGTTCTCTACTAGGTGGTGTATGGCATAGTAAAATTGCCCTGAAAACCAGCTTGGTAGTTCTTAGGAAGCTAAAGCTCACCTTTAAAAAGTGGCCTTGATTGTGACAGCCAAGAACTACACACACTCCATGTCCACCAGGGTGAACAGATAAACCAAGGGCAGGATGTCTGGTGATACACAATGAGTTCAAGCACCAAAAGGAATGCAGAGCGTGGATAACTCAGAACAATCAAGCCCGGTAGAGGAAGCCAGGAGAGAGGATGTGTTCTGCACAATTTCGTTGACAGAATGTTTATCTACTTCCTGTCCACCCACAAGGGATTAAGATTAAGGAAGGGTCTTACTATGTAGCCAAGGCTGGTCTCAAACTTATGATCCTATCTCAGCCTCACAAGTACTGGGATTTGGGACATGTATCACCACACCCAGCAGAATGTCCACCATCTTGTATGACAATATGATATGGTCATATTTCAAATCTTACCAAATCACATACTTGTAATAACATAAGATTATATAATACTTTAATGACTTACTTTTAAAACCATACCTAGATAAGATGAGCTGCAGCCCCCACAACCCACTGCTACTCACCCAAATAGCCCATGCCTGTTGAGGGTGTAAAGGAGGTAATCAGCCATGGTCTCTTCTCCAACAAGATGGTCCAACACAGTTCCTGGAAGACAAGCAGCTAAGGCAAGCCCATGGAACAGCGGACATCTGTGCTCCACCAAGCCCAAGTGTCTCCCAGTTGAAGGCGGAAAACCTCAAGCTACTAGGGAACCTCCCTGCAGCATGGCTCACAGTTGTGGCCTTCCTGCTTTGGCCATGTGACTTGTTGCCATCACGTTACAGAGCAGAATGGCAGCCAGCACATGTATGCTGTGGGCTAGTCTCCCTCTCAAAGCCGTGAAAAGCATCTGGTAGCAGGAAAGGTGGAGGAAGTAATGACTCCACCTGCCTAGGGGACAGTCAAAGTCAGTAGTGGAGCAGAGGCACACCCATTCCTAGCAGGGGCTCACCACACAGGGCCAGCTTCAGGCCTGTCTCCACACTTTCAATCCGAGGAGCCAGCACCCCAGGAGTATCCAGCAGGAACATCAGTGGACGCTCACATACCTGTGCAGCAAAAGGTGGATGAAGCAGGCAGCTCTGCCCGGCAGTCAAACCATTGCCAGAGACGCTGCAGCAGGCCTCTGGATAAACCCACCACATACGTTGTCTTCTGTACCAAGGTTTAGGCTCCCCATTGGGTATAATTTCTGCTTAAGTTGAAGAATAAATAAAAGCCCAAGGTCCATGGAAAGTACAAGGGAATACGTGAGTGTGGCTCTGGCAGGTGAGGTAAAAAGGCTGCCTCCCTGAAAGATCTGCACAGAATATAGCAGCAGTGGCCCTAACAGGAGAGGAGGGCAAGGATGGGGGTCAGAAGCAGTGCCAATGCTGCACTCAGGGGTGCCAGGCTCAGTAGAACCAGCACAGCTCTGGGCAGGGCTCTGGGCTTAGCAATCAAGAGCCCTACCTGGATTCTGGATGTCACAGCTCTGGTGATTCCTGGCTCACCGCCCACTCTGGCAGCTTTTCCTGAAAAGACAGGAGAGAGGCCATCAAATATTTATACATAGCAACAGAGCAAGTAATAAAATGTATTTAGCCAACATATCCAGCAAGCAGAATGGAAACCAGAGGTCAATAAGTTGCCAATTTATAATCTGTTCCTTCCTGAGTACCAAAGAACACATGGCAAGGGTTTTTTAAAGCTAGGCACAGTGACCAAGGGTCAACAAAAGTCCAGAGCTCACTTCCCAGTGTAGAAAGGTTCCCCCTGATACAAAGGTCACACCAGACCTGCTCCTCTACCTCAAAACCTCTCCTGGACTCACCTACTCCAGAGCAGGGAGGCCAGCGCCACCCTTGATTCTGGCACTGTGGCTGCCTAGCATGGGACCCAGCCCAGGGCACCCCAGAGAGGCTACCTATTCACTGCCAACCACCACAGGGGCAAAAGGATCAAAGTGTCCATCACAGATGACCAGAGGGATGAGATACAGACAGCGGAATAACTTGGACCTAAGGAGGAGGGAACTGCTAACAGTTCCAATGTGGACAAACCTAGAACAGTAGATGAAGGGAGACAAGTCAGTTCCAGAATTTGGGGGGCTTTTTGTTTTATTTTGTTTTGTTTGTTTTTTAAGACAGGGTTTCTCTGTGTTACAGCTCTGGCTGTCCTAGAACCCACTTTGTAGACCAGGCTGGCCTCAAACTCACAAAGATCTGCCTGCCTCTGCCTCCCAAGTGCTGGGATTAAATGTGTGCACCACCATTGCCTGGCTCCAGCATTCCTCATTGACACAGCTGGACAGAAATAGAAGAGGGCTGACAGGCACTGGGGAAGAACAGGATGATATGTTTGAAGCTTCAGTCTCAGGTAATTTAAATTTTGGCTAATAGGGATGCCTATTCAACCCTATAAACAACTTAACACCCCAAACAAAGAAGATAGACACTTTAAAGGAAAATAAAGCTAAAAAATTAGATGATTGTGACACCCCTCCCCCAGTTAATGTCCCAAATACCCACTTCCTAAAATAAAAGTACAACATGATTTCAAACTCTCAACCTTTACAGTACAAATGGGTGCTGTTGCTGTTTCACAGTTTTGTTTTGTCCTTCGGAGACAGAATCATTATTGTGGCCTTGGTTAATCTAAAACTTGCTCTATAAACCATCCTAGCCTTGAATTCACAGAAATCCTCCTGCCTCTATCTCTCAAGTGCTGGGATTAAAGGTGTGTGCCACCACACTTTGTTGTAACCTGGCTGTCCTGGACATCTCTCTGCAGATCAGGCTGACCTCAAAATCAGAGAGCCACCTGCCTCTGCCTCTGCCTCCCAAGTGCTGGGATTAAAGGTGTGTACCAACACATCTGGATTTGTAAACATTCTTGAATAAACACTGTACTGTTGGTGTGAAAAATGAAGTGGATAAAATTTATCCCAAAGTCCAAAATGCATAAAAGCCAAGAGTACATGAAAGCTTAGTAAGAACACACTGTGTAACAAATGGCTGTTCGCTGCACAGACCTCCTTCAAACCATTAACTGTCCTTTCAGCAAACAGGGCACGAGCTACGGAAGGAATGCCTCCAAGCAACAGAGCGCTGGCCATGCTCTCCCACACTGCCTTCCTCCAGGAGTGGAAGTCAGCAACCAGGGACTGCCTACCTGACCTGAGGTGCTGTCGCCTCAGGGAGTTGATGAGAGAGGATTTGCCTACATTAGGGACACCGACCACCATGATGCAGTACTCCAGATTCTGGGGAGACAGAAGAGTTTCAACTTCATCCCACCTAGGCTGTGAAACCCACAGCCCAGGGGAAGGGGACATCAACACAAAGGCCCCATGCTGACCAACAGGGTTGGCCCATTCTTTTGCATTAAAGAAAGTAAAAACAAAGCCTGGGTCCTGGCTGGGACACAGCCCAGTTCTCTGTATTAAAGAAGGCTCAGAATGGACAAGCAGGAAGGGACTCAGTAACTCCACATACCCACCCCCAGCTCTACATCCAACCAACCTCTGCTCGATGGTAGCGGTAGCTGCACTTGATCAGTTCCGTGACTTTTGGGATTATCTGCAACAAACAACCACATCTTCTGGTCATACATTCCTTACTGACCCACTTAACTAACAGGGTCAGGGACCCTGTCTTTACACTTAGCCCTTGATTAGGAGGGTCAAGATCTCATCCACACCTCACTGAGATGAAAACTTAGGCAGCCAGATAACAGGTATCCAACTGTCCACCTGAGCCACAGCTAACTGGGTTCACCCACCCACTCTCAACCCAACTGACCACACACACCATGAAATAGCAGGGTGGCTACCTCAGGGGGGCCTCTACAGCAACTGTAACTACTTACTAGACGGTGCACACATCAACTCATGGGGTTCCATCAAAACAACTGCGAAACGAGTTACTGGGTTCTGTGATGGAGGAGTTACTTTCATTGGTTAATAAAGAAACTGCTTTGGCCCTGATAGGACAGAAAATTAGGTAGGCGGAGTAAAAAGAACAGAATGCTAGGAGAAAGAAGCCGAGTCAGGCAGTCGCCATGATTCTCCGACCCCAGATGGATGTAGGCTAGAATCCTTCCTGGTAAGACACCATCTCGTGATGCTACACAGATTATTAGAAATGGGTTAATCGAGATGTGAGAATTAGCCAATAAGAGGTTACAGATAACGGGCCAGGCAGTGCTTAAAAGAATACAGTTTCCATGTAATTATTTTGGGTAAAGCTAGCCGGGTGGCGGGAAGTGGCCCCACCACTCCTCCTTACAACAGTTCTGCAAGAGGCTCTTATTACTTATAAGCCCAGAATACTCCCTCAGAACTCACACAGGAGTGCATCCACACAGGAGACAGGCAGCCCAGGAGACCATGCACCCCCAGGCAGCTAAAGCCAATTCCAGGATTTTATCCCCATTATTTATCAACCAACATGTACAGAGGCTCACCAGCTTGATGTTTTCATCCTTGACACAGTTTGTAAAAATGACATTCCTCAGGCCTTTTCCTTCTAAGTGTTGAGCAATTCTCTGAAAGAGACATTTCTATCTTAAATACTAAATTAAAATATGAATCATATGCCAGGCATGGTGGTACAAACCTTTAAACTCAATACTACACAGAAAGACCCTATCTAAAATAAGATTTTTAAAATGTGTCTGTGTGTGTCTGTGCAGGCACACACACTTGCGAGTGCATGCAGACAAGTAGGTAGGTGTGTGTGTATGCTTGTGTGTGTACATATCACCACTAGAGAGACAGCTCAGTTAAGAGCACTGACAACTCTTCAAAGGACCAGGTTTGATTCCCAGCACCTACGTGGCATAACTCCAGTCCCAGGTGATTAAGTATCATCTTCTGGCTTCCACAGGCACAGATACAGATGCAGGCAAAAATGCCCACATAAATAAAAATAAAGATTAACAAACAAACAACAAATACAAATACATACATACACACATATATACAGAGAGAGAGGAGGAGGAGGAGGAGGAGGAGGAGGAGGGGGAGGAGGAGGGAGAGGAGAAGGGGGAGAGAGAAAAAGAGAAAAAGATGATGTACTACTAAAACTCAAGAATCTGAGCTTGGGGACAGTGAAACAGTTCAGCTGGAAAGACACTGGATGCCAACCTGAGTTCCATCCCAGAGACCTATACAATAGAAAAAAAAGAACCGACATCCCCAAGTTGTCCTTGGACCCCCAAACGCATGCCATGGAACATACATATCCACACGTGCAGAGAGTTAATAAGTAATAAATGTTAAAAAAAAAGTTTTTTAAAAAGGAATCTGGTTGACCCGGGTGCCACTTTCCTTTAATTTTGGCACTCAGCAGGCAGACACAGGTGGGTCTCTGTGAGTTTGAGGCCACCCTTGTCTCGATACAGCAAGTTCCAGACCAGCAAGGACTACAAAGTGAGACTGCCTCAAAAATAAATAAAAACTTAAGGATGAACCTAAGCTTGAAAGGACAGTGCAGGTGCTTTCGTCTGCTCAGAGACAGCTTCAACTCTAGGAGCAGGGCAACAAAAAGTGGGTGTCAGCAAGCACAGTGCAGAGCCGCAACTCTGAGAACAAGGGGCTCTAAAGAGACCCTTGCAAAGCAAGTGGGAAGAGCCCTAGGGCAGACATAGCTGTGCTATTTGTGAACCTCAGGCTCTGCCAGGGTGCAGACGGGGGACACAGCCTGTTCATAGGGACTTCAATGCTTCTGAAGGTAAGATGGGACTGAACCAAGTCACTCTGAAGCCTCAGCACTGAGCTTCTCTGAGGAATCCCATCACTTTCGTGGGCTCTATCATATCTCCCCTTTCGGGGAGGAGGGGAAATTGAGACAGACTTTCACTATGTAGCCTTGGCTGTCCTGGAACTCATAGAGATCTGCCTACTTCTGTCTCCCACATTTTAGGATAAAAGGTGTGCCACCACGCCAAGCATGAGAGTTCATTTTAAACTGAAATAGTATTGAACCCAATCTGACTATAGAGAATAAGTATTACCATAAGCCCAAAAGTAAACTAAAGCTGACAAAATCATTAAACTTAATATTTAGTATAATCAGTATACATATTTTATTTATATTCACATTTATCAATACATGTTGAAAATCAGCATTGTGCTTAGTCATTACTGACCACAAAATATAATCAATGCTTAAATAAACAAAAAGTAATTCATGGATGCAGTCAGCTTTTTCGGTTATTGTTACCATACTATGTATCATATAATTAAGATATTTGCCTGGGGGCTGAAAAGATGGTGGAAAGGTTAAGGGCATTTGCTGCTCTTGCAAGTTTGGTTTCCAGCACCCACACAACTCATAACTCCAATTCCAGGGGATCCAACACCCTCTTTTGGCCCCTGTGCACACTAGGTACACATGTGTTTCACATACACACATACAGGCAAAATACTTATGCACAGAAAATAAATCTTTGAGGGGGGGGAAAGCTACTAGTCATGACAGAGAAATACTGATCTCTGGTCTCTGCAAAGATTCACTCAGATGTCCCCCTGGTATAGGCCACGGAGGGGGGAGGGGTGAAGCCCAAGTCCTTCAGAAGCCTGGCACTAGTCTCACTTCCTATGCCTGCCCAGCAGAGGGCAGTGTCCACCATCAGTCTGTAAAGGCTAGCATGTAAAACACAGATGCTTTCTCTTAACAGATCAAGTCTTCACTAATAAAAACAGGAGAAGGCACTTGAAGATAAACAACCAAATGGGGCAAAGCCCGGAAGCTTGTTCAGCAAGTGAAGCGCGTAGTCAGTTCCCCAGGCCTCGCGGCAGGTGCTGCCAATAGACATCCACCATCTTAGACATTCTGACCTTCCATATAAGTTCTCTTGCTCTTCAGTAAAGGAAAAATGTCTGCATCATTAACAACTTTTAAAACACTGGTTTGAATTCAAGATCCTGACATTCCTCTTTCCAAAGAATTTGACAACATAGCCATTAAAGTAGAGTCAAGACTTCAAATAATATTTCCTCCCATCACTGCCTACTTCTAGGCCACATAGAAAATAAACTGCCCTGGGACCCAAATCTGCCTGGTTTTTGAGCAGTGGTGTTTAACCTATGGAGCCACAATCCCTTCAGAAGTTGACCAGCCCTTTCATAGGGGACACCTAAGATCATCGGAAAACAGATATTTGCATTATGATTCATAACAGTAGCAAAATTACAGTTACGAGGTAGCAATGAAAAAAATGTTATGGCTGGAGGTCACAACATGAGGAATTGTATTGAAAGGTCCCAGCATCAGAAAGGTTTAGAGAAACTGTTAGGTACTTTGGAATTTTCATATCCCAGTCCCACACTGAGCCCTTCCAGTTTCTGGATCACAGGGTATGCAGAAAACAACTAGCAGGAGAAAACCCGGGGTCAGGCTGAGTACAGTCAGCTGGGGGTACTGCAGCCACCACAAGGGAACTCTGGGCTACACCACAGATGGCCAGGACTACAAGCATTAGCCTTGTGGATCTCCCAACTCATTAAAGCTAAGTAAAATATAATCAGTCTCTTTGCTTCGGCAATCACACGTGGCCAAAGACTACCATGGGGAATGTAGGAGGCAGAGCATCCGTCAGAAAGACTCGAGGCACAAAGCAGCTATAGTGGTCACCAGGGCTCCCGCAGCACACCAACCCACTCCCCACAGGAGGTGTGTCCGTCTTCAGCATTTGGGCCACAAGTTCATGTTTGAGGGGAACAGCTGTTGCCAAGAAGCCAGGCCAGATGATACCTCCTGCAAAGCCAGTTGTTTTAAAGCAGAGCCTACCCAGGGGCATACCAGGAGTCCTGTGTCGGTGGCTCTGTCACACTGCTGCTGGCATCGGTGCAGAGGCACTCACCTGCTGCTCTGTAAGATCCGCCAAGTCCATTTTGTTAAGGACAAGTAAATGAGGCTTCAGACCAAGTAGCTCCTGGAACAGAGGGTTTCGACCTGAAAGTGGGATGTGCTGATGTTAAGGCAAAATCCCTACTGAGCTTTACCAGTGGTTATCCGGCCAGGAGCTAAAGCCAAAGAAGAAGCCCCATCTCAGAGCAACAACCAAACAACTCATCTTCCTGTTCCCAGACGTAGGGGGGCCAACCTGATGCTGCCCTTGTGGTTTATGAAGAGTTTCAGAAGCTGATCAGGCAGGCCATTGTCACCTGACTTCCGAAACTGATGGTGGGAAGAATAAAATCAAAATTTTAAGAAAATTCACTGATTAGATGCCAATGAAATGACCTGAGCATTTAAGAAAATGTGATTCCTAAGAAGCACTAACTAAATTACCTTGAGCACCACCTATTCTGGCTCCTGAAGATGCCGCTTCCAACTATCCTCAGCTACCTCAGGCTGAATGGGGCTACAACATGTGACATTAACATAGGCAAGATGGGGCTTCTTACCTTTACACTCTGCCCCTTTGGTCTTCCTGGGAGGATCTGGTACAAGCGTCCCAAGGCCTCCACCTGCCCCATCTGGGTACCCGGGAAAGCTGCTATCTCCACCCAAATGGTCCTCCTCTCACAGCTGATTAGTCCATTCACAAACCCAAGTCTCTAGGCTCCTCTCCTAAAATGCTACAGAAACCACTATCCAGCAAAGACCTGCTGCCACATCGTAGATGCAGCTGAATGTTCCAGAGACTAAAAGACATCAGTCCTCTCATCAGATATGCTAAAAAAAAAAAACAATGTTTTATCTTTTTGATAATCAAACATAGCCAGGATTAGAAGTGCACACCTTTAATCCCAGCAAGCAGATCTATGTGAGTTCCAGGCCATCCTGGTCTACACAGTGGGTCCAGGCCAGTCAAGGCTATAATGCAAGACCCTGTCTCAAAGTGATAATAATAGTAATAATAATAATAATATCACACCTGGCAGTATGTGACATTAAGTGAATTAATAGGATTCACAGCCTATAACAAATACACCATATGTACTATTGCTAAAGTTCCAACTCTGAAAGCTGAAACAGTCCCTCATTCTCCATTCCTGTTTCCAGGGACTCCCACCAGTAGCAGCAGGTCCCCACACCCACCACCAGCTGTTCCAAGGGCCTGGGCCTATTGGTCTGGCATCCCCAGGCTCTTCTCAGGCTGAATAAGTAGGATGAGGAAGAACCCACATGCCAATAACTGCATCACAGAAACTAAACACAGCTTAAATACAACAAAATGGTCTGAGAAGCAAGTGTCAATGGACATGACAACGACTTGCCAATCCATTCTCACTTAAGGACAGGAGGAACGCCCAGGTTGGCAAGACCATTTAATCTCAGGTTTCATAACTTACCCCTAAAAATATCAAAGTGAACCAGCCAGAGGCTGAGACAAATAATGCATCAGGCAGAAGCTCTAAGCACACAGCCTGGACCCCCACCCCAGAGATTCGGATCTAAACAGGAGAGCTAGAGATTAATGCAAAAACCTCCCAGGAATCCTGATGTGTAATGAGTTGGAAACCACTTTAGGTGCCAGTGATTACAAAAGAAGCTGTCGGCAGTTGGAGACATATGACTGGACCAGAGGCAGAACAGTCTAAATTGTCCAAAGGAGACCGAGCGAGAGCAGGAAAGCTTCCTGTTGCCTCTAGGGTCTAGCAGAGGTGCCCTCCTACAGCATGAAAGGATATCCGGGCGTCATGAACCTCGATAACACAATCCACCTGCTTCAGACTGCTCTGCATCTTCTTTAGTCCTGGAAGGTAGAAGGGCACTAAGGGAACAGCCCAAGGAGGCAGATTTAAATGATCCTAAGGAAATACATCTGAGAACACATCAGGGCACACAGGGCTATAGGAGGCACCATTATGAGCTTTGGGGTGCCCTGGGTGGGTCTGAGCAGAACACTTCACATATGAGGGTCTTGGGTGTTGATCTGGAGGCCCTTGATACTTTGCTGAGTTAATGACCTCAACACATTAACCAAAAGAGAGAAAAAAAAAAATGAGGCTCCGCCCCACAACTGCCGCCCTCCCGGTCACACTCCTGGCGCCTTCCAGCCACACTACCACCTCGCATGGCAGCGGCAGCAAGACCACAGCAACCAGGAGCCCAGCGATGCACTATGCCAGGTGTCTGTCTGGGGCCAGGTTGTGACCTCTAAACTCAGCCATCACTCCGGTGGACCGGCTTGCACGTGCCTTCACCACTCAGTGCGACTGAAAGCATCAAGCGTGGAACAACTCTCCAACCCGAGGCCAGGAAGGCAACCAAAGGAGCCTCCGGGGCCGGCGCCCGGGCCGCCCGCGCCTCCCGCTGGTCTCACCCTTGGCCATGTGGCCGGGGAACCAGCGTGCCACTTCGTGACCTTGCAGAGGAAAGCACTCGCGCCAAGCGGCCCCCACGGCACCCCATGCCTGCGGCCAAAGCCTCATAGCTCTGATAGCGCTGGTGACGGAAGCGCTCACTGAGGGACCGACACTGCGAGAGCCTGGGTTTGCTCTCAGGAGTTCCGGCGCTCTAGGGTTCCGCGCGCGTTTGCGCATGTGCTTGAATTGTAGCCCTGAGTGGGCGGGACCGGTGTGACTTTGACGGTTCCGTGAGGCCCCATTCTCAAGATTCCCGAGGTTACACGAGGTTCTTTTGCGTAACTTGAAGTTTTTTTTTTTTATTAAGAGACCTTATTGCGTTTTTGTAGTAGTTTTTATATCAGTTGGGGTGGCGCACATCTTTTATCCAGGCACGGGAGAGGAAGAGGCAATCAGGGAGCTTAAGTCCATCCTGCTCTACATAGTGGATTCCAGGTCAGCCAGAGCTATGTGGTGAGACCGGAAAAACAACAAGGACTGAATTTTGTTTATATTTATTTGAAGTGTCTGTGTATACTACACGTACGTAGGTAACCCCAGTAGCCAGAAGACAGTGGATCCCCTGGACCTTGAATTACAGGTGGTTTTGAGTCCTTTGACTGGGTGCTGGGAACCGAACTTCAGCCCTCTGTAATAGCAGCAAGCATTTTTAACCCCCAAGCCATCACTTCGGCCCCAATCTGGAGACTTTGCACTACAGTCCAAATGTTTCAGGCTTGAGGATATAGCATGGAGGATGACAGCTTGCCTAGCATGCCCGAAATTAGGTTTTTGAAAAGGCAGGAGGATTTGAGCTGCTGGCAGTAGGGATGGGTTCCTCTGCGGTGGGAAACTGGCCTGAGAAGTCTAGGAATTTAAACTTAAAATCTGGACACATTTTTTTTTCCTTTTGAGACAATATTTCATTTTGGAGCATGTTCTACAAAAAACTAAAAAGAAAACTTTAAATTAGAAGTCTCAGTCAGGTATGATAGACACACCCGTAGTCCTAGCAGGTGAAAGTTACAGGTGAAGAGTTCAAGGTCAACCTGGGCTACACTAGACTGTCTAAAAAAATAAAGTCTTATTTTTCCCTCATCTAAATCAATGTAATGAAATGTAGTTGTCCCTATCAGTTCTTGGGCCTTTCTTAGAACTTTCCAGTGTTTTACTTTCTGTAATGCCTTCATTTTCTTTTCAAGTGAGCCAGTTTAATGTAAGTGTTCAAAGTACTGACCGCAGCCCTATTAATACAACGGAAGTGAAGCATTCTTCTTAATGCAAGACTAAATGTCAATGTAGCTGCTCCTAGTGGAACAGGCCAGCGATACCAGCTAATGATGGAGGGTGCTACCCTAAAAGAGGCCCTATCTCAAAATAAAAGGGCTGACATGTAACAATATTATAAAGGTTGCAAATGCAGGAAGACTTGGGTTTAATCCCCGGTACTCCTCCACCCCCCAACCATACATACACACACACACACACACACACACACACACACACACACACCTCTGTAACTCCAGCACTTATGAGATTGAGGCAGAATAGAAAGTTCAAGGCCAGCCTGGACTACCAAGTAAAATGTTGTTATCAAAAGAAAAAAAGGGGGAAATGTGTCCACATTCTAAATTTAAAGCTCTAGGCATGTCAGGCCAATTCTCCACCATGGCGAAGCCCCATCCCCTGCAGCTCGAATCCTCCTGGCCTCTCTCCTTGGCAAGCCTGTTTCTCCCACAAAGTCACCTAGGTTTGTCTCTGAAAACTGAAATGCCTCCCTGAGGGTCAACAGTAAAGACCTTTGCCCTTGAAAAAAATTACTGGAGTCTTTTTCCCGTGGTATCCCATGAAGGACAGTCTGGTGACAGAAAGCAGGAAGCGTTCCTAATGATGTGACATGCTTCCTGACAGACTGGAGCGACGGAGGAACGGCAGGCCTTGGAGATCTGAAGGATGAGGAGTCCAGCAGAGAGCTGGACTGGACTGTGCACAGACAGGCAAGCCAGGAGCTGTTTTGGAAATGGAAGCCTGACTGATGCAACCAAGAGGGGTCGCACTCAGCCCTTCTGGAGCCTGGGGCCAGTGACAGTGCCACGCTGTGCAAGGGAGGGGCAAGAGTCTCCACAAGCTCCTATAGCTCCCTCTGGAGCACCACCCCAGTGGCTGCACCAGCCTCTCCAGCTCCACCATGCATAGGTGTGCGAGCTCTTGGGGCAGATGCAGCATGGGGAGTTAATACGTCTGAGTGTTCTGTCTTCTCTGTAAGCAGGAGCAATGGACCTGTCCTCTGGAGCTGCTGGGAGGATGCACTGAGACAGGCTGCAAAGTGTCCAAGAGTCCTACCCGACATTGCCTAGCTCCCCAAGGCATTCCCCATATCTACCCCAATACTCCTGACTCCCTAACACCCATCCTAACCATATCTCCATATTCTGTGTCCCCAGTACCCTCCCTGAGTTTGGCCAACCTGCTCCCTCAATAATCTTTAATCTTTTTTTTTTTTTTCACCTCCAAAAATCCCCAAGCCAGGCCAGGATAAGATGCCTCACCCTGCCCCACCCAGTCTTCTCAGTTCATCCTGCCCGCCGCCCCTCTATGGTACCTGACATGGATCCATTAATGATCAAAGGGAGGTTCATTAGCCATACTGTGGTCCTGGACAACAGCGGTGGGAACACCTTCAAAAACAGTACAGAGGGTAACCCCAGACCCTAAGGCCCAAAGAACCCAGAGGGGAAGGCCGTGAGCTGGGGATAAAAGTAGACAGGATCTGGACTTGGGTGGGAACAGGATGAGAACTGGATGCAGTATGAGGAGGACTCTAGACACAGGGGTTACGGTATTAGCGGCTTTATGTGCGCAACAACACAGTGAGGCATCCATGGGCAGACCAACCCAGACTCCAACAACAGATAGGAAAAATGAGACCACTTTCCCAAAGTTAAAGCTACCAGTAAGATCCCAAAACCTCAAAGCCAAGCTGAAAATCATGTATCCAACAGACAGGGGAGTTTGGTCAGCCCGCCTGATAGAGCAGAGCAGCAGACACTCACAGCCTGGGCCGGTGCTTCTGCACCTGTGAGTCCCACAGACCAAGGAGGCGATCGGCTTCCCTCCAGCCGGACAGGAGGGCCCCGTGTGTGGTGGAATAAAATGTCCGATGGGTGGCTTCCCCAGCGAAGAGTACCTGGAGCTGCGGGAAAAGACCAGATTCGAACAGGGATGCAAGTGGGGCAGCTGTGAAGACATCCACAGAAAACAAGAGCCCCCGCCCGTCCGTCTGCAGACGTGCCAAAGACGTAACTGCCCATGCCAGGCAGATGTGAGGACCAATGATGCCCGGCTGGTAAGGCCCTGAAGCTGTTGATCTACCACGGGAGAGTGGGGCTAACCCGAATACACCATGCAGTAGTGAGAAGTCACTGCCTGCAACTAAGAGTGACGTGACAGTGAGCAAGCTGACGGCCCATGAGACACCTGGGAAACTGAACAGTGGCACTGGGTAGCCGTCTTGGAGATACACACCGAGATCTCTGCATGGAAGCATACTCAGTAATTAGGGGACAGTGGGCAGACCCTGCTGGGGCGGGGGCAGGGGGCACCAACTGCTCCTACCTACTTCTCTACAGCTGATGACTTTTGAAACGTGGTCTCACTATGTGGTTCTGGCTAGCCTAGAACCTGCAGTGATCTTTCTAGCTGGTATTACAGGAGCATGTGCCTCCATGACCACCTGACTGTCTTAAAGCAACAGTGTGAACATGTGCTTTCAATACTAGAATCAGGTGGAGAGGTGGAGGGGGGAGTGTCGGCAAGTGGTAGAGTGCTTGCCTGGCATGCTCAGGGCTTCCTCGCCAACACAAAGAAAAAGAGATAGATAAAGCAGCTGGAAGCACGGTCTGGCGAGAGGGTGGTTGTTGGAAGCACGGTCTAGGGAGAGGGTGGTTGTTGGAAGCACGGTCTGGGGAGAGGATGGTTGTTGGAAGCACAGTCTGGGGAGAGGATGGTTGTTGGAAGCACAGTCTAGGGAGAGGGTGGTTGTTGGAAGCACAGTCTGGGGAGAGGATGGTTGTTGGAAGCACAGTCTGGGGAGAGGATGGTTGTTGGAAGCACGGTCTAGGGAGAGGGTGGTTGTTGGAAGCACGGTCTAGGGAGAGGATGGTTGTTGGAAGCACGGTCTAGGGAGAGGGTGGTTGTTGGAAGCACAGTCTGGGGAGAGGGTGGTTGTTGGAAGCACAGTCTGGGGAGAGGGTGGTTGTTGGAAGCACAGTCTGGGGAGAGGATGGTTGTTGGAAGCACAGTCTGGGGAGAGGATGGTTGTTGGAAGCACAGTCTGGGGAGAGGATGGTTGTTGGAAGCACAGTCTGGGGAGAGGATGGTTGTTGGAAGCACAGTCTAGGGAGAGGGTGGTTGTTGGAAGCACAGTCTGGGGAGAGGATGGTTGTTGGAAGCACAGTCTGGGGAGAGGATGGTTGTTGGAAGCACGGTCTAGGGAGAGGGTGGTTGTTGGAAGCACGGTCTAGGGAGAGGATGGTTGTTGGAAGCACGGTCTAGGGAGAGGGTGGTTGTTGGAAGCACGGTCTGGGGAGAGGGTGGTTGTTGGAAGCACAGTCTGGGGAGAGGGTGGTTGTTGGAAGCACAGTCTGGGGAGAGGATGGTTGTTGGAAGCACAGTCTGGGGAGAGGGTGGTTGTTGGAAGCACAGTCTGGGGAGAGGGTGGTTGTTGGAAGCACAGTCTGGGGAGAGGATGGTTGTTGGAAGCACAGTCTGGGGAGAGGGTGGTTGTTGGAAGCACGGTCTAGGGAGAGGGTGGTTGTTGGAAGCACGGTCTAGGGAGAGGGTGGTTGTTGGAAGCACGGTCTAGGGAGAGGGTGGTTGTTGGAAGCACAGTCTGGGGAGAGGGTGGTTGTTGGAAGCACAGTCTGGGGAGAGGATGGTTGTTGGAAGCACGGTCTAGGGAGAGGATGGTTGTTGGAAGCACAGTCTGGGGAGAGGGTGGTTGTTGGAAGCACAGTCTGGGGAGAGGATGGTTGTTGGAAGCACAGTCTGGGGAGAGGGTGGTTGTTGGAAGCACAGTCTGGGGAGAGGATGGTTGTTGGAAGCACAGTCTGGGGAGAGGATGGTTGTTGGAAGCATGGTCTAGGGAGAGGGTGGTTGTTGGAAGCACAGTCTGGGGAGAGGGTGGTTGTTGGAAGCACAGTCTGGGGAGAGGATGGTTGTTGGAAGCACGGTCTAGGGAGAGGGTGGTTGTTGGAAGCACAGTCTGGGGAGAGGATGGTTGTTGGAAGCACAGTCTGGGGAGAGGATGGTTGTTGGAAGCACGGTCTAGGGAGAGGATGGTTGTTGGAAGCACAGTCTGGGGAGAGGATGGTTGTTGGAAGCACAGTCTGGGGAGAGGATGGTTGTTGGAAGCACAGTCTGGGGAGAGGATGGTTGTTGGAAGCACAGTCTGGGGAGAGGATGGTTGTTGGAAGCACAGTCTGGGGAGAGGATGGTTGTTGGAAGCACAGTCTGGGGAGAGGATGGTTGTTGGAAGCACAGTCTGGGGAGAGAATGGTTGTTGGAAGCACAGTCTGGGGAGAGGATGGTTGTTGGAAGCACAGTCTGGGGAGAGGATGGTTGTTGGAAGCACAGTCTGGGGAGAGGATGGTTGTTGGAAGCACAGTCTGGGGAGAGGATGGTTGTTGGAAGCACAGTCTGGGGAGAGGATGGTTGTCCATATCAATCACTTTTGCTTCATTTTATTCATGTAGTGAGCACTGTAAAATTCCAGTTTTGATGTGAATAACACATCCTAGATTTTCTGTTTGGGTTTGATTTTGTTGAGACACAGTCCTACTAGCCTTGGCTGGCCCATGACTTGTTCTATAGAACAGGCTGGCTGTGGACTTGAAATAATCCTCCTGCCTCTGCCTCCTGAGTGCTGAGATTATGAGTGTATGCCAGCACATTCAACTTGAAGTTACCTCCATTTTCCAAAAGGAAAGGGCTGAGTCTTTGAGATCCCTGCCTCACCCACCACTCATACCACATCACCTTTAGGCCTTAGTTAGCAGCAGGATTCCCGGGTGCCTCACACCAAGGTAGGCCACTATACCTGGGTACCAGTTCCATCAGCAGGGAGGGGCTGAGCCAGCAGATCTAGGTCATCGCCAGTGCTGCCAACGGCCACATAGCTATAGGAACCTCGGGTGTATGGGGCACTGTGCCAACGAGACCTCAGCACGCTCTTGGCTGCTGGCAATTGTGGGTTTCCTGAAACACAGAGATACAGCATATTAACCCAGAATTCTCACTAACCTAGAAGAAAACCACGTCAGTGTGTGTTTTCCTAAGCATCCTATCTCAGCTACTCTGCCAGCACTGCACAGGGACAGCTGGTGCCCATAAGCAACACCCTGAGATGCCTCCTGAAAGTGGACTGAGTCTCAGTTTCCCTACCTGAAGGCACCTGACATGGGACAACTGCATGTGTTTGGGGAGGAAGATTTTAGAAAATAAAATTAGGAAGTGTTTGCAAACCGTTACTAGCCCACTGCCCAGGAAGCAGGCTATCTTGGGAATGTACAAAGCAGAATTCATTCTTCTCTGTTCTGAGTTTACTTCCCGTTCAGAGACTGGCCAAAAAGAACACATGGCGGGGGCATACCTGTCACTCTCCGGAGTACTTGGGTTAGGGACAGAAGCATTTCTTCATCTGAAAGAGTCTCCATAAACTCCGACTCAAGCCCAGCAATAAACCCACAGAGCACATGTGAAGACCTGTGTGCACAGAAAGATGAACGAATCTGCTGGCCACAGCCCAACTGTGCCAGGGCCAACACCACCCAGAACAGCCCCCCAGGGCTCCCCAGGCTCTCTGCTGTGTTCACAACACTAAGGCAGCACGTGCTGTTTCCACTTCGTCACTTGTACCAGCGTGCAAGAGAAGAGCAGGTAAGCTGTCCCTCAAGAATGGACGCCTCAACACGCCACACCAGTGGGCTCCACTCTCACTACCACCACGTACATTTTGGGGCGTGGGGGGAGTGCTGATTTCACTTGAAAAGGTCCTTGATGAAATATTAAAAGTTATTGATTTTATTGAATTTTGACCCTTGGGTGTATTTTTCTGTCTGTGTGAAGAAATGGCAAGAGGCATGAAGAACTTTTCGGGTGCCGTGAGTCTGGGGAAACTCACCTAGCACCTCCTTCACCCACTTTTTTACCTACGAGGACACCTAGCCGACCATGATACTGAGGAGATACTTTCTCAGAAAAAAAAAAAATGTGCACTGTATACAGGATCTCACTGAGCCTATAGCTTGGTCACTGGCTTTTACCTCTCCACAATGTGTGTCATTCAGAAAATGTTGGTTCACGTAGTAATGTCAAAAGTTAAATTTATCAATATCACCACTGATATCTGAAGACTATCAATAGCATGAAGCTCTTATACTGTTGGCGACATATACAAATCACAACTTTCTACAGAATTTCAATACATTTTTAGAGTGGAAATTCCAGGAATCCAAGATTACATTCTGGGCCTCCATTTGTCTCTCAGGGAGTCAGGCTGAAATACATAACCAACGGGAGCTCATGTCCCTCCTCCAATTAAACCCTCAGAAACACTGGCAATGAACCACAAACAGCTGGGTCCTCCAACAGACCAAGCTACTAGTGAGCAGGAGAGAGCTTCCCGAAAGCTCCCTGATGCATACATACTCAAAAGGAGGCAGAACCAAAAAGCCAATGAGCTTCTTGAACCAGGTGTCTTGGAGAGAGAGGGCTGTGTCCTGGAGGGGTGATGTGTCCTCCCACACCACCTGGATGAACTGGCAGTCGGGCTCCCAGAAGGGCTCCTCAAACTCCAAAAAGATTTTGTTGTTGGTACCAAAGCCTATTTTTCTGATGGCTTCTGCCTTTTTGTCAGGCAGTGGTGGCTCAAAGAAGGTATCTTGATGTTCTTTGAGAAAACCTGCAATTCAGAATTGGATGTGACTTAAGATAGGTCTTGTGGTATAAGCATTTAATCCAGTACTCGGGAGGCAGAGGCAGGAGGATGCCTGTGAGTTCAAGGCCAGCCTGATCTACATAGTGAGTTCCAGGACAGCAAGAGCTACATTGTAAGACCCTGCTTTAAAAAGCAAAAAATAAAGTTACGTTTTAGCTAGAATCTACATCAACAGAAACCTGGCCTGATTATACAAAGGGCTTTTAAACATCTCATACTTTGATTCAGGTTCCTGGAGATAAATCCCAAAGGCTGGACCATGAGGACTAAGGTTGACTGCTACCATACTGGAGGAATACTAGAGACCCCCTCATCACAGAGACGGTTAAATAGGACTCTGTGGGAACATCACACTCCTGACCTTCTATTCTAACTGCCAGTCACACTGCTCGGGGTCAGTCTGCATAAGTCGTCACACAAATTTCACCCAGACGTCTTGTTTTGTCATTTACTGTGCTATAAATTGAACCCGGGGCCTCACAGATGTAAGCACTCTGCCACTGAAAACAGATGAGTCTAAATAGAAAAAAAAAATAGTGCACAGTCAGACAAACAACTAAGTCAAACCAGAGGAGACAACATTTCCTACAGCACTTGGAAGGCATAAGCAGGTAGATCTCTGAGTTTGACACCAGCCCGGTTTACACAGTGAGTTCCAGGCCATTCAGGGCTACACGGTGAGACCCTGTCTCAAAACAAAAATTAAAACTTAAAAAAGGAAGGAAGGAAATCAGGGCAACGGGAAGCCAGCAAGGCCACAACCAGGCACATGACAGGGACAATTTCCCCATACACAGTGGGCCTGGGGAGAGAAGCAGAGTCATTCTGTCTAGATCTTCGAGAACAAACCACTCCTCGGTCTATGAAAATGAAGCCACATGAGCACTTCGAAATTCACATGTAGACACCACGTGAAACGGAAGTGAGAACTACTAAACTTCCGCGAGCATTTATTAATAATGACATCTCTTATACAAGAAAAGATTAGCCAGGCATGGCAGCTCATGCCTGGAACTCCAGCACTCAGGAGGCTGAGGCAGAAGGGCTAACCCGCTACAAAAGATGCTAAGAGTACTTCCATCCATCTAAAATTCCCTAGAATGAAAACATGAACTCCACAGCTCAGCAAATACCCAGAGTCAAGGGAGAACAGGAAAAACCAGAGGCCGCTGGTGCCTGAGACAGGGATATAGACAGTGAGTTCTACCTAAGGGCACGGTGACGATGACATGATGGGCGGGCAGGCGGGTACCATCTTCACACTCCACCAACACAGGGAAGATCTCCCCTGGAAAAGCAGCTTCCTGGAAGGACCCATTCCAGTGAATGGTCTTCACCGGCTTGTTAAAAACCATCGAATCCTTGGGCAAGGAAGCCAGTATGTGGTTGGTAAGTCCTTGGTAACCACTAAAGAGAGACAGAAGTTGATGTGTGATGATCCAGGCCCTGGAAGAGTAACCCTTGCAGAAATAAGCCATCCAGGATGCCCCCACCCTCAATGGGAGCATCATTCAAAAGCCAGAAAGAGGCCGGGCAGAGTGCCTGGAAGTGGGCAACCCCTTAAAACACAGGACCCTTAACATTCACCTTCTGGCTAAGGAGGGCGACAAACTAGGTCACATGAGTGTTACAGACCCCCCACTACCACACCAGCCCCATGTTCGTGCACTCCCTGAACCACAAATGCCTACCAGCTGAACTGAAACCTTGGGCTTGATTCGGTGCTAAGGGCAACCCTGCCAAATGGTCTGTGAGCCTAGCAACAGGCACAGCCCTGGCTGCCCTAGGGGAGGAACCTGCTGGCTCCTTTGCACCTGAAGCCCCTTGTGTAACACCTGCCACATGAGCGGCCCCAGGAAATCAGAAGAGATTGACAATCAAGACATTTCCCTCTCATTCCCTAGAAACATTCTTGCTTAAACGAACAAAACC
Organism: Microtus oregoni; assembly: GCF_018167655.1. Lineage (NCBI taxonomy): Eukaryota > Metazoa > Chordata > Mammalia > Rodentia > Cricetidae > Microtus > Microtus oregoni. Next base: position 4,944,074 of record NW_024543075.1, read on the forward strand.
AGGAGAAAAAGCAACCAATTTCTCTGAACGGAGAGGGCAGTGCCCTCACCTGCCCACTCCGGGCCTCCTCTCTCCCCTTTTGCCCTCCTTTCTGCAGTCTAGTGCCTCTGCACAGACAAGATGGGCAGAGCTGGCAAGGCTGGGGCCCATACCCAGCCAAGGTGCAATCCAGTCCCGGCAGCACCGTATACTCCCCGAACGGCGCAAGGGCCACCAGGTCCATGCTGTGGGTGCCGCTCACACAACACTCTATGTTGAAGAAGGTGTTCAGGATAGCCAGCTTGAGCTTCTTAGTGTCCTCATCCTCGGTCCAGCTAGCCACCTGCTGCCTTAGCTCCTTCTTGAGAAACTCTCCAACACTGGCCATCGGGGTCTCGGGTGAATTCAGGAACTCTCGGGTTTGGTCTATCAGTCCATAGAACAGACTGCCCATCTCTGTCACCAGCTCCAGGCTCACAGATGCTCCTGAGCTGGTACAGCTCATGGAGGGCAGGGCCACGTGCCCTCCGGTCTCCACCAGCTGATTCTCCTCTGATAATTCTTTCTCCCCCAGGAGCCCGAACTCCGCAGCCAGCTGGAAAACAGGATTTCCCTGGGAGGGCCCATGGATCCAGTGTGCCCCCAGCTCCACTACACCACCTAGGAGGGCACAGGAAAAGCTACCTGGAAGTTCCCACCCCATAAAAACCAGCCCCACCCTTTCCCATGCATACTCTCGAGAACATCTTGAGAGTCACACGGACCCATTGTACATCAGGACCTGTCCCTCAGGGTCAAGTGGTTCCCAAAGGAACCAATTGGTTAGACCAGGCTTAGGGAACTCCAGGGGACGGACAAGCCGGCCTGTACCCGCTTCAGGGGCCACTTAAGGAGAAACCGAGAGGAACCCCCAGGGCAGAGCAAGAAAACTGCAGGGCCCTAGGTTGCCTTCCCTGGAATGTACTCTAACTTTGGGCAGTTGAGTTTCGGGGCCCGGTGAACGTGGGTGCGTGTTCCTTTCCCCGAGGAGCCCGAAAAGGCTTCCTGGATCAGTATGAGTCGGATGGGGTCTGAGGTCAGTCTAGGGGCCCAAAGGGCGGTTACCGAAGCAGCGTTCCGAGCGGATGCGGCCCCCGGCGCCGGCGGTGGCCTCCAGGACCCGCAGGTGTGAAGCAGCAGAGTGGCGGCAGAGTCTCTGTGCAGCGCCAAGCCCCGCGATGCCGCCGCCCACCACCAGCACCCGCGGACCTCCGGACGCCATAGCTTCCTCAGGGTCCTCCACCGACCGGTGGCCTTAGGCTACCCAAGCGGAGGCGGGCGGGGCGGGGCCAGAGGCGGGGAAGAAGGTGGAGCTAGGTAAGAAAGGAGCGAAAGAGTGTGCGTGGAACTGGAGGTGGGGCGAGGGGCGGGGCCTATGGGGAGCCCGAGGGGCCAGAGGGAAGGTAGGCGAGGTCGGGACAGTCCTGCTGAACATTCGGAACTAGACCCGAGGTGGCGGGGAGATGGATGTCCCGCGGCCTGCACTGTGTCATCCATGTAGGCTCCGGCCTCCCGGATGCGCTCAAGCTCCTGGTGGTCTGAGTTGTTCCCCTCCTGTGTGGGCCCGCCCACGGTCTCCTTAAGTGGGGTGTGGATGTGGCTACCACAAGGCAATGTGTGCCAGCATCCTCACCGACGCACGTGGTCTTCCAGAGGCATCCTTCCCAGGAGACATCTTTCCTAGCTTGTATAAGGAGAGAGTGCGCCAGAGCTCTAGTCTCCTTTCCACTGGAAGATAAGCTCACGGTGGAACCTGCTTAGGAGATGTATAGTCCTGGACCCCTATGGTTCTTCAAACCGTGAAGACTGGGAGGGATCCTGTAAGCTGAGAACACTGCTTTGGTCAAGCTCTGCTAGAGCAGCATTCACAGGCTGAGGGACAAAATGTCTTTGCCCCATTCTCTCGATCCACTCACCCAGAGCAGGTAGATGTGGTATAGGTAAATAAAAACGTGCTGGGGGAAGGGGCGATGGCTCTGACACGGATGGAAGTCGTGATCCTATACCAGCCTAAAGAGCAGAAGGCATGTGCCCGTCACTCAGCTATCAAAACATCACCCTTGTTCACTTGCAAAGTTAGTGTGTTTAACAGGATCTTGGAAGTTAAGTGCTGAAGCTGACTTCCAAAGAAAAGATACCAAATACATCCTACCCTACATCTATCAAAGAAATGGACCAAGAGACAAAGAACTCTACCATGCCCCACCATTTTTCTCTACCCAGTCTTAAAACTTCTGGTAACAACTTGACTTCATGGGACACAGAAAACAAAGCTGGATCTGACACAAAAATGTCCTTCCTACTGGCCAGTTTTCACAGTGCCAAAAGTCGCAATGCATGCTGCTGCAAGAGAAAAGTCACAATGGTATTAGTGTCAGTTCCCACATACTGCAGTTCTGGCCTGCCAAGTAAGATGTGTGCACTGGCCCAGCAGGAGCACAAAGGTTATAAAGATAACCAACTGATTTAGATTAAAGACCTGCTCCCGAGGAAGGAATTCATGCTTGTTACAGTAAACCAGATCTAAAGCTTAGAAGGTCGTAGGCCCTGGTAGAAAGGAGAGACCTACTGCCCTTTTTTAAATTGTCAAGTTGTCAAACTACCTTCTAAATGTTGATATTTGTTTGGGATTTTCTGGTTTTGGTTTGGTTTAGTTTTTTGTTTTGGTTGGTTTTGGTTTGGTGTTTTGGATTTTTGTTTGTTTGGTTAGTTGGTTGGTTTGGGGTTTTTTGTTTTGTTTTGTTCTGTTTTTGTTTTTTGAGACAGGGTTTCTCTGTGTTGTCCTGACTGTCCTCACAGAAACTCATTCTGTAGAGCAGGTTGATCTCAAACTCAGAGATCCACCTGCCTCTGTCTCCTGAATGCTGGAATTAAAGGTGTGCACCGCCACCACCTGGCTTATGTTTATGATTTTACCCACAGGTTAGGGCTGCTCTCAACCTTGACCAGAGATTCTTCTGCAGTTGGCAGCAATGAATAGAGACTGACAACTAGCCCAGGTGCTAAGAGTAGGTGTCAACAGTGAGTGGGGCATCTGTAGCCTCCACCCCACCCCCAAGGCTCAGAGCACATCAAGGAGAGGGGAGGGGAAGAATGTAAGAGCTCTGGGTGGAGAGATCACACATTGTGCTCGCAGAGGACTGGATTTCAGTGCCCAGTTCAGCACCCACATTAGGTGGTTCACAAGCATCTGTAACTCTAGATTCAGGGATGCAACTCACCCTTCCAGCCTCTGGGCACCCATGCATACATGGTATAGATGCACACAAAAATTAAAAGCTAATAAAAATTTTTAAAAACATGTAAGAACCAGAGGATGGAGAGGAGAGCTATGAAATACTGTCCTCTGGACATGACATGGATTCTGTATTCATGAACATGCTGCAGCAATGATGACCCCTACAGGATCAAGCCAAGATCTATCAGCATTCTAACAGGCAGTACTAATTGAACACAGCAGATTACAAAATGAAGGCGGGGCCATGAAAGGGAGGGGGAATGTGTTGAAAATGCTTGAAGGAGTGGGAAAGATGGGGATTGATATCATCAAGACACATCATCTATATGTCTGAAGCTGTTGACAGATAAAAGATCTTTAAGAATTGTGTTAACAGGGAACAGCCTGGGACCCAGGTGCCCTTCCTGTCAATCACAGACTGAATAGCTTAATCTGTCTCAGTTAGTGCTAATGTTTTTAGGCTTCTCTTTCATCTTTTCCATAAATTATTTTTTTTGTTTAGGAGGGACTAAAGGGTAGGGGGCTCATATAGTCCAGGCTGGCCTCAAACTTGCTATGTAGGCAAGACTGGTCTTGAACTCCTGACCTCTCCTTCCTGAACTTCCCTAGTGGTGTTACTGTGTGTCCCACATGCCTGGCCTTTCCTGTACAATTGTAACCCTGCTACAGGAGAAGCAGAGTCTGAAGATACATCTACTTTTACTTACCAATTCCTACTTTAATTTCCTTGGGATACAGGAAAATTGAGGGGGAGATGTTCAAGGAAATGTCTGGTAGTAACACATGGGGCCTCCAGAGGTGCAGGGCAAGGACAGTAGCGTTTCTTGTCCACTAGATGGAGCACCACGGTCTGAATCAAAAGGCTGTCCTCCAGCTGGGGTAGTCACTTGCTCAGGCAGATACAGTCACTTGCTTGTCTGAAGGCAGGAGAGCCGTGCGTGACACCACAGATGATAATTAGGCGTGTTCATTTTGTTGTAAAGAAAGCCTTATCGGTATAGAATTTGTGTGTCCTTCACCCACATGGCATGTATGAGCCCGCGGCTTTCAGCACACTGGCAGAGTTGTGCAGCCGCCACCAAGTTCAAAATGTTTCCATCACCCTACTCTGGACGATTCATTTAAAGAGACAGGATGAAGTCGTTGTGTGTGGCTGTCGCTGATCGTGATGCATTCAAGGTTTTTCCACGTTACATCGTGTATCGGTACTTACCCCTTTTCATCATATCTATGCCATACTGAGGGTGGGATTCAAGCCTTTGTGCATGCTAGGCAAGAATGATACCACTGACCTATACCTTCAGTCCCCGCAGTATATTCTAACATGTTGAAAGGCACCCATTAGCCCAGTGTGGTGCCACATGCCTTTAATGCCAGCATTTGTGAGACAAAAATTGCTGTGAAATATTTCTTTGCACGGTGTGAAAAAATGTCACCGTGATTGGTTTAATAAAAAGCTGAATGGCCCATGGCTAGGCAAGATTTCCAGGCACAGAGGAAGCTGGGAAAAAGAAGACAGAGTCGCCAGAGAGACAGAGGGAAAAACAACATGGGCAGTACAGAGTAAAAGTAATGAATGGGTTAATTTAAGTTGTAAAAGCTAGTTAGTAATAAGCCTAAGCTATCAGCCAAGCTTTTATAATTAATAATGTCTCCCTATGGAGCTGGCAGGAGGGAGAGAAAAATCCATCCTCATAACACAGACAGACTCCGGGCCAGCAAGGGTTATATAGAAAACCCTGTCTTAACTTTTGAGACAATGGCAAGCTGTTTTCCAAAGTGGCCATTCTTAGGGCTGGGGGCTGTGACTGTGCAGTGCAAGGCCAGAGTCCAATCTCCAGCATGTACACACACACCTCACAAAGGCAAAGTGACCACAGTCAAATAAAGTAGGAAAGATCAATTATTAAAGATGTATTGATTTATTTAGTGATTTACTCAAAGCATTACCAGTATTGCCTACTTGACAGCATGACTTCAGTTGCTTTCTGAAACAGAATGACATAGAGAAACAGCTGTAACAATGCGTCGTTCCCCTTGACAACCTGCTGGCTGCCACCTAGGCATCAGGAAAACCTCGCTTGTTAGCCCACCCACCTTGTGATCTTAGAGTATAAAATGAGAATACAAACTAAACCTTGGCTCAAAGGCTTTCAGGAGTTGTCCTGGCTTCAGTCCACTGGCAACATCTCCTCCCCTCCGCCTCCATTGGTGTCTGAGTATTTATTCCAGAAAATTTCCCCCAACACCACCCATGTTGAAGGCTCCAACTCTTCAGCACGCTTTCCCACACTCACTGTTGACAGCCTTTTCAGTCAGCCTTATAGGTAAGAAGTGGGTTTGATTTGTATTTCTCTAAAGATTATTGATGTTGAGTATCTTCTCATGTCCCTCAGACATTACATCTTTCTCGAAGAAAAGCATGTTCGTCCTTTGGTCTTTGTAGTTTAGCTACCTCTTACTATTGGGTTGGATAGGATGTTATAAATTCTAGGTACAAGATCTTTACCAGATGTAAGACTTGCAGAGAATTTTTCTCTCATCCTTCTTGTGTCTTGTGTCTCCAATCTTGATGGTTTTCTTTGAAACAGAAGTTTCTCGTGAAATCCAGTTGATACTTGTGGCAGCTATTCTTGTCTGCCAATGTGACTACATCACAGGGTACATCTGTGAGAGACTTTTCTTGACTGGATCCTTTGAAGTAGCAAGACAACCCTAAATCTGGGCCACACCCTCTCGTGGCAGCCTATATAAAGGACATAGAAGAAAACTTTTGCTTTTTGCCTGCTCAACCTCGTTCTCACTGGCCAGTTCATATATCCTGCTGCTGAGGCATTCCTTCCCTGATATTAGAACCTACTTCTTCTGGATTCTGACTGTGCTGAAGACCAGCTGAGCCCTCCAGCCTTGTGGAGTGAACAATTATTGGATTCTTGGACTTTTCATCAGGAGACAGCCATTGTTGTACTAACTGGACCACAGCTTGTAAGTCACTCTAGTCGTATATGTGTGTACGTACATATGTGTGTATATACATATATATACATATATTCTTTTTTTTAAATATTTATTTATTTATTATGTATACAATATTCTGTCTGTGTGTATGTCTGCAGGCCAGAAGAGGGCACCAGACCTCATTACAGGTGAGTTGTGAGCCACCATGTGGTTGCCGGGAATTGAACTCAGGACCTTTGGAAGAGCAGACAATGCTCCTAACCACTGAGCCATCTCTCCAGCCCTATATACATATATTCTATCAGTTCTACTCTTCTAGAGAACGCTGACGAATACAATACTCTTACTCTTCAGTTGCTTCTTCTTTTGTCCCTAAACTCAGAGAATGGTAGTCACCTGACCTCACCACCAGCCCTGAGTTGCTAGATAAACCCTGTGTTTGAGCCATTTCATGTTAATAATATAGAGCCCCTCATCAGCAAAGGTTTGTTGGTGATCTGTTTCTGCTTATTATTCTACCTTAGTGTTGAAATAAAGCTTGCTGACTTTAGTTTGGTTTGGAATTGTTTTCTTTAAATTATAAATTTTGTTTTTATCTGTAGGTACTGTCATTTAAATTATAAATTTTGTTTTTATCTGAAGGTACTGCCATTTATCTCTAACCTAGCGTTTGCAGGAGCAGGGCAAGAATACAAATAAAGGCCAGAAAAATACTTGCTAAACATTTCAAAGTTATAATTTAAGATTATCTACATGAGCAAAACCTCGGCTTTCTTTTAAGTATATGGAAATCGTCTCATCTTGTAAAAACCTCAATGTTATGAAGCTAGTTAGCTGCCAAGAATGCCTCTCGAGCGGGGTGTGGTTGCGCATGGCTTTAATCCCAGCACTTGAGAGACAGAGGCAGAGGAGTCTCTGTGAGAGCAAGAGACGGCCAAAGCTATGTATTGAGACCCTGTCACAAAGCTGAACAAAACTCTTCTCCTCTTTACGCTCTACGGCTACGTCTACAATCGCGCCTTCCAGCGATCAAAACCTACAGCACCCGGCCAGCGCAGGGGGAAAGGCACAGCTGCCTCTTCCATTCTCTTTCCTGGTACTGTGCACCAACCATGACACACCACCAACGCGGTGCAATTAGCAGCCTACTCAAGGAACTGCAGCCCTTCGCCAGCGACCACCCCCGCCCCGCCCACTGCATCACCCCGCCCCGGTCGCCCGTCAGTCCCTTCGGCTTTCGTCTCGTCTAGCCTGGGATCTGGGGCGGAGCGATTCTGCAGGCGGGACGATTCTGCCGCCAGGCTAGTGTGTGTGTACGCCATGGCTGCTCTGCGTGTTCTGCTTCCCCGAGCCTGCAGCTCGCTGTTGTCCTCGGTCCGCTGCCCAGAACTTCGGCGCTTCGCTTCGGGTGAGTGGGGACACCGGCGGAATCTGTCACCCCACTTTGGGTGGACTCTCCACCCGCAGCCTTCGGCTGGCTTCTAAACCCCAGCCTGCATGTACCCTCACTTGATCCTAGAACTTTGCTCCTGACTCCAGATTTTTTGTCTGACTTCCACTTCCACAAGCGTGCATTCCCAGCGCATGACTCTGAAATACCTAGACCCCACACCTAAACCCAGATTCCTAGCTGGAAGTTCCTCCCATCCTCCTTCGGAGCCCCCACCTCCACTGCTCGCCTGTCCCCTACCCAATTACATACCCCTCCAATCTGACCTTAGTCTCACTTTATAAGCCCAACCCGAGCTTGGCACCTAGAAGCCGTGCCTGATGAGAGGGCCCCGGGTGTATTGGCAGCTTCTCAACCCAGAACTTTAACAAGCGGCCTGTTGGGAGCATGCATGTTGGTTGTGAAACCCATGTGCATTTAGGTAGCTTTAAGACAATGTGAAGGTAGATTAAGCAAGACAGCCAGAGTATTGGGAAACGTTTGTCTACAGTGCCTCCTGTCCAGTCCCTCCTCGGTCCACTGCCCTCTCCCAAGCCTGTCCTTCACGCCGTCCAATCAGCGCAACCCATACTGACACACCCACTTTCCTCCCCAGCCAGCTGGTAGTTCCTCCCTTCTCTCTCCTGGGCTGGACTCCTCTGCAGCCGTCTGTAACATGAATAATAAAAACCAAGAGACAGAAATTGAGGTCCAATCCAAAAGATCAGAAAAGCAGTCAAGCCTCTAGAGAAATCTAACCTCTACCAAGACTGGGCAACAGTAGATAGAGCAGACTAAGCCTCTGTCTCCTCCCATTTTATAGTCCCTTTAATACTAGGATTAAAGGTGTGTGACTCCCTAGAGCTGGGATTAAAGGTGTGAGCCGACACCACCTCATTTGTTTCTATGCTGATCTTGGCCTTGAACTCACAGAGACCCGGCTGACTCCCAAATCCTGGGATTAAAATTGGGTGTCACCATTGCCTGACCTCTAGTGGCTTTAGCTTTGCCTCTGGTCTTCAGTCAAGCTTTATTTATCAAACTACAAATAATATATCACTACATTCATCTAGTGCTCTTGTGTTACTAGAAATTCTTGGCTATGCCCTGGCTTCTGCACCTCAACATGTCCTGGCTCCCCTAAATGGCAGGCATCCTACCATTCAACAGTGCACCTCACACTTAAGTTACCCCAAATTTGCAAGACAAGCCCTGTGTTAAGGAATAAAACACCCAGAACATGGACCCTCACTATCAGGTTAATCTTCCTCCCTGTAAGTCCAGGGACTGCACATCCCACCCAAGTCTGAATTGGCTGTTCCTTTAGGTCACCTAATGGTGCTTTACATCCACCTCTGTTCTGCTCTCACCCGGTGTCATGGTCTGGAAAGTGGTGGCATTTGGGGGGTGTGGGGGACTGTGCTCTGTGCAAGGGATTTCTGTTTTGTTATTTTCATTTTTTTTGTTTTGTTGTTTTGTTTTTGTTGTGTTATTTTTGTTTTGTTTTGTTTTGGAGACAGGATCTTACTATGTAGCTCTCTGGTTGGCCTGGAACTAGATCAGGCTAGCCTGGAACTCAGAAAGATACCCCTGCATCTGCTACCCTGAGTGCTAGGATTAAAGATTTGTGCCACTGCCACCATACCTGGGTAGATCACAGCCAGAGCTGAGGCTGGTGTGGTAAGGATGATAGAGAGTTCCCTGTCTACACCTGTATCAGTCAGGGTTCAATGAAAGAGCAGAACTGATAGAATGAATATATATTATATTTGCTAACATAATATACATAATTATTAAAGGGGGATATTCGAGTGGCTTATAGGTGGTAGTCTGAGCAGTCCAACAATGGCTGTCTCCTGAGGGAAAGACTAAGGATTCAGTAGGCCTTCAGTCCAAGAGACTGCAGATTTTAGCAGACCCAATCTGGTTTTGGAACCCAGGGAAGTCCTAGAGAGCTGAGGGTCTTCAGTGTACATTGGAATTCCAAAGAAGTAGGTTCAAAAACTGCAGAAGGAAAGCCGTTAGATTGGATGAGCTTGTCATTGAGGGTGAGGGCCAGAAGGCAAAAAAACAAAAGCTTTCTTCTATGTCCTTTTATGTAGGCTGCCACCAGGAGGTGTGGCCCAGATTTAGAGTTGGGTCTTCTCACCTCCAATGCTGCTTGGGTTCTAGTTGATTCCAGATGTGGTCGCGTTGATGACCAAGATTAGCCACTACAGTGCCTTTACTATCTTTATGATGGCAATTCTCTTTTGTCCTCTTGACCTAGGTGCTAATTTTCAGTACATCGTCACAGAAAAAAAAGGAAAGAACAGCAGTGTGGGGCTGATCCAGTTAAACCGCCCCAAAGCGCTCAATGCACTTTGCAATGGCCTGATGGAGGAGCTCAACCAAGCGCTGGAGACCTTCGAGGAGGATCCTGCTGTGGGGGCCATTGTGCTCACTGGTGGGGAGAAGGCATTTGCAGGTATGCTGGGCAGCTGTGGTGGTAGAGGGTAGAGGGATGCTGTGGCCTGTGGCAAGCTGCAAGATGGACCAATTTCTCTGTGATGGGAGGGGTGGCTTAGGATATACTACATATGAAGTAGGCTGGGTAGAAGAGCAGGTCTGTGTGTTGAACACTCAGGTATGCTCAGGTCCTTACTGGCCAGGTGAAATCACTGGCATAAGCCCGTTTTCCTCTGAGTGTATCCAGCATCCATTGCCCACCACAGCCCCCAGTGTCACCTTCTCATAACAGACAGCTTGGTGAGTTGTTAGTCCATGTATTAGCTGTTCCCACTGTTATGGGAAATGCCCCCAGGGCTGGTACATCAGAATACAGGACTGAGAAGTTCTCTGAGGTCTGGTAATTGAAACCTCACTTCTGCCTCTAGCTGGAGCAGACATCAAGGAAATGCAGAACCGGACACTCCAGGACTGTTATTCCAGCAAGTTCCTGAGCCACTGGGACCAGATCACCCGGGTCAGGAAGCCGGTCATTGCAGCTGTTAATGGTTATGCTGTAAGTGTTAGTCCCAGAGGTCTCCTGTGCAGGGCGGACGGAGCTGGGCTTGTGAAAGTCAAGTATAGCAAAGACTTGTGTCTTTGAAAGGCCCACGGTGTCTTTCGGGAACTGCTTTGTTTGATGGAGGCTCATTGACTAATTCCCAGATGTGTGAATGAGCTTTTCTGTTTCTGTTTAATTGCTGCAGAATGCAGTACTACATGTGTGAGTACTCTATGCCCACTAAGGTTCCTGCTTCACTAGGCCATTGAGACATGCAGGGCTAGTTTAGCCCATGGAAAAACCGTGTGATTTATTACACATGCTGATTTTTTAATGAAACCCATCCCTAGGAGTTGGTCAACCACACACATTCATGCCCCTGTCTTCTCTAGCTGATTTTTTTTTTTTGAGTCAACTATGCTATGCTGAGTTATTCACCACAAAGCCAAAAATATTTACTGCCTGGCCCTTTTTTATAAAAGTCTACAAGTCCCTGTTAAGCAATATCTCTCTTCTATTTATTCTACCACTTTAATCTAGTTTCCTTCTGCTAGGTTAACATTTGCTGTTATCTGACTATTTCATGGATTTTGAAAAGTTATTTAAGCCAATAGAGTGACTTTCTGCCTTGGTTCCTCTGGTAAAATCCACCTGCTTTTTTTGAACTTTTTTTTTTCAGCTTGGTGGGGGCTGTGAACTTGCCATGATGTGTGATATCATCTATGCCGGTGAGAAAGCCCAGTTTGGACAGCCAGAAATCCTGCTGGGGACCATCCCAGGTGAGAATGTGTCAGCTGTAACAAGGCAAGCCTGAGACTCAGCCCCATGGCTGCATCCAACCACAGGCCCCAGATGGACGACTCTTGTCTGTTCAGTTTTCTCTCTGCCAACCAGCACCTGAAGGACAGAGCCCATGAAGCTCAGCACAGCCTGCAAGCCTCAGACGTGCCCAGCTCTTATGAATATTCTCATCCTAAATCTGACAATATCACACAGTTGACACTGGCTTTTAGCCACGGCTGTTCTTTCCGCTCGTGATTCATATACCTTTAAGAGTTTTGTATACCTGAAGCTTGGAACAGAGGTGATTAGCCATGGGCTTGCATCAAAAACTCTGTCCCATATGACTCTGGCTCTCTCCACTCCTGTGTCACTGGCGTAGCAGGTCAGGTGGCCTTCCTGAGTCCCTATCAGACTGTAGCAAAGTCCCCGCTGTCTGGGAAAGCCTTGAGATGTTGTAAGAAAACAATCCCATTGCTCTTCAGGGGCCACCTGGTAGACCTGGTAGAAGGTGAACCCTCAAAGAGAATGGATTTGAACCCCAAGGGAAGAGGCCATGCTCAGAGGAGGCCTCTACTGCTCTCTGGGCTAGACCAAGCTTGTTCTGAGATCCTGAGCAGTGAGTTCAGTGTATTTGTTCAGGTCTGCAGAGAAGGAGGCTGATACTGGGATCTGGTCTAGCACGTGTTTTCAGGGAAACCTAGAACCGTCCAGGATTGTAGGAAAAGAGCCAATGTGGTTTTTCTTTCTTCCTTTTTGATGCTGAGAAAGAACCCAGGGTCTCATGCATGCTAAACTTTCTGTCACTGAGCTGCTTCCCAGACCTGGGTTTTTTCTCTATGGCTCATGATGAAGAGCCAGCTGAGACCACAAATCTCTCCCTATAGGTGCAGGGGGCACTCAGAGACTCACTCGTGCAGTTGGCAAGTCATTAGCAATGGAGATGGTCCTCACTGGTGACCGCATTTCAGCCCAGGATGCTAAGCAAGCAGGTGGGTAATCTGATGTTGTGAGTTGGGGGAGGCTCGAGCTACATCTGGTGTCCCTATGGGTACCTGGCATTGGAGCCCTAAGGTTCTGGCACTGAGTTTTATATCTTGAAATATGTTATGCACAGAGAGTGGCAACATATGTTCAGGTTAGAAATAATAACTTCGGGGCTGGAGAGATGGCTCAGTGGTTAAGAGCATTGCCTGTTATTCCAGAGGTCCCGAGTTCAATCCCCCAGCAACCACATAGTGGCTCACAACCATTTGTGATGATGTCTGGTACCCTCTTCTGGCCTGTAGGCATATACACAGACAGAATATTGTATACATAATAAATAAATAAATATTTAAAAAAAAAGAAATAATAACTTCGCCAGGCAGCGGTGGCGCGTGCCTTTAATCCCAGCACTTGGGAGGCAGAAGCAGGTGGATCTCTGTGAGTTCAAGACCAACCTGGTCTACAGGAGCTAGTTCCAGGACAGGCTCCAAAGCTACAGAGAAACCCTGTCTCGAAAAGCCCCCCCCCCCCAAAAAAAAAGAAAGAAAGAAAGAAACAATAACTTCTCTTCCCACTGCCCTTCGAAGACCATTAAAGGCCAGTCTTTTCCCTGCCCTTGGCAGTGACCATAGACCTCAGGTTCTCTTGTAGAGAATATGACCTGAGCAACTTAAGAGTTCAGGGACTGGAATCTGGCCGTGGAGAGCACAGTCACCCACTGCTAGGGATAGCCGTCCCGTGTTTAGGACTCAGAACTGGCCTTTCAGTGTCACTGGGCTCCAAAGGAAGTGGACAATGATGTTTCTGTGTGCTAGTCATACTTTTCATATTTTAGGTCTTGTAAGCAAGATTTTTCCTGTTGAAACACTGGTTGAAGAGGCAATCAAATGTGCAGAAAAAATCGCCGGCAATTCCAAAATTATAGTAGCCATGGCAAAAGAATCTGTGAATGCAGGTAGGAGTCTTCTGGGAAGAGCGAGGGGGAGGGGTCCTCAGAACTGCACAGATGAAGCTAGGAGGTCCCAAATCACCCCACTTTGTCCCAGGCAGCAAGTGGGAGGGTCCTCAGAATTGCATAGATGAAGCTGGGAGGTTCCAAATTTCCCGACCTTGTCCCAGGCAGCAAAGGGAAAGTTCTCAGGATTGCAGTTTGCCATAGTGTTCCAGGTTTTGGTCATTCAAATCTCTGTCAAGATACTCTGAGTATCTTTTTATACCAGGACCCAAGACTGGGGGCCAGGCCTAAGACATATTGGCAATGCAGCGTCAGGTACAGAGGGAAGACCAAGAATGGAGCCATAGGAAGTCACTGGTTCAAGGGAAAGTTGTCTCTGGGGGCCTGGATTGAATGGGTTCCCTCCTCACCTATGCTCTGGTTATGCAAAGGGGCTGTAGCTGCTGTCTGCAGTAGCGCAGCTCACATGAAGAATCTTCATCAGTTCCCTCAGCTCATGAAGCTGGCCTGACCGGCCTTCCTCAGAGCTGCCTCATCCTTTTCTTCCTCTCTTTAGATGTACCCATTTATTTACCTCTTTATTTCATGTTTTGATTTATTAAGGAGGTCATCCCTCAGTGCACATGTAGAGGTCAGGGACTAACATGAGGAATCAGTTGTCTCTGTCACCATATGGGTTCCAGAGATTGAATTCCAGCTGTTGTTAGGCTTGGCGATGATGGCTTTATCCACTGAGCCCTGTGGCAGAGCCCTTTGTTTGGATTTTGAGGCAAGGTCTCCCTCTATAACTGAAGCTGTCCTCAGACTCTGGATCCACCTGCCTTGTTGCTAGGATTGTAAGCATGTATCACTACACCAAGCTTGGAGTCTTGTTTACGTTATTTATTAGCATGTGTGTGAGACTATATACATGTGTGTATATGTGTGTGGGTATGTGTACCTTTCACGCGTGGAGGCGTTTGTGGCTCTGGGGTTGTTCAGAGAGTCACCAATCTGACTCAAGTTTCGGTTTTAGTAAATGAGAGACTTTGTATTAAAAAGAGATTGTCTAGGACCCAACCTGAGAGAATTCTCTAGGTAAGGCCTGATTTTGTAACAGACAGACAGGTGCCTCAGCCTTCCAAGCAAGCAAGCATTTCATACAAAAGCAGAACTGAACAGTTAGCCTGTGAGGCGGTGAAATATTTTTGCAACAATCAGCAAGTTTTTAAGAATAGTCCAACTGCACCAGAAAGTGGCCACCTCGGACCACCTGACAGAGTATATTTGAGGTAGGAGCAACTTCCTCATGGCTTATACAAGTTAAAAAGTAATTTTGTTTTTACAAGCTTACCACAGTTAATTTCTCCCCTAAACGTAATGGTCCCCATCACAGAGGCCAGCAGAGGGCGTCAGATCTCGCAGAGCCTGAACATACTGTTCCCCATCACAGAGGCCAGCAGAGGGCGTCAGATCTCGCAGAGCCTTAGTCACAAGGGTTTGTGGGATACCCAGCTTGTCAAATAGGTACAACGACCTGAGTTTTTGTGGCTATTTTAAATATTTTATTAATTTTTATTTTATGTGTGTGAGTGTTTGGGTACACATGGATATGAACATCATGTTTGCATGGTGCAGTGGAGGACAAGGGGCCCCTTGGAAGTGGAGTTACAGACAGTTGTGCCCTTGCCTCCCTGTGGGTTCCAGGAAGGGAACGCCAGCTCTCTCTGCAAGAGTTCAAGTGCTCTGAGCCACTGCATTAGCTCTCCAGCCCCAGGAATGGAGTCTTAATGTAATAGTTTATCTCAGCATTTACTATGTCTCTGCTCTGTAGAATCGGCTTGGGGCAAAAGATGTGGCCTAGAAAGGTCGTGCTGCCTCCAGAGGGGACAGCAGCCTTTCAGGGTTGCTGCTGGCCATGAGCAGATGCACTGATGTTTATAGAGGCAGCTCTGTGTGGAGCACGCAGGGAGCATCTGAGTCCTGTGCTGGCACAGAAGCCCAGGCAGGTGCTGTCCCTGCTGCCTAGCCATTCTCTCTGCTTGTCGTGCTTCCTGGGCTTCTGTGCTCAGTTTTATCAGCTACCTCGGGTCCTCATAGCTGGACAGATCCTGCTGTTTGTCCTTTGTTCAGTTCTGGTGCTTCTGCCTTCTGAGGACTCTGGACGCCACCAAGGTGTTTGGGAGGCTTAGGAGAGCAGTTTGTTTCCGCGGCTACCTCAACACGGGTGGTGCACTCGAAAAGTGAGGAGAGCTAAATCAGCATGGAGGCCACACAGCCTGTAGCCCTTTCTACGGGTCAGTCAGTCCG
Source organism: Microtus oregoni (assembly GCF_018167655.1). Classification (NCBI taxonomy): domain Eukaryota; kingdom Metazoa; phylum Chordata; class Mammalia; order Rodentia; family Cricetidae; genus Microtus; species Microtus oregoni. Next base: position 4,959,717 of record NW_024543075.1, read on the forward strand.
ACATGGGGACCCCCACAGTCAGCATTTCAGTTTCTATGGGTCACAGTCCAACATGGGTACCCCCACAGTCAGCATTTCAGTTTCTATGGGTCACAGTCCGACATGGGCACCCCCACAGTCAGCATTTCAGTTTCTACAGATCACAGTCAGTCCGACGTGGGTACCCCCACATTCAGCATTTCAGTTTCTATGGGTCACAGTCCGACATGGGTACCCCCACAGTCAGCATTTCAGTTTCTACAGATCACAGTCAGTCCGACGGGGGTACCCCCACATTCAGCATTTCAGTTTCTATGGGTCACAATCCAGCATGGGTACCCCCACATTCCACACTTCATTTTCTACGGGTCACAGTCAATCCAACATGGGTACCCCCATATTCAGCATTTCGGTTTCTATGGGTCACAGTCCGACATGGGTACCCCCACATTCAGCATTTTAGTTTGTGACCTCAGGACTTCTTTTTCAGCCTTCGAAATGACCTTAACAGAAGGGAATAAGCTGGAGAAGAAGCTCTTCTATTCAACCTTTGCCACTGTGAGTACCAAGTATTCTGCTTAGCATTCCACTTCATTTCTGTTGCAGAAGCAGTGGAGAATGTAGCTCTGCAAAGAGGCCCTTGCATTACACCACTGAACAGCAGCTTCTGTATTAAAGCGGAGTTCATAGCTGGGCACAGTAGTCCCAACACTTAGGAGCCAGGGGAAAAGGAGAATTGCTTGAGTCCAGGAGTTTGAGACCAGCCTTTGCCACAGAGAAACCATCTCTAAATATTGCTTATCCTATATGTATAAGCATTTTCCCTACGTGTATGTAAATACGCTGTATGCATGTCTGGTGCATGCAGAAGCCAGAAAAGGGCACTAGGTATCTTAAACTGAAGTTAGAGACTGTTGTGAGCCACCGTGTAAGTGTTGGGAACCAAATCCAGATCCCATTTCAAGAGTAGCAGTGCTTTTAACTGCTGTCTACCACCAACCCCTATTTTTTATTTTCTTTGTTTGTTTACTTTGAGACAAGGTCTCATTATGTAGTCCTGACCGCTTGCAACTCACTATATAAACCAGACTGGTCTTGAACTCACAGAGCTCTGCCTGCCCCAGCCTCCTGAGTGCTGAGATTAAAGGAGTGTGGTACCCTGCTTGGCTACAGTTTACCTCTTATCAGAAGGTCATGTCTAGATGTTTTAAAGAATCTTCTGATCAACCAGGTAGTGGTGGCGCATGCCTTTAATCCCAGCACTTGGGAGGCAGAGGCAGGTGGATCTCTGTGAGTTCAAGGCCAGCCTGGTCTACCAGAGCTAGTTCTAGGACAGCTAGGACTGTTATACAAAGAAGCCCTGTCTTGAAAAACCAAAAATAAAAAGAAAGAATCAAGAATCTTCTGATTATCAGATGCACTATCCATTGCACCACTGTCCCAGCGCTAAGTGTTTTATTAACACACACGCACACACACATGCATGCATTTAAGGAGCTGGGGAGTTGGCTCAGCAGTTAAGAGCATGTACTGTTCTTCCAGAGCTCCTGAGTTTACTTCCTAACATGAACATCAGCTGGCTCACCATCACCTGCCACTCCAGCTCCAGAATATCACACCTTTGATCTCTGTGCCGCACCTGCACTTGTCTGCGTGCATGCACGAGCACACGCGTGCGCGCACACACACACACACACACACACACACACACACACATTTAAAAATTAAAAAAAGATTTTAAATGGTTCAGGCCCCTGAGGAAGAAGTGAAGAAGTGTGCACATCGTGCGTCCACAGGCTAAGGAAGAGGCAGGTGTAAAGCAAAGTTCTGTTGCTGCCCCACAGTTCTGTGAAAAGAGTCCCAGCTCACGCCCTGCCCAATCCAGAGGTGCTATGGACACGGGTTTACTGGTGCTCTTGTCATGCCTCCTGAGGGACTGTGTCCTGTGTGGTATACACCTCCCTGGCCCCAAGCATAGCACTGTGTGTGGAGAATACCATCTTTCATGGGCAGCAGGTGGGCCCACTGCAGAATCACTGCCCTGTCGATGAGCTTGGCAAACAGGCAAGGAGGAGAACATAAGAGAACCTTGGAGATGCAGGCGTCATCCAAGGGGCCCAATAGGAAGATGCAGACTTCACCTCCCTTCTTCCTTTTCCTTCCAGGATGACCGGAGAGAAGGAATGGCTGCATTTGTGGAGAAAAGGAAGGCCAACTTCAAAGACCACTGAGAACTGGCAGCTGAGCCTTGTGCCATGTTGGAGAGGAAAGCTTAGCCTGTCAATTGAAAGGCAAATAAATTGTCCTAATGGGTAGTGTAGGCCACAGTTCCTACCAAAGTCTTCGGAGCTGTAACCACAGCTCAGGTACCCGTGGTGTGGCCTGCAACCTTCCCCAGTGTTGGAAGCCAATCTCTCACAGTCTAAATCAGAAATCTGGGAAGCATTCAAGGTGTCTTGATTTCTTATTTTTTTATTTTTTTTTTTTTACTTCACTTCAGAGGCAGGTGCATGCTTGGGCCACCCATACATACCCCTGTGCTCTGTCAACAGTGTCAACAGTGCACAGCTCAGGATGTGGCTTCAAGTGGGAAGTGACCCTGCCCGGTCTGCTGATTCCAAGTGCACAATAATTCAATTAAAGCAACTATGTCAGTTCAGTTTCAGCTCACTTATAGTTGTCTCTGGAGAATGAATGTGTTTTGTAATTCGTATTGCTGTTATTTTCTTATAAATGGCATCTCACTACGTAGCCCTGGCTGCCTGGAACTTACAATATAGAATGGGCCTCGAACTTACAGAGATCCACCTGCCTCTGCCTCCTGAGTGCTGGGATTAAAGGCGTGCGCCACCACCACCTGGCAGCCGCAGGTGCGTTTTCAACTTCACCATCTTAACCACATCTGAGTACACCATCAAGCACTTTCATATCCGTGTGCAGTCATCCCACCATTAGTTTCCAGAACCTCAACTTCCCAAGCTAAAACTGTCTCCATTAGACACTGACTCACTACCCCACTCCCCAGCCCCTGGCACCAGTTGTTATGGTAAAAATAAAACACCGCAGGTCCCAGAGTGGCTGCAGTGGACAGTGGGCCATAAGGAGCTGTGGTCCCAGGCAGGGAGCTGCATGGCGGTTAGGAGACTGAGACAGATAGGCATGCCATTACACCAGCATTTTTACTTTCTATGAGGATGTGATGACTCCAGGTTCCTCATGAGTGGAATTGAGAGTATTCGTTCTTTTGTCTTTATTTCACTTGCACAAGGCTATGAACAGCATCCCCCACCAGAGCTCCTGTGTTGAAATCCTAAAAGTGGTGGGCTTAGAATGCGAGGTGAGTGGAGCTCATACGAGGGTCTGTAAGGCCCCAAGGGAGTGCCTGCCACCCCTTCCCTGTGAAGATGAAATGAGAAGACAAGCCGGGAAGTCCGTCTTCACCAGGCAGCACATCTGCCTTGCTTCAACTTCTAGAACTACAGAGGCCAGAACAACAAGCCTTTAAGTTGAAGCATGTTGAAGCCTAAACTAAGACAAACACTGTCTGAGTTCATTCATGATGTGGTACATTTGTTTAAAGCCTGATGTTTGCTAGGCAGTGGTGGTGCAGGCCTTTAATCCCAGCACTCAGGAGGCAAAGGCAGATGAGTCTCTGTGAGTTCAAGGCCAGCCTGGTCTACAGACTGAGTTCCAGCACAACTGGGGCTACACAGAGAAACCCTGTCTTGAAAAAAACAAACTGAAACAAAACAAACAAAAAGCCTGGTGTTTTATGCTGATGCGGGGATTTGCCATTCTCACGGCAATGTAATAGATATTTTTTTGAAGCCATCTTAATATATTGCTCACTATATATTTGTCTTGAGCTGTGGACAGTCCTGTTCCAGCCTTCATGATAACTGTGACTAGAGTTGTAAGCCACCATCCCCAGCCAGGTCATACATATTGACAGTGTCCAGGTTCTCACTGTCCGGGCTGAAATGGACAGACAGTAGGACAGTGACCTGCACTAGCCCTGACGTTTGCTTTGCCCAGAGCTTTAGTGTGGGGAAATGGCCGTCTATTTGCTGTGGCAATATAACATCAGGGCTGTTCTCCAGCCCCTGCCAGTGTGAGAATGGAGATCTGCACGGGGTGCACTCTCCAGTTCTGAGCCTCCGGGCATCTGCATAAAATGCACCTAGTGGCGGGGAGAGGGGAGGTCTTTAGTCCCAGCCAGCGCTCAGGCAGCAAGGCCAGCAGATCGCTGAGTTCAAGGCCACCCTGGTCTACATAGCAAGTTTCTGGCCAGATGGGGCTACATAGTGAGATCCTGACACAAACAAACAAGGGGTGGGAGGGGTGAGAGTTGAGGCCTATCTGAACTCTAGATTAAAAGATACATTATTTCCAAGTATTCAAAGTTTGTTTTATGAAGTTAATACACAGCCCAGACCATGGTAACTGGTGCGATCACTCCACACTGTCTCTCAACCAAAGCTCCCTATTCTGGAACCCAAGTCTCAGGGCCTTTCTCCTGGCAAAGCCCACTCTCCCCCAAGAAGAGAACATTGGAGTCCCTGGGACTGGGGTTTCAAATAGTTGTGGTGTTGGGGATTAAACCCAGGTCCAGGAAGGGCAGCTGGTGCTCTTAGCCATTGAACCATCTCTCCAGTCCTAATGTTCACTTATTAAACCTGGGCACTCAGAGAAATGTGTGTTAGCCATTGATTGGCCCACAGTCTAGAATGCACAAGCCAAGGAGGTGACCACTCGGTAGGAGAAACCTTGAAACCGAGTTAATTGGTTTATTAATTGTTTTTAACTTTAAAAATACATATGAATGGTGTCCCTGCAATTATGTCTGTGTACCACATGTGTGCCTGATGACTCAGAGGCCAGAAGAGGCCAATAAAACTCTTGAAATTGGAGTTACAAATAGTTGTGAGCCCCCAAACCCCAGTCCTATGGAAGAGCAACCCATGCTCTTACCGACTGAGTCATCTCTCCAACCTCTCGCTGGTTTAATTTTCGTTCGTGCTCCGAGCATACACCTCAGTTATTTGTCCTGAAAACTGAAACAGTGTTTAAGATGTTCGGTGGGAGATTCTGTCTCAACTCTGGGCCTAACAGCACACCCAGACGTGTGTGTGTGTGTGTGTGTGTGTGTGTGTGTGTGTGTACGCACACGCGTGCGCTGAACTCACTGGTTCCACCCTGGCGGGACAGGAACCCACCATACCCTTGGCTTCAGAGAGTTCGAGACAAATGGAGTGTATGCAGATTGTCCCCAAAAGGAGCTCCCTCAAACCCTGATGAAGCTCTCAGCTTCTTTAAACTATTTGGTTTCTGGCCCCAGTACAATTTGGGAATTTTGATTTGGTTTTGCCTCTATCCTGGTTTGCCTCCAAACTGAAGCAGAAATGTTATTTCTCACCCTTCACTCATCACTGCCACCACGTTGGGCAGCAGTGGCCATATCAGAGCCATCTGAGCTGGGGCACCAGAGATCCTAGGGCCAAGGGTGCTTCTCTGGCATTTTCATCCTCCCCACACGGATTTGCTCTCTGAACTTTCCCACAATCTGCCAGGCCTCAGAGTTTTGCGTCGTTACCCAGGGCCAGACACAGCTATCCAGCGGTTGGCTCACCTCTCCTCTGGCACCGCCCCTATCCGTGTGGCACCGCCCTGCCCCCAACTCCGCCAGTTCTGCAGCCATGGTTGTGCTCAAGGGCATCCCGAAGGTGCTGTCGCCGGAGCTGCTATTCGCACTTGCTCGGATGGGTCACGGAGACGAGATAGGTGAGCTTGTAGAAAGACAAGCCGGCAGCGTGGCCTCTAGCAGTGGTGCGGTCTGCACGGGGAGCCCTTGACCGGCAGAGTCCAGGAATGCCTGGGACACTACGTCACCTTGCTCTTCAGAACAGGAAGCATCCGGTTGCTTCAGAAAAATAGCTGAATTGAAGCCTACCATTGACTCAGGCCGCAGAATTCTGGAAAGGGCAAACCAGGTTCCAAATTCAGCAGCAAGATAGTTCCCAGACCTCCCACGTGGTCTCCTAGGTCTGCTGGATTCTCTGGCCCTGGCCTGGTGCCCTAGGACAAGACCCAACAGCCAAAGGCTGGGGTGAGAATATTGGTTCCTCCTCCCAGTCACTGGTTTCATTGCCTCCTTTATATAGTGTCTTTTTTTCTGCTGCTCTGAAGGGAGCTAATGGAGTGACCCATGATCTGTCCCCACTAACTGGAGTGGGAAGGATATACTGACCGGGCATCTGGACATCCCAGATGGTGGGCTGTGTTGATAATGCACAAGGATGTGTGGCTTTGCGATACGTGAGGTGATCATCTGGGAGGGAGAACCACACCACCTTCTCTCCCTTCAGTTCTTGCAGATGCAAACTTCCCAACTTCCTCCATCTGCCAGTGTGGGCCCATAGAGATCCGAGCAGATGGTGAGCACTGTAGATAGACCCGGTCCTGGTTCTGTGCCCTCTCTGTCCTGGCCCCTCATTCCTGTTAACTGGTTGCTTACTGTGACCCAAAATGAAAGTTTGAGACAGGCGGGGTTACAGGTCATGATGAGAACAGAGGCCTGACCCCAGCTCTGTGTCCTCCTAGGCCTGGCCATCCCACAGCTCCTGGAGGCTGTGCTGAAGCTGCTGCCCCTGGATACCTATGTGGAAAGCCCGGTGAGGAGCAAAAGCTGTGCGCTGAGCTGGGCCTCAGTTTCCTCTTTGCCAGACTTCATATGACCCCACACCCCTAAAGGGCCCCCTGTCTCAAGGGAACCCTGGAGGTGCCTAGGGCCACAGAGCTGACCCCTGTCTCCCCAGGCTGCTGTGATGGAGCTAGTGCCCAGTGACAAGGAGAGGGGCCTGCAGACCCCAATATGGAACCTCTATGAATCCCTTCTGCTCACAGCTGGCTGCAAGGTGAGTGCAGCCCCGAGAATGGGCCCCTCTGTCTCCTGGAGGCTCGGGAAGAGTCAATCATGGGGGCATAGATGCCAGAGGTGTATCTGAGCCTGTGGCCACCTCCCTTTGAGCATCTTCCCTCTCTGCTCAAGCCTCTTCTGCTTCCTCCTCCTCCCAGAATCCTGACCTGTCTGCTTGGGAGTTGGTCTCATTTGAGCCAGAGGATTGTGGGCTGCCTGGCGGGCCCCCCTCTGGACTTCAATGGATGTGCACCTTCACCCCAAATCTTACTCTTTGCCACTTCATTCTTGCTAAGGTCTGCATATCACACAGCCTACATCCCTACCTGGCAGAGGACACACCCATTCTCCTAAAGGAGCTGTTGGCAGGGCCTGAGCGGGACCAACCTGAGGACTCCTGTCCTGGGCAGGGGACTTCCAGGGCAGTTTAGAGGATCTAGAGTAACAGTTCTCAACCTGTGGCTTGCAACCCCAAAAAGACCATAGAAAAACAGATATTCACATGAGGGTTCATAGTAGTAACAAAATTACAATTATGAAGTAGCAATGAAAATAATTTTATGGTTGGGGTCACCACAACATGAGGAACTGTAGTAAAGGGTCACAGCATCAGGAAGACTGAGAACCACTTTCCAGAGGCTTGGTGAGTTGAGTCCACATCCGACAGGCACCTTGTCCGTCACAGGCTCAGACAGGGATATGAAAGATGCCCTTTGTCCCCAGTTCCGTGAGACCAGAGGAACAGAACCTAGAAGAGCAGGGTTCCATTGCTGCTACCTCCTAGCTATTTCCTGGTGGGGTACTCAACTCAGGAAGCCACCCAGAAGACTTTCGGGCAAGGTCCCTCCAACCGTGCCATTTTGTCTTCCAGAAAGCTCTGATGAAGATAGAGAGATTTGAGTTTTATGAACGTGCAAAAAAAGCTTTTGCTGTTGTTGCAACCGGGTGAGTTTCTATCGCGTCCAGGTGACTTGGGCAAGTCCTTATCCAGGCCCCGGGAACTGCCTCCACCTCTGCTCTGCCCAGGAAGACAGGAGGGACTTGTGCTGCAGAGTTCCTGAACATTGTTGAGCAGGAGGGATAGAAGTAGAAAGGGGCAAAGTTAGAGTTTCAGCAACCTGACCCTCCGGCAGGGAGACGGCACTCTATGGAAACATCATCCTCAAGAAGGGAACTCTTGACCTCGGACCCTCATAGAGACCACCGGTACCCTTTGGCAGCACTCAGACCTGGACCCCAGATCTTGAGAGACTCTGCTGACCCTGACAGAGATTTCCCCTTCCCCTGATATGTGAAATTGAGGGGGTGGGGAGAGAAGTCACTGTCAATCTTTAAAGGTTTTGTACTCATGAACTTGTCTTGTGATCAGTTCCAGGGAGGCCATTAACTTCCAAATAAGCACCTGCTACCCACTCATCTTTGTTGAGTCCTCAGGTGGAAAATCCGTATGGAATATGAAGCTTGGAGGTTGCTTGAGGGCTGGGAGCTGGACAGGAGCTAGGCCTGGGTAGGAACCTGAGAGCTGAATTGGGTCTGTGGCTGTGGCCTGGGTCTAGACGAAGGGCTAAGCTGGTAGTTGATGTTAGGTGCGCTGCACAGCAGGGGACTGGAGGCGGCTGCACACGATGCTTGTGGGAATTGGGAGTTTCTGAATTCCTCACTTGGGTTGCAACACACAGTGATTCGTGACTAGGGCCAATCTCTGAACTCTAGGCCAGAGGGCAAAGTGGCAGAGTTGGACTGGACACTTTAAATGGAAGGGTGTTGTCACCCAGACGTGACTGCTCAGCTGCTAGGGAGAGTCATGCTGACCTTCCTGGTTCAAGGTCAGAGAGGTCAGGGTGTGGACTGGAGCCCACCATGCTTATACTTGGCAGGTTGAGCACCCACTACCTATGCCTGAGCAGCTATTAAGTCCAGGAACTCAGATGCAACCTGGCTGCTCCTAACTTTGACTCTTCAGTTGTCCCGGGTGGTAAAGGATCAATTGGGCCTCAGAATCGCAGACAGAATAGCAAGGTTGGAGGGGAGGAACTTAGAAGGGCCTGAAACTGTTTCCCTTGTGAAAACCTGGATGTGTCTACACCACATGTCTGCAGACTATTGGGGAATGTTCATAGCAGCTTCGTCTGTACTGGCCAAAAGCTGCAAACAACCAAAAGTTGAGCAGGTGAGTAGACAGTCCCTATGATGCCCAAGCACTGTTAACTTTTGAGCTATCACCAGCTCCAGTTCCCCTCTAGGAGGAAATGCACAGAGGTTCCTGGCTCGGGCAAAGCTAGAAAGAAACGGGGCCATAGCACTACCCTGGGTCCGTAGATACTTTTGGTCCCAATACAACACTGGGCTCTTGGAACCCCAGCATCTGCAGGTCCTCTGCTTAGATTCAGGGATGTGAAGGCGGAACAGCTCAAATCTTGACCATGGGTCTGACCTCACAGGCACCGGGCAAGAGACTCACTGGGCACTGCTTCCTGACCACCTGCACCTGAATCTCTAGATTAGGCTAGGGGCCAGAAGTGATAAAGAAAGAAAGGAGAGCACTTGGGTGTCCTTATGTGGGATTTGGTTCTACCTGGGACCTGGATAGGATTTTGGGCACCTCTGCTCTGCTGATTAGGGACTGTAAATAGATTCATTTCAATTCAGATTCTTATTAGGATGGCAGGCAGTGCACCTGGAGAAGAGGGCTGCCCCTTGAGGTCACTATCAAAGCAATGGGGAGGTTTTTTTTGGTTTTTTGTTTTTGTTTTTGTTTTTTGGTTGTTTTTGTTTTTTGTTTCTTGTTTTTTGTTTTGTTTTGTTTTGTTTTTTCGAGACAGGGTTTCTCTTTGGCTTTGAGGCCTGTCCTGGAACTAGCTTTTGTAGACCAGGCTGGCCTCAAACTCACAGAGATCCACCTGCCTCTGCCTCCCGAGTGCTGGGATTAAAGGCATGTGCCACCATCGTCCAGCTGTCAGAGCAATGTTATTCATCTTCAGGACCCTGGACTTGACTGTAATGTAGGGGCCTAGATTCATCTACAATGTGTACTCCTCTGCAATGTGGGGGCAGTAGACTCAAGTAATATGAAGACCCCTGGTTCATCGCTGAGATGGAGCATTGGCTCCTGCTTCGTGGGGCTTAGAGGTCTGGGTGCACACGAACCCTCACTCCTCCCACTCATGTCCTGGGGACATGAAACATCCATGAAGCTCTAGGGTGCGTGAGATTGATAGGTGACCTACACAGCTGCATGGGGCTTGGGTGCATTGGGATGGAGAGCTGTCTGTTCTGCCTGAGCTACTGGGGCTGACGAATGTGTGGCTCTGTGACCTCTAGTGCCTCCCACTGCAAGGGTAGGATTGGTAGTTACCCCAGTACCTGTATGCCACGTGTGAGGTAGTTCATCTTAGGTGCTGAGGCCTGAGCAAGGCCATGAGGACAGGCACCCCAGAAAGATCCAGGTGCTGCCCAGAAAACTAGGACAGGAAGTCTGAGCTCTGACTCACTCTTCTGAGCACCTCCATGTGTGTCCACCTGTTTACCCGTGTATCTATCTGCCTATGTCCCCAAGCACACGCATAGCCACACAGCTCTATACCTGTGTATACGCGAACCTATGTACCTGTCAACACTGTACCTATGTGCCTGTGTAACTATACACCTGTGCACCGCCTGCATACATCTTTGTAACTACATACCTATTCATGTGTGTACCTATGTGTCTGCACATTTAGCTATGCATTTCTGCATGTGTGTACCTATACACATGTGAAACTATGTGCCTATGTACCTGAACACTCACCAACCAGAGTTCCACCCAACCTCCCACGCCTTCATAAACATGTCCTTTCTCAGCTTCTTCAGTGGGAATTCCAGGATAGGTTTCATTTTCCTGCTGAGTCTACAACTGCTTACTGGTCCCCACACTTGACATGCTTATCACTTCATCCCTACCTGTGGAAAGATGGACCCAAGGAGAACTATTCATGAGCTGAGGGTCAGCTAGACCTTGTGCCTAGGAAGCTTTGGATGAGCCATATTTGGCAGTGATACCTCTTCCTCCTGGGCCTAGCTGCTGTGCCCCGGGATTGATGGCCTCAAAGATGCTCATGACTTCACCCTGTTTGCAGGTGTTTATTTTTGCTAGCTGGGGGGAGTCAGTGGTCATAACAGCCTGGGCCTCATGACAGGAGTGGGAGAGTGGTTAGGGTTCGCTGGAGTCCTCCAGAGAGTGGGAGATGTGGTCAAGGTCCTTCTCTGGCCCCTGGAGCACCTGACGATGTATCTTGAGCAACATCTGGGGCACCGCTTCATCCTGGACCTCCTCATACTTTGGATGGTGGAGGCTGTCAAGATCCGGTTCTGGGCCTTGAAGAGGGTTCCGAAGATGGCTCAGGAGGTCAGTCTCCACCAAGGTCATGGCATCTGGGAAGAGGCAGAAGTAGGTGTGGCCTCAGTCTCCCTCACAAGTTCCTCCCCACTAGCCTCCTGTACAGTTGGACCCCATGATGTGGCCTTGGTCCCACTCTGACCTGCAAGCTTTTCCTCAGCGGCTGCAAGCTTCTGCTTGGGCACAAGCAGCAGTGCCCCCAACTGGTTGTCCTTCTCCAGGGCCTCCATGGCTTTGGTACCCAACGCCCTGCCAGCATGAGTAGGGTAAGGTTCACGCACAGGTGGGAAAAGTTAGACACTTTAGAAGACATTCTCTGCCCCCAGGCAGCTGCCGGGTCTAGAAGCCACTCCATACCCACCCACTTCATCAACTGCCCTGTAAGACCTGGTACATGGCTTTGCGCCCCCAGTGTCTCTAATGCAGTAAGTGCAGGGGTGAGGTCTGAGGGGGTCAGAGTCTTCCCTGGGCAGGGTCCTCAAGGACAAGGGAGGTAATATATTGTGCTGTTCTAAAACTTAGTCTGTTGCAGGCTTCAGGGAGAGCTGAGTCTGGGAGATGCCCAGGGGTCCCTGGTAGATGACCTGGGCCTCCTGGGGGGGAGGGGGACTCCCAAGGAGGGATCTGTAGGGTTTGAGTATCAACTCCTTCTCAAAGCTTCTGAACTGCCATGTTCTCCATCCCCCAGTGCATCAGCCCACACTTGCCTTCTGGAGCACTTACTTCTCTGTTTCCTGTTCAAGGATCACATGTTTGCCTTTGGTCTTGACAGGGACCTAGGAGAGTAGGTCATGGGTGCGGATTTTTCCAGTTAGTAGTCCAAGGTTGGAGGACACCCAGGGAGAGGACACCCTGAGGCCCACCCACAGGCAGGGCTTCCTCTCAACCAGTGTTTAACTCTAAGGGATAAGGGTCACTGTGGATATCAGGATTGCAGGTAGGGGATTTAGAACACCAGCCTGTCCCTAAATGACCAGTCTACCTGAATACCTGGCCTGAAGAAAGGAGAATCCTTCAACAGGTACCCGGAACTCACTTTGGACTCTGCACTCTCACTACACCCTGGACTTTTGCACCAATTAAGGCTGTGCTTCCCCCTCCCTGACCTGGCTAATGGCCCAGAAGGTAGTTGGCGCCTCTGAACGTAACACCTTATGAGACAAAGTAACAGGAGAGAAGTGAGGCAAAGGGCGACCTTGGGGAAGTGCCCAGCTCCAAGAAGCTGTGGTTGGCTGTGAAGGGTGGCCCTCCCTCAACCTCTTCTGTTGCCATGTGCACAGGCCGAGTTTGCTTGGCACAGGGCAAGCTCAGTTCATTTCCTTCTGGGCCCTCTGTCACCAGGCTAGACCATGCCCTCGGTGAGTATGCCAGGGTCAGTGTGGAGAAGACCCACCTCACACAGGGTCATCCTAGATGGTCCATGTTCTCACCTGTAATCATTTGTGTCATGAAGCCCAAACCCTCCCACCCTGGGGCCACCTGAGTGTCATAGGAACTCATGTCCCCGCCTGGTAAGATGAGTGCCATGGAGGACCATGTTCACTCATCCTGGGGTCACCTGGGTGTCATGGAGGCTCACATCCCCATGTGGTTATGTGGGTATGATGGAGACCCATGTCCTTCAGGTCACCTGGATATTATGGAAGCCCATATCCTCACCTGGTGACCTGGGTGTCATGGAGATTTTCCCACTAGACCCCAGAAGGGCCCATGCCCTTCTCTTCCTGAGGCCCCCTCCTCAGTATTCACACGATGTTGCTACCACATTCGCCATGTGGCTCTGCCCTGCCTCCCCTCTCCTTGCCCAGCGTGGGGTAGAGGAAAAGAGGTCCTTTCCAATAATCCCCGCTAACTGGGGCAGAGGTGGGCAGCCGGGGATGAGGCCAGGTAGAGGAGCCCCGTATACCTGGCGTGCTGGGATTGCACCGGCCTCCTGCAGCAGCACAGCCACCAGACAGGTGGCCAGGAGAAACCTGGGGGACCAGAGAGAAAATGTGAGGTGGTGAAGAGTCACCTCAGCTCCTGATGAGCCAGTCAAGACCTGCTGGGGCCAGTGGCATGTGTCTTGGGCAGAGGGAGGTCCCTGCTGATCCATTAGCTCTTGATTGATTTCACAGGAAAGGCAGGCAGAATAAGCAAACAAGATGCTCAGGGCACACCTGCTCTGTCTCTATGCCAAGTTCTCCACAAGACACCACATGCCCTAGGCACATCCTATGTGACAGGACACTGGCAGTCAGTGCCGAGGATTCCAGAGGCCATACACACACACACACACATGGGCCTGCATACACGTATGCATGACAACATTAGCAGAATGGATGGAGGCCCTAGCACAATACCACATGTATCACAGTACTCCTGAGAATCCGTGACCCATGGTATTGGGAATAGGGTAACTTCTAGTAGGCTCCCAGTGGCCAGTAGCCCCAGCCCCACCATACAAACAGAAGGAATGGCAGGTATTTTTGAACATGTAGTTGTAGAAAGGTATTCATTTGTGTGAAGTATGCATGTGTTTGTGTTATATGGTATGCATATGTATACATGCATGTGTGTGGTGTGTGTGTCTGTGTCTCTGTGTGCCTGTCTTTGTGTGTACTAAAGCCTCAAAGAAACCTCTCGGACAGGCAGTGGTAGCACATGCCTTTAATCCCAACACTTGGGAGGCAGAGGCAGGTGGATCTCTGTGAGTTCAAGGCCAACCTGGTCTACAGAGTGAGTTCCAGGACAGCCAGGACTACACAGAGAAACCCTGTCTCGAAAGAAAAAATAAAAGAAAGGTAAGGAAAGAAAGGGAAAAGAGGGGGGAAAGGGAAGGGAAAGGAAGGGAAGGGGGAGAAGAGAGGAGAAGAAAAGGGAGGGGAGAGGAGAGGAGAGGAGAGGAGAGGAGAGGAGAGGAGAGAAACCTTTCCTCTTCTCTGCAATTCAGCACTTTGTGATAGGGATAAAGGACAGCAGGTGAGGATCTGGCCACATAGAGTTGAGTAGCCCTGTCTCACCTCAGAACTGCTAGACAGAGGCCTATTCTTATGCTGGGCAGAGAGATGAACATGGAGAACCTCACCCAAGGTTTTGTCCTCTCTGTCCTCTGCCTCCATGGTGATTCTTGTTCTACAGGGGCCCTAGGTCTCGCTGGGAATGAAACCCTAGCTCCAGGGTGACCAACAATCAGGTTGTCTGATTCCTGCCTCTACTCCCACCAGCCCTCAAAGGCTGCTACATATTCCCCTGCCTCCCCTACCCTGCCACTGTCCCCTTTCTTTTGGGCCATCATAGCCTGGAATTGTTGCCTCTTCATAGGGGTCCTTTAGGATTGAATGGTCTACTGGCTCAGGGTCCCCATAGGACAACTCACCCTCATGCCTATCTGGAGGCCACTTGGGATGCTCTTAGAGATAAACCCTGGATTGCAGACCCAGAGTGGGTGTTTTGCAGTAAGAGGGGGGGACTTTCCCTCCCATCCCTCCTTCCTTCCCTTCTTCTCCTAAATTACTCCCCTGGAATCAGGCTTCAAATGGGGATAGACTAACCCCCAGGGCTTATCTCTAAGTCAGAACTCCTGAACTCAGACTCAGGGTGACCCTAACCACACATCCAGGCCCACCCTGGCCAGTGCCCCACTGCCAACTTTTAAGGGTAGGAAAGTTAGAGCCTGGGGGCCATGACATCACCTCTTCATGACTGGCGCTCCCTCTCGGTGCCAAGAATCTCTAGGCGAGTGGAGAAGCTGCAGATCCCAGTCTCCAGGTGCCCGGTCCTTTTTCTCCCAACCCTGGCTGCTTAGGGTTTTATTGCCCATACATGGGTGTGTCTGATCAGAGGTCAGGGGCCAGCAATCACTGGGCAGTAGGTGATCCTGCCCCACCATATGACTTGAGCAGTGAACACAGACTGAGCCACCAGGAGACTTTGGATCTCTCACCTGCCAGTTCTACCATGACCTGCCCATTTTAGCACCGGACCACACGCCACGGGACCACTAGCTTCTGTTCCCTGGTCACCATAGCCGAAGTCTTCTGCATGCGTAGGCACTTGGCTCTGTTACCCCTCGACCCTCTACGGGGCTAAGCTTCAGACCAACAACGACAATACCCAAGTGTCCCCAGAGCTGGCCCAGGGTGGGATTCTATAAGATAGAGTAAAGATCATAAAAACACCAAGCTCTTCAAGGCTTCTTGGCTTCACCCCTTTCCTTTGGGACTTCAGGATAGAGCAGTTGTCACTCCAAGAAACAGCTGCACTTTGGGGAGGCAACCCCTAGATAAATAAGTTACTTTCAGAGAGGCAACTACGGTCAGGGCTCAAGGAGCTGGTCTCCCCCTGGCGAGGATAGGCAGTCACTGCAGATAGCCAGAGTTTCCGGGAGACTCAAAACTAAGGAAATTGTTGAAATTCAAAGAGACAGTATTGAGAAAGTACTTTTATAGCAATCCTCCTCAGAGTAATGGGGACAGGCAGCAGCCTTGAAAGAAGACGTACACCATCCTACCATGGTCCAACACTCCCTCTGTGAATCCAAGGTTATCTTGTGTGGTGATTTCAATGAGAATATCCCCTGCACAGCCTTACATATTTTAAGACTCTGGCCCCAGTTTGTGGAATTGTTTAAGAAGGATTAGGAGGTGTGGCTTTGTTACTGGTGTTACTGGGGGTAGACTTTGAGGTTTATAAGGCCCATGCCGTTCTCAGTTATCTCTCTTCCTCTCCTTTCTCCCACCCTCCCTCCCTCTGTCCCCCCCCCCCCCATCTTTCTCTCTGTTATAGGGATCCAGCAGAGTCACTGTATCTAGGGTAAGCATTAGAATGAATAGTTGTTTTCTAGAAATACTTTGAAGAAATCATGGTGAAAACAGTGGTGTTTTCCATGGTTTATAGAATTGTTTTTCTGAGGGAGCTTTACAGCCCTTGTGTGGCTTTGACCACAAGACTCTTCTGGCACACCTGAGGCTCTCAGATAATTGGGCACTGCACATGGTACACAGTAAGGACTAAAGTGGTGGGGATGCGATGTTTTCATTCAGAAAAGATGAACAGATTAGATCAGGGACTTTGGTATAAGGAACTTGTTTAACCAAAAAAGAAAGCAACTTTGTGTGATAATCAATAATATGCCTTTGAACGGCTGTTTGAGGCTCAGTTCATCAGATACTGTCCCTCCCTGTCGCCACACAGGCCTAAGGAATTCATCTTGGAGCGACCTTTCTTCAGCCAACCCACACAATGCAGAACACCTGATATTTGGTGCCCAAATGGATATTTTTTTTCTTGGTTTTTTGAGACAGGGTTTCTCTGTGGTTTTGGAGCCTGTCCTGGAACTAGCTCTTGTAGACCAGGCTGGTCTCGAACTCACAAAGGTCCGCCTGCCTCTGCCTCCCAAGTGCTGGGATTAAAGGCCCAAATGGATATTTTAATATAATTACTGATTCTCAATATGCAGAAGGAATTTATTCTTGATAATTCAGAATTAACTTTGTTATTTATAGAACTACAACAGGCAGTCTGGGAAAGGGATTGCCCACTTTATCTTACTCCCATTCAGCCCCATGCTGGATTGCCTGAGCCATTAACAAAAGGAAATAAAGAGGTTGATTAAGTATTAATAAAACTGTAATAAAACTGAAGAAAGTATGGAATATATACATATTAAAGTATTACTCAGCAGTAAAAAACAAAGACTTCTTGAATTTTGCGTACAAACGGATGGAAATAGAAAACACTATCCTGAGTGAGGTAAGCCAGACCCAAAAAGAGGAACATGGGATGTACTCACTCATATTTGGTTTCTAGCCATAAATAAAGGACATTGAGCTTATAATTCACGATCCTAGAGAAGCTAAATAAGAAGGTGAATCCAAAGACAAACATATAGGCATCCTCCTGAATATTAACCTTCATCAGGCGATGAAAGGAGACAGAGACAGAGACCCACATTGGAGCACCGGACAGAAATCTCAAGGTCCGAATCAGGAGCAGAAGGAGAGGGAGCACGAGCAAGGAACTCAGGACCGCGAGGGGTGCACCCACACAATGAGACAATGGGGATGTTCTATCGGGAACTCACCAAGGCCAGCTGGCCTAGGTCTGAAAAAGCATGGGATAAAACCGGACTTGCTGAACATAGCGGACAATGAGGACTACAGAGAACTCAAGAACAATGGCAATGGGTTTTTGATCCTACTGCACGTACTGGCTTTGGGGGAGCCTAGGCAGTTTGGATGCTCACCTTACTAAACCTGGATAGAGGTGGGCGGTCCTTGGACTTCCCACAGGTCAGGGAACCCTGATTGCTCTTCGAGCTGATGAGAGAGAGGGACTTGATGGGGGAGGGGGAGGGAAAGGGGAGGCAGTGGCGGGGAGGAGGCAGAAATCCTTAATAAATAAATAAATTAAAATTAAAAAAAGCTTCAAAATTTCATTTAAAGCATAATGTTAATAATAAATGCTTAAAATTATTTCATAACCTGATGACAAGCCAAAAAATTATTTTTAAAACTGTCCTACTTGTTCTTTATATAATCAAATTCCTTTACCTACAGGAAGTAATCCTAAGGATGCTCAAAAATAAAGCTTGACATGTAACAAACTTTTTAAAATTAAAATATATGCATTATACTATTAATACATACTCTGGATTGCAATGTACATATGCCTTAAGTTCTGAAAAGGCTGATTGTATAATTATACATTTATTAGGTACAATGGCTATAATACACTGATAAAAATTAAAGCTGATAATGCCCCTGCTTATGTTTCCAGTAAAATGAAACAAATTTTTACATGTCATAACATAAAGCACATTACAGAAATACCATATAATCCTACAGGACAAACAATTGTTAAAATATCTAATCACTCACACTCTAAAGGGATGCTAATAAAACATGAGGGGGATATGAGGACTCCCAGAGATACTTTACATAATGCTTTACTAACTCTAAATTGTTGAATTCTAATGAAACAGGGACAACAGTGACCAGTTGTTGAATTCTAATGAAACAGGGATAACAGTTACCAAAAAGCATTGAACCATAAAAAAATTGCTGAATGAAGTCAGCTTGAAGATGCTTTAACAGCAGAATGACAACCAGAAAAGGTGTTAAAATGGGGCCAAGGGTATGCTTATGTTTCTGCAGGAGTGGAAAGTTGTGGAAGAAAGAGATACAGAAAGTCCTTAAAGCAGACAGCTGATTTTCCTACATGGGGACAGCTTAAGAAATTGACTGAAGGAGATGCGGTAATTTGGTTGGCTAGGAAACCTTTGAATGTGACAACTTTGTTCCTTGCTGTGCTGTCTGTGGTAACTGTCCAGGTAACAGAGACTAAACATGCTTACTGGGCTTATATTCATAATTCTCCAATTAACAAAAGAGTAAGTTGGGGAGACAGAGATATTCCTGTTGTGATCAGTGAATTCTCTTGTTTACCTTTTGCTGCCTGGGGCCAGCCTCCAGCAGCGCAGGGCTCAAAGGGAAATTCATGGAGTCTGTGAGGAACTTAGTGGAAAGACACTCACACATGCTCTTGATGGTCTCTTTCTTTGTTCTTCTTTATTCTCCTTTCTCCTTTATCCAGAAATGTCCCTTCTTTATCTCTTGATATATTTCTTCTTTCTTGATGTTCTCCTCCTAATTCTCTCATTCCTAATGTTTTCCTTCTAACTCCTTCTAATTCTGTCTTTATTCTTTCCCTTACAGCTTATATACCCCAGCAAAATCTTCCAGGCCATATAAAAATTACAGTGTGGTTACATTCTATTTTCCAAGTGAATGATTACAATGAATACAAGTAGAAAACAACATGCTTTCCATTTCCCATAACACAAATAAACATTTTACGTATTACAGGTGAAAAACAAATTATCCCAAGAACCCATGTACATTCATCCCCAAGCAACTTGTTATAGATTAACAGACTATGAACAATCAAGGTATTCTTTTACTGGTAGACTATTTTGTGGTTACAAAGAAAGGACCAATCACTTTATTACTTATCTTGAACGTAAGATAAAGGAATCACAAACCTAAACTTTTATACACGAAAAACAATCAATCAGCTCTACTATAAATCTTTAGGATGCATACCCACTCATTAATAGTTTTTTTATATCAGGAGGTTGAGGGCAGAAATGGGTACAAGAAATTAATCATCACCTTTGGTCATCAACTAATCCTAGCAAGAAAGGCATGCCAACTAATGACCTTCTATGCCTGAGGAAGAGGGCAAGGAAATTATAAACCATACTGTAGGAGTGCAAGGAATTCCTATTTATATGGGTAATGAAACTCAGTGTATAAATATAATTTTTCAAATTTGGTTATGTATAGTTTATACTACCTGGGATTTTCATAATAAATTTTAGTTGTTTCATGCATCTGGTTTTAGAGGACAGTAGATTAATGCTAGTAGTTCCATTAAATCTGCGGGCTACGAGCTGGACGATGCTTTTCCAGCTGAAATGGACGGGGCTCAGCATAGCCCTGGACTGCCATCCAAGCACCTCCCTTGACAATCTCAAAGGTTTCTGGCCAGAGCCTATGGAGCTGCCAGGCACTCTGATGGCTCAAAAGGGTTTTGCCAGTGAGCAAAACCTACCCTGACACAAGATGTGCCCTTTGAAACGTTGCTAATCTCATATTATGGAAAAAGTATCAAATTTACATATTGTTGCTACATTCCCACTACTATTTATTTGGCGGGTTTTTTTTTTGTGTGTGTGTGTGTGCCCAAAATTATTTCTAGATTTTTGCATAGCCTAACAATGGTCAATGAAACTGTTTTAAAAAAAAACTCTTAGGAACTCAATAACAAGAAGACAAATAGCCTGCTTGAAAAACATTTAGAATATCTGAATTGATCTTTCACTAAAGACACACAAATGACTAATGGCCCCATGAGAAGATGCCAAGCTTCAGCCACCAGAGCAATAAGTACAAGGTGCAAAGTGCACCGTGCATGCCTGTTTGGTGGACTGGGTCTCCCCTAAAGTCCACACTGAAGTTCTAATCATTTAGACAGTGTCTGTAGTTGTAGACAGGATCTTTTTAAAAGACTGTGAAGGGCTGTCTTAGTTAGGGCTTCTCTTGCTGTGATGAAACACCATGATCAAAAAACAAGATGGGGAGGAAAGGTGTGGTGGCCCACAAGGAACCCTGGTTTCCATCCAGAGTCTATTCTGCTTATGAATCATTTGAGTTTAAGCTTGCTTGTTTCAGTCTCCTTGAGGGCTGGAAGAAAGTTCTGATTGAGCCCACTGGGGAGGGGGGAATACATTATCTATTAAGACACAGGCTGGTGTATGCCAGCCAAAGGCACAGAAAAGGAAACTACTTGCTGCTGGCAGGACTCACCCGATAGACAGCGAGCCCGCTTGTGCCTTCTCCCAAGGACAGTACAGGGAGGTGGTTACCTGGCTGTACGGCTCTTTGTTCTGCTTTCTGCTCTTAACTGTATAAAAGCAAGTTCGGAAATAAACTCTGGGCTGTTTGGTATTGGCCAAAAGACCTCCCGGATCTATCCTGTGTCTCTGCCTCAGTTTCTTTCACCTGCCTTTTCTCCAACCCTCGCACCCGCCCCCTTCCAGGTACTCAGATTGACTGACTCATCGGAAGGCTCCAACAGAAAGGGTTTATTGGACTTATGCTTCCATCACAGAAGGAAGTCAGGACAGAAACTCAAACAGGACAGGAACCTGGAGGCAGGAACTGAGGCAGAGGCCATGGAGGGGAGCTGCTTACTGGCTTACTCCACATGGCTTGCTCAGTCTATTTTCTTTTAGAACCTAAGATCACCAGCTCAGGGGTGACTCCACCCACAATGTGCTGGACACCCCCCCCAATCAATCACTAATTAAGAAAATGCTCGCCAGGCAATGGTGGCGCACGCCTTTAATCCCAGCACTCGGGAGGCAGAGGCAGGCGGATCTCTGTGAGTTCGAGGCCAGCCTGGTCTACAGAGCTAGTTCCAGGACAGGCTCCAAAGCCACAGAGAAACCCTGTCTCGAAAAAAACAAAAACAAAACAAAAAAAAAAACAAACAGAAGACCCTACCTCAAAAAAAAAAATCAACCAAGAAAATGCTCTACATGCTGGCCGCAGCCCAATCTTATGGAGGCATTTTCTCAGTTGTTTCCTCCTCTTAGATGACTATAGTTTGTGTCAAGTTGACATAAATCTAGCCAGCATAAGAGTTGAGAATTATGATGAATAATCTTGGCTGTCAACTTGGCTGCATCTGGGATCGATTATTACCCAAGCTACTGAGTACAAGAAGAAAAATCCTAGATCTTGAAGGCAATCCAGATAAAAGGACATGGAAGAGAGAAGCCAGCCTTTTGCTTGTTTGCTCTCACTCTCGCTGACAAGTTCATTTATCCTGTTGCTTTGACATTAACTTCTGGATTCCAACATAGACCAGACATCAGCGGCTCCTCAGGAATCCCCCAGGCTTCTGGGGCCAACTTGGGACTGCTGGGACATCTAGCCTTCTGGATTGAAAAATCGCTGGATTCTCAGCCTCCAATGTGAGACAGTCATTGTTGGACGACCAGGATCACATACGCTAAGCCAATGTAAGAGATCGCATATATACATGTCTATTCATTCTCCCAGTTATGTTCCTGTAGAGAACACTGACCAGTACAAGGAAGTAGCTCAGTTGGTAGAATGCTTGCCAGGCATGCGCAGAGAGCCCTGAGCCCCTTTCTGAGGACCACATAAATGGGTACGGTGGTGCACATCTCTAATCCCAGCACTCAAGAAGTGGAGTCAAGAACACCAGGAATTCATTGTCATTCTAGGTTATACAGAGAATTCAAGGGCAACCAAGGCTGCATGAGATGCTGTCTCAAGAAGGAGAAGAGAAAGAGGAACAGGAAGATAAAGAGGAAAAGAAGGCAGAGGTGGATAAGTAGTTAATTTAAAAGGGGGTAATTTGGGTAAGCCCTAATTCAGTCTGTTTGGTGTCCTATTAAGAAGAAATTAGAAGACTCTGGAAGAGACCCTGTCTACACAAGTCTAGGAGCACGATATCAGCAGGACCTGCACTAGCACCTGGATCTCAGAGCTTTGGCCTCCAAAATGGTAAGACTAACCATCCGTGGTAGTTTGTTATGGCTATCTGGCAGGCTGATGCCAATGTCTATTACCAGATAATAACAAATGCTGGTGACTGTGGAGAGCTAGGGCTCCTCTATGCAGCTGACAGGAATGTAAAAAAGTATTGGGCCTGGAGAGATGGCACTTGATGCTCTTGGAGAGAGCTAGAGTTCAGTTCCCAGCACCCACTTTGGCTGTTCACAACAGTGGCACTTTCCAGCATCTACCCAAGCAATAAAAGCACACTTCTTATAAAGACTTGGCCGGGAATGTTGTTACATTTTGAGCAACAGACACAAAAGAGAACAACCCAGACACCTCTCCATGCCATGACTCACCACTGTTCATCAGCACTGCTGAGTGTAAGACCTGGAGGAGCATGCCCGCTACAGATGGCCTGTGGGAAGCATGGCATACACTCAACCAAACGTCTGTCCGTGCCACCTGCATACCGGCATGCCACAAACAACAGTGACCAAGATGACAGAGCCAATCCTAGGAAAGCTTCCAGCCCAGGAATTCAGATGCTGGCACCTAGAGGAGTACCCTCTAGAAGAGAAGCCAACCTCAGCTATTCTGACCCCAGGTTCTACTGTGAGATGTCAGGGAAAGGATCTGGCTCCTCCTTAAACCCGGGAATCCTAACTAGAGGAGCAGCCAGTGCTCCTAGGTTTGGCGTCTGTACAGTGAAGTGATGAAGTGTGAGAGCTGGCGTGGTGTATGATTCTACATGCTGTGCGTGTCAGGGGTGAAAATGTGTGTGAAGTGTGCCTTAGCCGTATGTGATATGGGGAGGGGTGAAGTGTGTATCAGGTATGTGAAGTGTATGTCAGGCGTATGTGAAATGTGTGTGTCAGGTGTGTGGCTGATGAGAGACAGTACAGAGGCCTGCTGTGGGAGGGGGTGTGAGGCTACCTGAGCCACAGTGGTCCCTCCTCCAGCCTGCATCTCCATGGCAACCACAGCCTCGTTCTCAGGCTCCAGCCCCTTGCCAGCCCCGCCTGGTGGCGAAGCGGCTGGAACTGCATCCTCCGCATCCACACCGCATCCCTGTCCTCCCGCGACTGCGTCCTGCAGCAACTGCCTGTGAGCCATTTCCACGTTTCTTCTTTTGGAATGGGGACTAGGGGGCCAGAATGTGTGCGTGGGTGTTCAAGGGTACAGGGATGTGAGAGGTGCGAGGATGGGGGGGAGGCGGGTGCAAGAGTGTGCGAGTGTGCCCGTGTGGAATGTATGTGCAAAGATACAGGTGTAGGGGTTGAGAGTATATGTGGGAATAATTTGGCTAACCTGATGGCTGCCAGAGCGGTGGAGCACAACCATCTCCTCCCTGAGGTCTCCGCTAGAAGTCAGGCTGGCCCTGCTGGCTCGGGTGGAGGTTGGTCATTAGACCTCTCAGGACAGTTGGGGGAAGCTCTGCTGCCTTGAGGTGGAGTGGTCCCTAGACCTCGAGGTATGTCGAGAAACCCCTACAGGCCAATGGCAACCTGGACATTAGAAAGAATTATGGCTGCTCAGCCAGCACAAACCTCATACGAGGCTGGAATTCCCAGTCGTGGGCATAGTAGGGTAGCAGAGGCAGTGGGACAGCTGAACCTCAGTCCACCCAGTCCAAGGTGACTGCAGACCCCCTTCCTGTGGTCTGGCTCCACCTCTGCAGGTCCGGAAGAGCCAGTGGGAGCTGTACACCGTCAAGCTGGCCTAGGGGCACAAATCCTAGCTCCTGTTCGGGTTGTCTGTGGGGGTGGGGTGAAGAAAAGGGGAAAACAGCCAGATGGGGAGAGAGGGGTCAGCAGAAGGGGCGTTGACCAGAGTATTGAGTGTTTAGCTGTCTGCGCATGGGAGGGCATGATGGGGGTCGCTGCGTGAAGGTTCGAGGAGGGTAGGAGATAGGGCAGCCACTTGTCTCAAACCACCTGCCGCAGCTCGGTTCCGGATGCTGGGCCACAGGTGGCTGGTGAGTGTAGGAAGCCAAAATCAACCGTGCACCTTCTCTTCGTCCCCCTTTGCTTGAGCCCCGCAGAACAACAACCCTTAAAACTAGAGGCAAACGACTACCCACAGGGCTGCGATGCAAGCAGACCAGGGTGGGCTCTGCCGCAGGGCCGTGGTGGTGAGGCGGGGGAGGGAGGGCACGAGTCCGCACCAGTGTGCACTTCTCGTGACGCAGCATGAAAGAGTGCGTGTGCAAGCGAGTCTGTGACCTCTGGCCCAGCTTTTATGGGCTGTCAATTAAGAGTCCGCATCCGCCTTCGTTTATTTGTCCGTCAATATCTTGTCGGTTCACAAACCCCAGATCGTGACCAGAGATGCCCAGCCCCACCCCCACGAGGGCCCTGCGAATGAGCAGCAAACCCCCAGGAGACAAAATGACAGAGTAGGATAGAGAAGGACTGGTGAACGATGTTGGGGCGCCTTCTCAATTCTAAAGCTTTATGATCCCTGCCATCTTCCCAGCGGTGCCCCCAAGATCCAGGGTGGACTCTTCTTGTGTGCTGAGAGGAGGGGAGAGTTTTCCACACAGAGCCCTTCGTTTGCTGATGTTCTGACTGTGGCCGTGGAGGACTAGAAACTTGACGTGGAACTCGGGGGCGGGGCTGCCTCCGTTGCCATGGGAACCCGCGGTGACGTAAATGGCCAGCAGCTGTGTCACCGTGGCAACCGAAGGCGGAGCTCGTGGTGAGGGCGGGGAGTCTTGTGGACCGTCATAGAGACTTGGAGGCGTGGCGAGGACGCCATCTTCTGTCGATTCCCGTTTTCCTGACTATTTTACCTCCGCGTATCACCTGGCCCCGCCGTTTATATTCTTCATAATAATTTCCGGTCCGTCTCTATCGCAATGCCTAACAGGTTGCCCCCAAGCCATCCGATTGCCCACGTTCTCGGGCCAACGTAGAGTCAGCTTCCTCCCTAGGGCCGAATCCACCTCTTAAAGAGGCTCTTGGTTGGCAACTACGTGGTTTCTGTAAAGGCTGGGCCAGGCAGAAGGTCACAGGTGTAACACACGTCAAAGAGAGCAGGGTCTTAGAGGGTCTGCTGAGATGGGGGAGGGAGTGTTGATGCCGCTTCCTGTCCTCCAAATAGCCATACCTCCCCCACCCCCTACCCAGCCTTCCTTCTCTACTTTCTTGCCCTGGGAAGTTCTGCCCCCAGCTGTCCCTAACACTAGACAGCTTTGAAATACCATCTTCTCTGTGTTCCTCAACGCCTGTCACATCTATGGGGCCCAGCCAGTAGAGAAGGAGAAGCAGTGGCCATCTGCAGGTCTGCAGAGGTCAGCTGGCCTCCCAAGGGTGACTGTCCAAACGAACCCCAACTTTACCATCCTGGAGGCAAGAAGTCCATAATCAGATTTTAGCAGAGCCGTGCTTTAGATGAAGCTTCACGGAGAGGGTTTTCCTTTGCTCCTTCCAGTCTCTGCTGTCCTGAGCAGTGTTTGGGTAGCAGCTGTGTAATTACAGCCTGCCTCCATCTGCAGAAGGCGTTCTCTGAGGTCCAAGCCCTCTTATAAGGATGCTCACGGTGGAATAAACCCGTCCCCTCTCTATTCTAATATGACCTCATCTTAACTCCATTACAACGATAAGGACTGTTTCAAATAAAATCTCTTTCACAGGTACTAAGAGTTAAAACTCAGTGTCCTTTCTGTGAGGTCATCAGTTAACCCTCAACAACCTGTTGTCACTTGTGTGTTGCAAATATCTCTCAGAGTTTCTGTTTATCTTCTTTGAAGGTCTTGTCTTGATAGGCAAGGGTTTTGTTTTGTTTTGGGTTTTGGTTTTTTCGAGACAGGGTTTCTCTGTAGCTTTGGTACCTGTCCTGGAACTAGCTCTTGTAGACCAGGCTGGCCTCAAACTCACAGAGATCTGCCTGCCTCTGCCTCCTGAGTGCTGGGATTAAAGGCGTGTGCCACCACCGCCCGGCTAGGCAAGGGTTTTTTATTTCAACATGGAAGGTAATTTATTGAGATTTTCTTCTATAAAAGGAAGTCTGGTGAAATCTGAGCGTTGCTGGCAAAATCTTTCTCTTCCTGGGGTTGGAAATATTCTCCTGCATTGTCTATGAAGTGCTTTGTTCTTGTGTTCATGTGTGCATTGCGTGTGCACCTGTGTGTGCGCATGTTGTGTGTTTAGATATGTCTGGAGTGATGGGATCTGCTTCACTCCAGGTAGCCTTAACTATTAAGACACAACCAGCCTCTCTGCTGTTAACTGAGGTCTGAATTTTAGAATGTGTCAAATGGGTTTCTCTCCGCAAGGCATCAACACCACCAGTGTACACTGCTGTGTTCAAGGCAGACACCCAGCAGACAGACTTCCTTTGTCAAGACATCTTGTGTGTTCCTATCTTTCTACCTTATACATGCAATTTTGATGTTTCAAGTTCATAAATTTGTTAGAATTTTGATTGTAAGTTGTTAATTCTACAAATACAGTCAGGGGATTTAAGCATAAAGACCTCCACAAATCCGCACTATAGAGGCTTCCCTACCTGATAAAGGATTTCAGATGTTCCTTGGGTCCCTGTCACTATTTCGTGACCTTCCATAAGGAGCACCTGCACATCATCTCTGTCCTGGACTTTGGAACTGTTTAAATAGAACCTTACCTGGCTCACACCCGGAGAGGCTGAGGCAGGATGATCTTAAGTTCAAGGCCAGCCTTGAACTATAGAGGGCTATATAGTGAGACCCAACTTTATTAAAAAAATAAATAAATAAAAAACTGGGTTGGGGAGATGGTTCAGGGGTTGAGGGCACAGAGGACCTAAATTGTATTCTGAGCATCCACACCAAGCAACTCCTAGCTCCCTGTAACTTCAGCTTCAGAGGATCTGACACCTCTGACTTCTGAGAACAGCTGCATGAACAGACACACATAATACTCCAGTTTCGGGGGATGTGGCACCTTCTTCTGACCTCTGCAAGTGGGCATAGATATACGTGCAGGCAAAACATAATAGAAGAAATTGCACACATAGAAACACATCATTAAAAATAAAAATTTTTAACACTTTTTTTCTCAAAAATATTTTTGCCACCGACATATAGAAGTATATCTGCTAAGAACTCAAATTTAACTGGACTTTTAAAAATTTCTGTGTGTATGAGTGTTTTACATGTATATTTGTGTGTGTGCCACATGTATTTTTGGTGCCCTTGGAGTTCAGAACAGGCAATGGAGCCCCTGGACCTGGAGTTACAGACAGCTGTGAGCTGCTGTGTGGGTGGTGGGAACTGAACAGCGGTCCTGTGGAAGAGCAGCCAGTGCTCTTAACCGCTGAACCCTTCAAAGTCTTTATCGCGCCTACTGACTGCGTGTGAATGAGTGGCCTTAAGTCACAGCATAGGTGAAGAGGTCACAGCACACCCACACGAGGCAGTTCTCTCCTTCCACCACGTGAGTTCTGGGGATTGAGCTCGGGTTTTCAGGCTTGGCAGCAAGTACTCTTACCCACTGAGCCATCTCACTGACCCTGTACACTTTCAATTTTTATACTTTATATGTGGAGGATTTGTTTTCGCGTTTAAATACAAAAGCTATTTCATCCACGAATAATCTGTATTGCTCTCTGAACCTCTGTCCTGGTTTCTTTGCCTGGTGAAAGTGTGCTGGCTGAGTACTCAGGACCGCAGTTTCTGGAACTTCATCAGCTGGGTTAGCCACTCTTCTATGGCTGTGAAGCAGAACCATGACCAAGACAACTCATAAAATAAACCAATGGGGGGCTTATTTGCAGTTAAGACGTTTAGTCTATTATCATCATAAAGGGGAGCCTGGCATGGCAGACAGAAGTAGCTGATCCACAGGCGGGGGTGTGGGGGGTAGGGGGGGCTGGCTTGGGACTTCAAAGCCTATCCCTAGTGACACACTTTCTCATTAACAAGGTCATACCTCCTAACCCTTCTAATCCCTTTATTCGTGACACTGCTTAGTGACTAAGCATTCAATTATATGAGCTTATGCAGGCCATTGTTGGGCAAACCACCCCCCATCAGTGTAGGCCATCTACATCTCCATGGTCGCCAAAACAGAAGACCCAGATTCCAGATTCAAGGTGATGATGCACACCTGTAATCCTGGACTCAGGAATCTGAGGCAGGAGGATCAGGAATTTAAGGCCAGCATGGCTCAAAAGACAAAACAAAAAATAAACAAAATAACAACAAAACTTACCTTCATTAACCTGTTGGGTTTGTGTGTGTGTGTGTTGTATGTGTGTACATGTGTGTAGTATATGTATTTGTGTGTGTGGTGTGTGTGGTGTGTGTGTGTGTGGTGTATGTATATGTGCGTGTGTGTATGTGGTATATGTGTGTGGGATGTGTGGTGTATGTGTTTGTGTGGTGTGTGTGTGGTTTCTATGATATGTGTGTGTAGTGTGTGTATGTGGTATGTGTGTGTGGTGCAGTGTGTATATGTGTAGTGTGTGTGGTGTGATGTGTATGTGTGTATATGTTGTGTATGTAGTGTATGTGTGTGTGCCGTGTTTGTGGTGTATATTTGTGTATATGTGGGGGTGGGGGTGGGTATGGGGTATGTGGTGTGTGTGGTGTGGTGTGTGTGTGGTATGTGTGTATGTGATGTGTGTGGTGTGTATGTGTGGGTGTGGTGTGTGTGCTTTGTGTGTGTGGTGTGTGTACATGTAGTGTGTGTGGGGTGTGATGTGTGGTGTGGTGGGTGTGGTGTGTATGTGTGTAGTGTGGTGTATGTGTGTGTATGTGTGTATATGTGGTGTATTGTGTATGTAGTGTGTGTGTGGGGGGGGGTGTTTGTGTGTGTGTGTTATGCGTGCTTGTGTGTTCAGGTACACTCATCTGTGTGAACGTAGCTCACTTTGGGTGTCTCCTCTGTGCGTCTGCACCTAGCTTTGAGACAGGATCTCTCATTGAGCTTCATGCTCTCCATTTCTGCTATGCTGGCAATCGGCTGTGAACCACCAGATTCCGTACCTCTCTGCCCATTTCCCCCCAGCCCTGTGGTTGCAGAGGCAAGCCGTGGCCCAGCTTCTGTGTGGTGCTGGGATCTGAACTAGGTCCTCAGGCTCGCACAGCAAGCACTTTCCCCACTGAGCTGTCTCCCAGCCTCATGGAATTGCTTTCAAAATTTCACACCCCGAATAAACACAGCCTTGGTGATCTTTCTGTTTTGCGGAACTCGGCTTGCTCAAGTTTCACTTAAGGTCTCTGCTGTCCGTGGGTGGGACTGACCTGGGAGTTCCTCCTCCTAATGTGCTTGAGAGCAGTAGGCGGGAGGCAAGAGGGGTAGCCTCGGGAGCCGATAAATGCTTTTTTGTTCTTTCTCTGGAAATTTTGCAACACACTGGCAGTATTTCCTTTTTAAAATGGTTATATTGGCATGATTTTATCTGAGATTGAAGTTCTATGTGAGATGGGGGAGTTGTTTTGTTTTGTAGTATTTTATTTTCTTTTTTTGAGCTAGGGTCTCACTGTGCATCAGTAGCTGGAACTTGCTGTATAGAGCAGGCTGGTCTCAAACTCAGAGAGCTGCCTGCCTTCGCCTTCCAAAAGCTGGGATTAAAAGCAAGCACCGTCATACACAGCTCCGAGACGGTTTAAATAATATGTTTTGTTTTCCATATGTCATCTTAGAGGTCCCTTCCCCTCTGAGAGGAACCACAAGATGAGAGTGTGAAGCATGATTAATAAAAACTCAGAAACAGAAATCGGGGTTCAACCTCAAGGTCAGGAAAGCAAAACAGCCAGCCACTGCCTCTTACCTCGACTTCAGTCTGAAAATGGCGATCCTGCCCTCCAGGAAACCTCAGAATGTGACTGAGTGTAATAGCTGTCTCCTCTCATTTTATAATCCTCTCTAGTTCTGGGATTAAGGGTGTGCACCGCTACCTCCTGGTTTCTATGGCAAGATACTGTACCTACTGGGACTGAAGGTGTGTGTCATTGCTGCCTGTTCTGTAAGGCTGGCCAGCATGGCTGTTTTACTTTTCTGATCTTTAGGCAAGCTTTATCTATTAAAATACAAATAAAATGCCACTACAAGAGTATATACTTTTCTAAAGAAATATTTATTCTGTCTACATTTATATATCTGTGTATGTATGTGCAGCACATGCATGCAGAAGCCTGTGGAGGCCAGAAGAGGGCAGCAGATCCCCTGGAGCCAGAGTTACAGGAGGCTGTGAAGGCATTTTGCGTGGATGCTGAAAGCCCAACCTCGGTCCTCCGCAAGAACATTAAGCCCTCTTAACTTCTTAACTGCTGAGCCATCTCTCCATCCTTGAACAATTTTACTCTTGACTTACCAGAGTCAGTGGGACTTGCACCCTCCTCCAGACTGCCATGGCTGCCTGACTGGCAGGATGGGCTCTCAGCCCCACAAAGGGCTGGTCTTCCTGCACCACCAGAAGTGTATACTTTTGTCACCTTCCTTGGAAGTTCACATAGAGAACCAATGGCAATTAACAGTGACATGTCCCATATTTCATGGGATAGACACCTTTGTTGTGTTTTGTTTTAAAGTATCAACAGTTAACAGATTTACATTGCTCTGGGCCTCCTGCTAAGTCCAGTTGTCCCACCTCCTCCCTGAATCCTTCCTTCTGGTGGAATATGTGTCCTTCAAACACATGCCCGAGCAGGCTGGCCAGAGGATGATATCGTGGTTCTATTTTGAAATATTCTCTGGTCGGAGGTCTCCATTCTGCACTGCTGAGGGGCTAGGAGGGAATGTGTAACCAAGAGCTGGACCTCTTCCAGCACATCCCTGGATTTTGCATGAGAAGCCTTGGGGCATTCTGGGTCCTTACTCCGGAACTAGTTGTATGATTGTCCATTGCATGACTGGTAAGCGGTGACTCGAACTCTCTTTCTAGGCTGGGACAAGGACCGCCACCCGCCATGGTGAAGCTGGGCTGCAGCTTCTCTGGGAAGTCAGGCAAGGAAATGGGAGGCCACGAAGGGGCTGCCATGGACAGTGTCCCTCTGATCAGCCCCCTAGATGTCAGCCAGCTTCAGCCCTCATTCTCTGACCAGGTGAGTAGCCTGAGGCAGTGCAGGTCTTCTCAGCTTGCCTAGGGACGAAAAGGGATGGGTAAGGTTTATGTCAATGTTGCCTCCCCCAAAATGCCCTGAGGATAGCCGAGCTGGGCAGAAATCCAAACTGACCGTGGGCAAGCGGGACCTCCCTGTTAGGGCTCTCACATCCAGAGCCCCTACCCATCCGAACCAGGGTAAACTGACCACTGGATTCCTCGGAATTTAAACACTCAGACTGTGATGTAATCTAACAAGACCAGCAAGTTGCAGTTACCAGTTGTGCTGGCTAGTTTTATGTGACATTGGCACCAGCTATAGTTAAAAGAGGAGAAAACTTCAACTGAGAACCTGCCTTCCTAAGATCTGGCTGTAGTCAAGCCTACAGAGCTTTTTAAATTGATTTATTTTTATTTATTTATTTTTTGGTTTTTCGAGACAGGGTTTCTCTGTAGCTTTGGAGCCTGTCCTGGAACTAGCTCTTGTAGACCAGGTTGGCCTTGAACTCACAGAGCTCCTCCTGCCTCTGCCTCCCGAGTGCTGGGATTAAAGGCGTGCGCCACCACTGCCTGGTTTACAGAGCATTTTCTTAATTCACGACTGGACTGATGAGGCTGACCAAGCCCATTGTGGATGCTCCCATCCCTGGGCTTCTGGTCCTGGGTTCTAATAAGAAATCATAAGGAGCAAGCCAGTAAGCAGCACTCCTCCGTGGCCTCTGCATCAGCTCCTGCCTCCAGGTTCCAGCTGTTTGAGTCCCTGTGTTGACTCCCTACGATGATAGACAATGATGTGGAAGTGTAATCCAAATAAACTCTTCCCCATCTGATTTTCGGTCTTGGTGTTTCATCACAGCAATAGTGACATTAATTAGGACATCATTCTTTTCTTCTGGACAGGGCTCTAGGTTAGGGCACAAAAAAAAAAAAAGGCTTCTTAGGCAGGTGACTGAGGGGCTTGGTGACTTTTAGTAGAAGTCAGCAAGAAGCAAAAAGTGGCCCAAGGCTGGCCTAGTCTGGCCCTTCAGGAGCCCAGGGCAGCTCCCCAGTGATCTGGATCGGTTTTAGCTGCACTTACTCTAACAGTGAATGCTGAGAACAGATCTATCCTTCGTCCCTCAAGAACACAAACAGTCTAGAGTTGTCCACGTCTGAGTCCCATGTGGCTGGGGACTCCAGACTCTAGAAGCTGTCATAGGAGTCAGGTCAAACCTCCTGAAGGAGAGGAACCAGATTATGGAGCAGTAGGAGAAGTTCCCGCCAGAGAGCCAGCACCCTGAGCCTGGCTAGGCCTTGAACAGGTGTGGTCGCCATCAGACCTTCAGTGTTCACCTTCTAGCTTCAGTTTTGAGATGCTACAGCTTACTGGCCACCAAACAGTACAGACCCACGGTCAGTTCTGTCTCCCCAGTTCCCAACCCCCTCAGTTCAGGGCTCTCCTGGGTCCCCACCAGCTGTCCAATGATATCATGACCATCTCTTCCTTTAGGTTCTCATCAAAACACAGACAGAATATCAGCTTTCCTCCTCAGACCAGACAAAGAAGTTTGGAGATTTGGAGGGTCAAAGGTTGGCCTGTGGCCACCCAGAGGAAGGACGCAAAGTAAGTATATCACCTCTCCCTGAGGGAAGTTAGAGCAGGGGAGAGGCCAGATGAGCAATTCAGGCCTTGTTTGCCTGACTGAGTCCCACTTGGGTCTCCTAGGGACAAAAGGGATCAATCCTACTCAGATGTCGCCTCTAGTGCTGGCTGGCCACTAGCTAGCTGTCCATCCTTACCCAGCCTTCTTCTGAGCAGCCTGAGCTCCTGGGAGACATTTCCCATGGGAAGTGCCTGTCTCCCAGCCCGTCATTGTCTACCTCTCTGCAGGCTTTTTATGGAACAGATAGGAGCTTTACCTTTTATCTGGAAAATGTCTCCTCTTTGTCTTCTTTTAACCACATCAATGATGGTTTTAATAATCACTTTTAGCTGACTATTTCTAGTGCTTTTTCATTTGTAGAAGCAACAGCTGCCCTTTCCCGTAGTTTTTTCAGTGGTTGTGCCCATCAAAGGTGCTGAGGCCTTTGTTTGTATTCACCCGGGGTGGTACTAATGCTCCTTCCTCACTAGATTTCTCTCTCTCTCTCTCTCTCTCTCTCTCTCTCTCTCTCTCTCTCTCTCACACACACACACACACACACACACACACACACACACACACACACTGCTTCCTGCATCCAGTCCTCCTGCTGTGACAACCACCAGCTTCTGTAGGCCACATGGGCAGGGCAAACCAGTGGTAACTTCTGGATCAATTGGCTGCATGCAATTTAATTGGCCAAAGCAGTTAGTTTACTTTATCATAGATGTTTACAAAATCCCAGCAAATTGGGGCCTGCAAAAAAAAAAAAAAAACAGTTCCTGGACTTTTGGTCCCGGAGCTGACCTCAAGGAAGGAGACAAGATGTAGGTAGGGGCAGCGGTATTGTGCCCAGCTCCAGTTCTTAGGGACTGTCCCCTCAGGGAGGCTGGCCCGGCCATAGTTCACCTGCACTAAGTTCTGCTCCTTTCCCTCTGCCAGGTGCCGACTGCAAGGATGATCGCCTTCGTCATGGCTCTCATGGGTTGTGTGCTGATCATGTACAAGGCCATTTGGTATGACCAGTTCTCCTGCCCTGATGGCTTCCTGCTTCGGGTAAGCCTGAGGGACCAAGGACCAGGGCAGGATGTGGAGGGCTTTCTGGGGCAGCAGCAATGATGGATGCTTCCCGTCTCCAAGGACCAGGGCAGGATGTGGAGGGCTTTCTGGGGCAGCATCAAAGATAAATGCTTCCCATCTCCCACCCCTAGGTTTTCTTCTAAATGACAAGGCTGACCCTATGTGATTAATTCCCTTACTTCCTAGAATATACTGAGAGCCCATCTTTTGAAACTTTCCAGGCAAAGGTTGTTTTAGGGCTGCAGAAATGGCTCAATATGGGCCATACTGTATAAGCATGAGAACCCATAGAGAAGGCCAGATGTGACTGCCTGTACCCCAGCACCGTGGGGTGACAGAAATAGGACAGTTGCTAAGGCTTGATCCAGGTTCAGTGAGAGACCCCATCTCAAGGAGACCTCCTCTGGACAACTCAAGCACAATTACAGACACACAAAATAAAACTCAAAAACAGAAAAGAGAGAAGGGTTTTTGTTTGTTTGTGTTTGTGTTTTAATCTAAACTGAAGTAGGAGGTGCTAGCAGAACTCTTCAGTGCCCTGGTGCCCTCCAGCTCCTGGGGAGGAGACCTGCCTGCATTCAGCAGGTTTCTCTACTGAGTCCTTTAGTCCTTAGTCATTTTCCTAGACTTCAAGAGGTTTGTTTCTTTGGCTTCTTCTTCTTCTTCTTCTTCTTCCTCTTCTTCTTCCTCTTCTTCTTCCTCTTCCTCTTCCTCTTCTTCTCCTTCTTTTTCTTTTCCTGAGAAAGGGTCTCACTGTGTAGCCCTGGCTGGCCTGGAACTCACAGAAATTTCTTGTCTCCAAAGTGCTGGGATGAAAGAAGTGTATGCCCATTCGAGAGGCCTTTTTTTGGGAGGGAGTAGTTTTAGTTTTGGTTTTTTGAGACAGGGTTTGTCTGTGTAACAGCCCTGTCCTGGAACTAGCTCTTGTAGACCATACTGGCTTCGAACTCACAGAGATCTGCCTGTGTCTGCTTCCCAAGTGCTGGAATTAAAGGCATGTGCCACCACTGCTGGATGCTGGAGGCTTTCAAATGTGTTATGGGCATTAATGCTTTCTGCATATTTAGCAAATATTTCCTTCTACTTTAAAAATCTCAACTCCATTAATGGCAGTTAAAATTTTTTTAATATTTTTAAAGTGCTTCATATTTTAGAAGTAGTCTCCTCTTTTTCCCTTAATCCTCTGGTCTCTGGGATGGAGTTCACAGAGGTACTGAAGTCTGGCTGGTTTTTTTGTGGGGGGAAGAAAAGACATAAAGTTTTAGCTTCAGCTGTTCTGGAATTCACTATGTAGCCCATACTAGCCTCTGATTCACTTCAATCCTCTTGACTCAGCCTTCCCAATGCCGGCATTACAAACATGGTCCCCAAACCAGTCTGTTTTCTGCCTTTCCCACACAGCATGGTTCTAAGAGACTCCTCACCGGCAAAGGCCCCAATTCACACCACCCGCTTCTCCAAAGAACCTCAGGCTCTGACCCTGTGACCCGAAGCCAAAGTTGCCTTTGTGGGTTTTTAATTATGACCCTTCTCGTCCTCGTCCTCGTCCTCGTCCTCGTCCTCGTCCTCGTCCTCCTCGTCCTCCTACTTCTCTTCCTCCTCCTCCTCCTCTTTCACAATGATCCCTGGTCCCCTTACCGGTCCGGAATATGCCTTTGCAGCACAAGATTTGCACCCCGCTGACCCTGGAGATGTACTACACGGAGATGGACCCCGAGCGCCACCGCAGCATCCTGGCAGCCATGGGCGCCTACCCGATGAACCGCAAGCATGGCACCGAGATGCCTGCTGCCTTTGGGAACAACTACCGGGCCTCCAAGGGGGAGCATAAGGGTCCCACCCCAGCGACAGTGGTTGTGTCCACTGCAGCTGCAACGGCAGCAGCGGGCACAGAGCCATCAGGGGAGCCTTTGACCATAAAAGAGAAAGAAGACCCACAAAAGGCGGAGGGCGTGCCGTCCCAGGCCCCCCAGTGACTGTCGTCCCGACCCCCTCACACACACACACACACACACACACACTCCTGCCACTGACTGGGGTAAGTGTGTTCTGCCTAAACAATGACTGGCTAGCTCAAAGGCCACAGGCTTGCTCTGCCCTGCTCTGCCCTGCCCTGCCCTGCCCTGCCCTGCCCATCTCTCCCGCCCTTCCCTGTCCCCACGCCACCCTCCCCCCATTTCCCCACATCCCTCACTTCCCGCCAGTCCCAGAAACCTACCCAGCTGTGCACCCTCTCTTGAGGCTACCTCCGGGTCTGCGTACAGGGCTTGCCTTCCTGCCCAGCACACCAGTCCCCTGTCCCTTTCACCCTGACCCTTCTGTCTTCACAGCGACCCCCACCAGCTTCTTTGATCCGCGCACCTCCTCATGCTTCTCCACCCAGTGATTGTGCTCCTGCCCCAAAGCACCCCGCTGAAGCCCCTGCCCCTGGTGGGCCTCTGACTCTGTTGCTTTTCTGTAAGTAAAGATTCACATCTACCTGAGCCTTGGTTTCTCTTTTGGTCGCAGCCTTGTGTGAGCATTTTCATTAGCCTCTGAACCTAAGAGGACTCCTAAGGGTGCCTGCTTTTGAGGAAGAGAAATAGTTCCTGCTCTTCCCGACTCCAGCCCAGCTTAGGGGCCACTGGCCTCAGTGGAATAAACCACTCAGGGGAATTGGGGTGACTCCTGACTGCCCCAGGAGTCACCTGTATTCTGCTGTACTAGCATCTACTTGGTGCTGGGTCTGGTTCTGGATCCTCTCCAAGCAATAAGGATTGTCCTCCACTGGGAGGAGCTCTTGGGTTTTAGAACCACTCACAGTGAGTTCTTTCCTAGATAAGACTCCTACAGCCACGAAAGGACTGAATATTGGCCTGAGTTGGGGGTGGGACCTTTCAGGAACTTTGTGATTTGCCTCCTGTGAGTTGGAGGGTCCCCTCAATCCCTTCCTTAGGATTGACATCTCCCTTTAGGAGTTAGACAGGAAGTGGATTGTCTAAAGGTCCCAAGGGAGCTGCCCTGGGTCCCTTTCTCCTCCTCTCCCCACACAACTAGCCCACGGTTCTGCGTGACTCTGACTCTGTCACTCACTCTAGCATCTTTTCTGATCACTTCTATTTATTTATTTATTTGTTTGTTTGTTTGTTTGTTTATTATACAGTGTTCTGATGCCTGCAGGCCAGTAGAGGGCACCAAATCTTATTACAGATGGTTGTGAGCCACCATGTGGTTGCTGGGAATTGAACTCAGATCCTCTGGAAGAGCAGCCAGTGCTCTTAACCGCTGGGCCATCTCTCCAGGCCTTCTGATTATTTCTTTCTTGGGCTTTGACCCCTCACCTAATGAGCGGTGAGCTCAGACCTGGCGTGGTGGGGGTCACTGTGGGATGAGGGTTACGACAGAGCTTAGGTTGCTCAGGGGACCTGAGAAACTCTAAGCAGAAGGTCCAGTGCTATCTGCATGAAGCATAAAGGGTTCTTAGTCTTGAGTGGTATGCCCCCACAACAGGGCCAGAGATTGTGGAGGGGCCCCTCTATTCTAATAGAGAGAACCCAAAAAACTTGGATGAGAGCTGGAGCTTATGTCCATGACATTGGGAGTTCTCAAAAACTTGGATGCTGGAAAATCTGGGCATTGGGTTTGTTGCTTCCAGGAGCTCAGTAGAGAAGCACATACCCTGTGTCTTCTTGCTTCTGTGCATACACAGGCACATGCACACGTAAAATTCTCCACGAGGCCTGGGGAGACAGCTCAGTTAAAGTGACTGTCTCTCAAGCGTGAGACCCTAACTTTGATCCCCTAATCAAAAAAGGGGGGATCAGCAGTATTTGAGACAGAGACAAGAGGATTCCTGGAGCTTGCTGGTTAGTCAGTCTGGCCAAATTGATGGACTCCATGTTCAGTGAGAGAGCCTGTCTTGAAAATTAATTGTATGTATGCATGCATGCATGCATGTATGTATGTATATATGTATGTATGTAAGTATGTATGTATGTATGTGGAGGGGAATTGAGGAAGATACTGGGCTACACACACAAACACATGCACACAAAAAAGCCTCCCCCCAGATCTTCATAGGTTCATAGTGACACCTCCAATTCAGTGCA
This sequence comes from Microtus oregoni, assembly GCF_018167655.1. NCBI lineage: Eukaryota > Metazoa > Chordata > Mammalia > Rodentia > Cricetidae > Microtus > Microtus oregoni. The sequence goes on from NW_024543075.1 coordinate 4,997,885, forward strand.
GAACCTCTGAGTTATTCCAATCTCCTCTCCCATATTTATAATTCCTTCATCATCTAGGAAAGACCAGTTTATTCTTCATTCTAAGACTTATTTATTTTGTCTGCCCTATCTTCGTGCACACCTTTATGCCAGAAAAGGGCATCTGATTCCACTATAGACTGTTGTGAGTCACCCTGTGGCTGCTGGGAATTGAACCCAGGACCTCTGGAAGAGCAGCTGGTGCTTTTAACCACTGAGCCATCTCTCCAGCTCCTTTCTTATTCTAAAACACAGAATTTAAAGGAAAAGTTTATGAGATAAAATTTAAGGTTATTTTGGTCAAAGCAAGCTGAGAAGTTACGTTCACTTAAAAGATTCTCATGCTTCTCGCAATAAATAGTTCAGGCCCTCCTGCTTAACCTTGGCACAGACCCCGCCTAGGTAGGTAAAGTGACAGTGCAGATGGAACCTCAGCCCCTGAAGCTGGCCACCCCTTCATGAGAGTCAGGCTCGTACCCCAAACTTGCCCCTACCCACACACAGCTCAGATGCTCACACAGTTGCAGCGGACATAACACTCTCACACCTTGGGTGCCATGTTACAGCGTGACAGCTTCCTCCAGAAGGGAATTGATTCGGCGGTTACCCCTCCAGGTCACACCACAAGGCCTCCTTGATTTTAGCATCTTCACTGTGGACTTTCAATTACCTGTGGCACTTGGATGGGAATCCTTGTGTGAGGGGCCCCTGCAGGTGTCAAGACCAGCAGTGATCCTCAAAGAAGGGAGAATGCAAACTTGGTTCAAACTGACTTCGTCAACCTGGATCAAACCTCTAGGAGTCTGATGCCAGGCAGTTTATTGCCAACAAATTTAAACACCGTATAATTTTTGGGGAAAAGTTTCCTGGTGTAATACAATCCCTGGTGCACAAGGAAGCATAATTACATCAAAACTCAACTGAGGGTACATGTCATTTCTCCAAAGAAGATGGGTTCTAGAGATAGGCTACCTGTGCTAGCTTAAGGGCCTAAAGAAGGATCTAGATGGGTTTCAGTCACACAGCAAAGAGGTCATTTGGGCTATTATAGCCACCTCTGGTCCTGGTTGCGGGAGCTTGGGGGAGCCTATGGCTATACGGGTAATGTAACAGTCATTTCGAGCGACCTCTGGTCCTGGTGACAGAAGATTGATACTGCCTGGCCCAACAGATATTGAAGGTCATCGGGCTATTAACCACCGCCCAGTTCTAGGCTTTCTGGATGGAAGAACAGGTTTTACATATTTTCCATTGAAAAGGCAATCCTGTATGCTTACATTCCTTGTTTCCCTGGTGATTTGTGTGCACAAGGAGGTTTGTGCTCCCAACATTTATGATCCTAGAATAGCCCGCACCCTGTAACTACTCCTATGATCCCATAGTGCTTGGCTTCATGCAGGCATAAAACACTAAAGCCATGGGCTGGAAAGCTACCTTTATGGTTAGGAGCACTGGCTGTTCTTCCGTAGGATCCAGGTTCTATTCTTAGCACCCACATGTTGTCTCACAACCATCTGTAACTCCAGTCCCAAGGGATCTGATGCCCTCTTCTGACCTCCACAGGCACTAGGCACATACATCGTGCAGAGACCTACATGTAGGCAGAACATCTGCATACAAGAAAGCTTAAGCTGGGACACACTCTTCTCCCAGGAATTGTGGGATCCAATGCTCTACCCCCCTCTCCTCCAGTCTCTGGGTCCACGTTCCCCTGAGATTGGGAGCCTTTGGAGAGGAATAAAAAGTAACAGCTGTCCTGGGGACATACGAGGGGCTTCCTGAATGGAAACATGCCACAGAACCATGGTTCTGGACCCAGGAGGATCCAGCACTCCTTGTCATCAGTTGGGGAGCAGATAGACAGGGACTGACTTGGCCAGCTGTGTTATCTATAAGAACTATATAGACCCTCAGGGCCTGACCTGGAGACCTCATTTCTTTGTAAGTTGGTGGCTACAGAAGCAGGCAGGCACCAGGTCTGGAACCTTCTTGTGAGTAGTGAGTCACTTGCCACAGAGCAATTCTGTTGAGCCCCTGATGTCACTTGGGCTCTGCCTGCTAAGGGTACACACTTTGCAGCCCCTGTCACCTGATGGATTAGAGGGTGGAACTGTCTGCAGCCCTTCTAGGGCTGGAGAGTGTTTCTTACAGAGTTTCAAAGGTCGTTCAGATCCAGTGAAGGGCCCCACCAGTCCTGAAACTTAGACCCATTGCCTGGACAAGTTCCCTGTTGGCCTCAGGGAAGAGTGTGGCTAGGAAGGCCTGGCCTATCCTTCCCATTCATGGTAAAACTCAATTAATCATAGAGGCTGAGAAAGGCCCAGACAGACAGACAGAACTTGGCGGTCCTGTGACTGAAGAGTGTGGGCACATCCAATAGGGCCTTGATCCTGTATATTGGGTTCAAATCGCTCTACCAGAGTCAGGCCTATAGTCTGATAATGCGAGTATCATTTTGACACAGTTAACCTCAGCCTAGAGTATCTCCTTCTCTGTCTCATGAAAAACCTACTAGGCAGAGAAGGAGTCACTGTGGAGGCCTTGGCTCTCCCCTTACCAGAACAGCAGAAAGGTATACCACGACCTGTTAGCTGGCCTTGACCATGCAGGAGAACCTGGTGGCTAGCAGCCTGGTGAGTATTTTCATCTGGCCCAGTACTCCAGAGTCCACAGACCCAGCAGCAAGAGATACTTTCCAGAAACTCGGTGTGGTGGGGCTCCTACGGGTGGGGAGGGTCTGAGAAGCCATCCCTTCCTCAGCATCCTTTCCACATGCTCCGTGTATGGTGCACCCAGAATCACATGGGCGTAGTCCAGGGCTGTGCAGTGGATCCAGGAACCCACGGCCCTGGGAGAAGGTGACAGTTGGAGTAGAAGAAGAGCTAGACAGGACTCCGGGCTGCAGAGACAGGGAACATTGGTGTTCTTGTCCCCAACAGAAAGAGGTAGTGCCTTTTAGACCTTCTCACAGCCCATTCGAAATATCAATGGCAGCGTAAAATGGCTTGTTTTACATGTTTCCCCTTAAATTGTGTGTACAAATGTATTATTTCATGACTTAAAAGAAATCTTGGTCCTTAGAAATGACAGACCTTTGTTGTGTTCTTTTTGTCTGTCTGCCCTGTCTCCTGGCTACGAGGCTTTGGCTGCAGGGACAGGAATGTCATTTAGTCCATGACTTCCCAGAAGGGTTTCAGAGGCATGTATGGGCATGTTTGTGTGTGTGTACATATATGTATGTGTATGCAGGTATGCACCTCCCTATGTGTGTCCAGACATTAGAGTGGGCCTGGGCTTGGGTATGTAGCCCAGAGGCAGCCAAACCTCTTCCTTCAGGCCTGACATATCCTGGTGCTGAGCTTCAGACTCAGAGTTCCAGAAGGCCATGGAACTCCTGGACCAGATCTGGAGTGGAACTATGGCCATGGCAGGTGCTGCCTACATAGTGTAGAATCTGCTCCTCAGTGTCCTGGGTGCCTGGTCGGCTGTCCCTGGCTCTGGCCCTGGTGTATATGGAAAGCCAGCTCTGTGCAGAGGCCAACACTCAAGAATATGGCCTCTGAGGTCCTTGCCACAAGCTATGACTGCTGGAGAGGGAGGCAGGCCTAAGGACCAGGTGGAGCCTGATAGAATCTAGGATGCCCTAGAAGTCTGTGAAGTTGGAAGATTCCTCGTACCTCCTTGGAGGTCCTTCCTGGTGGGTATTTGGGTGGAGTATTTGCTTTAGACATCTCAGTGACCAGGGCCTGGAGTCCCTGGGAAAGCTCAGCTTGGCCTATGGGGAGCATCAGCACCCCTCATCAGCTCCTGGTCGTGCTGATCTTAGTCCGGCCCAGCCATACATTACAGGAGCTCCGCTTACACACAAGAACATGCCAGGTCACAGCTGTTGTCTAACACAGTCTCCCCTCTGCTTCTGCTCCTCACACCCTTGTCTGGTGCTGTTATAAGCACACATACAAGCTAAACTAAACAGAATGTTCAGGCAGAAGCACCCCCACTGAGGAAGTGCAATTTTATCCACGTCCAGGAGGTGGCACTGCAGCCAGGCCTCTAGGAAGTGATGCTCCTCTACTGAAGTCGCAATTGCTGGACTAGGAGAGTTGAGAAGTGAGGGATCATGGGCAGTGAATGACGACCTGGAAAGAACGCAGCAAGCTTGCTTCTCTGTGAGGAAGCCTGACCTGTCTGACCCAGTGGGAGTACTCAGCTGAGAACAAACTCAGGCCTCTCCCGAGCCCCCTCATTCTTCAAAGAATGGATGGCTGTGGCCAGCTCTATGCAGACTCTCAATGTATAAAGGTTACGATGCACGAGGCTAGACCCTATTGCAGAGTCCAGAAGCCATCTCACAACAGGAACACGGGTTTAAGGAGAATAGAGAGGTTGGTGCTCATCATTCTGACCTCATCTGTATCTTTGACCAATGACTAGCCTTGGACACACAGAAGTCAACAAAAGACAAGGCCAGAGCAACGGGCTGCTCCTGTGACACACACACACACACACACACACACACACACACGCTGTCCCTCAGCCACCATCTATTCAGTAACAGGATTGGAGGGAAGCACAGGCCTCACCCAGCAGCTCAGAGTCTCAGGGAGGTACTTTCGGGCCAAGCCAGGTAGAGAACTTAGCTGGCCACTTATAGCCCCCTCTCCTTCAAAGGCAACTATACGTGGAGAACTTGCTCATGGTCTCAGAGGGAAGATGCAGGACACACAGACGCACAGACACACACACACAGACGCACAGACACACACACACACCCCTTCCTGCTGGCAACACCCTTTTGAGGACCAGTGTCTGCATTTTCTTCCCAGGGAATCCTCAGAGCCTGCCCAGGATGTCACATCTAAGAACCATTGCGTAGGGCAGAGAAACGTATTGGCAGCAACTGCAGACATCTGCCAACATGGATGTTTCCAAAGCTCCCCAACTAAGGAAAGGAACAGCAAGGAGGAACAATAAGCAAATGCCCAAGATTAGAGACAGGGACCCGCTCAGAGTACTGAACACTGGGGTACTAACACATCCTCCCAGCAGCCTGGACATCCAGAATGCTATAGACGCCACCCTCCATAGGGCATGTCCCTGTCAATAAAGATCAGAAGCACAGGTATGTTTGGGCTGCTGAGGTCATGTCCTATCTTGCAAGGAAGCAAGGTGGACCACCCTCGGGTGCCAATGTGCAGGGGACTTGCAGGCCATTAGCTAGACCAGAGAGTGGTGGACTTCCTGTCCTGTCAGACTCTGAGGAGATTCAGAGACCAGGATGCCAGGACACAGTACTGAAGGAGAAGGTCCTAGACACAAAACCAGTCTCAGTCCCCTTGGTCAGCATCCCGTTCTGGTAAGCTGGCAAGTCCACTTAGGGTTCACATTGCTGAGAACTGGTAATGCGTGAGAACTTTCCACTCCCACATTAAGGTGGGCAGAGTTAACCTATCTACCCGTGTGGTTGTGGGAACTGCCTTCAGTTTGCTTCTTGTTTCCTGAGAGAAAGCCTTCTCGAAAAAGCACCCACAGTTGTGAAGTCCTGGATGAAGAGAACCCTGGGCACAGCAACCCTCCCCGGGGCACCAGGACTTCACCAAAAGCTGCCGGTTTCACTAGTTTCTATCTCCATTTCTAACTTTGGACCAACCTGAGAAAGTATGCCCCATAGAGCCTGTGAATGTCCTACCTCCCAGACCAATGACCATAACTTATCATGCCTGTATCACCCTCTGATACCCTGCAACTGGCCCTGTGGCTTCCAGGGCAAGCAAGGCCCACTCCATTGCCATGAGGTATCTTTGAGAGTCCTGCATTTTAAAAGGGGGGGGGCATATGAAGATTGTACTGTCTAAGCTTTTCTTTTCTGAAGTAGCTTATGCAGATACTGGTCAATAGGCTTCCCCACAGCTCTTGGACCATCAGGACTCTCTCTATACTAGCTCAGACCCATGACCAAAATGCCCTGTCAGACAGCCTGAGCAGTGTGGGTAGAGACCAGCCTAGGGCGGAGAAGGTGCTTAATCACTTAATACTAGGACTGGGAGCCTCAGGATGTCTTACTAACCTGGATGGTCAGGTGAGAGCAAGGGCAGGGTTCATGGTGGCAGGTTAATACCAACCTTGCAAGAATGGACACGGTGGGTCAGCTTTGTCTCCTGAGATCATCCACACGCTTGGGAGGCAGACCACCACTGTCCCCCATTCCTACTTGCGTATAGTAGATCTTATTTACTCTGCTCTCTTCTGGAGGATATGGCACACCCTCTTGGAGATACAAGTTGCATGGTGTCTTCTTGCCCTACCTCAATGAGATGTCTGTTTACATGAGGTTACTGTAACTTTTATAATAGCATGGTATTGTGAGGAAGGTTTGCGTGAGTAAACCAAACCTATTCAAAAGGCAGATCTTGCGTGGACATCCTAGCTGCTAAGTGCATCACAGTCCTCTGCCTGTGCTCCCAGCACCTGCCCACTGTTGCCTGGAAGTGGGACTGGAGAATGAGCACGACAAGAGGACAGGTTACAAAGGAACTGGGCTTTGTGTGCCCTGGGACAAGTCCAATGGTCAGGACTTGGAGGGGAAGTGTCCTGAGAAGAAACCTGGAATAACAAGGGAACTGTTAGGAATAGTGGACCCCAGAACAGGGGAAAGGGGATCAATGGGATTTGCTGCCTACTGCATCTGAAGGAGATAGTAGGGTTAGCAAGCCCCACCATCCCCGAGAGTGCTTCCAGCACTGAGGTTTCCCCACGAGAGTCCAAGCACAGTGGTTAGTCTCAAGAGGTCTGCAAACCGCAACACACCTTCCTAAGGAGGTTCCATCCTAGGTCAGACACCCAGCCCTGGGTACACAGGCATCTGGACACTAGTAGTGATTAGTGTGTGCCTTTCTGGCCATCTCTGCCCATCTTTTTCCTAGAAGCCTGGACAGGGAGCAGGAATCCAGGCTAGCATGCACTGAGCGTGCACTGTCCACAGCAACTTTGACAAATATTTGCCAAACCTGTCTACCTCTGTTTCACGCCTGGGACCTCCTGGTATGTAGGGTATATACATTCATGTCTGCCCTCTTGAGAAGCATTCGGTGGAGCAGATGATAAAAGAGGATCAGTTAGGGAAGAGGCCCTGATCCCAAGGACCCCTTCCTGGGCCACCATTTCTGTTCTTAGGACAGGACCTTTGATTCCTAGAAGAACCCCTAAAGTTCCCAGAACGGCTCCCAAAGTCTTCGGTCCCATTAGGATCTTGATCTCCTCATTACTCCAACAAATTTTACATCCCAAAGATCGTAAAAAGAGGAGGGCAGCATATTCTGGGGTCCCTACTGGGCTAGAGGAGAATCGTGCAGGGGGTCTTTCCCTAGCCTTGAGCCCCCCACCTCCAGCCGTCTGCCCTATCTGGCATAGCTACTAACAGAGTTGAACTCAACAAAGCTGAAAGGATTGGGCGAAAAGCAGGTGAAACAACCGCAACCCTCAGCGGGGCGGGACAGGGCGCGGAGGGTGCCGCTTCCAAGGGGCAATTAGGGGGTAGAGGAGGGAGGGAGAAAAGAGAAGAGGCGGAGGAGGGAGGATGAATGGGAGGCCATCAAGGGAAATGAAGGGTTTAGGGGGAGGAGAAGAGAAGAGAGATGGCGCGGGCGGCAGGGGTGGGGGGTTTTGGAGAATAAGTAGGAGAGGCCGGGAGACCCGGCCTGCTGGCGCGTTCCTCCCGATCTGTGGCTCGGCCCTTCAGCACGCGCGTGAGGGGCGGGGCGGTGGCCATTGAGTGGAGCTGCCATTGTGCCAGCGCTGCGAGTGGCGACACGCTCGAAGACCGCTCCCTGGTGACGCCTGAAAGCTCCTTTGACCGGCAGCTCACCTGCAGAGTCGGCTCTATAGAGCCTCTGAACGCGCAGCAGCTGCCAGGGGCCGCGGGCCGGGCACCTAGGGGGACAAAGAATGGGGGCCGGGCCCTTTGAATGAGAGGCCACTTGGAAGCAGCAGGCATGTGCCAAGCCGCAGACTAGGGAAGAAAAGTGCCCTTCGTGTGTCTCAGCAGTGAAGGGGACCCTTTCTCAGCCTCCGAGCCCTCATGTGCATGACAAAAGCGCCGGCGCGAAAGCTAGGCCTAAGCGAGCCCGCGGGGCTCTACTGCAGGCGTCCTGTATCCTAGGCGCTCCCTTCCCTTCACCCTGGGCCTCCATACCCTGGTAGGAAAACCGGGAAGAACCTGAGTCAGATCCATCTTGCTGAGCAGTCCTCGGTCTGACCCTCCAAGTTGGCGAGATCTAAAAGACCAATGTTTTCAGTTGCAAAGATTTGGGTTAAGTCTTTTGGGTCGGGCCAGGGGCCATATAGCTGCTATAGACCAACTCGAATAGGCATCTGCCATGGCTATCCAAAGTTTCTTGCATCGACCATCCCCTTAAGGACAATCCAAAACTTTGTTTTCACCCAGGACAGGGTCCTGCTTCCATCCTTGTCCGTTGCTCCCACTCACTGGCCTCATCCATCTCCAGGCAGTTGGAGTGAGCATATGAGTCTGCAGGAATCTCTCCTCCTCAGGTAATCCTTGACCATACCACACATCTTGCCTTGCCTTCTTGCCCGGTTTTATTTGCTATCATTGCTTTTGAGGAAGGTCTCCCACTCTGCCCTCACTTTGTGAGGCCTCTGTTGAGAGCAGTTGGGCCTCACTTGACCTCTCGATCACCTTTCCCAACATCTGGCTTCACAGGCTGGCTAGGGTAGGTACAAGCAAGGTACCTGCCTTTCATTCAGCTCTTATCTGAATGACTCCAATTTGGCCATTCCTAGAATTGTAAGGCTATGGCCCTAGAGGCCACCATATCCTTGTTTTCTCTTTCAAGACAGTGTTTCTCTGTGTAGTCCTGGCTGTCTTGGAACTCACCCTCTCGACCAGGCTATCCTGGACCTCAGGGATCTGCCTCTCTCTCTGTCTCTGAAGTACTAGGATTAAAGGGGTATGTCACCATGCCTTGTGATGTCCTTGTTTTTAAGACAAGACTTGTATTCAATTTGGTCTTCCTGTTGATGCTGACTACTCAACTAGAGATAACTAGAGAGGCCGCTGCTTTATTATTATTCGGGCTCAACCTCAGCCAAGCTAGTGTTGCCTTTTGTATTCAATTCTACTCCAGATGAAGTAGGCAAGGCTGTACACTTGCCTGTCAGCAGGCATACTGTGCACCAAACCTGTGTGCTGGAGCCCCAGGTCCCTTGGGGCCTACTGTCTGCAGGGATCAAAAGTCAGGTTCTGAGCTAAATCCATTGTGTGTGGCCTCCCAGTGCCTGCAGAGATGGGGTTGGGCTGCTGACAGGATTAAGCCGGATTACATGGTCCCCAGTGGGCTGATGCCTCTCTGCATTGGCTGGCCCAGACTGCTGAGGTTTAGAGTATAGGAAGCAGGAGAAGGCGAATGTGTGTAACCCATTGGCCCTTGCTTTTCTGCACACCATAACTCCCTGCCCAGGTCCAAGAAACGGAGAGGCGGGCAGGGCTCTAAGGGCCACATTGTACCTAACTGACTAAACTTTTTCTTTATCCCTTTGCACTTACGGTCTCGCTTTGTAGCTTAGGTTGGCTTACAACTCATGATCCTCCCGAGTTCTGGGAGCATTGGCAAGGATCACATTTGGCCTTCTTTGTAAGCTTTCTACTTATAAAGTGCATTGCACAGCCAAGCATGGTAGTGCACCTAGGCTGAGACAGCAGGACAGCCTCAAGGTCAAGGCCAGTGTGGGCTATATAGCAATTATCGGACCAGCCTGGGCTATATAGCAATTATCGGACCAGCCTGGCTATATAGCAATTATCAGACCAGCCTGGGCTGTATAGCAAGACTGTTGTCATAAAACAGCAAAGAAATCAAGGTGTGTTCCTCTCCATTACATGGCCAGTACCTTCACAGGGGAGACTATGTAACATCCATAATACTCATCTAACTCCTTAAATCCTGGTATAACTGACATTTGGACAGAACCTAGCTAATGTTGGGCCTAGGGTTTGCCTTTGTGACCAAGTCAGTGCAAGACTTGGGACACAGAGAGGCCCAGTAGGTACAGGGGTCCAAACTGGATACTACTTCCAACTCCAGTCACACAGACTGGGCTGAACCTGAAACCTGAAACCTGCACTTGTTTCCTGCCAATCATGCTCAGGCCTAACTTACGTGGACCGCCCATTCTGTGCAGGGCTCCCAGGCAGCCCCAACTTCTCTGCACATAATATCCACTTGGGGCTGTCGATTAGGGAAGAAAGTGTGCTTTCCTGAGGATGGAGAATGAAGCAGAGTCCATGCCACAGGGTTGGAAATGACCAGAGTGAAGGTTGTTTTTGTTTAAACTATGGGTCTGACATAGGAGAGGCTTTGCACACGTGCTACAATGTAGTATTTGCTGATTCCAGTTTCCCTGGACTTTAGGAAATTCCAGTAATGAGATTCCTACAGTCCAATGAGTACACTTGAAAAGAGAAAAAAAAATGGACACTTTATTTTCTAACTCTGTTAAGCTGCTGGATCCTCTAAACTGGCTGTGGTTTAGAAACACAGCAGAGCAAAGCCACCTGCTTCCAGACCTGAAAGGCATAGGGGGCATGTTGCATTTGCCCAAGTAGAATTAGGGTGGCAAGTGTCTTCCGAGGCCTTTGGGCAGGGCTGAGCAAGCAGATGCCACCTCTGGATATGAACAGCCAGGAACTAAATAAAGTAGGCCAGCACCGAATGGGGCAGGACGGAGAACTAGGCTGAGGTCTGATTTAAGTTTCAAGCTTGGAATCCTGGGTCCCCTCCCACTTAATAGTCTGCTAGGGGTCTTTCTGCTAGAGGCAATGCATGGTCGCCATCCCTGCAAGGATACGCTGAGGCTCTGGGGACAAAAGAGATCAATTCCGGGGTCTCCCAGCAGCCAAGTGACGCCGCGGTCCTTGAAACGATTTTCACAGCCGGGAAAGCCAATTGTATTTTCCAGCTCATTAAGCGGCGCACAAAGAGTCTGGCGGCCGGCGGCTCGGATTCCCCAGGTCCCACCCCGCCGGAGACCGCCGTGCTTTGTCCGCGCAGTGTACCGCCTGTTTATCCAGGCCCTTTGAACACAGCCCTGCGCGGCGGGGCCGCCTGGGAGAATCCTACTGGACCCGGAACAATGCGCGTACAGCCGCCGGGCAGTGATTAAAGGGGCCGGACGTTCACAACATCTGGCCGCCGCTGGGGGCGCGGCCGTCCGCGCCTCGGGACGCCAGCGAGAAAGCAGGGTGCAGTGGCCACCAGGGACTCTCTCTCTCTCTCTCTCTCTCTCTCTCTCTCTCTCTCTCTCTCTCTCTCTCCCTCCCTCCCTCCCTCCCTCCCTCCCTCCCCCTCTCTCTCTCTGTCTCTCTCTCTCTCTCTACAGCTGGAAGTGGAGCCAGGATCTTAGTGCGTGCTGGCTGGTGGAGCTAGCTGTGGCAGGCAGCTGTTCACCCCCTTTACCACCTCCGTGTAATTTAGCAGGGTTGGCGGGCGGGAGGTGGGGGAGAGATCAGGCGCCTGAAGACAGGATGGGCTGGGGAGCTCCCTTGATAGTGTTGACAGTGAGAAGGATGAATGGAGGAATGGCGATCTCTAACCCCTTCTCACCCCATTCTGAGCTGACCTAAGGGCACCTCTCACCCACATGTTGGTGAGGCAAGGGAAGGACCCACGGACATGAAGAGACCAAGATATCTCCATCTCAAGAGGCCTGCTCCCATCCTCACTTCTCAAGATACCTAGCTGACCACCAGCACCCTTAACGCACAGGACCAACCAACCTCTACCAGGATTGCACCTCCCCTGACCTGCAGCCTGAGAGATCTCATACCCATCTGGCTACAGCTTTTGATGTCCAGCACACCTGGATGCACAGTACTGTCTGTGTGCAATGGTGGAAGGTTTAAGGTAGTCCTTTGTGGTCCCCATGGTCTTGCTCCTGAGATTCTAGGAGTCAGGAGTAGGATAGAGTTAAGCCCAGGCTGGGAGCTATTGACTGTGAGAACTTTGGGAGTTTAGGAATGGGAGGAGCTGTGCTGTCTGTCACATGGCGAGGTGCATGCTCCTCCTTCCAGTCTCTGAAAGGCAACACTGCTTCTCTGTAGGCTAGGGATCTCTTCTTGGGACTTCTCTCTAGGGATGTCCTAGGCTGTTGCCCTAGTCCCAGGCCCTCCAGAGTTAGGGGTGCAGGGTTGTTACCTATTAAGACCACAAATATGTTCTTGCTTCCGTTTTTCAAGCACTGATCACAATTTTCTTTTTCAGTGCCTCAAAAAAACAACTTCTCTTTGGGTTTACAGACCCAAGAATAATCCTGACTTTCTTTTTATTGTTGTTGTTGTTTGTTTGTTTGTTTGTTCTTGTTGTTGTTTTGCAGCACCTGTGTATCAGGGCTGACCAACAAAAGTTAAACTATCTGAAGATATCCAGAGTAGACAGGAGCCCAGCTGGCCTTATTGTGAAGTATTATTTCAACTCTGTAAAGATGTGTTACATTTGTTTATGCTTCAGAATTTAACTGTAAAGGTGAGTTACATTTGTTTCTGCTGACCTTGTTAATATGTGTTACATTTATTTAATTACCCAAAGATGTGTTTCTGTTTCACCTTGTCTGCCTAAGGCCCCTAATAGGTCTAATAAAAGCAGAACAGCCAATAGCTAGGCCAAAGAGGGATAGGCTGGGCTGGTGGGCAGAGGGAATAAGTAGGAGAAGAAAAAGAGAAAAGGAGAGAATGATGGAAAAAGAGAGGGTCATACCTGGGCCAGAAGCCAGGCAGTCACCAGCCAGCCATCAAGACCGCAGGAAAGGGCTGGAGAGATGGCTCAGAGGTTAAGAGCATTGCCTGCACTTCCAAAGATCCTGAGTTCAATTCCCAGCAACCACATGGTGGCTCACAACCATCTGTAATGAGGTCTGGTGCCCTCTTCTGGCCTGCAGGCATACATGCAGAAAGAATATTGTATACTAAATAAATAGATAGATAGATAGATAGATAGATAAGTATATATTAAAAAAAGACCGCAGGAAAGTAAGACATACAAAAAGAAAAAAAGGTAAGAAGCCTGTGGTGGACCTCTCGACCGGCGAGGATGAACGACCACCACATCAGGATTCCACTCAGATCACGCTTTACTGGAGTACCCTTGATTGATGGGGAGCAGGAAACGAGGGGGGCAGGAGAACAAGGGGCAAGAAGGGAAGGGCAGGGAGAGCATGAAGCGAAGGGAGGAAGGGCTCTTAGGCAGATGCTTAAATAGGGAACTGGCAAACGGGTTGCCCTGTGATTGGCTGCCACCAACAGCTGACACCAGACCGTATCGGGATAGGCTCAAGGATCCTCATCCACCGCGCATGCGGGAAGCGGGGGACGCGCAGCTCTCAAAGGCATAGCCAAATATGGAGTTATTTATTTCCAACAAGACAGGATGTCATCGCCATCTTGTAATGGCAATCCTGTCCGGCTCACTACAGAAGCCCTGAGGCAAAACGTAAATGAAGAGAAACAGGTTAGGTTATAAAATGAAAGCTAGCAAGAAACAAGCATAAAATAAGGCCAAGCATCCATAACTAATATTAAGTCTTTGAGTCATGATTTGGGAGCTGGTTGGTGGCCCAAAAGAAAAAGCCTGCTACACTGGCCCATGGTGGAATGGAGGCTAGGCCGGGCAGATGGACACACAGACTGGCCTTCACAGAAGGTAGAGCCACAGGGCACAAGAAAAACTGCCCAAGCTGCAACACTTAGATATCTGGGGAGGTCAACCATCCCATCCTAAAGCTTATGGGGACTCATCACACCTGCTGAGCTGGCATTGTGCGATCCACCCCTCATGCTACCCCCAATGCCCACACTGGGAAGATGGAAACAAATGTCTATTTGCACCAAGAAAGGGGTCACAGACAGATCTAAGGAACTATTCCAATCTAGAGTCTTATGAATAGGGCTGTAAAGGGTTACTTACAGGAATGTGGGTGAGTCAGAGAGTCGCATGACTGAAAAGCCCACCCCAGTATAGATGAGAATGCAACAAAAGTTGCATTTCGGGAGCTCTCTGCTCAACTCGCAGGCAGCTCTGACCCTTGAAGAGTTTCCTGTCCCAGTGAGTATTGCTGTTAATATGGCCCTGAGACCTGTGGCCACACTGACTAAATCCCCTTTGCTCTGCCCTTCACTCCTACTTGTCTCTTGGCCTGTTGGAGATGAGTGCTCACATACAGTGTGTTGGGGCTCCCAGAACCCCGGTTTTGACCCTAAAAAGGCTCATTTACCAAATCTGTGACACTACTGGGAGGTTGTATGCTCTGAGTAGGAGACGGGTAAGGGTGGAGGTGTGTCCTTGTGTTGATGGGGGACAGACCACCAAAGTTTATTAAACCAGAAAAAAAAAATCACCATGGGGAACACAAAGCTTATCAGCTACAGCTGTGACTACAGCCGGAGATCGGGCTTCTGGAGCTGTGGCCATGGGGGCTGGATTTGAGCCTCCTCTTACAGCAAAATCAAGCACCAGGTCAAAGAGATTTTACAACCTTGAAGTCAGGCTTAAAGTCACATTACGTTTCAAGTTTTCCCAACTTTGAGTTATAGGATGTTAACTTAGGATGCTCGCAAAAGCCTGTAATGGGCACAGCTGCTTTTCACTGTCCCTGAAAGAATGCAAGGCAGAGAGTAGCACATCCAGGGACAGTTGAAAATGAAGGGAATACAAGCAGAGGGTCCCATAGAGACAGTACTTAGAAGCTAACCTTTGTCCCTGTACCTGCCTAGCTGGGAAGCTGGGAGGCAGGAGACAGATGTTAAAAGTTTACCTCTGTCCACATGGCTGCCAGGATGTCTGCTCTTAAGGCAGAAGGTGTTTGTTAAAGGTTAACAGTGGCTGCCAGCTTTATTTTTTTATTTTTTTTCCAAAATGTGTTTGGGTTCACAACTTTATATTTCTACACTCCTAGACCAGACCCTTTCTTTCTATGTTTTATTCCTGGACTCTTCGTTTGAAGAAGGCGTCTTGTCTCTGATCCCATCCCCTTTGCTTCCAGCTGCCACTGAATGAAGAGCCTTGCTCCACCACAGGCTCCCTCCCACGAGGTTCTGACAGGTTCGGAAACAACAGGACCAGGTGACCGTGGACTGAACTGTTGGAAGCCCTAGCTTAGGTATTTTCTGCTAGTGTCAGAAAGCTGAGTAAGTTCGCAGGAAAGAGGTCTTCCCACAATGCTCCCCAAGTCTAGTGGGGTCAAGCGGTTATGAGCAAAATGCACAGAGGACCTGGCCTCAGAGAACTGACCCTGGCCAAGCACTGTGGCAGCCCCGCCTGAGAAATCTTAAAAGGCAGACCTGAAAGGACCAGCATGCTTCCAAATGATGCGACTGCCCCAGAATAGAACTCAAGAACACAGAGCTGGTTGTGTGGCACACGCATTGGATTCCCAACACAGAAATGGGGGTGGGGTGGTCTGGCAGCTCAAGACCAGCCTGGTCTACATATCAAGTTCCAGGCCAACTGAAGTGGTTTGAATAAGGATGGCCCCCACAGGCTCATATATTTTAATGCGTAGTCATAAGGAGGTGGCACTACTTGAGAAGGAGCAGGAGGTGTGGTGCTGTTGGAGGAGGTATGTCACTGGGGGTGGATTTTGAGGTTTCCAAAGCCAATGCCAGGCCCAGTCTCTCTGTCTCTGTCTCTTTCTCTCTGCCTACAGTTCAGGATGTAGCTCTTAGCTACTTCTCCAGCACCATGCCTGCCTGCTGCCATGCTCCCTGCCATGATGATAATGAACCAAAGCCCCCGAAACTGCAAGCCAGTCCTCAATTAAATGCTTTCCTGTATAGGAGTTCCTTTGACTATAGTCTCTTCTCAGCAATGGAACAGTGACTAATACACCAGTCAAGACGACACAGAGACCTTTATCTCGAACAAACGAACAAAAGAGGATACAGACTAGACCTGAGAGCACAATGTGAAGGCTGATGCTGCCCACTGTGACATTTACTGTGTGCATTTACTTTTTGCCTGTAGAATGTGTTTAAAGCATGAAAAAAGCAAAAAAAATTAAGCATTTTATAAAATAAACTGTGAAAAAAGAGAATGAATTGGGGATGGCAATATGGCTCAATTGGTAAAGGCACTTTACCTTGAAAGTCTCACAACCAAAATTTGATCCCTGGAATGTGTATAAAGGTGGGAACTGTCTCCACAAACTTGTCCTCTGACCTCCACCTCTGTGCTCTGGCAAATGCATGTGCTCAATCATACAACAGTAGCAAGCTAAGCTGTTTTTTGTAAATGAGAAACTGGACAAGGTGGTTATGTCTTTAATCCAAGAACTCAGGAGGCAAAGGCAGGTGGATCTCTATGAATTTAAGGCCAGCACAGTCTACATAAAGAGATCTTGTCTCAAAAAACCAAAGAATGCGCTAGTGGCACAATTGTTAGGAATAATCAATAATCAATCATGTTTTGATTGGACTAAAGTCTACTCTATCAGAAGGAACCTACATATGATAGTGCTAAAGTGGCCAAGTACCCGAGCCTGGATGAATCATATGCCTAACAGGAAACCCACTATTATTTTTCTGCTAAAGAAACATACAACAGAGGTTGGAAAGATGGCTCAGTGATTAAGAACACTGACTGCTCTTCCAGAGGACCTGGGTTCAATTCCCAGCACCCACATGGAAGCTCACAACTGTCTTTAACGTCAAGATCTGACATCCTCACCCAGACATACATGCAGGCAAAACACCAATGCACATAAAATAATTTTTTAAAGGAACATACAACAAAACAATTCCTAATGACATATTACTACACCTATACAGCAGCGCATCACTCAACCCGCATCAGATCAGTTTCCTCTTCCAGTGGATGTTAATTAACAAGGAGGTCTAAAGTTAGACGATGTGCAGAGAGAGCTTTTGGAGCACTGAGCCTTAAATAGGATGTCTCTATCAAATCCCTCCTCTCACGGCTCATGGAGCTAAACAGAAGAGCCAGGCGTGCTGGATGACTCCGAGGAACCAGGGTCTTCTAGACACCACCAGACTGATATGAATATGAGCTCAAGGAGACTCTGACAGCAAGCACAAGACCTGTACAGATTCAGATCAGACAAAATCCGAGCACTGAAAATGGGTAGATGAACACAAACTCTTGTCTAGCCAAGAAGCTATTTGCAATTGATGCTTGCTGGGAATAGGAATGTTAACTTTCTCCAATGGAGTATATATAACTGGATTTATCTACCACACTCCAGGCCAGGCCTCATGCCCGGGAGTAGTTGGTTGGTCAATGCAAAGTAGACTCCACGATTTTTGTGGTATTTTTGTTTTGTTTTGGCCTTTTTTTCTCTTACTGATTTTCTTTTTTTAATTTTGTTTTTGCTACTCTGTTGCTTTTCCTGTTTTTTTTTTTTGCGGGGAGGGGGAGAGAACATGAAGTTAGGTGGGAAGGGAGGTTGGGAGGAGCTGGGAGGAGTTGGAATATGATCAAGTGCATTATACGAAAAACTAGGAAATAAATAACAAATATAAATAGTAAATGCTGCTTTTGTGCTCTAGGATATTAATCAGACTTGATTTCCTAAACCAATCTCCTATATATTCTAAAAACCAAGCCCGGTTTTCTTCCTTCGGAAAGAGGCTGCTCCGCTAGTGTGCTCTGCAGCGTGGGAGAAAAGCGCTGAGGTTTGGGGGACAAGAATCACCAGGATTGAGGAACTCTGTATGGCCTCAGTTCCACCTTTCTCGGGCACAGAGAATCCTCAGCTGATGCCTTCGAAAGCGATGGGGAGGTTCCCACCCTGCTTGTCCCGTTCAGGGGAAAACTGCATCACTAGAGACCGTCTCCGGTGGCCTTTCGAATCTGCATCGGCAGTTTAGCCAGGCAAATACAAGACACCGGAAGACTACAATGCACCCAGTGTCCAGTTGAGAACTCCAGGCTTTGAGCAGCTGAGGCGTTTGCATCCTGAGCTCCATCTTAGCTGCATCTAAGGCTAGTAAGAGGTCTGGCTCCACCACGTTCCCTTGGGCTCTGCCTTCAGGATCCAAGACATTTCTCTCCAGCCGGTTACTGGCCCAAACTGGCACGCAAATGCAGCCCTCGAAGTTTCTAATGGCTCGGATAATGTTTGGAAGCCCCAGAAGCCCAAAGAAAGACCCGAGACTAAAACACCACAACTCGGCCTCAAGGGATCAGAAAACAGAGTCTTGTTGGTCACATTCGAACCCCAGAGTACAGAGAGAACGCTATGACTAAAATAGTCCTGAGCCAAGTTTCTCAGCAAGAAAAGGAGCCGGTCAGCCCCATTACACGCCACTGTGGGAGGCGCGAGCCCGAAGCTCCGCTCTGCCTAAGCACTTAGGTTTGAAATCCGAGCAAGGTCAAGAACTGCTGCCTAGACAGGTGGCTGCACCATATACGCCCACGCGCTCTCCAGTCCTCAGCTGAGGCCATCTCTTCATCGGTGCCTGGGTTCCCCCTCAGCCTTTCCCGCAGGAGGAGCTCGGTAACCGCCCCCACAGACGGCAGTAGGTTCCGAAAGCCCGATATGGGGGCGACGATGCCACCTCAGGTCTCGGGGCACTCGGTTCCCAGGCAGCGGCCACGCCCCTCCCTGTCGGTCCCGCCCCCGAAAGCAGTGAGTCCAACCCGCACTGAGGCCCGCACATCGACTGGAACGACCATTGGGTAGCGGCGCATGAAAGCGGCGCCACCTTTTTATAGAGTGCAGAGTGGGCCCGAGAACCACCCAGCCCAGGGTCCTGGCAAAACAAACCGTCGCTGCGTCCCGCGAGTACCAGCCGGGCGGCTAGCCCTGCACCCGCCATCCCATGCATGGCCCGGGCGACACTCGACATGAACATGGAGGGGCTCGGAGCACGCGGAGGGGGCCACATAGGGCACGGACCACTCCCTTTCAGCGTCGAGTCACTACTGGAGGCTGAGCGCGAACGGGGCTCCGAGCCTGGGGAGCTGGGGGAGGAGAGGCCGCCGGGTGCCTCGAAGCCCGGAGCCTGGCCCCCACCGGTCACGCACACGTGCCCCCCACGTAAGTGCTCAGTGTCCGGGTCCCAGGCCCTGAAAAGCGCGCGCGCATTCAAGGCAAGGAAGTCCAGGGGGCGATGCGCGCTGTGGCCCCGAACTTAATTACTAGTCACTAACCCGTCCAACCCAAGTGCAAACTGGTGATGGGTTAACTAGTGATGGGAGCCCGACGTTGTGCACAGGCCCAACAGCCACGTCCACGTCTCTTCCTGGGCGAGGTCCGCAGCCCAGGACAGACACCCCTAATGCTTTTCCACTCCGGGTCGCTCACGCTTCTGCACCCCTTACCCACTTTGCATATACTAGCGACAGCTAACTAGTCTCCATATAGCCCTAACTCTATTCATCCTCAGTTAATTGCAGCCGCCTCCCGCCCCAGCTTTTTTCCTAGTGGCCAGTCTCCGGTTGAAAGAGGTCACCGGTTGAGAGAGCAGACCGGAGTCTAGAGCGCCCACTAGACCCCCCACTTCCCTTCCCCCTTGCTTTGCTTATCCACGTGGCTTTGGAGACCTTGTTACGCTGAGCGGAGTGGTCACGGAGCCACAGAGCACCAACCTCCTTGGTAGAGGGCGGGACAGTGTCGGGATAGGGGTGTGCAGCCAGGGTTTGAGCGCTCGCTCTCTGCTTCTCTTTCCTTTCAGGTGTCCCCAGCCCTCCACCCTGCACCCTTCGCAAACACAAAAACAACCGCAAGCCACGGACGCCCTTCACCACCGCGCAGCTGCTGGCGCTTGAGCGCAAGTTTCACCAGAAGCAGTACTTGTCCATTGCTGAGCGCGCCGAGTTCTCCAGCAGCTTGAGCCTCACTGAGACTCAGGTCAAGATCTGGTTTCAGAACCGCCGAGCCAAGGCCAAGCGGCTGCAGGAGGCTGAGCTGGAGAAGCTGAAGCTGGCAGCCAAGCCGGTACTGCCCGCGTTTGGCCTGCCGTTTCCGCTGGGCACCCAGCTGCACAGTTCCGCGGCTGCAATCGGCGGAGGTGCGGTTCCCGGGATCCTCGCGGGGCCTGTTGCGGCTTATGGCATGTACTATCTGTCTTAGCCCATGGAACCAAGTCCTATTCTCTTGGGCTCAGATCTGTGCCACAACGCAGCCCGCTGCTGATGCTCCTGGTGATTTCTGAACTTTAGGTATCCCTTTTATTTTGGTTTTTCGTTTTTTACCGCTCATACCGTTCATGTTATATTTGATGACTGGAGCCTATCTGTAGGCATCTTACAAATACTTTAAACCTTCCTAAAATCATGGTCACGCTAGTCTGTTTTCTGAAAGACAGTGAACACAGCTTCATACAGTCCCTGACATGGACAAAAGTAGATCTCCCTACTTCGTACAAAACTGCACCGAAGACTTTAGAGGCTCTTTTGGACTGGCATAAAAAATTCCATAAAAAATTAAAATAAAAATGATACGGTAGGACTGCTAGAAAAAAAAAACTTAGAAATTATTCTCACTCTAACTAAATGTGGTACGTTGTGACCAAACGGAACTTTTACACTTGTTTTCGGTTTTGCATCAAATGCTGCATGGGTGGGAACATGGGGGAGGTGATGTGCCGCTGGCACCAAGCACCCAAATAAGAGACTGGAGGACTGTGGCTGCCACGCTGAAGGCAGTGGGCCACAGGGAGGAAGCTTTAGCCTCTTGCTGGCAGGTGCCCAACTAATAGAAGACGCTGAGGATTGAGAGAGAGCCTTGCTGTGGGCACAGTAGGAGGCAGGGTTGCTGCCAGTGCCAGAAGCCCCTGCAATCCTGGTGGCCTTAGAAAAACGGTGGGCTTGTTTAGGAATCTGGACCCCTACCTTTATTTGAGGCAGAAAAACAGATCATCTGAGCTTTTCTGTCCCAAAGCCCCTGTAGGATTCTCATCCCTGTCACTGAGGCTCTTCGGGTACCTGTCAATGATCCTGATAAAACCTGCGACTGTTTCCACAATCTCAAGATTTAAGTCTGGAGTGTGCCTGGGGCTCACAAAGATCCTCTGGGGGTCACAGCCTGGACATGGACAAATCTCTTCCTCCAAATGCTGCCATAGAGCTGGAGAGGAAGAACAGGGCTGCAGAGGTGTGCTGGCTGTGTGCTCATGAGAACTGGGAACTTCACAGTGATGGCCTTAGGTTAGCATGTTCTGGTAGGGAAGAGGGGAAACACTGGGCTATGCCCAGCAGCCCAAGCCAGAACAACTGCTCCAGAGAAGCTGCTGTCCTGTGACCTTCACTGCTCCGCCTGCTCCAAATATGAGAGATGACGTTGCATGGAATTGCCTGTTGGTACCCATTGACATTCCTCAGTCCTGTGTCTCTTGGAAAATGGGAACCAGATAGGTTTTTGTTTTGTTTGTTTTGACACAGATTCCCACCATGTATCCTTAACTGACCTGGAGCTTGCTGTTCTCCGGAGATGGCCTTAGACTCACAAAGGTTCACTTGCCTCTGCCTCCCAAGTGTTGGGATTAAAGGTGTACACCACCATGCCCAGCTATGTGATTTTTTTTTTAAAGTTAAATGGCTCAGTTTGGGGAGGTCTCAGATGCAGAGAGTGGAGGATAGCTACAAGGGAGAGTATCTCTCAGGTGCATGTGCAGAACCCCTCAGCCTAGCCTGCTTAAACTTAAACCCAGTCCTATTGCCACTCTCAAAAGGTCAGAGAGAGACCTTCTCCTGGTGTATAAATACTGATGTGCAGAGAATCCGGTGTTAGGGTCCTGAGATCTCACCCAGCAAATCTACTTCTTGGAAAGCAGACCTGGGACTACTTGTGTAGCCCAGGTTAGCTTCAGACTCAAAGCAATCCTATCTCAGCCCACCGAGTCCTGGGATTACAAACATGAGCCTCGACTCCCAGCCAGGCTGTTGCCTCTTAAGTCCCATCATTGCTTTAGTTCTGCTCTCAAATCTGAAGTACTGAGGGGCCCTGGGCAAACCCCCAGCATATTCAACCACAGCCAGAACACTGACGGTCCTGAAACCACAGGAAACTGAGCACCAAATGTACAATCCAGGAAATCAGGGGATGCGCTGCTTCTTCATAGTGGAGCTCTATCTGTGTGGCAGATCTGTATCTGCTGGCCAAGAGCATGTGATGGAATGGGCCACCGAGGGCTGAGTAGAAACTGCTGGCGAGCTAAGTGGCCAGCTTGCTAGTTTTTCTCTTTGACCCAAAATAACCAGCCAAGAATATTCTCCCCCAGCTCCTTTGAGTCAGTCCAGTTATGTTCCGAGTTCTCAGAGTCCTCCCCCTGAGGGTGGGCATGGCTCTGGTGGTCTAGCAGGTGGGATGTATTCAAACCTTTACGTCACCTCAGCAGATGCTCTTCCTGTTGCCCAGCCATGTTTGCTTTTAGGACAAGACTGAGGCACACTGACACTTTTTGGGAGGGAGCTGCATAGAAACCAGTCTTCTTACAGGATGCAGACTCCTGGTTCCAGCCATGACCTGAAGTTGTACAACCCACGGATTGAATCCTGAATTCAGATAGTATGTCTTCGAGATCAAGGCCTTTAAAGACCAGAAGTGGCCCAGAGCCAGTTGTGAAAGGATTTCCTTATTGTGACAGTGCAGATGGTGACCCTCTGCCATTCAGCATCTTATGGATAAACTTCTGAATCCCAGAGTGCTGGCTTCCAGTCTGAGCCCCTCCAGTTGCCAGTTCAGGACCACCGAGGGTGGACTTGAAGAGCCTTCCCTGTTTTTGGAAACTTATGTCAGGGAGGCCACTGTTCAGGGTGGGCCATGCCTCTCTGGGCTTGAAACAGAAAGAGCAAGAAATAGAGAAGCAGTGAAATGATGTGGACTCCAGATGACCTTGGGCAAAGGGCTGGACTGTGGCTTACCCATCAAGTATAAGTGTCTCATCTTTCCCATTAGAGTGACCTGATGTGTTGGCTGTGTATGGGTGGTCAGAGTATTTATTGCCTGAGCTCTGTGAAACAGCCCTGAGGTCTTTAAGGTCAGGATCACCTCCAATGGGGGGAGCCAGTTCTCATGGACCCACTAGCTTCCAAACAGAGCTAGGGCTCGCTACCCATGTCAGCTTTGCACCCTCTGGGTCTAAGAGGTGTGGCTAAGGCCTCCAGCACAATGACCTGAGGACATGGGTACTGTGCTGTGGACCACTCAGGAGGTGGAGCCTAGTCAGTCCTGTCGGTGTTTCTAGAAGGGACTCTTTAGACCTGACTAGCAGACCCTGGATGATGTAAGAGATCTGGAGGGCAGTTCCTCCTCCTGGAGATTTCTGCACACCATTTAAGGACAATGTCAGCTCTTCTTGCTTGAGGAATGGTGAGGATACTTCACCTTAGTAACGTAAGCCAGGTGCCGGGGAAGAGCAACTGTCTTCTGGCCTCTTTGAACTTCCAGTCTTCTCCAGCTCCCAGTCTGGTGGTGTTGTTGGGAAGCCTTTGACTCAGTGGGTCCCAGTTTCCCTGAAACACTGTGAAGATTGCTGTGCACTTTGCACGAGAGTCTGCTAATCTGATCCTTTACTTTGAAGAAGTATTGTCTAAATATACACAAGTTTTGTTGTTTATGATTGTCACATTACATTCTACACGGTATTTGATTGGGTTATTAAGAAAAACTCATGCATTAAACAGAGATGGTTGATAATAGAGAGAAGTGAAGTTCCAGAGATGGTCAAAGGAGGGAAAGAAATGTCTTCACATTTATAATGTGTGTGCTTTAGAAAACCAAACCACACAACCACAACATCCCCTAAACATTCAAGGACTGTTTGTTGTCTTTGAAATGTTCTGAGAAGAGTCATGGGCTCTTCTCTACTATGAACATGCCTGTTTTTATACAGCAGCAGGGACACCTGCTCTGGCAGGTGACTGTGAGTCTAATCCCATGCTTCCTTTATTAGAGGTATTGGTAGTAGATTTGCAGCCACCGTTTCCAGATTATTAGGGATTCTTTCTGGAGGTGATTACTAAGAAGTTTTATGGATATTGTGGTTTATCATATGCTTTTTGCTGTATATATTAAGATAATCAAATGACTTCCTCCTTTAACCTATGGAGTAAAAAGTCATAAGATTTTCCATTGTTGAACATGGTGATACACACTTTTAATCCAGCACTCCAGAGGTGGAGTCAGAGGCAGACCGATCTCTGTGAGTTCTAGGCCAGCCTGGTCTGCAAAGAGGGTTCTGGGCTAGTCAAGGCTACATAGTGAGAACTTGTCTCAAAACAAAGACTAAACAAGAATGAAATTTTCCTTTGTTAAGTCAGTTGTGAGTTTCTAAAACAAACCTAATTTCAGAAACGGTTGAATCAAAAAGATGAACAGCAGCTTTAAGCTTGGGTACAAGAAAACACGGTGGCAATAAAGGTCAACAGAGATTGGTGGGAGCGAGTGTGGCTTCTGCTGGTAGAAGAAGATCAATCAGGAGCTGTTCAGAGACAGTGCAGCAGGTGGAGCCCTGAAACAGCCTGCCCCATGAAGCCCTACTAAGCCCCATAGTAAGGTGGGCTCTTAGGTAGGCTCAGGGTTCAGTAAGCACCAGCCTGTTTCCCCCTGCTACAGAAGCATCTGGTAACAATAGGTCTCCTGAGCCACTTCAAGGAGAGGGACGTGATGGCTCCCTGCTGAAGGTTGTGACTTGAGCCACAAGAATTATTGTGAAGATAGAGTGGCGTTTGTCATCTGCCCTTCTGTGTAGCCTGAGGACAAAGTCTTGTTGAACGTGAGCTTCCTATCTGATTATCCACTCCTGTGCTCAAAGAAAGTCTGAAAGAAAGCATGATGTCTTTGCATGTCCCAGAGGAGTCTGCTCTCGTGGCTGATCCCAGCCACCACATTGCATCCAAATAGCTTTTTCTTCTACTGTAGAAGATGCAAGCTCATACAGAGTGAATCTCATGGGCACACATGCATTCCCACACACGTTTGATATGTGATTGGGTATGGAGGGCAGGAGGATAGAGAGGGGTGAGATGGGCTGTGAACTTCCACAACCCACTTCCCAGTCTCAGCAGGCACCAGTGCAAGGCCCTCAGATCCCAGGAGAGCCTCTCCAGGAGCTTACTCTGGTACGTACTCTAGAGGTAATATGATTTCCTGCACGAGGGCTTCAGAATGTGTTTTAGAAAGACTGCTAAAAAAAAAAAAAAACAAAAAAACAAAAAAAAAAAAAAAAACAGGTCCTGGGGTCTGGAGAGATTACTCAGAGGTTAAGAACACTTGCTTGATTTTCCAGAGAGCCTGAGTTTAGTTCCCAGCACCCAGTTCAGGCACCTCACAACTGTCTGTAACTCGAGTTCCTGGGGACCAATACCTTTGGCTTCCACAGGTACTTGCACATGTGTGCACATTCCCAAATGCAGAGATACACATCTAGATATAGTTAAAAATAAATCTTTTTTCTTAAGCAAAACTTGGGGGCTGGAGAGATGGTACAATGATTAAGAGAACATTGTCTGCTCTTCCAGAAGACCAGAGTTCAATCCCCTGCATCTATCTGTAACTCCACTCTCAGAGGATCCAGCATCTCCTTCTGGCCTCCTCCAGCACCAGATATGCATGTGGTACACAGATATATATTCAAGCAATAAACCCATATACATAAAATAATAATGTTTAAAAACTGAAAGAGGGTTTTAAATATGGCTCTGCAGTTGGGAGCACTGGTTGCTCTTCCAGAGGACCTAGGTTTAATTCCTAGCCCCCACACGGCAGCTCGCTTCCATTGCAACTCAGTCTCGGGGGATCCAACATCCGCTTCTGGCCTCCTCGGGCACCAGGCATGCATGTAGGCCAAACACCCACACACATTAAATAAAAACAAAATTTTAGAAAATTAAAAGAGGCCAGGCAATGGTGTTGCACGCCTTTAATCCCAGCACTCTGGAGGCAGAAACAGGCAGATCTCTGTGAGTCTGAGGCCAGCCTGGTCTACAAAGCAAGTTCCAGAGCAGCTAGGACTGTCACATAGAGAACAACAACAACAGCAAGTGACTGTTCCCCTGGGATCATACCGGAGGGGACTTGCGGGGTACAACTGTGGACTTGTCCATGGACACCACGCAGCTGTTTGCTCATATGGGCCCAGAAGTGAGTGCCGCTTTGTGCTCAGTGGTGGCCCATGAGGTGCTGGCCCCATACATATTCATCTTGAAGAGAAAGACAGGCAGTTAGACCAAGATCATCAAGATGATGCCAGGATTTCAGAAAAGTTCAGTTTGTATCAAGAACCCTACAAGAGTAGAATAAATAATCTATGGTCACATAGATAATTTATTATATTATATTATATTATATTAATAAAGGAGGATCTGAGGCCGGGCGCTGGTGGCACACACCTTTAATCCCAGCACTCGGGAGGCAGAGGCTGGCGGATCTCTGTGAGTTCGAGGCCAGCCTGGTCTACAAGAGCTAGTTCCGGGACAGGCACCAAAGCTACAGAGAAACCCTGTCTCGAAAAAACCAAAATAATAATAATAATAATAATAAATAAAGGAGGATCTGCCAAACTTCAGATAATAACAGAGGTTTTCCTACAATGAGAAAAGATGGCCTACATCATAATATCATTGACAACTGTAAGCTCGTTACAGATGAATGTCGAAGACAGTCACTGTAGTTAAAGGAGTGTTACAACTATTGAAGTTGATCCTGTTCTCTGTGGAAGAGAAGCTCCCTTACATGGTAGAGTGGTATACTAAATTGCATGGTTTGCTTGTTGAACAAGGGATACCAAAAGCCACACTTAAAAGAGATTGTGGGGGGCTGGAGAGATGGCTCAGTGGTTAAAAGCATTGCCTGCTCTTCCAAAGGCCCTGAGTTCAATTCCCGGCAACCACATGGTGGTTCACAACCATCTGGAATGAGGTCTGGTGCCCTCTTCTGGTCTGCAGACATACGTACAGACAGAATATTGTATACATAATAAATAAATAAATAAATAAATATAAAAAAGAGAGAGATTGTGGCAGACTCTGATGTTTTGTTCATGGAAGGGTATGAGAATTTCTTTGGTAAACTTCAACAGCACAGTATCCCTATGTTCATATTTTTGGCTGGTATAGGTGACATGCCTGAAGGAGTTATCCATCCCGCTGGAGTTTGTCACTTAAATATTAAAGTAATATCCAATGGCATGGGTTTTGATGACAATGGAGAGCTGAAAGTACTCAAAGGAGAATGAAGTCATGTATTCGGCAAGCATGATGGTGCCTTGAAGAACACAGACTTTCAGCCAACTGGAAGGCAACAGCAACATCATTCTGTAGGGAGACTCCCAAGGAGACCTAAGGATGGCAGATGGCATAGCCAACGTTGAAAGCACGCTGAAAGTTGAGTATCTGAATGACAGAGTAGAGAAGCTTTTAGAAAAATAATGAACTATTATGATAATTGTTTTAGTGAAAAAAAAATAAAGACTCATTGCAGGTTGTCAACTCTATTTACAAATGACATTATAAACCGACTGTTTGCCAGGGACTTCTCCCACAGGTGCTGCTCCAACAAGCACTGTCATTTTGAGAAAAGACCCTCATTTTTTAAATTTATGATACATTCTTTTTTCCTGTTCTTTTCTTTTTCTTTTTTTCTCTTGTTCTCTCTTTTGTGGTTTGGGTTTTGAGAGTGTTTCTTTGTCTAACCTTGACTGTCCTGGAACTAGCTCCGTAGATCAGGCTAGCCTCGAACTCTCTGAGACCCACATGCCTCTGTTTCCTGAGAACTAGGATTAAAGGTGTGCACCACCTTCGCCCGGCTATAATACAATCTTGTTCTTGTGTTTTTTTTTCCTTTTCCTGGCGGAAGTATCTTCAGATGTGTTGAAGCTATAAACCGAGCCCCTTCTTCCCACCTCCATCTCACTAGATTGTTTTTAAGGCAATCTAAAACTACCTTAAGGCCAAAATTAGAAAAAAATTAAAAGAAAGTAGAACCTGGGTGCAAGTCTCAATTCTCGTATGATAATCGAGGACCATCCTCCAGGTTGTGAGACTGCAGCAGCACGGGGGTTTTCTAGACTCTCTTGATTGTTCAGTTTGTTCTGTTAAACAGCTATGCTGAGATACAGTTCACAAGCCTTCTGATTGCCCCCGTTCTGCCTGTAACTCACCATCCAACAGTCAACATTAAAGCATTTTCATCACCCCTGAAGGAGACTTGCCTTTAACCATCATCCCTATTCTTCCCCACTGTTGGGCACTAACCTAACAAACCAATGTTCTACCTGTTACTATTCAGGACTTTTGCTAGAAATGGAATCATATAGTAAGGTGTGTGTGTGTGTTTATTTATTTATTTAGTTTTTAGTGTTCCTCTGTATTACAGCATGTTCAAATCAGTTACTCATTCTTTTTTTATAGCTGAAAAGTATTCCAGTTACATGTATATAACCCATTTGTCTATCCATTTGATGGTTGTTCAATATTTGAGTTGATTTTATCGTTTGCCTGCTGTCAATTATGCTGCTATGTGCATTCATGTATATATTTTTGGGTGAATGTGTGTTCATTTCTCTTGGGGTGAAGTTGCTGGGTCAGATAGTGCTGTCTAAGGTATTGCAACGTTTCCACAATCATCTGTCTGCTCCTCCTCTGTGTGTGTGTGTGTGTGTGTGTGTGTGTGTGTGTGTGTGTATCCCGAGGACTGAGATGTGCCTTGTGTTGTTAGTTTTTGAGTCACCTCTATTTTGATTCCTGTAGTGCAATTTACATTGCATCAGCAGTGTTAAAAGTTCCTTTTCCCCACATCGTCTCCAGACTTTGCTTACATTTAAATTTTCGAGACTTGATTTTTATTTTATGTATATGTGTATTTTGCTTACATGTGTGTCCGTGTGCTATGTGAGCATAGTGTGTTGTCAGAAGAGGGTGTTGGATCCCCTTCTATGCTTGTGAGCCACCATGCAGTTGCTGGGAACTAAACCTAGGCCCTCTGGAAGAGCAACCAGTGCTCTAACCCCTAAGTCATCTCTCTAGCCACTCATTGATTATTTTTAAATTAATTTTATTGGTAAGTATGATAGTGCATGCTTTTAATCCACAATTCAGGAGGTGGAGGCAGGCAGATTTTTGTGAGCTCAAGGCCAGCCTGGTCTCCACAGCAAGTTCCAGGCCAGCCAGATTACATAGTGAGGACTTGTTTCAAAATATTATTTTTTTTTAAATTACTCGTGTGTGTGTGTGTGTGTGTCAGTATGGAGTTATATGCATATGAGTGTGGGTTGCCATGGAGACCAGAAGTAGGTATTAGGTAATCTGGAGCTAGAGTTACAGGCGGTTGTGAGCTGCCTGATGTCAGTGTCGGGAACCAAATTCTGGCCCTCTCCACATGCGGTATATGTTCTTTAGTACTAAGTCTTTGTTCTGATTCTATTAATGGTCATAATTCTGACAAATCAAGTAAAATCTCTCAGTGTCAAACACTTTTTCATATATTCATTGGCCACTTCTAACAATTGTTCGATTCTGTTGTCTACTTATTGATAGCATTCTTTATTCTTTTGGCACTTAATGTCTTGAGTTCTTTCTATACTTTAGATCAGTGGTTCTCAACTTTCCTAAAGCTATGATCCTTTAATACAGTCCCTCACGTTGCGGTAATCCCACAACCATAAAATTATTTTGTTGCTACTATAATTTTGCTGCTGTTAGAAATCATAATGTAAATATCTGATATGCAGGACATCTGATATGTGACCCCTGAGGAGGTCGTGACCCAAAGGTTGAGAACCACTGCTTTAGATAGTAATACCTTATCAGATAGCTAGCAAGGAGATTCACCCATTCTGCAAGCTGTCTGTTTTCTTCATTGTGAAGCCTCTATTTCTTGTAAACCTCGTTGGTCAGTTCTTGGATTTTCTGAGTTGCTTAGGTCCTTAGCAGAAAGCTCTTGCCCATGTCTTTATCCTGATGTGTTCTCCTGCTTTCTTCTAACAGTTTTAGAATTTCAGGTCTTATATTAAGACATTTGATCCAGGTTGAGTTTTGTGCAGATAAGAGCCAAGGACCTTGTTTTATTCTTCTGCATGTGGAAGCTACTCTTTCGCACTGCCATACGCAAAAGAGTCCCTCTTTTCTCCCATGTATGTTTTTGACACTGTTTTCAGATTAGGTGGCCATAGCTGTGAGTTTGTTTCTGGTCACTTTATTCTAATCAGCCTACTTACCTGTTTGCCTTTACCGTGCTATGGTGCTAGCTCTAGCATTACACTCCACATGAATTTTAAGGTTACCTTTTCTATTTCTGTGAAAAATCTCCCGTCCTTCATCAAATTTGGGACTGACTCTGTAGCCCAGACTGACTTTGAACTCTCAGTCTTGCTGGTGTTGGGATTACAGATGAGAGCTGTATAACCTCATCTTCATCTTTCTCAGCTCCTTGACTTGCATTGTGCAGTTGATGTGCCCAGCTCACTTGGTCTCCCCTCTGCCATCTCAGCTCTCCCTGTGAGTCCTTCAGTGAGGTGTTTAAGGTTCCAGCACTGTACTTTCAGCTCCAGAATTCCCATTGGCTCTTTTCAAAGCTGGAGAGATGGCTCAACAGTTAAGAACACACGCTGCTCCTCTAGAGGATCCTAGCTGGATTCCCATCAACCACAGATGTCTGTAACCCTAGCTCCAGGTCAGAGCCTCTGTGGGCACCTGCTCTCATGTGCACATGCATATAATAAAAATAAATCTCAAAAAAAAAACCCTAAAACATCGTTCTTTATTGAAGGTCTCTGTGAGATGCCATGTTCCCACCTTAGTTTTATGAACATATGTAACAGTTCTGTTAGTCCTGGCATTCCACCACCTCATAGGCAGCTTCTGCTGCCTTCAATTTCAAGATGGTTGGCTATACATTCTGTTCCTTCTCAGACCTCTCAATGATGTTTAAATTTGACATTAGTAACAACTAATTGATCTTAGAACAACTCTGGGGCTTGTTACAGGTGTGCTTATGGGTAGATAGATCAGGGTTTTGGTAAAGATGGTTCTCCTGTGTTTGACTTTCTCAAGCTTCTGGTATCTTTGGGTAGGACCGGCACCCCTCCCTGTGAGCTCTCATTATCTACTGCACATCTGCTCCACCATCTCTGCAGTGTGTGCCCAAAATCCCTCCCAGAGTTTCTTCCTGCTCCCTTCCAGATACCATGTTCCGGCAGGGTTTAACTGGCTGAGCAGGGCACAAGGACAACAAGGATGTCTCTTAGAGCATAAGGATCCTGGATTCCCCTGCGGCTGTGCTGGACCCCTCCCTCATAGCTTCTGTGGGATGCAGGCTCTGTATGAATATCCCTAAAACTTTGTGTTGAAAGCAGAATAATCATGGCTCACAATAATTCCCTTTTCTGTCTGGCTCAAGAACACAGGAAGAACAGAGATCAACAGTGAAAAATTTTATTTCGTATGTTTAATAGTGACATTCTTCGAGTAGCCCCCACGAAGCAGGTAGGTGGTTTCTCCATCTCATTCCTTCAGTGAGTCCTGGTTATTTCTGGAATCTGCAGATTCTGGGTTTCAACACACTGGCTGCTTCATGTGATTACATATGAAAATAAGGAGGTGGCAAGGGTCCAGCTCAGGGCAGCTATCCAGAAGCAAGAGAAAGGCCCTGGCACACCACTCCCTGAAAGTCTGCCTGGCTTTTCTTGCCAGGATCCATCAGTGCTGTTTGTTTCTTTTTTTAGTGCTTTTAAATCCTCTGGCTGCACCCTGGCCAAAACAGACAGTGGAGGGTATTCTGAAAGAGAAAAACGGTCCTATCAAACAAAGGCATTATCTCTAACAACACACAGTTTCTCTGTACTTCCTTCACATTTGTATTCTGGAATGTTCTCCTTTTGCTCTGTGGAACACTCAGGAAATGGAGTCTGCCCTCTTGGGCCCTAGGATCAGCCCCTGGACTCAGGCTTGCTTCCTGTGGGATACCTTCCTGATACCAATGTGCATTTGCTTAGAAGAACTTAGCCAGCAAGGTCGGCTCCTGCTGAGGCCCCTATGGCATTGGTTTCCTGTTATCTCCATTTCTGAAACCTAATCACCACGGGCAGGCAGGGTACTCACAGGCCAAGGCCCAAACAACTATGGAAGATGGCTGCTGAGAGGCAACTGAGGGACACACATGTCCATCATCCTACCAGTTTAGATTCTGGGGCCACCCCGCCACCCACTACTGTTCAAAAACTTCCCCAAAATAACAGTCGATGTGAGTGTAATCTGTAAAAGATAGTCTGCAAGGCAGACACGGGAGAAGGTCCTTTCCACCCAGCAGAGATGACAGTGAAGGGGTGGTGATGCCTGCACGTGGGGCTCCAGGGCCCAAAGCACAGGAAAGGAGGGTAACTAGAACCTTCGGGTTGTCACCTGCCATGAAGCCCATCTTTCTGCCCAGGGTCACCCACTCTCAAGTCTAGGGTCATTAACACACACAGAAGGATGTACACACTGACCTGTGACTGTAGGTCCGCCTGCAGGGAGGTGGGGCAGCAGGTTCAGAGGAGATTTCCATGGCGTCACTCTCATCTCTCAGGGCTCTGGCTGGTGGCTCTGCTGCAGCTGGCATGGCTGGGCTGTAGAGGGAAAGCAGTGAGCAGCACCTGTACCTGGTTCCCTAGCACTAAACTTGTAAGGAAGACACTATTATTTTCCCTGCAATTCTTTTTGTAAACTATTTTGGCACATTCTAAGGTTACAATTAAATTTTCAAATTATTGGAAAAAGAATATTTTATGGCATCGTCACTGGTCATGCATTCATATAACTAAGTCTGATAATGTATAAATTATCATGGTGTACACCACCATGCTTGGCTTTTTTTAGGTGACAGGGATAGAACCTCAAGCTTATGCACTTCACCGAATGAACTGTCTCCCCATGCCCAAGCCATGTAATGATGATGAGAGTTCACTGAAAGGACCCTCTCAACCCCCCACCCCACCTTACAGAGTTTCTCTGTAGCTTTGAAGCCTGTCAGGAACTAGCTAGACCAAGCTGGCCTTGAACTCACAGAGATCCACCTGCCCCTGCCTTCTGAGTGCTGGGATTAAAGGCGTGCACCACCACCACTTGGCTCAAAAAGAATCATTTTTTAAGGGAAGCAAAAAAGCATTACACTAAGAGTTATTCCGGGAGTTTACTTTTCCCAGAGCAGTGTAAACAGTCATGGTAACAGACAGCTTTGTGGATAAGTTTTTAAAAGTCAGCAGAGAGAGAAAAAAAATGAAAACAAAACAAAACTAGGAGTTCCATGAGAGAAGTGTGAAGAGTGCATGCACTGGACAGTCCCCAAATGCCCCTTGTTGGTAGATTCAGAGGGGCACGCAGGGCACAGACCAGCACAAGCACCCACTAGTACCATTCCCTCTGCTCTCAGCCAGGAATTGCTCTCCTGTCTCCACTGACATATAACCCAAGCATACTAATTCACTGAGCTCAGAGTTCCAGCTACCTGTGTATGAAAACTAAGTCAAGTTTAACTACAGTGTCTGTTCCCTGGCTCAAGACTGGGGACAGTCACAACTGGTTCCCTCACGTACCCTCTGTTTGTCTTGGGCTTATCAAATCGGAAATCCGCAGGGTACAAGTGGAGCCTCACCATGTGATCCTTCCGGTCTTGGCTGGTCTTGAACTTCTCTGGGCAGCCTTCCACCAAGCACTGGTACTACAAAAGACAAGGTGGCACCTCCACTCTCACCCTGCCCTAAGCCCCGATCCCAAGGAACCATTGTAGCCGCGCTGAGTGTAGCCAACACCCACCATGTCTTGCCTCTGGGCCAGGATCTGGAACAGAGAGTCATGCCATTCCAGGATGTGGACATCCAACAAATGCCCAGAGGGGAAGGCCCGGCTGCAGAGGGAGCAGGTGTTTCCATGTAGCATGTGATAGTGGTGCTGGTAGTCCTCTAGCGCAGCGAACACTTGGCAGCAGCCAGCCACCTGACAGGTGAACTCGGGCACCCTGGGAAAGGAGGCATGTCACTTGGAAGGATGCCCCCACCCCAGGCAGGAATTCCAGGGGGATTTGAGCTTCCTGTGCCACCTCAAGCCTTACTAATAGACTAGGGGAGGGAGGACCCAGCCAAGCCATGCGTGAGTATGGGCAGGGTGGCGCTAAGCCAATAGTACTCAGGGTGTCAGCTGGGAGGGGTCCGAAACCTAGCCTGTATGCGGACGGGAGAGGAGGAACCAGGGTAGCGCTAGCAAGCAGAGAAAGGCCTCGAAGCCAAGCTGCTCACATGGACTTCTCCGGCGTCTCGGACACTTGCGTGAGCATGTCCTGCAAGTAGAGGTGCCGCTGCACGTCCCCATCCTACAGAAGACAGGCGCCAAAAGCCATGGGTGGACCTGGGCCCCGAAGCCCCGCCCTACAGCTTTGAACCACGCCCCAA
Organism: Microtus oregoni; assembly: GCF_018167655.1. Taxonomy (NCBI): domain Eukaryota; kingdom Metazoa; phylum Chordata; class Mammalia; order Rodentia; family Cricetidae; genus Microtus; species Microtus oregoni. Next base: position 5,032,293 of record NW_024543075.1, read on the forward strand.
CCTATAGAGTTGTATCCAGCCCCTAAGTCCTGCCCACAGGTCCCACCCACACAGATAAGCTCCGCCTAGCCTAGCCCCGCCCACAGTCACAGTCCCGCCCCCTCGGCCCCGCCCTGTGTGTCGGGGGCTCAGGAAACCTTCCGCCCAGGTTTTCACGCACCTCAAAGAATTCGTGATCCCGCGGGAAGTGCACGGGGCGCGGAGTGAACCGGAAGGGCGCCGCCCCAGCTGCAGGGTTCCGCTCCACCGGCAGCGGCTCGGCCGCCCCGGGCGCCCCAGCTAGGCGGGAATATAGCGAAGGGGGAAGCAACATCTCCACGGTTGCCGCAGCCCTTCGGCCACCGTCGGCGGGGCGGGAACGGACATGACGTTTATTAACTTCCTGTGGCGACCCTGCGGAGCGGAACGCGGCGCGGGGAGGTGAGTGAGGGCTGGGTCTGGGTTGTGGCGGGAACCGGTCGGGGCGGGGCTGGAGCCGCACGCCGGGACCGGGTCCGCGAATCGGACTAGCCTGCAGTGGTAAGAGTCTGATTCTCTTGGGCGTCCACCGCCGACAGTTCCTACGCCTGCCCGGGCCTGCCCCACAGCTCCACGGTGCGACAGTCTCTGGCTGTTTCTGTCCCCTCCAGGCGTCCCGCTGGAGGAGGCAGCGGCCGTGGGAAGTTCACGGTTAATGTGACCCCTCTCTCCTGAGAGCCCTATGGTGACTACGGAACTGACTTGCCTGTCTTCTGGAGTGAAGGAGTCAGCCCCCCGCCCCCCTTCAGTAGAGACAGGCGAGGGAAGAAACCCTAACCTAAATAAAAAGGCTATTGAGATGTGCAGCTGACACGTTCGGGGCTTTAACTTTCCTCCTTTCCTAAAATACTGCAGAGCAGGGCTTACCTGTTAGAAGGTATTATCATGGAAGAAGATAGGGAAGCTTAAACGCTCCTAGCTTTCTCAGCCTGCCTGCCTTCTTTGTCTCCTTCCTTCCCTCCCTCCCTCCCTCCTTCCCTTTCTCCTTCCCTCTCTCTCTCTTGCTTTTTGGTTTGTTTTTTTGAGACAGGGTTTCTCTGTGTAACAACCCTGACTGTCTTGGAACTCACTTTGTAGATCAAATTGGCCTTGAACTACAGAGATTCGCCCACCTCTGCCTCTGCCTTCTGATTGCTGGGATATTAAAAAGTCTGCCACCACACCCAGCCAGCCTGCTTTCTCATACACTTCAGGAGCACCTGCTCAAAGGGTGGCGCCACCCACAGTGATCTGGGCCCTCTCCCATTAGTCATTAGTTGTCAGTCAAAGAAATGCCCCACAGGCTTGCTTACAGGCCAGTCTGGTGGTGGAGACAGTTCCTCAGTTGAGATTTTGTCTTCCTAGATATGTCTTGGTTTGTGTCAAGTTGGCAAAAAACCCGACCAGCACAGACAGGCTGGTTTGTACTATCATCCAGGAGCCTCTAGTGGTCCTCAACCTTCCTAATGCCTGCGACCCTTTAATACAGTTCCTCGTGTTATGGTGACCCCCCCCCACCATAAAATTATTTCATTGCTCTTCGTAACTTTTGCTACTGTTATAAATATCTGGTATGCAGGAGGTCTGATCTGTGGCCCCTGTGAAAGGATTGTGGGGTCTCGACCCACAGGTTGAGAATCGTTGCTTGAGATTCCCCTTTTCACGCCTCTTCTACCCCCACCCCAAGCCCATTTTTGTCATTGTCCACTGAAAGAATGCACCTGCCTTGCTCATAATTGGTTGCGCCAGACTTTGCTAAGTAAGTTGTGTTCAGTCCAGTGCATGTATGGTGACTGAGAGCGGTAGGAACCAAGGAGGGTGAGACGGTCCAGCGGGCTGTTAAGGGTTAATCAGACTTCTCTCTACAGTTGTATCTTTCAACTGTGACCTTGTCTTCCTGTATGTAAGGATGTCAATTTTGTTGAGGTTCCTGTCTGTGTCCTTTGCCCACTAACTGCCAAGAGTTTAGCTATGTCTCCTAGGGCATATCTAAAGCCTTAAAGGAAACTACCGTTTAGAGATGAGAGAAGCCTTTATTTTTTTCTGGAATTACGTATAAATCATGAAGCACGGCAGGCTCCTTGTATTAATATATAAGAAGTGGGGATATCTGAAGATTTACGCGTTTACTTGGATAGGATAATAAACAAGTATCTGTGTAGATGATCTTTCCATGTGAGTAGCTCTGCCCTCTGGGTCTGATGGTCAGGGCTGTGTGTTGGCGGCTCACACCTTCGTTACCGTCTAGCATGTTGCAGGACAGCCTTCAGGCCTGGGAAACGGCATGGTACTGCTGAATTTGGAGAGAGCATATGTTGGGGGAGTTTGGGGTTTTGCGTTCTGCTTGCTGGGTAGCTTAAAGCAACTCTTTTGAGACCTGCCAATATTTAAAAAAAAAATTCCTTGAACGTTTTTAGTTTCGTACGTATGGGTGTTTTGTCTGCATTTTTATCTGTGCACCATGTGCGTGCAGTGCCAGTGTCAGATCTCCTGGAATAGAATTACAGATGGTTTTGAACTACCGTGTGGGAGTTGGGAACTGAACCCAGGTCCACTGCAGGAGCAGCCAGATGCTCTTAACTGCTGAACTGTGTATCCAGCCCTAAGGGACCTGTCATTTAAAATACTGTCAGTGTCTTAGTATCTCTCTAAAACCAAACAATGTCCACATTACTTAGTAAGCATAACCAGTTTGCAGATAACAGCAAACATGTTGAGACAGCATTTGTTTTATTTAATCTCCATAGCAACTCTGGGTAGCTCTGTTACTCCCTCTTCTCATGAGAAGCAAGCAAGAGGCTAGCTAGCATTTTGTCACATCTTGTTTTAGTCCTTGGAGACACCTGTTTTGACCATCGGTGGAGGTTGATAAACTAAGAAACTGCTTTCTATTACACGGGTTTACAGTGTGAAACTCTCAAGGTAGAGATCCACGATGGCACTGTTTGTACATTGGCATACTGTGGGAGTGTGTGCTGAGTGCCCTTGGCACTGTTTAACTCAAGGCTTGTCTCGGTTGGAGATGTTAGCATAGCAGTTCTTAACTTCTGAGTTACAACACCTTTGAGAATTTACAAGAATGCTCAGAAAGTTCACAGGTCTGAATAGGAAAGTCTCATCTCCAAGCATAACTTCACTAATGTTTGTGGATCTCAAATTAAGAATCCTGTAAAAGTTTATTACCATGTTCCTATAATATCATCAAGTTTATTAGGCTTAATTTTGAATCTGTAGCTAGTGTCTGTTTTCCTTAATGCTCTTTCTTAGTGCTTCTGATACTGACTAGCTCAGCCATCGGTAGAAGAGTGGAAGACCCCATGTTGTCAGCTATTGGTACCAGGATATTGGTACATCTGTTACCACTAGGACATTATATACAGTCTCCACATGGTCAGCTACTTTCCCCTGGAATGATGGGATAGATGGGATGAAGTCACCAGCTCTTTGCTAACCAGTGGGAATTCACATGCCGCCTTCTGCTGTTGCGCTGTGACATCGGCTACAGTTCTGTTTGATTTTGAGACAAGTTTTTGCTGTGCATTCCAGACTAGCTTTGACTGTGATCTTTCTGCCTCCCCTCTCAAGTTCTGGGGTTACAGCCTCCGAAGTCGTTTTGATCTCCACCACTTTGGCCAATGTCTCTACTCTAATACTGCTGGTCCTAGAACATCAGGAAAGCTAGAATATGTGGAAATCTTACCTACCTAAAATATCCTTGTATGTTGCCAGGCCTGGGCCAGAAAAGGAAACATTGAAGGCTTTAGAGTGCAAAAAAGGATGCCAGACTTAAACCTTACAGTTTAGGGTTTAAGAACTGGGTATGCCCTCATGAGTGGGAAGTTTTAATACATCAGGACAGAGACAGTAACATAGGCCTGTGCAAGCGCCTCAAAGGGCAGGATCTTTGTGTCTACCCAGCCAGGGCCTGAAAAACTGAGACAAAACAGCAGATCTGCCTCCTGCAGGCAGGCCCATGATCACATGAGGATGGCTGGACCAGGAAATGAGGACAGGCTTGTGGGCCCATTTCTGTGAGTTACCCCGGACAGCTGGCTCCTTTAATGATGGTGTGAGCTGGAAAACAACTGGAGGCTCTGTCAATAGGGGCATGACACAGGTGAATGCAGTGACAATGGCTGGCAGATTTCAGTAGCATTTTGATAGGTCAGACTGTTCGGGACAGGGAGAAGCTCATGATTGACATAATCTTGGCAATGATTTTAATGTCAAAAGCTTGAATCAGTCAAAAGACATTTTAGGTTTTAATTTTGGAAGCCAAAGTAGCCAATCTTGTTTAGGTTTCAATTTTATGAACAGCCTCTTTCTGCCTTCAGGAGAATATTGCTATGTTGGTGTCTCAGATAAACTATGAGTGAATTTCGGATTCACCGTGATGTCAATGAGCTGCTCAGTCTGCTGCGCATCCATGGTGGGGGCGGGGCTGAGGTCTACATTGACCTGCTGCAGAAGAACCGGACACCATATGTTACAACCACAGTCTCTGCCCACAGTGCCAAGGTGAGTACCTGTTCCTGATACAGTACCACAGCAGTGGGGGCCTGAAGGTGCAGCCATGGGTGTGGACACTCAGCCTAGGGCCATGGGGATGGGCTGTCCCTGGTAGCCACAGCATGGCTAGTACTGGGCCAACAGCACCTGGTGGATGCTTCCTTTGAACCTGGCATTCACTGTGCTCTGCTGGTCTTCAGGTTCCTGGCAATAGCTCCTGTTATTTTATCCCGTTATATAAATGAATCAGCGGGTGTCCAGAGAGAGAGACTGAACTCTCACTTACACAGCCCTCCTCTGTTCTGAGGAGGAGACTTAATATATGTAAAAATTACTGGGTGGGAAAAGGAAAGCTACTGGTATTAATCACGTTGAAATTTCTTTCAGTTTTTTGTTTGTTTGTTTGTCTTTTCTTTTTATCTCTCTTTCTTTGTGTAGCCTTTGCTGATCTGAAACTCACTGTGTAGGTAGTACAACAGACTGGCCTTGAACTCAGATCTGTCTGGGATTAAAGGGGTGTACCACACCACACCTGGCTCAATTATTTCTTTTTTAAAGAATTCCTAATTTAATAATGCACCTTTAATAAAAGATACCTTTGAATTTGAAATCTACTATGTTTTTAAACCTAAAAACATAGATACTAGAGAGCTGGTTCAGTGGTTAAGAACACTTGCAGCTCTTGCAGAGGACCTGATTCAGTTTCCATTTCCCCACATGGTGGCTCATAACCATCTGTAACTCCAGTTCCAGAGGCTTCAATGCCCTTTCTGACTCTGTGGACACTGCATGCACATGGTGCAGAAATGTACATGTAAGCGAAACATTCAGACACATAATAAAGTAAATCTTTTGAAAGTTAAAATAAAATAAAATAAAGTAGACTTTGTGAAGCTTCACTTATTTAACCAGTGTAATGAAGGCATCGGTACAGGCAGATGGATTGAGCAGAGCATGGCTCAGGAAACACACACTCATTTGGTTTGTTGCCCGATCGTTAAACATTGCTGAGTGAAACGTTCCTAAATTGGTACAGGCAGTAAGTTCAAGAGGCAGCAAGTGTCAGAGAATGCATGAGCTTGAAGGAGAGCTGTGAGTGCTCCTAGGCCGTGGAGCAGAAGACAGGAGAAATCATAAAAGAAGGATGGCTGGATTTGGTGGACCATTGACATTAATTTCCTGTTTATTTCAGAGATGTGATTGTTTAGCTCATCTAATTCAGCTGTTGTTTATTTGTGTTTCTTTTTTTTAAGATTTTTTTTAAATATTTGATTTGTAACTGTCATTAATTTACTTCTGCTTGTGATTTGAGGTTAAAATTGCAGAATTTTCTCGTACTCCTGAGGACTTTTTAAAGAAGTATGATGAACTGAAGTCTAAAAATACAAGGAACCTTGACCCGCTGGTATACCTGTTATCAAAGCTCACAGAAGACAAAGAGGTGAGCTACCTGCCTCATCTGCATCACCACACCTGCTTTGGGGACATTGGAAACCCCCCCCCCCCAGTGTCTCCACAGAGTCCTCAAGGAGCCTGGGGTGCAGGTTAAGCCTCTCCTGCACATCCTGTCCCTGCTGTTACTGACTGGCAGCTGTACCTCATGATGGCAACACTTTGAAGGCATGTGTTTGATGAAATGTTAGCCTCTCCATACTGAAAGAATACCTGTAAAATTAAAGGGAAGTGGATGTATTAGCTCATGGCTTCAGTCCCCATTATTTTTGGGCCCAAGTTGAGGCAGAATAGAGAGTAGCCTGGTAGAGAGGTGACAGAGCTGCTGGCAACTGGAAAGCAGAAAGAGATGGACCAACAGGCGTGAAGAGTTCAGTTTGTGTTATCAGTGAGTTAATCCACTGATAAGGTTAGAGTCTTCATGAACCAACTCTTTCAATAACATCACCAGCTGGGGACCAAGCCTTTAACATGTGAACCTTTGGGGAAGACATTTTATATCCAAACTATAGCAGTGAATCATAATAACGCAGGATGGGCCAAGACCAGGAAACATGGATGTAGTAGCATGAGGTGTGCATGTTTGCTTTTCTCTGATGCTGTGCTGTATGTGCCATGTGTCAGTCTGGAGCCAGAGAGTGTGTGTAGAGCCCAGCTCTCCATCCATGCACAGATGAATACCAGGCAGGAGGACAGGCAGGGAATGTAGTAGAACATTTGTCCATTGGAGGTAAAATTATGGATTGACTGTCAAAGAAGACTGTAGGCTTTCTGTCCCCTGTTGCTTTGGTGATGTGACAGGTGGTAGAACACAGTGAGCTTTTGTGGCCTGGTGTAACTGGATGGTTTTATGTGTTTGCAGACACTGCAGTATTTACAACAAAATGCAAAGGAAAGAGCTGAGCTCGCAGCTAATGCTGCCACCAGCAGCAGCACCAGCTTCAGCATTCCTGTTGCTGCCTCTAAGATGTCCACACAGGAGCTAGAAGAGCTGAGGAACCAGTTTGGGGGTGTGGCTACAGGCTCCACACTGCAGCAGGTACCATATCTACCGTCGTCCACAGGGTGCTAGCTGTGCAGATATTTCTATTCCTAGTAAAGAAAAATAATCTGCCATAAGTGAGGCTAAGGCTGATTGTGCTCTACAGTCATAATTCTGACCCATAAGAATAAACAGTGCAGTGAGGGTCTGACCACGTCCACCTGCCGTGCATCCGAGCCAGCACCAGTCGTGATTCCTACCGGAATTTGTGACAGTTTCTAACACAATAGCACTTTTTAAATTACCAGTTATTTCCTCTAAGTTATGTTCTCCCATGGTAATTGCTGCTGCTTGGATTCATCCTGCCTCACACTGGCCTTTTTGTGAGTTTCGAGAGTCATAGCCACCACATGCCTGAATTTGAGACCCTCAGACCCCTCTTCACAGCCCTAGCTCTGTATAGTGCCCCAGCCTCTCCACTGTTTGCTGAGCACAGAGGACACCGCAAAACCTTTTAGGTATATCCCTGTACCATAGCACTAATACCTTTCACGTTGTGTGACCTACAAGTATGCAGAGCTAAGTCGGTGCTTCCAAAAGTTGCCAAGCATTGTTAGCCTCTGGTTGTAGTCTCCCCAGAAGGCCAGTGCTCTGTGCATGGCCTAGAATCTAGCCGTTGTGATGGACTTTCTCCATATGGCAAGGATGTATGCCAGTTGCTAATTCCTGTCTTATTTCAGTAAGTGGCATTAGATTTAGTCACTGCTAAGAAAATTGATTTTGGCTCTTCCTGCTTTGTGTCCTGATCTGACACAGCTCTGAGGTAAAATGCAGACATTCCTCCATGGCCCCCATGGTTCTCATAGCTGGTGCCCTGGTGCCTGTGGGCTCCTTGCTGGACAGAGGGACCTTCATAGGGCCTGGCTCTCTTGTTCCTAGGCCCAGATGTTGTGATGGGCAGATAGAAATATGTCGCCTTTTTAAGATCAAATGTCCTATGTGCTGAAACGATGGACTTTTTATATGCAGAAGATGTGTTAATTTCTGTAGATATCTTAGTTTTGTTTGCACTATGGTATATTTTTGTTTTTGTTTTTTTAAAATGTCCTTACTAGTCTCTGGAACTTACAAGAAAGATGCTTCGAGACAAACAGAACAAAAAAAATTCAGGCCAGCCCCTTCCGGTCTTCCCAGCATGGGTATATGAGAGGCCAACACTGGCTGGAGATTTCCTGATTGGTTCGGGCTTAAGCTCAGACACGGCTTTGCCTATAGGTATGTGATGGATTTCTTCCTGACACATGAGAACTTCTCCCTGCTTGCATGTGCTTCAGCGGGCTGGGGAACTATGGGTGTCATGCTGAAGCCCAGAGGACTTGAAGTGGTTGTTGTTCGTTCCTCCTGCCAGACCTTTGGGACAGTCCGAAGCTGGTCTCCCAGGCTGTGCACAGATGAGCAGACCAGAAGGGCACAGTTTTCTGAAGAGATTTGTGATTACTACAGAGTCCATCAAATATTAGTACTGTGTTTACAAAGGCCTTAGAAGTTGTGTCTACTTGACAGCATGCTGTTTCAGGGCAGGTTCTTGGAATCTGAGATGTGTGTGATGCATGCTATGGGCTGCATGCAATCCACAGTGTTTTTTCAGATCATATGAAATTTTGTACATTCATATAGCATACCTATGATATCCTACCCCTTTAATGGCAGGCCCAGTTCAGGAGGAACATGGAGTGGTGTGCCTTGCCACAGCTCATGAGTTCTGGGTAGTGTCGGTGTGTTGGTGCAGAGGTCTACTGTCACCTTTAGAAATACCTTACAGGACTGTTAGACAAATTGAGTGTTTTTCCTGTCCCTAAGCAGACATATTCTGCTACAAGTTAATGGGAAGGTAGAGACAGCTGGCTTTATGTCATGGACTTCTTGTTTGCAGTGTTGGTATTTACCTAATTGTCACCTGTCCCATCACCTGGTAGAGGTAACTGCTCTCCTGTCTATACACGGACCGTGTGGCCAGCATAGTCATTGTCCTTGGTGGAGCCTCAACCTTAGACATTCTCTTTCTGCAGCCTGAGGGTGTAATTGGTGTTCTGCATACTGTGTGTCCTCAGGACTCGTTCCTATGGGATTCCACTCTCTTCAGTAATGCAATACTTAGCATCATGAATCAACATTTCTCCAATTGTCCCAGCTCTGTGCCCTTCCAACTGCTCTTTCCAGTAAGCTCCCCTGTCTTCTCACGTTGCCTCTGATCCTTGACATTTAGTCCTGGACCCACCTCCTTTATCTCCCCTTTCCAAGTGGCTAGGTAAACTTTGTCACCTATTGCCATTCTGCTGCTGTACCTGCCACCCCCCACCCCCCCCAGTGGCTTACTCATACCTAGAACTGTTGAACATTGAAATTCAGTAAGTTTGACTAAGCAACTAGTTTTCTGTTTTATTACTTTAATCCAAGTAGCTATGGCATTATGCAGGGGCATGAATCTGACAACTCATCTTCCTCCCCTTTCTGTAGTTCCTGTACTTACTGTAAACATAGCTAGAGCTATGCAAGTGCAAGCTTTCAGTGCAAGGCCTGAGTCTTGGGTCAGCCGGTCCAGTGACAACTCTAGTGCCCCCCCCCCCCCCTGCAGAAACCCTGACAGTTTGTCCAGGCTGGCCCCTTCTGGCCCTTGAGCTCCATTTTTCACTCAGGCCCCACATACCAGCCAAGTTTGCTATCTCAGGGTGTTTGCACATTGTGTTCCCCAGCTCCTTCAGAGCTCATCCTGAAGATCTGGCAATACTTGCCTATCATGCTTTGTCCTTCCTTGGTTAGGAGTGGGACTTTGTGCTCATTTCCCTTTCAGTGCTGGGACCCGATCTTTTTTAAAACTACAGGTCTTGTGCGTGCCACCATAGTCTCCATGAGTTCATGTGTGCATTATCGGTCCTGCTGTGTCTTGAAGACATTGTTTAATTGGCTTCTTTTTAATAGTGATGATCTCTTTAGAAACCATGCCTACCTTAGCTCCAGTCTTACATGGGCTTTTCTGAATAGTCTTTATGCTTTGCATTTTATTTTATTTTAGGCTCCCAATTCTCACTGTAAAACCAATCTAAAAGAAGTCTGGGGGCTAAAAGGAGAGATGGCTCAAAGGTTAAGAACACTGACTGCTCTTCCACAGGTCCTGAGTTCCAGGACCACATGATGGCTCACAACAATCTATAATGAGATCTGGTGCCCTCTTCTGGCATTCAGGCAGAACACTGTATAATAAATAAACAAACAAATAAATAAGTCTTTTTTTTTTAAAAAAAGTTGGGGGGGGGGCTGGAATAAAAATGTCATAGCCTAAAGGAATGACTGCCTCAAAGTTACCTACCAGGATTAATTAATTAGTCTATTACTTTTAGACTCAGACTCAGAAATTTTCAGGGCACAAATAGTATGAAGACAAATTCTTGGCTAAAATGTAGCACAAGTGGCCTCAAGTCTGTGTTCCTATCTGACAGCTGAGAAGCCTGCCTTTCACTCTCTATTCCTAATGTATTCTGGTCATTGCTACTCACAGGACTTGCCCATTTGCTGGGGAATATTATTTTAAGATGTGTTGCTTTTGTTTATGCTGCATTTTTTTTTTAACTCTGTGAAGCTGTGATTCTTTGCCTCTCTAAAACTCCTGATGGTCCTAATAAAGAGGCTGAATGGCTAATAGCAAGACAGGAACAAGGATAGGCGAGGCTGGCAGGCAGAGAGGCTAAATAGAAGAAACAAGGAAGAGAACAAGAAGGGGAGGACAGGGGAGCCAGCCACCCATTGCTTAAATTCTAGGCTCCTCCAGCCTGCATTTCTAAACATTTCCACTTTCTTCCCACAAACTAATCCAAAGCCTATGAACCACTTGGCCAGGTTTAACAGAACTTGTTCATACCAACTTTCTGTATTGTTACTTTTTGCTGTGACCAAAATAACGCAGAGGACAACTTAAAGTTGGAAGGGTTTTGGCGGGGCTTGGGGAGAAGAGGCCCACAATTTCAGAGATTTTAGCTAATGTCCTTTGGTCTGTTGATTGTGGGCCCTCAGATGAGGCACCACATCAGGAGTGTGTGGTGGAAAAGCTGTTCATTTTGTAGACAGGAAGCAGATTAGGAAAGAGCTGGGGATCCTGTATAACCTTCAAAGGTATACCTCCAGTGTCCTACTTCTATAATTCCTGTGTCCTGAGGTTTCTGCACCTACCAGTAGAGCTACCAACTAGGGATCAAACATTCAACATAACCTGTGGAATATGTTCATATTCAAACCATATCAGGGAATTGCTTCCACTTTCCATCCATCTGTGTACAAGAGGTTACAGAGAAGATGGTAAGTAAGGTTATGGAGCTAAAGTCTAGTGTTGCCTCTGCCTTGCAGGTACACTGCCCTTGGCCTCCCAGGAATCAGCAGTGGTGGAAGATCTGCTCTATGTGCTTGTGGGTGTGGATGGCAGGTACATCACTGCTCAGCCCTTGGCTGGGAGGCAGAACCGTACCTTCCTTGTGGACCCCAACCTGGACCTGTCCATCCGGGAGCTGGTAAACAGAATCCTCCCTGTGGCTGCCAGCTACTCTACAGTAACCAGGTGGGTCCTTAATAAATTTTGAAGAGCCTGTGAGTCACCAATCCCTATCCCGACTCAGTTTAACTCTTACTGCCACAGATTCCCATTGGCTATAAGTACTGGAGTGAGTAATTTGCTTCTTAGATAAGAATGGGATTTGGAATGGGCTCAACTTTTTTTGGAAATTTAGCCCTTCCCCAGTTGTCTCATGTATCTTTGCTGTAGGTTCATTGAGGAGAAATCTTCATTCGAATATGGGCAGGTGAACCATGCCTTGGCTGCTGCTATGAGGACCCTGGTAAAGGAATACTTGATCCTGGTCACACAACTGGAACAGCTGCACAGGCAGGGCCTCCTGTCACTGCAGAAGCTCTGGTTCTACATCCAGCCAGCCATGCGGACCATCGACATCCTCGCCTCTCTTGGTGCGGACTGCTTGGTGTAGGGGCTGTAGGTGGATGGCTCCCTAAGGCAGCGCATGCCAGGCCATTCTGGTAGCAGGGTGGTGGGCAAAGCACTTGTCATGTCTTGTTTTCATGAACTATAGAAGGAAGGTGCCAAAGTATTTTTCTTTATTCTTGTTTTTTGAGTCAGGGTCTCATTATGATGTGTGCCATCACATCAGGCCTGGAAGCTTTTCTTGATAGGTTTCGTTAGCATCTGAAGCTTTAGCATCTGAGCATGGTGTCTTGGGAGGGGTCCTGCCTGCCTGCTAGGGGTGCATAGACACCTGGTAGTGAGCCACCCCTTTCTACCCATAGCCACTTCAGTGGATAAAGGCGAGTGTGTGGGCGGATTGACGCTGAGCCTTCTCCATGATAGGAGCTTCAACTACACAGGGGACAGCCAGGCGCAAGAACTGTGCCTCTATCTGACCAAGGCGGCCAGTGCACCCTACTTTGAGATCCTGGAGAAGTGGATCTACAGGGGCATTATTCATGACCCATACAGGTAGGCCTATAGGTGCCAGACACCTTTCACCTGGAGTCTCCACTGTGCGATAACCTGAGAAGGGACATGCCAGATGCAAGTCCTCAACACAGCAGTCAGCTAGGAGCTGAGGGAGTGTGTCGCTCACTCAACTGCCTTTCAGTGGCTTCATCCTGTTGAGTAAGGAACATTGGGGTCTAAATCTGGAGCCCATGTCCTTACCTCCGTGTAGTTGTGTGTGCTACCTCAGCATGGTACCTTTGACCATGTAAAGTAAAGGACTAGTTCATAGAGAGCTCTGTTCTCCTGTACTGGGGATAAACCCAGGCCTTGCATGTGCTCTATCACAGAGTGGCCTAGTGTTTCTTTACTGAGGGGCCAAATTATAGAATCTGGTGTGGTGAGCCTAGTAAGCATTGCAGTTTCCATCTGACTACAGGGAAATGGGTCTTAAAACTCTATGGGAAGGGTCTGGTTCTGTTGGTGATGGACCCAGGACAAGTCATTCTGTGTCCATCCTTTGACCATAATGGAAAAGTAGGGAAGAAGCCACCTAGCTCTGCCTCAAAGAAGACACCTGCTCCCAAGTGAGGCTACAATTACTCAGTGGTTGTGTAGGTGTTTCTAGAAGCATGTGACCACCTCGAGGTTGGCCAGGCTTGCCCTCTAGTGTCCTGAGAGACTGTGTGACTTGCAGTGAGTTCATGGTGGAGGAACACGAACTGCAAAAGGAGAAGATCCAGGAGGACTACAATGACAAGTACTGGGACCAGCGCTATACTGTGCTGCCACAGCAGATCCCATCCTTCCTGCAGAAGGTAGCAGGCAAGATCCTCAGCACAGGTAACTACTTGGCTCTGTCACCAAGGAGGTCAGTGGCCTCTTCACAGCCTTCCAGCCTCTCTGCCTCTGGAGATGATGTAACTGGGAATGACCTATTAGTCTGAACTGTTGTTAGCTACTGGTAGTTCTTAACTCTTCATGGCTTCATTCTGCCCGGCCCCCCCAATCTGGAAGCTATCTGCCTTAGACATAGCTTTCTCTCTTGGGTCTTAACCTCTAAAAGTCCATTCTATAGCAAGAAAAGCCATGAGGAACCCACACCTCCCAGGCCAACTGTATCCTTTAGTTTCATTGCACAGGTTAAGCCTGATGTAGGTATTAGGCAAGTGTTTGGGGCCTTGGCATGTATGCTCTGCTTTGAGAGCTTAGCAGCATCAGAAAGGGCTAGGAGATGATTCAGCAACCTAGCTCTCAAGGCTTTTTCAAAATCCTTCCCATGAAGTACAGTCCTGAGGAGCCATTGCAGGTCACTATTGCACAATCTTTTTCAGGGGAAGGAAGCAAATTGTACTTCATGTTTAGCCCACTACCTCATGTTAGATTTGTGTCATAAAGCTCCAACTTGAGATACAACATGTACAGAGATACTGAATCCACCTTCCTCTTTTCATTTATTTATTTACTTTTTCAGGAAAATATCTAAATGTGGTCAGAGAATGTGGTCATGATGTCACCTGTCCCGTAGCCAAGGAGATCATCTACACACTCAAAGAGCGAGCATACGTGGAACAGATTGAGAAGGCATTCAACTATGCCAGCAAGGTGCTGCTGGACTTCCTCATGGAGGAGAAGGAGCTGGTGGCCCACCTGAGGTTAGACTTTACTTCACATCCATGTGACTGAGAGTAGAATGTCCCTCTTAGCAACTTTTTTTTTGTCTCTGCACAGGCTCTCTGCCGCCCTAGTGTGAGGTGCCAGGGTCTTAGTTCTTTATACTGTCCAAGCCAACGAGTCTCTCAGCTCCTTGCTGTCTGCCTCTCCCCTGCCATGTCCGAGCAGTAGCTTCATGTCCCATGGAGAACTGCCAAGCCTCTACCTTACATGTTGAAGGTTGGGTTCAAACACCCCATCCCCACCCCTGTCCCCTGGCACAGGTCCATCAAACGCTACTTCCTGATGGATCAGGGGGACTTCTTTGTGCATTTCATGGACCTTACTGAGGAGGAGCTCAGGAAGCCAGTAGAGGACATCACACCCACACGCCTAGAGGCTTTGTTGGAGTTGGCCCTGCGAATGAGCACTGCTAACACTGACCCCTTCAAAGATGACCTCAAGGTGAGTGCAGTGTTAGTCACGGCACATGGCTTCTGAGACATTAGAGTGAGCACATAACAGGGCCCAGGCAAGGTGTCCCATCTTGTGTTTGTCCTCACTTCCCAGAACACTAGCTTGTAAGCACTTTGTTTGTCTCTGTGTCTGCTCTCACAAGGGACGCTGGTGTGTGCTTTTCTTGTGGGTTTGGTCTGCACCTGTGCCAGATTAGGTTCTCCTCACCTCACAGAGTGTATGGAGATATATGCTGCTTCTCTATGTTCTTAGGTGTGGTGAATGCACCGGTGAGTTACTTGAGTTCTGTCACTGGGCTTTTTCTGGAAGATTCTGCATCAAGGCTCCATCTCATGCAGGTCAAGGTCTTTCCTAACATCTACTTCTAGAGTTCATCCTGGACATCTGTATGTTTCTGTCGCCATCAACAGGGTGTGCGTTTGCTGCCATGCAGTGCAGAGAACTATTGTGGTCCTGAAAGCTGGCAGTAAGAACTCCACTTCCATTTCTCTGACTCCAGTGGTTTGTGTCTTCTGTTCTCCCTCACATAACTGAAAGCTTCTCAGTTCATTGATGTTTTTAAGAACTCAGTCTTGGTTTTATTGCTTTTCTCCCTTTCTATTCTTTGTTTCTATTAACTTGTTTCTGTTAGTGTTGGGCTTAGTTTCTGTTCCTTTTTTTTTTTTTTGAGTTTTGAAGTTAGGCTATTTTAACATGCTTTGTTGTCATTTGTTTCAAGAGAATCTGTAATTTCCTCGTGATTTCTTCTTTAGTGGTTTGTTTTGTTCAATTTCCACTAATTGGTACATTTTCAGGGTTTTCTCCTGTTACTTAGGATTTTTTGTTTTTTAAATTTTGTTTATTTTACTATAAATGTGTGGATATTTTGCCCACATGTGTATCTTTGCACCATATGCGTGCAATGCCTGTGGAGGGCAGAAGAGAGCATCTAATCCCCTGGAACTGGAGTTACAGGCAGTTGTGAGCCACCATGTGGGTGCTGGGAATTGAACCTGGGTCCTCTGAAAGAGCAGCCAGTGCTCTTAACCATTGAGCCATATTTCCGGCACTGTTACTTAGTTTTAACTTCAGCTGCCATGCTTGTAGAGTGTGCTCTGTGTCAGTTGTAAAGTGTCCTGGGATTCTACATGGATTCTTCTCTGCTGTGCAGGTCTTGGATGGTTCTTAGTGCTGTCCATGTGGCTTCCATATATTACTGTGAGTGGGCCTGAGTCTCCAGTTTTCTCCTAGGACTTCATTTTTCCTTGCAGTTCTGCTCTTCTTCACTTCATATATTTCTGGATTTCTTGTTAGGTACAGGAGTAATTTTATGGGGTACATTTCTAGTGACAGTCTGTGGCCTGATCATCCAGGTGGACCACACAAGAGCCATCTCAGGTGCTGGCTATGGGGCAAATGAGTCATGACTGCTCACTCAATGTCCCCATCTGTGTTACTTTGACAAGCAGGATTAGAGTGGTCTACATTTTCATGACTGTTAGGAGATGGTGAGCATTTGATTTGTTCATGAGCTGTTTGTGTTTTTCCCTCCTTTATTCTTTTTTTTTTTTTACTCAAGCAGTCTTTAATGAAAACTGTATGAGACGCCCCTACTCCTGCATCTTCTCAATCGTTTCTTCCTTGTATTTGCCCTTCTCCTTTCCTACTTGTCGAGACTTGGCTTTCCTTTCCAGGATCTTCTTTCGGTGTTTGTCCAGCTTTAGCCTGGTGATCACCACCTTGCTGGGGTGGATGCCCACGTGGACAGTTGTGCCATTAGCCTTTTCCTGCTGCACCCGTTCAATGTAGATGACGTATTTCTTCTGTACACTCGGACCACTTTGCCAATCTGCTGGCCTTTGTAGTGTCCCCGGACAACCTGAACTTCGTCATCCTTTCGAATGGGCATCGAGCGAACATTGTACTTCTGTCTCAGCTCTTTGGATGGGGGGAAGAGATGATCTTCCTCCGAATGTGAGAAGGTGCATTGAAATGCCATTTGCGGTTCTTGCTCCGGTCAGAAGTCACAAAGGGATTGAACTTCATTTTGGCGGCTGCGATCCCCCTCCTTTATTCTTTGTGCTTTGTTTTTTCTAGTCTTTTATATTCTGTGTCTTTCATGTTTTACAGGAGCCCTTGTCACACTGGCATGTGGTTGGCTCTTGATGAGTATTTTAATAATTAATGTTGTAGACAGTACTGTTTGTCTATAATAAGTTTTGTCATATATCTCACCTAGTATGCTTCATCTTCACAGGTAAAGTAAAAAGTCTTCACTCCTAAATTATTCAGTTTCTCCCCTATGGTTTCTCATTTATAACAGCAACAGTAGAAACATTTAAAATGCTGTTTTAGGACTGGAGAGATGGTTCTGTGGTTCGGAGTTAATTAGGCTTCTAGTGCTATGATAAGCACCATGAGTTAAGCAGCTGCGGGAATGGGTTTATTTCAGCTTCAGTTCTACATCATACTCCATCACTGATGGGAAGCAGAACAGCAACTCAAACAGGGAGGACCCTGGAGGCAGGAGCTGATGAACAGACCACAGAGGAGTGCTGCTTGCTGCCTTGCACCTCATGGCTTGCTCAGCCTGCTTTCTTATAAAATCCAGGACCACCTGCCCAGGGTGGCAGCCACCCACATTGGGTTGGGTAATCCCACATCAATCACTAATACAATCTACTACAAACCTGCCTATGGGCCAATTAATAAGCATCTTCATAATTGAGATTCCCTTTTTTCAAATGACTCTTGTTTGTATCGATTTGACATAAAACTAGCCAAAACACAAAAGTGTTTACTGTTTTTGCAGAGAACCTGGGTTTGGTTCCCAGCACTCACACTGGGCAGCCTGTATCTTTAGTTCCAGTGGATCTGATGCCCTCTTCCCACCTTCACAGGCACCAAATGTTCACATATTATATATACATATATAGATACATACATAAACACATACACACATAATATAAACATGAGTCCTTATGTAAGTAAGCGCCCTGTGTTTTCTCTTCCATTTTGATAGAAGGTGTTTTGATTTAATTTTTCTTGTGCGGTGCTATAGAAAGACCTAGGATCTCACACATGCCATTGTACTACATATATCCCAACCTAACATTGTATTTTGGAGACAAGGTCTCTACATAGCCCTGGCTGTCTTGGACTTTACTCTGTAGACCAGGCTGGCGTTCAGTTCACATAGATCTATCTGTCTCTGCCTCCCGAGTGCTGGCATTAAAGATGTGGGTCTTTGTTCTGGCTCTAAACCTAACTTATTAATTAAGGGTTATCAGTGGATGGTTAGCTTCTAATAGTATTTAAGGAAATTGCTTGCTTTTCCAACTCCATTCAGGAGTATGTCAGGGTTAAGACAATTTTCATACATCATTTTTTTTTTCTTTTTCCCCCAAGATTGACCTGATGCCTCATGACCTCATCACTCAGCTTTTGCGGGTTCTGGCCATTGAGACCAAGCAGGAGAAGGCAATGACTCATGCTGACCCCACGGAGCTCACACTGAGTGGTCTGGAGGCCTTCTCCTTTGACTACGTTGTCAAGTGGCCCCTGTCACTGATCATCAATAGGTGAGGCCTACGTGACCCAGGCCACATATGGTCAAGCCAAGTGCTTGCCACTGAGCTCTACCCTAACCTGACTTTTTAGTTAAGACTTTCCAGTTGGTGTTTAACCTCTCGGAGTATTTAAGAAACTTAGTTGCTTTTTCAGCTCAGTGCAGGTATGGGTAGGAGTCAGAACTGCCTGTTTGGACAGCCTCATGCTACAGGATGCTGGGTTGCTCTTGTCTGTTGGTGCCATCCTGCAGATAGTCAGGAGCACAGGCTGCCTTGCCGAGGTTCCTGACATGTCCCTCTTTGCAGGAAGGCACTCACCCGCTACCAGATGCTCTTCCGACACATGTTCTACTGTAAGCACGTGGAGAGGCAGCTCTGCAGTGTCTGGATCAGCAACAAGACCGCCAAGCAGTATGCGCTGCACTCAGCAAAGTGGTATGTCCTATTTTGCCCTCCCTGTCATTCTAAGAGCATTGTTTGAAAGTCACTTGTAGCTTTTCTGTTTTCATAATTCCCTACTAACTGCACACTCACTGTCATCCTCGTAGAGCTGACTTCCAGGCTCGGTCTGTATCACACAAGCCCTTCTCTATAGTCCCTCTTTTTCAGTATATAGAGCAATAAGTGCTGGGAAGTGCTCTGGTAATCTTTTGTACTCTAGTATGTGGAACCAGCTGATGTTCAAAGGAAAAGTTGAGGGTAAAATTTCAAGAATTTGCCTCAGGATGATAGGCAATGGTGGCACACACCTTTAGTCCCAGCCCTCAGGAGGCAGAGGCAGACGAATCTCTGAGTTCGAGGCTAGCCTGGTCTACAGAGTGAGTTCCAGGACAGCCAGGGCTACATGGAAAAACCCTGTCTCAAAGAAAACAAAGAATTTACCTCAAAGAGCTGGAGCAGTGACTTGGGTTAAGAGCATGTAGTGCTCTTGCAGAGGACCAGAGTTCTGTTCCCAGTGCCACACTGAAAAGCTCATTAGTACATGGAACTCGAGCTCCAAGGGATGATCATTTTCTGGCATCTGGGCATTTGCACTTACATGAGGATACCACATACATTACACATACATACATAATTAAAAAGAAATCTGGAAAAAAATTGTCCTGGTAAAACACAAGCATGTGGAGCCAGCCATGGTCGTAGTTCTTGGTATTAGCACCTACCTGATGTCTTAGCTCCTTTTCTACTGCTGTGATCAAACACTATGACCAAAGCAGTGTATAAAAAAAGAGTCTATTTTGGGCTTATAGTTCCAGAGGGATAAGAGCCCACTACTGCTATGGTGGAGAGCATGGCAGCAAGCAGGCAGAAATGGCAGCTGGAACAACTAAGCACTCACAGCTTGAATTGAAAGCAGGAGACAGTGAGAGATCTCAAATGGTGCTAGCCTTTTGAAACCTCAAAGACCACCACCAGTAACAAGCTTTGTCCAACAAGGCTGCCTCCCCAGACAGCCACCAACTGGGAAGATGCCATCCAAACCTCCACACCTGTACTGAGTAACTTAGTTAGCTACAGATCCTGCCCTGCCTCTCCGTGGTGTGGCTAGTTGGCACACTCTTTCAGGATGCAGGGGAATAAGAGTTGTGCTGAGTAAGATATTTACTTGACACCCTGATGAAGCCAGAAGTGAGTGTCCTCAAACTTCAGCATTGAGGCACCTTCCTTGTTAATGTCCTTTGTCCCTGAGTCTGAACCATCATCACGTGAGAGCTAGGATCACTCACGAGAGTCTGCTCTGCAGTGGAGTTGGGGCGGGAGCCATCACTGTACTGCGTGTAGTTGTGATGATTCTGCATCACATCCTCAGTAACTTGTTTCCGCACTCAGGTTTGCTGGTGCTTTCACTTTGCGGCAGCGAATGCTCAACTTTGTCCAGAATATTCAGTACTACATGATGTTTGAAGTGATGGAACCAACCTGGCACATCCTTGAGAAAAACCTGAAATCTGTGAGTTTCTGCTCTGCAGAAATACATGTAGCATCTAAAAGGCTCTTTCCAAGCCAGAGCGCATTTCATAGCACCGGCATATGCTAGCCGGTGTCATGGTGGTCACAGAAATGTCCACAGCCTCACATCTGCCTACTTCCTTCTCATGTACAGACAGGGCTTCCGTCCAACATGGTACATGAAAGAGGAGACAGAAAAAGACTGGGTAGCGACATAGTCTCTAAGAGATGACAGGCCTGTAGAAACAACGGAAATGTACAGGCAGTAGAGTACCAAACAGAACTGAAAGCCACGTGCACAGTAACTTCAGGGAAGTCTCAGGCCTTTGTTTGCAGGCTTCCAACATTGACGACGTGCTTGGCCACCACACAAGTTTCCTTGACAACTGCCTGAAGGAGTGCATGCTGACCAACCCTGAGCTGCTGAAGGTTTTCTCCAAGCTTATGTCTGTGTGTGTCATGTTCACCAACTGTATGCAGGTGAGGACAAGGAGGCAATATGGGAATGTTTAATGTCCAGGTTATTGCTGTATGCCACTCTGTCCTACAGCTTCTCCCCTTCAGAGCTCCTGGTCTTTGTGGCCAGTCCGTCCCATTCAGGCAGGGAAGCTATTTAGGGGCCCTGCCTTATTTCTTATAGTATCTCTGGTACTGGTCTCTGTCTTAGGCCTCTTCTGAATGCTTTTGCATTCATTTGTCAAAACTTAGTATTAAAGTTGTCACAAGCACTTGTCCAAAATAATGCAGAAAATATCAGGTGACAAAAGGGTAACCCAAGGTCTCTGGGCTGGAGGATGCTGGGAGCCAAGTGGTCTTCAGGCAGCACTTTGGAGCAGATAGGAGGTAGGAGATATAGGTGGTGATAGGTTATAGAGGAGCCAGGGCTGTGAAACTCATTCCTTAGGTGTTTAGACACCATGATAATTCCCATAGAGGAAAACATGAAACAACTATGATTTTATGAAAATCAGTTGATAACCATTGAGAAATATAGCCTTGCAAATGCTGAGAACTAACATCCTGTCTACAGCTTTGTGTTCCTGTGTCTCTGGGTTGGGTACTGTGTTCCTGTAAGTACTTGCTGTCTTGTTATGGTATGCTGTGTCTGGAACTAATCATAACCTTTCCTCATGACCTACCCTTAGAAATTTACACAGAGCATGAAGCTGGACAGTGAGCTGGGCCGGCTGACACTCGAGCAGGGTAGTGCACAGGGGCCACCCACAGAGACTGAGCGGACTGAGGAGCGCCCCCGCAAGGAGCCTACCAGGAAGGTACGTGACCTTGGGGCTTGTCAAGAAAGACCCTCTTTCTAGTCAGCTGTGGCAGTGTTGGCATTTTTAACCCTTTCCTGGTTGTCACCCATGTGATGGGGAAAAAAACGGGTCCTGCAATTAGGTTCAAAACACAGCCATTAGAGTCTTTCCACTGAGCCTCCAGACATCTGGTCTCCAGAGTGTGGCCAAGTCATCTATACAACAGTATTGTGTGGAGTGGGCCTGAATGCCCTAGAGCACAGAGCTTTGCTTGGCTGCAGTTGGTGCTTAGTGCTTATCCCTGTTGGTGCAGATGACCTATGCAGCCTTCAGGATTCATGGCCACGAGTTGGCAATTCGGAGATGGTCTGGGAGCATGTGAGGGTCAGAAGCCAAGGACAAAAGGAGATAAGGTCTATCCTCCTTGCTTCTTAGTGTACAGGAGGAAAGCACACCAGTGCTGAAATCAGACCTGTAGAGAGCATATAGTACCCATTGTTGGTTCTCCATGCTGTGAGCCTGGAGAAGCCCCAGTGGGCCTGTTACCCTAAGTATTTCTCCATTTGCTGTGTTCTGATACCCCAGTTTCCCATCTTGTATAATAATGGGAACATCACAGCTTCTTTCATTAACAACATTTGGAGGGTAGAGGCAGGAGGATCAAGCATTCAAGGTGAGTTCCAGGCCAACCTGGACAACATGAGACTCTGTCTCCAAAAAAGAGCCAGAAGTGGTGGCACATGCTGTAATTCCTACTCTCAGAAGGCTGTGGTAGGGGAATCACAAGCCAGCCTGAGCTATGGTAACAACAGTCTGTCTCAAAACTAAGAAAAGAAACACAAAAAGGGAAGAACATCCTTGTAGCTAGCAGAGAGGCTAAGCGCCTACCTGGTAACTGATACTGAGCTCCCTGGGATTTGTCTCCAGCACCTGTCCGAGCATGTGGATACTCCTCAGCTGGCCTCTGGGTTCGAGGCCACCATCAATAACTTTGACAAAAACTTTTCTGCCCATCTTCTTGATTTGCTGGACCGACTAAGCATCTACAGCACCAGTAACTATGAACATGGCATGGCCAGCGTCATCTCCAGGTAAGAAACACCCTTCCTGACTTTGAAGCCTATCCCTGTCATCTGCTTTCACTGTAGCCCTCGCTCCCCGTATCCCTAGCAGCAGGCGTCCTAATCTGGGCAAAGGTGGAAGACGGAAGAGGTGCCAGCTGTGAATACTCTGGTGAAGGGGTGTCTGCTTATCACTGGGATAGGAAAGGGGCTCTGACTTCAACCAGGAACTGGGTACCATCCCTGAATTACCCTTTGAAAAGTGCTAGTTTGTACACTGGAATCATCTGGTACATTGTGCCGTCCTACAATGCCCTAGTTTCAAGGGTTCCTAGAACCGAAAGTCACTGTCAGGCTTCCCAAGCCTGGGGCACCCTCAGAATTCCATTGCCAGAAGATAGGAACCCTCACCCATGGTGTTCAATAAAGCCCACCAGGATTGAGACCTGCAAGAGTATCCGTGCACTGGCAGGTGGAGCATGCTCTTCCCTCTACCTGGAAGAGGTCCTAGTTGTGTCTGTTACTCACCTTTACATGATTGGGAGAAGTGGGGTTGCCACATGTATATCTTCTCAGCTCGGGCTGGACTCTGCCCTATCCTGGAGTTTCCCTGACCCTCCTTTCCCTCCTCTAAAGGCTGGATTTCAATGGTTTCTATGCCGAACGCCTGGAACGTCTGTCTGCAGAGAGGAGTCAGAAGGCTGCTCCCCAAGTGCCCATCCCAAGGGGGCCCCCAGCATCAACACCCAGAGTGGCCATCCCTGCACAATGAGCTCCCTTT
Source organism: Microtus oregoni (assembly GCF_018167655.1). Classification (NCBI taxonomy): domain Eukaryota; kingdom Metazoa; phylum Chordata; class Mammalia; order Rodentia; family Cricetidae; genus Microtus; species Microtus oregoni. Next base: position 5,055,474 of record NW_024543075.1, read on the forward strand.
TTAAATACCATCTTTCTGAACGTGGGCGTTGGTGTTATTATTGTTTAAGTGTGGTTTGAGATTCCATCTTGGCTCGATGAGTTCCTTTTTCAAGGTACTAGATTTCCTTTTGGAAGCTTTTCAGAGGGCTGGAGAGATAGCTTAGTCAGTACGTGCTTTCTGTGCAAGTGTTAGGACCTGAGTTCAGATCCTTACCATCTTAGTTAGGGCTTTCGTTGCTATGATGAAACACCATAGCAAAAGCAACTCAAAGAGGGTAGGGTTTGTCTCATCTTATAGCTTGTAATCTAGTCCATCATCCAGGACAATCAGGGCAGGAACCGATACAGAGGCCATGGAGGAGGGCTGCTTACTGGCTTTCTCCCATGGCTTTCTCGACCTTGCTTTTTTTTATCATCACACCCAGGGCCTGCTCAGAGGCAACACTGTCCACGCTGAGCTGGCCCTTCCTGTTTCAAGCATCAATCAAGGAAATGCACCACAGAACAGCCTTGTGGGGCATTTTCTCAGTTGAGGTTCCCTCTTCTAAAATGGCTCTATCTTATTTGAAACTGATGTAAATTTCACCCAATACACCACCTGTATAAAAAGTTGAGTGTAGTGGAACATTCTATTCCCAATGCTGGGGCAGGGAGAAAGGGTTCCTAGGGCTTCCTGACCAGCCAGTCTAGCTAAATCATGAGGTCAAGAGACTTGTCTCTTAATTAATTAATTAATTAATTAATTAATTAATTAAAAATAGGATGGATGGTAATAGAGGAAGTAACTGGTATCAGTCTCTCGCTTCTACATGCACAAGCATGCACACAAACACAAACAAATATGTACATGTACTTGCAAAAGGAATAAAAACGAAAGCTGACTGTACCAGAGTAAGGTTTCTTAAAACTTAACTGTGTTTGCCTTCAAAGTTCAGTGTGTGTGGGGGGGGGGAGGGTGGTGCTTTTAGCCTCAGACAGTAAAAGCATGTTTGTGCAAGGAGCAATATAATTAGAAAATACCAGGCAAGGGAGGTGTAGCCTGGGGGTTGGGACTGTTCTCTACATGGTTTGGATCTGCCTTTATGGACGCTAGGGGGCAGCATTATCCCTGACTGAAGGTGTTCTCACTTCACCAGTGTGTGCCCAACTCTTCACCCAGAACCCTTAAGGTGTACTTTCTGAGATGTGTCCTTGGAGACAGACTAAGCTTTAAGCTGGACGCTACTCCTGCCCATCAGGGTCTGGATGCCCTTTATCCATTAGATCAGGCCTTTCCTTTTGAAAATTATTCAACAAAGTATCTAACAAGTTGTACTGTGGCGGCCTCATCTCAATGGCTTTTTGTTTCAGTCCTGGAGTGGACAGTTTTAAACATCTGCCCCAGGTGAGCTTGGGGAATGAGGAAGTGTTTGGAGGAGTGAGAACTGGAGGCAGATCTCTTGATTCTGCAGCTGGTAAGACTGTGGATGACCCAGTCAGTACTGGCTAGCTAAACAGAGGCCCCCTGGAGTGCCTGTGTTTTGTTTCTTCTGGTCTGCAGCACGTGCAGGCTTGCCTGAGTAAACGTACATTGGCCAAGCCAGTGTTGTCAGAATAAATGCCAGACTAAGCAGAGCTTAGTGGTCTGTTTCCAGGAGTCCAGACACCCGTATCTCTGGTCTTGGATCTGCAGCTCCCAGGTTTGTGTGGGACCCAACTACAAACCTTCAGAGAACCTGCTGGGCGAAGATAGCAATAAGTTGAGTCTGTCTTATGTGGTGGAGTGAGTACCCATCATTTCCAATATATTTCTGCCAGGGCAGGACAAAATTGGCCCCACCTGGTCCTGGCTTTTGATTTTACTCTATTCCGTTGCCTTCACTATAGATGGTTGGATTTACAAGACAGTGGTACATACATACTGGCAACTGCTTTCGATTGTGCCTCCTATTTGACAAAGGAAAAATTGCTTTGAACCTTCACTGTTACTAAGGTCCTGTGTATGTGGAAGTCAGCCTTGCCCAAGAGCTCTGCCTGCTGCTTTTTGCAGCCTGGTGTCTGTTCTAACCCTAAGCACTGTGGGCTGATATCTCTGGCAGCAGGTTGCTGGTGAGATTCCTAAACCATTGCTACATTTCTGACCAGTGGGGGTAATGGTGTCATTTGTGCCCCAGCTTAAATTCTTAGGTATAGCCCTCAGAATATGGTCCAAGACTCCAGCCCAGCCCCACTGAATTCTTCTGGCTGAATTGTCAAGCCCTGTTGATAGTCTGCGTGTCTCCCCCTTTAGGTCTCTTACCCCTGGTAGGGTAGATTTGTGGAGTCTGTAAGGTCTAACCATATATGTCCACAAGGCTGGGTCACAGAAGAAGACATTACCACAAATAATAAACAGGCTTGACTATATTCCAAATAGTCCTGGGTTCCCACAGTAACAGACCCACCTGGAGAAGCTGGGAAGTAGGCCATATAGGGGTGCTGAGACCTCTTGTTCTGGGACAGCACTACCTTTGGGACACGAAGGACAGAATTCAGGCCTGACAATGGAGACTGGTGCATCAGGACCCAAAAGGATCAGTCAGGTAGACTTCTTGCTTGCTGTCACTTGGTCACCTGGGCCTAGATATCCACCTGCCTGTTCCTACCTGCATTTCCCTTCCCAGTGAGGCCTCAAAAGCATGGTAGAGCTCGGCAGAGATTTTGGAAAATGTCAGCTCCCACAAAGTGGTCCCGGGACCACACTGGCCCTCCCTAAGGCTTTCAGTTGTCCTGGAAGTCAAAGGGTCCCCACCTTCTGACGTTTCAGGCTTACAAGTAACTTCCCCTTCAAAAGTCATCTTCTTCCAGTTAGACTCCACCCAATTAGCACTCCCCAGCTCTGGTAGGACTAGAAGGCAAGCTCTTGGTTTCTCCACCAGGACTAGGAGCTTGTAGAGTTGGTCCATGTACTGTCTCCAGCTCCTGTTAATTTGGTCCCCAATTATGGGAGATGCAAAGCTAGCCAGAAGCCACTGGGGAAGAGCCTCTGTAACTCCAGATTGCTCTGGGGGCTGGTTGCTGCCAGCAGGATACTGGTATAGAGGTGTACACATCTCGCCCCGCCCAGCCCCACCCCAGCCCGCCCCATGACTTAGCGATTGGCCAGCCCTGATCTCTGGGAAGGGCTCTCAGAAGTAACCACACTAGTCAGTGCTCAAGACAGAACTTTGTGAAACCTCTAGGGTTAGTGTCTTCAAGATCCCATCATGCTTGGCCTCTGGCTACTCAGCGCCCTGTGGACACCAGGTGAGTGATGATTTTATTTCAAGAAACCCATTCAGGGCTTGGTATTCGACCTAGTAGCCAGTTATCATCGTCAGGTCACCTTGCCTCTCTAGAGTTGGTTCTTGGGAATGGAGAAAATAGGTAGATACAGAAAAGATCAGAATTTGGATTTTTCAGAAGTGAAGTGTAAGAGAAGTTGGCTCCTGGGACTTTCCCTCCTGAGCGGATTACAGAAAGAGCGACACCACTAGGTGTGGTGCCCACAGGGCAGCTTCCCTGGCTGCTATAGGAGTCCAGTCAGCAAGGTTCACTCACCTGTGGGACCATGGATGATGTTGAACCCTCTAGCTGGGCAGGGTCAGAAGCTAGAGATGCAGTGGTCCCAGCTCCCTAGGAACACAGGGTCCTGACTCCCACTGGAAGACTTGGTTTACTTCTGTCCTGGGAGGCATCTGGCTGGAATGGTCTCTCCTCTTGCCTTTTAGTCCTGTAAGTTTGGGGTTAAGAAGCTACACCCTTTGCCTATGCCAAGAGAGGACACTTCTCTGGGATAGGTGGTCTCTAAAACTGGGCCTGCCTATAGAGGGTCCCTCATCTGTTGTTGGACACAAAGTTTTCTGTTGGGAAGAGAAAAACCTGAGGGAGGGTGTGCTTTCTTAATCAATTAGATCTGATCATGTAACTAAAGATGAGATCAGGTCAACTCTAGATGTCTGGCAGGCAGACCAAGGGCCTATGTGTTTGCTCTCTGGGTAGGTTTAGATAGGCACTGGGGAAGGATGGGGGCACTGTGCGTGGCGTGCTAGGTTCAGACCGCTGACTCTAGTACTATGGATCCTGTGGTATTTTTGACACAAAGCTCTTACCTGGACCACCAGGTCAGATCCCATTGCTGGTACCTAGCCATGTGGTGATTCCCCAGATAAGAGGGGAAGCACTGCCTGTGCGGTGCCTTCTGACCCCTTTCTCCTGCAGCCGTAGCTCCTGAACCCCCTTTGCCCAATGTGAAAGAGTATGAGGTAGTATGGCCTCGGCGCCTGACTGCGTCCCGCGCCCGCAGAGACCTGCCCTCCCACTGGGTGAGTCCATTAGCTCCACTGCACAATCTGTTTCTGTGAAAGGACCAGCAGTCTCTGGGGGCTGCTCTGCACAGCTGCAGTACCTAAACCTGTCTGTGTGTCTGGGCATGACTATGGTCTCTCCCTGTTGTGCTTACCACTTCCTGCCACCACCCTGAATCAGAGTCTAGAGCTTCTCTCCTTTGGAGGCCATTGGCTCCATCTGGAGAGGCCTGTCACCCAGGAGAGGTACAGCAGTTTGTGCTGCCCCAGGCCACTCCCCAGTTTCAGTTGGCAGTGGTTCTTCAGATTAGCTAGCAGCTGCTCACCCTAAAGCTATGTAAACGCGACTAGAACCTCTCCGGCTGGGATTTCCTGGGGCTGGGAACCAAGTATAGCCTATAGACCTCCAGGAAGGTGCCTGGGCCTGTCCTTGTTTGGATCTCCAGGAAACATCTCTGCCTGGGCTTTCCTTTTTCCTGGTGTATGCTGTCCCTAGGGCTAGCTGGTTGTGCACATGGTGTATGAGTGAAGGGTCATAGAGTGTAGAGCACACACCTGCCCTGAACCTCAGGATGGACACCATAGCCAGCTGTGCAATGGTACTGCTGAGAGGGTCTGTTTACCTTGCCCACCCCCATGTTGCCCTGGATTCAGTGGCTCTGGCTAAGGCTCCCTATCATTTCCTACCCTGCTTCCTCTGGGAAGGAATATCATATCATCATCATCATCATCATCCTGTGAACAAATGGGGAAATGGCTCAAGGGGCCAAGAAGCTCTATGCTTTTCTTGTTCATCTTGGAGACTTGCTTTGCCTGTCCTTCCCAAATAGCTCAACCTGGCCCCAGCCACCTACTTTCTTGCCTGAAACTAATGAATTGCAAAGATCTCCTAGGGAGGTCCTTCTGGGGCTCTCTGCTAAGAGAAACGTTGGCTGTAAGCTGAAGGCCATTCACTGAATCCCCATCCAGGGCCTGTACCCAGAGAATCTGAGCTATGTTCTTGGGACCAAAGAACACATGTTCACCCTGCACCTTCGGAAGAACAGGTAAGCAGATTCTGGCTCTTGAATCAGTTCCTGAGTCCAATGGGAAGTGTAGGCTCTTTATAGGGGCTGTTCAGGGGGAAGGTGAAACTAGGGAGCTTAAGTGGTTCCCTTCCAGGGACCTGCTGGGTTCGAGCTACACAGAGACCTACTCAGCTGCCAATGGCTCCGAGGTGACAGAACAGCTACCTGGGCAGGTATGTGCCAGGACAGCCTTCCCTGGGCCAACGAGACCGTGGCAGCAGGACCTATGACCCTCTCTCCCTTTTTCAGGACCACTGCCTCTACCAGGGCCATGTGGAAGGGTACCAGGGCTCAGCGGCCAGCCTTAGCACCTGTGCTGGCCTCAGGTATGTACTGCAGACCCAAGAAGGAAGTCCCATTCTACAGAAGGGTAAACTGAGGCAGTGTAAAAAAGGCCTGGGGCTGGAGAGATGGCTCAGCAGTTGTGAACACTGACTGCTCTTCCAGAGGACCTGGGTTCAATTTCCAGTGCCCTCATAGGAGCTCACCACTGTCTGTAACGCCAAGATCTGACACTTTCACACAGACATATATGCAGGCAAAACACCAGTGCATATAAAATAAAAATAAATAAATCTTAAAAAAAGGAATAAAGAAAAAAGACCTTGGCATGAGACTTTGAAAAAAAAAAAATCTCTTCAAAACCACAGAGAAACCCTGTCTCGAAAAACCAAAAAAAAAAAAAAATCTCTTTGCTGTTCTGTGTTTGGAAGGGTTGGGGCTCTTAGACTCCATTAAGAATTGCCAGCCACGCCAAACCCATGTGCCTTCTTGTCTCCTATGACCACAAGCCTGGGCATCTCCCACAAGGGTGGGAGGTGGCTGTTCCGAGGCAGTAGGCATGGACTACCTGTAATCCCTGATAGGCAAGCTGACCATACCCTCTGTCCATCTGACTCTCCCTTCAGGGGCTTTTTTCGAGTTGGGTCCACTGTCCACTTGATTGAGCCTCTGGATGGTGATGAAGAGGGGCAGCATGCGATGTACCAGGAGAAGCACCTGCAAGAGAAGGCTGGGACCTGTGGGGTCAGCGACACTAGCCTGGATGACTTAGGGCCTCGGGCCTTAGAAATCTACAGTTCTCAGCCTCGGGTGAGCAGCCCCTGCTGGCCAGTCAAGCCACAGAGCCCATGTTTGGGCCTACGCATGGCTGTCTGTAGTCCTGAAGTAGTCCCCATGGCCAGTGGTTGGACCTGGTTCAACCCTGCTGCTACAGAGAAAGCACTGGAGATGTCTAGACTTTGCCTCCCAGCACAGAGTTGGGCTCTGGGGTAAGTTGGGTCAAGGCCAAGAATGCTGACTAGATTCTTTCCCTAGAACTGGCTGATACCCAGAGAACCCCGATATGTGGAGTTGTATGTGGTCACAGACAGCCAAGAGGTATGGGATGCAGGGGCTGAGAGGGCTGGATGAGCTGGAATGAGGTTGCCAGGTCCCAGCCTAAAGACCGTATGTTTCTAGTTCCGGAAGCTGGGGAGCAGAGAGGCCGTGCGCCAGCATGTATTGGAGGTAGTAAACCACGTGGACAAGGTAGGTTACCCCAGGGATGCTGACACTTGATGAGAAGGTGTAGCTGTTTAGGGTGAAAAGGGCAAGCTAGCAGATCAGGAGGGGAACTAGTTCAGGGCTCTATACTGAGCTCAGTACCCCTCAGTGGTGAAATGGATGTAATGCCCGTCTGCCCCAACCCCAGCCTGACCTAGGTGGCATCTCACCCTCTGCAGCTTTATCAGGAGCTCGATTTCCGTGTGGTCCTGGTGGGCCTGGAGATCTGGAGCAGAGACAAGTTCTACATCAGCCCCCATGCCAATGTAACACTGGAGAACTTCTTGAACTGGAGGGAACAGAACTTGCTAGGGCAGTATCCACATGACAACGTGCAACTTATCACGTGAGTGGGCCGGCACACCCATCCACCACAGTGAGATAGAGCCAGGCCCTGGAGATTTGGCTTCTGTACAACCTGGCCTTGAGGGCAGGACACCAGAGCAGAGCTGTGAAGGGATGAAGAGGGGCCAGGAACCATGTCCAGGATATTACATGTTATGTCTGTTTCTAGAGGGGTTGATTTCATCGGCAACACTGTCGGACTGGCTAAGGTATCTGCCCTGTGTTCCCGGCACTCGGGAGCTGTGAACCAGGTAAATAGAACTCTCAACCAATTTTGCCAAGCTGTCTGGTGGCTGAACAGTCAAGCACAGAGTCTGAGTTGTGGGGTAGAAGTGTCAGTCCAGGTCCCTAAGAAACCACGAAGCAGTCACCTACTCTGGGGATGGATTTGGAACCTGTTTTTTGTTAGGGTATTAAGCAGAAAGCAGCATCACACCTGTTGACACCTAGGGTGGCAGAGGGCATGTGGGTAGATGGTAGCAAGACAGTACTAATGATCATATCCTCATAGGACAATGCCAGGGACCCCATTGGTGTAGCATCCACCATGGCCCATGAGCTGGGCCACAACTTGGGCATGAACCATGATGAGAGCATCCCAGGCTGCTACTGCCCTGTACCACGTGAGGCTGGTGGCTGCATCATGACCCAAATATTTGGGTGAGGTCTAGTGGGACATGTTGGGTGGGAAGGAACAGACTGGCATGTGGAACTCCCTGATGGTCATATCCCTTTCCCTTAGCTCCAACTTCCCAAGGAAATTCAGCAGGTGTAGCCAGGTTGACCTAGAGTCATTCGTGATGAAGCCCCAGACAGGCTGCCTGACCAATGTCCCAGATGTCAACCGGTTCGTGGGAGGCCCTGTGTGTGGAAACCAATTTGTAGAGCATGGAGAGCAGTGTGACTGTGGTACACCTCAGGTCTGTCTCACCCTCTCCCTGCCCCTTGCTGGTCAGCCTCAGCATTAGTGTAGGGGCCTCAACCCAAGGTCCTTTTTGCTTAGGTTAGCCTCTCAGGCCTGATGTTATATGCCACACCACGTGTAACCCTTGGGAATCACACGTTACCACATTTCCCTTTGAGCCCCTAATAACCTATTAAGGAATTGGAGAAAAATTGTCTGCGGCCCCTTGCCCAAAGTTCACCAAAAGCTAATTTACCCTGGAGCCAGGTCTGGCTAGGGCATAGCTGTTCAAACCACTGTCCTCCTAGGACTGTAAGAACCCCTGCTGCAATGCCACCTCTTGCCAGCTAGTCAAGGGGGCAGAGTGTGCTTATGGTGCCTGCTGTCATGAGTGCAAGGTAAGTTGGACTCCACCCAGGATCTGCCCCAGTCAAGCCCGGGACAACAGGATACCTATGAAGGCATCATGTGGACCTGTTCCACGGTGAGCTTCTCTGTGGTACCAGGTGAAGCCAGCTGGTGAGCTATGTCGTCCCATGAAGGACACATGTGACCTGGAGGAGTTCTGTGATGGCCAGAAGCCAACATGCCCTGAAGATGCTTTCCAACAGAATGGCACACCCTGCCCGGGGGGCTACTGCTTTGATGGGAGCTGCCCCACACTGACACAACAGTGCCAGGATCTATGGGGGCCAGGTGAGGCAGGCATGAGCATAGGATGGGGGCGAGCTTGCGGAGTGTCTGTGACCTACACCAGGCTAACTTCTCCTGCCCCCCAGGTGCCCGGGCTGCATCAGACTCCTGCTTTACCTTTAGCATCTCTCAGGGCTGCCGTATCAGTATGTATGCTGGCAAGTAAGTAACAGCTGGGGGCTGGGGGTGGCGTGTCTTCACTGACAATTCCCCACAGAGGAGGACTGCTCTGTGAGACAGGTGGCTCTCCTGGAGTCTTCCCTGCTTCAAGTCATCAAGCTTGGAGGAAGGAGAGGCCTGGGGCCATCTCCTGCAGCTCCCAGGCCTCTGAGCACGTGCCCAGGACACCTGTGACCACAGCCTGCCCTCTGTCTGCAGAATGAACCGGTGTGGGGTGCTGTACTGTGAGGGAGGCCAGAAGCCCCTTGAACGTTCCTCCTGCAGTTTCTCCACCCACCATGGAATCTGCCACGCTCTCGGCACAGACAGCAACCCCGACACCTATGAGCTGGTACTCCAGGGCACCAAGTGCGAGGAGGGGAAGGTGAGCTGAGAAGCGCTTGAAAGCTATCCCAGGCTGCTGAAGACCAAATGTGCCCCCATGAGTCTCTAATGATGTCCTGTACAGACAGTGTTGACTGGTGGGGGCATGTGCGTGGAACCTCTTATCCCCTAGTCAAACCTGACAAGGATAAGCAGAGGCACCTGTCTGGAGACCACCACACCCAAGGTGTCCCTAGGGTCAGCCAGTCCAGTACCATTCTCATGGCTGAGCCCCTATCCCATGTGTGCGTGCGTGTGCACACACACACACACACAAGTATGAGGGCCTAGTTACCCTAGAGTGTGAACACACCAGCTGTCCTGGACTGACCTTTGGGTTTGAAGATAGTGGGGTGGGGGTGGGGTCTAGGCCAACTACCCAAGAGCCCCTTCCACCTTCCAGGTTTGCATGGGTGGACGCTGCCAGGACCTCCATGTATATAGATCTGAGAATTGCTCTGCTAAGTGCAACAACCACGGGGTACGTGTGGCCCAGGACCTCAGGGCATGGTATGCCCACTGACTGGTGCCCTCAAGCTACCACCACTTACTTGTCAGATGGAGTTTGTGGCAGAGATAGCTGTGGGCATAGCAGTGTGGGCTCAGACTAGCCTATATCCTTCTAATGGAGGCATCAACAAGTCCTCTCTGAGGCTAAGGTAGGACAGGTGCCCTCCACTGAACTCGTGGCCAGTGGCCAAGTGTGGTCACTAGGGATACTCCTTATAATCCTAAGATTGACATATGTGGGTGGATGGAGGAGAATCCTATGTGTGCTGTGACCTGCTCTGCTGCCCTGTGTGATACCCGTCCTTGAGGCCCGGCTTTCCCTCCAGGTATGCAACCATAAGAGAGAGTGCCACTGCCATGCGGGCTGGGCCCCGCCCCACTGTGCACAGCTGCTGGCAGATGTACCAGCTGGGCGAGCAGGTAAGGTCCTGAGAACCACAAGAGCTGGTTTTTGCGGGTTGCCGGGCTTGAGGGTGATTAGGAGGGATCCCATATCTCTGCATCTCAAAGGTGACTATGTCCTGCTCAAAACAAGGCCAGATAGCCTTGGCCCAGGCATCCAGGGCCACTCCCTACAACCCCCACAGTGTCTTCCTACCCAGTGGTCACTGCGGCTGTCCACAGCACCGCAGCCTCGGGAGCCTGGCTAGGCCTCAACGGTGGCACTGTGGGGATGGCACTCACCACATCTAACCCATTGCCGGAGCGCGTGAAGAGCTGGTGTAATGTACCGGGCCCTCTGCTGGAGTCCTCAGGCACTTGACCACATGTGGGGTGTGGGACCTAGGACATGGTCAAAAGGGACTGATCCTTGGGCCAGTATCTCCCAAGGGACCTCCCCAGCTCTTGATCCAGCTGGTCCCAATCCTGGATGATCATGTGGCCATGTGTCACGCAGCATCTGGGAGCCTTCCAGTTGGTGTGGTGGTGGCTTTGGTGATCCTGGTGGTGGCGATGGTCATCCTGGCAGGTGTCATCTACCGAAAGGTCCAGAGCCAAGTCCAGAGGAGGTGAGGACATGGAAGTTGTGACATATCTACATATGAGACATATACTTCCTGTACTCGGCACTTGGGAAGTGGCTTTGCGGCTACTTAAGAAAGAGAAAAAAAACATTGCTTCTGTCAGCAGGCCCGGGCAGGGCATTCAAAGGGCCTTGGGGTTCTCTGGGTGCTGGGAAGGCTTGGTGGGAAGCTCAGGAGACTCCCAGGATCTCTTCTGTTACTGCTTCTTCTCCTCCTCCTCCTCCTCTTCTTTCTCCTTCCCTTCCTCCTCCTCCTTCGAGGCTTTAAAGGGACAGTGTGGGCAACAGATAGGGATACGGTAAGTCCAGAGTTGAGATGACCTTCCCACCCCTAGCCATGGCCACATATGCCCCACTAGGTTCCTACTGTGCCCTGCACCAAGACCTTGACCCCCAAACTGACTGCCAAAGCACGGCTTTTCCAAGATCCTCCAAACACCTTAGCACAGCTGTCAAGAGACTTGCTCCTTGGCCTCCTGGGCTCACCCGTGTGCCTGTGACTACAGCTTGCAGCCTGTGTAGGGTGTACCAGGGTAGAGATGCCAGCCTCAGTAGGAATCCTGGATTCTTTGCCTGGAAATGACCACACCATTGTTTGTCTCTTTTTCTCCCCAGGAGTGTGGCACCCAAGCCCACCACAGGGCTCTCCAACCCCCTATTCTTCATGAGGGACAGCAGCCTGCCAGATAAGAGAAGGCCTCCAGGCACCCCAGAGGTGGCTTGTACCAACCAGCCCCCGAGACCTACAGTGACACCAAAGAGGCCACCCCCTGCAGTAAGTACTGTCCTCTGGGGGCGGAGGTTGAACAGAGGGGAACTCAGGTTGCAGCCCAGTAGGGATAGTGGAGGGGTGAGTCTATTAGGGATAGTGAAGCCTTTTTGTATAAATTAACTCATGAGCCCTGCAACAGCCTGGAGTCTTGAGAAGTATCTCAATCACCCCAAGGGAAGGAGAGGGACTAGATCAAGATGTGTCCTCTAAGGATCTATATTTGGAGTCTGGACTTGTGGGTTTGAGGGTTCTCAGACCTGAACTGTGAGAGGAAAATGGGATAGGCCATGCATCTCACCTAGTGTGAGCAGGAAAGTGGGGGTGGAGGGAGTACCATTTGGGAAGTGTAAGAGTCTTGGGTCCTTAAAGCATGGGACCTGGTGGGCATGGGTTGGGGGCAAGCACTGCTTCTTGGGCCCAGGCTCACATCTCTGTTCCCTGAAGCCTCCAGCTCCTGTGTCCAGTCCACCACTTCCAGTTCCAGTTTATACTCAGCAGGTAACAAATCTAATAAGCCTTGGGAAACAGCCATGTGTGTTCTGAGGACATGGAAACCTCCTGGAGGTGGCATCTAGTGGCTGACTCTGTGGGCCTGGGGCCCTAGGAAACAGCTGCTGTACTGGCAAAGTAAATTAGCCTTGCCTAGCTGGGATAGTAAATTGAACCTAAGGGTGGATTCAAGGAGCCTGGGAGGGAGGGATACTACTGCTCTATCCCCCAACCCTAAACTGCTCTGCTCCCTGGATCCTGATTCTATCTCTTTCTTCCAACAGCTTAAACCTGTTCCACCTACCAAGCCCCTCCCAAAGCTGAAACCCAAGCAGGTAAAGAGACAGCCTTAACTCTGAGGAGACCCTCCCCTCCTTCAGGCCTGTGGCCCTTTGCTCCAGAGACAAATAATCCTACACTTTTCCTTGGGAGGAAGCTATGGAGATTTGGAAGGTCTCAAAATGCCACTTACTAAAGCTTTGAAAGTAGAGATTCATTCCAGTTCATTCTTCCCTGCGGTGTTGGAGTCATTCCCAGCAGGGCTCTTCACCTCTAGATGAACGGGAACCCCTTTGCTTAGACCTAAAAGGGGCAGCCTGTTTAGTGTCACTGTGAGTCTCGGGTCTCGGAGGCCACTTGGTAGAAACCACCTCTGCAGGGCCTGGAGGCCTGCTCTTACCGGGCAGGCTGCTGATCCCATGTAGAATGGGGTTTGGAGCGTCCTTTGGTGGGCTTGGGTATCACACTCGGGGAGAAAAAGAGACAGTGGTGAAGTCACTTCCAGGCAGAAAATCCAGGACTCCTGGGCATGCCCCCCCCCACCAACTTCTCCTACTTCTGAGAATCCATGGGACCCTGCTCTAGCCCCAACCCTAGGTAGCTACTCTGGGGTCATGGCTAGACTGGTAGAGAACCTGTGTGTAGGTGCATGGGCTTGCCTGTCCCAGGGAGCAAATGCAAGGTAGCAGCAGGACAGACACCCAGTTGCCCCTGAACTCTGACACAGGCCTTAACTGCACAAGTCAGCTGCCCTCCTGACCTGTGGGACCTGAAGGGTGACTATTTGTTCTTTGCTCTGCCCGAGACCTTGTTAAGGGCCTTAGCTGCTCTTCTGGGCACCTGTGGCTCTCAAGTGGCTTTCAGTCTATACTGCTCATCTGGAAAGTGCTAGTTGACAGTTTTCTGAGTGTCCTTTCGTTTGTCTACTTCTTATCTTCTTATTGTAAGTGAATGTGGGTTGATACAGGAAGAGCATGGAAAGTAACCAAGACAGGATAGGGCTCTGAATGCCAGTGAGTTCTTTGCTGGGAACTGTTTTTGTACTAAATAAACTGATGTCTAGGGAAACGAATGAATGCTTGGGAGATCATCTCGAGACTTTTTTTTTTCTTTCAAAAAATTTTATTTATTATGTATGCAGTGTTCTGCCTGCACGTCGGTAGAGGGCACTAGATCTCATTATAGATGGCTGTGAGCCACCATGTGGTTGTTGGGAATTGAGCTCAGGACCAATGGAAAAGAGCAGTCAATGCTCTTAACCTGAGCCATCTCTCTAGCCCAGCCACCCCGATTCTTCTAACATCCAATAAACACCATACTCCAGACACATAAGCTTTTAGTTTATTTGTCCTCTGGGAAATTGTCGGCATATCACAGCAGATCAGTCACTGCAGATCTACTCCTTTGGCTTTTTTTTTTTTTTTTTTGGTTTTTTTTTGGTTTTTTTCGAGACAGGGTTTCTCTGTAGCTTTGGAGCCTGTCCTGGAACTAGCTCTTGTAGACCAGGCTGGTCTCGAACTCACAGAGATCCGCCTGCCTCTGCCTCCCGAGTGCTGGGATTAAAGGCGTGCGCCACCACCGCCCGGCTTACTCCTTTGGCTTTTTGCCAGCACCAACATTGGCCTTCGCAGTCCCCCTGACCTTCTTCATTCTGTTTTTGCATTCCTTTTGCTGTTTCCAAGAGGTTTTTTTCTTATTTTTTTTAAGATTTATTTATTTATTATGTATTCAGTGTTCTACCTGCATGTATGCCTGCAGCCCAGAAGTTGCTGGGAATTGAACTCAGGACCAGTTGCTCTTAACCTCTGAACCATCTCTCCAGTCCCCATCTGGAGACTCTTAAAATTCCACATCTTTGGAAAGTTTGACACTTAGCCTTTAACAACTGTCACTATGTCTTGCTATAGCAATTTCATGTTTTCTTCCTTTATTTATTTATCTGTTATTGTGTGTATGATGTACGTGGGCATGTATGCACATGTGGAGGTCAACTTTACTTGGTTCTGGGACTCAAGCTCAGGTCGTTAGGCTTGCAAGCGTCTTTACTGTGTGATCAGTCTCAGTGGCCCTTGCTGCTGTTGCTGTTAGTGCTGTTTATTATTATTAATTATCATTATCGTTATTATTGTGTGTGGTGTGCTGTGCTGTGTGCATGCAACATGCAAGCCATAGCATGCAAACAGGATCAGAGGACAACTTTGTAGAACTAGTTCATTCCTTCCCCTCTTACGTATGCTGCAGAGCTTGAACTCAGATTGCCATGCTTGCATAAGTGTCTTTACCCAGTGAGCCATCTCACAAGCTCCTGGTTTTTGTTTGTTTTGTTTTGTTTTTTAAATTTAGTCTCACTTTAGCCCAGGTTGATATGGAACTCACTGTGTATCCCAGGCTGGCCCTTAAACTCATGGCGGTCCTCCTGCTTAGCCTCTTGAGTGTTGGTATTATAGGTGTGATTTTCTGTTTTCCTTTTTCCATTTCTGGAGGGAAGAGGGAAATTATTTATTTACTTTTTAATCAGGGCCTCACTATGTAGCCTTGGCTGGCCTGAAGCTCTCTGTGTAGACCAGGCTGGCCTCACACTCATAGAGATCCTCCTGCCTCAGCCTCTTGAGTGCTGGGATTAAAAATGTACATCACTGTGCCTAGCCAATACTAATTTTAGACTTACATAAGAGCTGAAAAAGTCTAGCCAGGTGGTGGTAGTGGCACATACCTTTGTAGATAGAGGCTGCACGTTCATTTTGTGGCTGTCCAGACCAAATAATCACACAGAAACTATATTAATTACAACACTGTTTGACCAATAGATCAGACGTATTCTTAGCTAGTTCTTGCATCTTAAATTAACCTATTTCTAGCCGGGCGGTGGTGGCGCACGCCTTTAATCCCAGCACTTGGGAGGCAGAGGCAGGAGGATCTCTGTGAGTTCGAGACCAGCCTGGTCTACAAGAGCTAGTTCCAGGACAGGCTCCAAAACCACAGAGAAACCCTGTCTCAAACCCCCCCCCCCAAAACTAACCTATTTCTATTATTTTATATTTTACTATAAGGCTTGTGGATTGTTACCTCTTGCTTCTTGGGACTACATGATGTCTGCCTCCTTTGGCAGCTACATGGTGTCTCTTTGACTCTGCCTACTCTCTTTCTCTCTATCTCTGTTCAGATTTCCTGCTTGACTTTACTCTGCTAGGCCATTGGCCAAAACAGCTTCTTTATTAACCAATGATAATAAAGCATACCGAGGGGAATCCCATATCACACTTTTAATAGCAGCAGTCTGGAAGCAGAGACAGGTGGATCTCTGAGTTCAAGGCCAACCTTGTCTACAGAGTGAGTCCAGGACAGCCAGGACTACACAGAGAAACCCTATCTTGAAAAACCAAACAAAACAAAATTTAAAAAATATCAAAACAACAATGAAAGGGAGAAAGGAAGGAAGGAAGGAAGGAAGGAAGGAAGGAAAAGAAAACCCTAGAAGCAATCCTAAAGGCAAAATGGGGGCAGTGCAAAGGGATTTCTGAGCAAGGATTAAGAGAAACTGGATGAGAAAGAAGGCCAAAATGTGCCTCGCCCAGAAGGAAAGCTCAGCAAAGCCTTCAAGATATACTAAAACCAAGCAATGTCAGGTTACCATCTTCTCTAGGAATGTGGAAATGCAAAGAAATGTGTTTTAGTAGTTAATTCTTTCCTTTCAAGCTTCTGGTAACATCGTGGAGTACCGTCCAGGCTGCAAGATGGGTTAGGACAGCTAGCCAAGAAGAGGAGCTCTGCCAGGTTCAGGTTTAATCCTCTGAGTGGTATGGCCCTCCATCAGCTCTGTCTGCTTCCTCCCAGGTCAAGCCAAATGTTGCACCTCCAACACCACCAGTCAAGCCTGGGACTGGAGGGACCACATCTGAAGTGACTCAGGTGAGCCCTGGCAGGGACTCTACCTTGCCGGAACCATCTTGCTGGCTATGGCACTGCTCTGGAGGCTGAAGTGGTTTGTTTTGTTTTTTTTTTTTTTTGGGGGGGGGGGGATGTTGTTAACTGGTTTCCTACAGAGCTTTGTGAAGACAGAGGCCTCAGGGCTGGAGATGAGCAGGGCAGCCTTGGGAGGATAAAGCTGGGCCGTACTTGGCCTTCTTGGGAGATGCCCTCCATCAGCTGTGTCTGCTTCCTCCCAGGTCAAGCCAAATGTTCCACCTCCCACACCTCCAGTCAAGCCTGGGACTGGAGGGACCACGCCTGGGGTGACTCAGGTGAGCCCCCGTAGGGAGGGAGTCCAGCTTACCAGCAATATCCTGCTGACTGCTCTGGAGGCTGGGGTGGGTTTGTTTTTTTTTTGGGGGGGGGGGGGGTTATTAACTGGTAAGTTTTGTTGACATCTGAAAGGAAAATGGGAAAAAATCCTCAGTAATAGGCTGATTCTGCTTTATAATCTGTCAAAACATTTCGGAGCTTGCTGCTATCAGGGGCTATCAATTTTTCCTTTTCCTATAGCAATGAGAAGTCTACACCATATATGAAGTATTAGTGTAGTCATCTTGTGTGGACGGGGTCATTAATTCTGCTGTTAGGGGAAGTGAGAATCTAAAGAATTATAAATGGGAATTACTTAGCTGTACCACTTATAGCAGACCAAATGCTCATAACATCAATTTCCCTTTTTTCCTGGCAGAGCGCTGCTGGTCCAAAAGTTGCTCTGAAGATCCCTGTCCAGAAGAGGTGACCAGCTAGGGCACCCCAGGGCCACTGCAGGCTTGTGGAAGTTCGAAGATACCAGTGCTCCTATGAACATGCTCCTTCAGCAACAGCCCCCACTCGGGCTGGACCTGCAGTCCAGCTGTTCCTACCTCAGGAATAATCTATGTGGCTCTTGCTGTCCAGCTGCCCACCTGAACCAGTGTCCTCTCACGGGCCTTGTCTGCAGTTGCTAGGCTGGGGTAATGTCACCTGCAGTGAGCCAGAGTGCCAGGAGCCCCCCTCCCAGCAACTTCTGCATCCGCCCTCACCTAGTGACCCCTCCCCAAGGCCGGGGCAGATTTGCACAGTTCCTGTATCTCCTACATCCCAGTCACGTAGGAGACGTAGGGAGGAAAAGCCGACGTTGTGGGGGAGGGGGGTGTATGGGACAGGAATCGCCTTCATTTCCGGGATTGGGACAGAATGATTGTCTAACTTACTGCTAAACACTAGACATTAATAAAGATTTTATTTTATCAGTAGATTACAGATTATGTTCTAAAAAGTAGATTGTTTTATTACACCAGATCTACTATTTCGCCTACCTTCTTTTATTTTAATCATCGTAATTTAGTCCTGTCCCCTGACTGACGTACAGGAGGACCAAGCCTATCTGGGATCGAGGGTGGGCCGGGTGCAGTGTGGGCCCCGCCCCTTCCGGCTGTGCCTCGTCTCCTAGCAACGGTCTGAAGCCTCCCGATTTACTCCGCAGCTTTTTGCCGCTGCAAACGCACCTTTCTACCATGCTCAGTGCTTCCAAGCAGAGCTCTGCCGCGCTCCTGTCACCGCCTGAGGTTATTCACAACCTCTGCGCCTGGCTGGACCGGCTTCCACTCAGTCGCCCCAAGCGCCACCTGGCTCGGGACTTCAGTGATGGTGGTGCGAGTGAGGGCGAGGAGCAATGGGGCACATGACGAGAGGGCTCAGATAAGGGCCTCCCTTGAATCCAGCCCCCACAGTACCGGGGCGTGGCGGGGGGGGGGGGGGGGAGGGCGGTTCCTGAGTCCAGACTCATGCTCTTTAGGAAAGGCTGTGGCAGATATGGCCTCCTGTGGCTCTTCAAGCTCCTCTTGGGCTCTCACGCTGTGGTAACTCCGTAGGCCATCCTACCCCTTGGTCTGTCCAGGAGTCTAGGTGCCGTGCCGAGAACTCTCAGGGACAATCACGGGTTCCCCAGGACAAGCTCGTGCCCTCCCCCTTCACTCCGTGCCTCTCATGTGGTCAGAGATTACAGCTACAACTCGGGGTCTTAGCCAAGCCAGCCAAGCTTACCTTGCATTCCCACAGTGCTGGTGGCCGAGATTGTGAAGCACTTCCACCCTCGGCTGGTGAACTTGCACAGCTACGTCCCAGCCTGCAGTAAAGACCAGAAGTTGAGCAACTGGAGCCTTCTCAACAGGCAAGGCATGGTTGGCCCAGGGACACTCTCTAATGCCCCTTCGCAACAAGTTTCCAGCTGCGGGTCTCTGACTATGGCCAGGGTTCCTGGGGACTCCCTGCTGGGACAGCCCACCAGGTAGCCTGTTCTCTCACAGATTAGTGGAGGCACATTTTACTCCACCTCCCAAACTGTCCTCAGACAAGCCCCTACCTGTGTGTCTGTTGTGCTACATGACACCAAGAACAACCAGAGTAGGCTGGACATGTCAGACATAGTCAAGTCAAGAGGGAACCCAGGAAGTGCTTGAGCAGAGCAAGGTGGGGAACACGTGCTGCGTGGGGAATGTCAGAGCCCCCAAGACTGGCTCAGATTGGATTGGGGGCCACTGAAGGACTCAGGCCTGAGCTTATGTTTAAGAGGTTAGAGCTGGAATGAAGGCTCAAGGGAGGTGATCATGCCTGAGTGGGCCCAGCTGCCGAGTTCTGGGACTGTCTAACTGTATCAACAGGACTTCTAGAACAGAAGGCAAGCAGTCAGGGAAACAAGTTTGAGTGCAGAGAACCTGGCCAGGTGGAGCAGAGCGCATCAAGTGTTCTAGGATCTTCTGAGACACAGGCCCACTAGGCCAGGAAGGAGACAGCCATGGGTCCCTGGGCTGCAGAGCAAAGAAGACACCTTGTTAGCCTCTCCTCTCTGAGGAAACTAGATGCTGTCCCGTGGCTGGAAGGCATGACCCACAAGGACGGGACTGCAGGGAGGGCTCCACTCCCAGCCCTTGGTGGCACTGTTTTGAGAGTGTACCCCCATTTTTTTTTTCAGGAAAGTCTTTCAAAAGCTGCACTTATGTATCTCAGAGGCCGACATCCAAAAGGTGGTGTCCAACGAGCCTGGGGTTATTGAGTCTATCTTGTGTTCACTGAAGGAGAAAATGGAGGCCGGCACTGCTCACAGAGGCCCGGCTGGTGAAGCTGTAAGTGTCTGTCCATCAGCTCAGCCTGCAAGTGGGCTGTGCCTGCTGAGCTTTGAGCACAGTCAGACAATCTGCCTGTGTGAGAATAAAACAGAGAAACGGATGTCTCTGTGGTCCAGAATGAAACGAAGTCCATACATGAGATCACAGTAGCCACTTAGGCTCATTCCTGACTTTACTGCTAACTAGGATCTTCCCAGGCCCCCATCTCCTCCCCAGCCTGAACTACCTACCCGAGACAGTGAAAGCACTTGAGAGTTGTTCCAACTGCAACCACCCTAAGTCCTTCCCTCTCTTCTTCTGCAGTTTGCCCACTGACCCTGCCCAGAGTGGAGACCAGACATGTGCAACCCTGTTACACCTCACCTCCCAACTTTTGTACTCTGCAGGAACCAGGCCTCTCCAGTGTGGATGCTGTCCGACCTTTGGGAGGGCTAAGCACCCACCCGCATACCACTAGGACTCAAAATCTTAATGTGGATAATAGCAGCTCGTCAGAGCCCCTCTGGGACTCCTATGGAGAGGGTCGCTACATTCCTGAAGGCTGGACACATGACAATGCCGAGCTCACAAATCTTCAAAAGAGGGCAGGTATGCTGTGGTGCACCCTGGGCCTAGAGGGGCTAGTTGGCTTCTGAGGAAGGCACCCTCACATGTGCAGGTCCTGGCTCCATCAATACCCAGAGAGCAACCATCCAAGGGGGAGCCTGTGTGCCATGCAAGGAAACCATTTCCAAGTTTGCCAGGGCCCTGACACCAGGCTAGGACCAAGTCCTTCCATGATGATCCTGGGTTTGCTTTACCTCCTATGAACCATGTCCCCTCATCCATATTTACTGTCACTGGTGGGGGCCAGTCGGAAGCAGGGTCCTCAGCTGATGGTGTCTATTTGTCATACAGGCCTTCAGAGCCCTCCAACCCCCGTCAGCATGAAGACCCTTCAGAATCAAAGGGATCTGGAGAAAAAGGGCTGCTGTGCTTGCAGAGGGTGGACCCTTATCTCTCAAATTCTCCCTGCCCATCTCCTCATGATCTCTATCCTGGATTAAAGGTCAGTGTTTACCTTTCAGGGACCCAGTTGAAGGGCTCTGGGATCACCTGGCCGGCATCCAGCAGCAGCTGGAGGATAAGGAGCAAGCAATAGCCATTCTGCAGGAGACAGTCAAGGTATGGTCCTGTTGGGCATCCCTTGCTGCCTGGACAATCTGGGCTGCAAGACAAGGATGCAGAGGGACCCATTTGCCCCAGTTTCAGACTCCTTGGCTGAGTTTCTGCAGAGCTGGCACTGACCCAGTGAAGGGCATAAGGGGAGTGCAGGACCCTGATCAGAGAGAAGTGACAATCTTGGGATTATTTAGAAAACAGTTTATGGAACATTTGAATCCTTCTCTGAGGCAGAAATGGTATGGTGGTTCCCTAATGCACTCATCACCTGCTTTATTGGTCTGTCCACACCACACCCAAGTGCAGCACAGGGGTACAGGATGGCTGTATGGACCAAAGCCCATCTCAGGAAGCAGGTTCCGGGTGAACATCTGAAAAGCACATAGAAGGGGACGCTTACTGGAGAGGCTCCTGCCTGCCTCCCACTAGCCTGAACTGGGCCTCATCTTTCTTCCCATCCCCAAAGACCAGGGCCCTGGAAAGAACCACCCACATGGAGAGTCTAGTGAGCATTTAGATGTGCATGCATACCTGGCTTTGGTATACACCTGGTAGTTCTGCAGGGCACATCTGGCTCTGGGATACACAGTTGATTCTGTAGTGCATATCTAGGTTCTGCAGTGCACACCTGATTTTATGGTGTATGCCATGCTGTGTGGGCTAATACCTGGTACTGCAGATGCAACTCCAGGTCTGTGGAGTCCACACCCAGTTCTGCAATACATGGGTTATGCGGTGCATGGCTTGCTCTCTGAGGGAGAGCATTCTTTCGGTTCTGCAGACACATCTGTCCTGCTACTCTTTCACCAGCAACTTCCAGTGCCCCTTGCTATTTCTTACCTCTCCTGGTATCCCAGGAGTACAAGAGCTAAGACAATCTGGAAGAGTGGACAGTTTGGGCCAATGGGCCTCAGAGTCACAGGGGCTGTCGGAAATTGCAATACCATCTCAGTTCTTGCGTTTGTACTTGAATCTTGATGAGTTATCTTCTTGTGAAAACAGGAAAGTGATGTGATATCACTGTGGCTTTGGAGCTGCAGAGCAGAAGAGAGGAAGCAGTAAGGAGAACTGAAGCTCCTGCCTCCGTCTGCCCTGCTTGTTCATAGCCCAGCTCTCCCCACCGCCGCCCAGGCTCATATGCTGACCAAGGGAACTAACTCTTCATTGGAGACCCAGAGAGGAAATAGAACAGCTTGTCATTTAAAGGTTGACACTCAACTGGCCCTTTAAGGGTTGACACTCAACTGGCCAGTTAAAGGTTGAGTACCACTTGTAAGTGGCCACTAAGTGAGATACACAACTTTGGAGTTGAAGAGACACCAGGAGTCATAGGAGAAATAAGTGGTGACAGGATGTATCAAGCATGTGACTGGGCTACATGGGATGGATTCGATTGCTGGGCCTAGCCACAGCTCCCTGGCTTTTCGGTTTGTCACTGAATAAGAGTTGTAGGAAGGTGTCTAGAAAATAGGCTTTATATACTGGCTATAGACAGTCTCACACTTGTCTGCTGTGAGGCTGGCTCCCTCCCCACCTGGCTCCACAGATTCCTTCCTTCACACTACCTGGGAATGAGGCAGATCCTGTTTTTTTCTGCCTGAGGAGTGTGGTGGGGTCTGTGTTTCTGATAGGAGAAGGTTTGGGACAAGGTCGTCCTTGAAACAGGTGTGGAGGAACCACAGACACCTGAGCCTATCAGTCCTCTGAAGGGTTCGTAGCAGAGAGAAGGCTCCTGCCCTGCCCTGCCTTGCCCTGCCCTGAATCTAGTCCTTCTAGTTGATACAGAGGGAGTAGAC
Source organism: Microtus oregoni (assembly GCF_018167655.1). Lineage (NCBI taxonomy): Eukaryota > Metazoa > Chordata > Mammalia > Rodentia > Cricetidae > Microtus > Microtus oregoni. The sequence continues at coordinate 5,077,966 of NW_024543075.1, forward strand.
AGAGAGGTCAGGGAGATCCCAGCAGGGAACAGGAGGAAAACCCAGCCCTTCTCCTGCCAGTCCCCTAAGCTCCTCAGGCTCATTGGCTGTAGAATCTTCCCCAAGGATCCTGGTGTTCATTTTTCTCAGTGCCCCCACAAAGGGCCTTTGATCCAGCCCCCAACCATGAGACCTAGGCTTGGGGGACTAACTGGTACATAGGGGGCATCTCTGGCTACGTTCAGACTTGTGTACTTTCTGAAGATTTTGCAGATGAAGGTGATGAGGTTGGAGTATCTGGTACAGCTGAAGGACCAACGGATCTGGGAGCTGATGAGATCTGGGCCCGAGGAGCGTCAGAGCTGGAGGGGCCCCCCATCCAGAGTCATTCAGACCTTGACCCCGAGCCCAGCTGGAGCCTCGCACTGACCAGGCAGCTTCAGAGTGGGACAAGTGAATGCAGAACAGGTGTAAAGGCCAGAGCACCCTGGGGCCGGAGCCCAATTTGGACAGATTGGAGTTTGGTTCTCCCAATCCCCCAGTGTCTTGTCATCATTGTCAATTGCACACTTGTGAACTCACGAGGTGCTGGGATGGGCAATGTCTCGGGGTCGCCTTCCAGGGTGGGTGGGCAGTGTTAACCTTGTCGCCCCAGTGACAGCCACACTAGAGTTTGCTGAAGACTCCGTGGATGGGACCCCTGGAAGAATTTGCAGGCCTGAGCCAGCTAGGCTTCTCCGTTGCAGGTGGACACAAAGGGGAAGGTCACAGGGCATGGCAGGAGAAGGGGATATAGAAGAGGATGCCACACCACTTCTAAAGTAGGCTCATTACTTACTTTGCCCTGAAGGTTTGGGGAGTCAGGTGAACCTGAACCCTGGGCCTAGATGGTCGTGACAAACTGTACCGCTCTTTGGTTTCAAGACCAGGCTGCTACCACTAGGCTTTGGGACATCCTCACCTTCCTGGACACCAGCCACATCCTAGGGGAGTGGGCATAATTGCCTGCTGTTTAGCTACCTTGCTCCTATATCCACAGTGGGGCTTAGCTGGGGCCTCCTCTACTCCCTCACAGTCACCATTCTCCCTGGGGACAGCCTCCTCTATGCCTTTAGGCCATGGCTGGCCCCGGAAGGGTCTCAGGAAGTAGTAATAGAAGCCCCAGGCTGAGGTCATGGTTTTACAACTGCCCCCAGAGATCCAGGCACCATTTCCTTCCTGAGTCAGAATCAGAAGCGTCACTAGCCGCAGGTCTATCGCCCTCTCCACTCTGAGTCACTTTTCAGAACTTTAGTCAGGAAGGCAGTATCCTAATGACTGGCTCTGTCAGCGGTGGTCACCTCTGGTCAGCTGCCTGGAACTGAGGCAGGGGACCTCCAGGAGAATAGCCCCTATCGTCTTCCCACAGTCCTAGCCAAAATACATTACAGAGTGGGGCATCTCTGTTGTATGTGGCATAGTTAGGTTCCTAGTGTCCTTCCTTAAACCACTCTAGAACCTCCCAGATGGGGCTTTCACAGCTCTAGATATAAAGTCATGCTTGTACCTCAGGGAGGCAGAAAGAATGGAGAAGGGCCAAGATGCTTAGCGCAGGCCCAGGCAGCTCTAGATCTGGCCAGCCCTCCAAGTCCCCACATGCAGTGATAGTACAGGCCAGCTTCTCTGGGCCAGCTGCATGCACGTGTGCACATGCTCGCATGAACAGGTATGTAGCACACACAAGCACGCTTGCACCCGTGTGGAGGCTGCTTCTTTGAGGAGTAAACAGGCTATCCCCAGAAGCGGAGGCCAGTGTTGTGGGCTTGGGTGTGACTGCGTGGGTGATGATGCGTATGACTGTATGTGACAGTGTGATCCTGTGTATGATTAAAGGGTAACACTGTGTGACTACGTTCCTCATGCCATGACCAAGTGTGACTGCATATAACTGTGGCATTGTGAGTGGCAGCGGCACTGTGTGGCGGTGTACTTAACTGTGGGACACTGTGTTATTATGTGTGTGACTGTAGATGTGACAATATATACAGTGTGATGGCCAGTAGAGGTGCCAGAATGCTAGCCTCAAGATGGATGGCAGAGATGCCGCCCAGGGGCCTGAGAGGCTGTGGCTCTCATGCTGGCAGGACAGGCAGTGTGCCCCGCACTGGCTGCTCCTCCCTGTTCCAGGACTGCCTGCTGGGTCTCACGAGCTGGGCCTGGGCCAGCTGATGGGCTTCGGGGCAGAAAGTATGACTGGGAAAACAGAAAGCAAGGCTTTGGGGTGATCATGTCACTCCCTGGGGTGGGACTCACTCAGTACTGGAGTGTGTGTTGTGCCAAGGACAAACAGAGATAAACAAGTGGGGCTTAGGTAACTGGGACCTTGGGGTTTCCCCGGCAAGCCCTGGCTTGCCCACCCAAAGCCAGCACCCCAAGAAGTACCTGGAGTAGAATGGGTGGGGCAGGAGCCTGACTTGAGCTGCAGTACCCCAGGCATGAGGAACTAGGATACCCACTCCCAGGTGACCTGAAAGAAGTCCCGTAGTCATGCTAGAGCAGGAATCAGGACCACAGTGGTGGCTTAGTGGTGCCAACCCCACAAGATGCTAACCCTCGGCTACTGTGCCTGAGGACTCCAGGATAAGCAATTACTTCGGCTGACTTTGCCCAGGACCAACAAAGTGCAGGACTGAGAACTCAATCCTGGTCACTCCCTGTGCCCACAACTCCAAGGTTCCTCTTTTGTATCCCTGACTATGATATCATGTGACCTCTTCTTGGCCAGTGTCCTCTCAGGAATACCACCCATGCTATCGCTATGTCTAGAGTCACAAGGGCCTGTGTCTTAGCTTCATTTCCAGTTACTGTGACAAAACATCCTGCCGAAACAACATAGTGGAGAAAGGGTCTTTTTCAACAGTGGAGAAGCAACAACAGCAGCAGCAACAACAGCAGCAGCAGCAGCAGCTTGAGCACGCTGGCCCTATTGCACCGTACTCAGAAACAGGGAAAGGAATGCATGCAATACTTTCTGCTCAGCTTGCTTTATCGTACCCAAACTCAGGGAATGGTCCCACCCACCGTGGGTGGGTGTTCCCACCTCAATTAGTGTTATCAAGATAATCCCCAAAGACAAACTCACATAGACTGTCTTTCATTGAGACCCTTCCCAAGTGATTCTAGATTGAAGTTGACAAAATTAACAGTTACAAACTACAGTTTTGGGGATAGGGTGGCTGGAGCCACTGAATATACCAGGCTGCTTGCTTCAGGGATAAATCCTTGTTGTGTCCCAGCTAGGGGCACCTGGTCTCTGTAAACTGATGGGGAGAGGGGAACACAGGGAATGGGGAAGGAGAGAGAGAGAGAGAGACAGAGACAGAGACAGAGAGAGAGACAGAGAGAGAGAACTGAGAACCTAGGGTGCCACCTGGAGGAGACTTGTGGTGCCGCAAGTACAGGAGTAGCCGAGGAGGCGGTGGAGCTGCTAGTATCCCACGGACAAACCTGGCATTGTTGTGCACACCCTCCTTTAATCCCAGCACTCTGGCAGCAGAGGCAAGTGGGTTTCTGTGAGTTTGAGGCCCGCCTAATCTACAGAGCAAGTTCTAGAACTGCCAGAGTTACATAATAAAGAGACCCTTTCTCAAAAAAAAAAAAATGTTGTGGACAGATGAAGAATCAAGGCCCCCTGCTACAGTAACCCTCCCCCAGATTTACCAGTATCTTTGGATAGAAAATTCATTGCAAGACCTGGCATGATTCCTGGGGCAGCTGGGGTATTCTTTGGAGAGGACTCTAGCTTTCATGATCTAGAAATCATGAAATTTTTAGATTTCTAGATCTAGCTTTCATTCTCTACCTTGGTCTCAGGGTCTCTTCCCCAGGAACCTTACAGAGCATATCCAGACCCTGAGAGGTTATTGTTTGTTTATTTGCATTTGTTTGTTTTGAGACAGGGTCTCCTAGCTGTTCTGGAATTCGTTATGTGGGCCAAGCTGTTTTCAAATTCACAGAGACCCATTTGCCTCTGCCTCCCAAGTGCTTAAAGGCAGGCAGTTGAACCCTGAGATCCTTAGAGTTTAAGAGTCATTAAGGTTGTTCTTCTGGACCCAAATAAAGAAGTTCTTGAAGGGCAGCTGAGGCCTTCACCTCCCACCCCTGCAAGAGAGACGCCTGGAGGTCAGCCTGCACTGCCAGCTCAAAAGCCCCAGGAAGTGATCGCAGACCCCAGGTTTTCCCTTTGCTCTCAGTGGTTGTAATGGAAATACCCAATTTCATCCCCACTTCAGAGAAACTAGAGACTTTTTGGTGAGGTAGCAGGAACCAGCTAGTGTCACTTCCCACTTGGTGGACATGTCTCCCATGAACTTAGGGCCAGCGCTAAGCCCATGAAAGGCTAGGTATAGAGAGAAGCTAAGTGGAGCCACAGAACCCAGTCCTTGTTGTGTTTGCTTTTTAAATTTCACTTTATAAACCAGGAGATTGTGGCGCATGCCTTTAATCCCAGCACTTGGGAGGCAGAGGCTGGCGGATCTCTGTGAGTTCGAGGTCAGCCTGGTTTACAAGAGCTAGTGCCAGGACAGGCTCCAAAGCTACAGAAAAACCCTGTCTCAGAAAAAAAAATCATTTTATAGTTGTTCCTGCTATGCAATAAAAGAAATATGAAAAATGCCAGAACAAATTAAGTACCCATAAGAAAGGATTCCCTCAGGCTGAGCAGTGGAGACACGTGCCTTTAATCCCAGTGCTCAGGAGGCAGAGGCTGGCAGATTTTTTGTGAGTTCAAGGCCAAAAAACTACAGAAAAACCCTGTCTCAAACAAAGAAAAAGAAAAAGGAAGGATTCACTCCTGATGTGGTGGTACACACTTGTAATCCTAGAGTTTTTGTTTGTTTGTTGTTGTTTTAATATGGCCTCACGTAAACCAGACTAGTCTTGAACTTATAGAGATCCTCTCGCCTTTGCTCCTGAGTGCTAGAATTAAAGGGATAGGCCACAACACCAAGTGTTTTTTTGTTTTGTTTTTGTTTTTCGAGACAGGGTTCCTCTGTGTAGCAGTTCTGGCTCTTCTGGCATTTACTACGTAGGCCAGGCTGACCTCGAACTCACAGAGATCTGCCCGCCTAAGTCTCCCAAATGCTGGGATTAAAAGCATTTGTTGTTTTTTGGGAGGGTCTTGTTATACAGCCCAGACTGGCCTCAAACTTGAAGCAACCCTCTTCAGATGGCCTCAACCTTGCGGCCCTGATCCGCCACTTGGATGTTGAGATTATAGTCTTGAGCCCTCAGGCCTGCCTCAGAGGACAGTTTTAGGAAGAACACTTCACTGTGCCACTTCTTAGCTATTGTCACCTCTGAAACTTTGTCCTCCTGCGTCTGCCCTTTCGTTGCAGTGCGCTCTAGGGGGTCAGCACTCACTAAACGTCTTTACGCAAAGAAAGAAAACTAAACCGGTGGAATCCTCTCTTGGAGGACTTAGCACACTCCCTGCAAAGAGAGTGGTTTTCAGGACATCGGGGCTACACCCAGAAAAGGAGTGTGTGCCTAGGAACCATTCCTACCCGCTCTCCTCCCCCGCCCCACCAGGCGGTCACATGATGACTGTGACCACGCCCACAGAGCTAGAGTTGAGATTCTGATGGGTCAGACCACTGACCAGGACCAAATGCTCCGTCAGCTATGTGAACCTAACCCCTCTTTTGTTTCCCTTCTCTGTAACATCTTAGTTTCCACTTGTTCCTTGAAGATGGACCCGGGTCACTGAACCCCGTATCTCTTCTTCCCAACACGTCCACTCTGCTGAGACCTCTTTTCTGCGTCCTTCTCCACTACTGAGTTCTTTGACTGGCACACCGGGGAAGTACTTAAGCCTGTTCCAGTTGCTTTTGTCCAGTAACTATTAACACTCAAGGGCCGGGCGGTGGTGGCGCACGCCTTTAATCCCAGCACTCGGGAGGCAGAGGCAGGTGGATCTCTGGGAGTTCGAGGCCAGCCTGGTCTACAAGAGCTAGTTCCAGGACTGGAACCAAAAAGCTGCGGAGAAACCCTGTCTCGAAAATTAAAAAAAAACAAACAAACAAAAAAAAAAAAACACTCAAGGACACACAGGGATGGAAGTGACCTGCTGTTAGTCCCTTCATGCCTGGTCAGGTCTGCGGAGGCCGGAAGCCCAGCTGAGCAGTTTCCTCATTTGCAAATGAAAAACACTGGCTCCCCGGGGTGATACTGCAGGGTGTGACTCTGACTGACAGACTGGAAGTGGTTAAGACCCTTGCTGCTGCTGTTCAGCAAGATCAGCTGCCTTCCGTCTCCGGATGACCCCACCTGGCCAATCTAGGGATCTCTTTTCCTTCCGTGAAGTTTGGCATGCACAATGAGAAAGTCTCATTTTCCTCATTTTTCTTTTAAGTTCTTCCCCTTCTTGGCTAGAAAGGACTCAGGCTTACGTTGATGTTCACATCAACCATTTGCAAGGTCTCCTGGGGAGGGCAGCTGGGATGGGGAGCCCCTCTGATGTGTACAAAGCTAAAGACATCTGTGCTGGGCCTGCTCATGAGAGGCCTCTGGCACTTCCTGATAACAGAGAAGCCTAGGCGTGAGTTCCAACAGAAGACAGGAGTACTTTAAAGGGTGGGGCTGACTGGGAGTGTGGTCAGCAGGTGCAGGGTGCACACAGTGGACCTTCTCAGCTAAGAGAGGGTGGTACGGCGCCACAGTGCTCTCTAGTCACCGGAGCTGAAGAGATGGATGAGCAGTTACAGCCTCACGCTGCACTTGCGGAGGACCCAAGTTGAATTTCTATGATCCACAGCTGCTTATAACTCCAAAGGATCCGACACTCTCCTCTACACTCCTCAAATACATAGTTAAAAATAAGAATTTTAAAACTCAGCCGGGCGGTGGTGGTTCATGCCTTTAATTCCAGCACTCGGGAGGCAGAGGCAGAAGGATCTCTGTGAGTTTTAGGCTAGTCTGGTCTATAAGAGCTAGTTCCAGGTCAGGCAACAAAGTGACACAGAGAAACCCTGTCTCGAAAAACAAACAAACAAACAAAAAAATTTTTTTAACTCACTTGATTTGGCTGTGATATCATGTTGAAAAAAACGACATCATTTAAAACCTGGAAGTTTCATTTCAGCTGCTTTAGGTCAAGCCAGAGATTATACCAGAAGACTTAACAATAGATGAAGGAAATCAGAAGTAGGTGTTATGGGCAAATAGGAGAGGATCCTATGCCATAGTGGACAATTTGTTTGAAGTGAAGGATGCGATGTGTATGGTGTATACTGTGGTGGGGGGGGACCATGACCCAGAGTACTCCTGGGGGTTCTGATGCTCAGAGTGTCTGGGAATGTCTCTCTTCCTCCATGCTGTTGTTCAAAGGTCTGGGCCACATCTCTCCGTGGTAAACTCAAAGTGATTGGCAGCAGGACCTATCAGGACTCCCCTGTAGTGGGCACCATGAAAGGCAGGTCACGTGTCTAGGAAATAAGTGGAGGGGCTGAAGAGATGGCTTAATCAGTGAAGTGTGTGCCACACAAGCACAAGGACCCGAAGTTGGATCCCCAGCACCTACAGAAAAGCCCAGCGTAGCGGTACATGCCTGTTATCTCAGCTCTTGAAGGCAGGGCTGGGTTCAGGATGAGCAGACAACAGAGGATTTCTGGAGTTAGCTGCCACAGTCAGCCTAGAGTCATTCCCGGTTCAGCTGGTTAAGGGGACAAGGGCAGGGTTTGGTGGGACCTAAAGTGTTGACGCCTCCCTACCATGGGGAAGCTTAGCTCTTTTCCAAGAGACTCCCAGGTTCCAGGAATCGATGGAAGTGACCATGCTGAGCTGGTGTCCTAGGACTGGATATGCTTTGAGTTTGGTGTCCAGATCCATGAGGACAGAAAAATGTCAACCAAACATGCAGGCTGACATATGTTTTTTTTTTGTTGTTGTTGTTGTTGATTTTTGTTTTTCGAGACAGGGTTTCTTTGTGGTTTTGGAGCCTGTCCTGGAACTAGCTCTTGTAGACCAGGCTGGCCTTGAACTCACAGAGATCCACCTGCCTCTGCCTCCTGAGTGCTGGGAATAAAGGCGTGCGCCACCACCGCCCGGCCCAGGCCGACGTACATTATACACGAGTGTATACGTGTGATGTGTACACATGCGAAGAGGGGTATGTCCAGACACATGTATGTTGTGTGTTCCTGGGGGTGGCATGCCCATGCGTTTGTGTTCAGGATACCCAGCTCAGGTGCAGGCTTCTGGCTTCCAGCCAGTTGTACCAGGGTCCCCTGCGGTGGGCAGTCAGGTGAGCACGCTGGACAAAGCAATCCCAGTTCTTCTAGGGTGGAACTTGGAGAACTGTTTGCTTCGTGGCCTTGGAGGGCCAGCAGGAGTTCCCACAGCCAGAGTTTTTCTGATTTGTTGGTGTGGGCAGGGGAGAAGGAAAGAAACATCAAGAAGTTGAGATTATTTCCCTAGAGGGAGTGACAGGCTTCAGCCTTGAAATGAAGCCCTGGGGCAGGGACCAGCTCCACCCAAAGCCCAGGGCCATCTGTGCTACCCCCACTCCCACCTCCAGGGCCAGGAGTAGCCTCGGCAGTACTAGCCACAAACCCTCTCAAACCCTGAGGACTTCCCATATCACCCCGTCTTTCCCCGCTGAGGGTGCAGACCAAGATCTAGCTCCTGGCCTCAAATCCACATTCTCTGTATAAACTGGATTAAGGTGAAAATCCAGAACACCCAGTTGAACTCAAAGTTCAGATGAAAGGGTAATTTTTGGTTTGGGTATCCTAGAATGGGAAGTATTTATGTTAAGAAATTGTCCATATCTCTTTCCAGCCTCAGGCCTAGGCCGTGATGGTGTGGCTAACTGGGGAGGTCAGGATTATTAGTAAATACAGAAGCAGCGGGGCCAGAGGGCTCCGTTAAGAGAACCTGCTGCTCTCGGGCTTGACTCTCAGCACCCACATGGTGGTTCACAACCATCTGTAACTCCAGTTCCAGGAGATCCAGCACCTTCTTCTGACCTCCGTGGGCACCAGGAATGCACGTGGGGCGCATATATATATGTGTGTGTATATATATATATATATATATATATATATATATATATATATACACACACACACAGAGAGAGAGAGAGAGAGAGAGAGAGAGAGAGAGAATAAAATTGTCTTAAAAATGGGACCATTTGGGAGCTGGAGAGATGGCTCAGAGGTTAAGAGCACTAGCTGCTCTTCCGGAGGTCCTGAGTTCAATTCCCGGCAACCACATGGTGGCTCACAACCATCTGTAATACCTGGAAATATATAATAAATAAATAATTTTAAAAAAATAGGACCATTTGCCAAGCGGTGGTGCCGCACACCTTTAATCCCAGCACCCGGGAGGCAGAGGCAGGCGGATATCTGTGAGTTCGAGGCCAGCCTGGTCTACAAGAGCTAGTTCCAGGACAGGAACCAAACGCTACAGAGAAACCCTGTCTCGAAAATAAAAAACAAAAACAAACAAACAAACAAATAAATAAGGGACCATTTATGGTGTGTTCCTCCGGGAAATGGTGGACTGAAATCAGCCAGCACACCCCGTGCACTGGCTTCTTCTGTGCCATTAGCACCTGGCACTGTGGCTCCTGAATGAGTGGCTGGCGGGGCTTGGCCTACACTACTTCTGCTTCTCTAGTCAAGTTTGCAGACAGAAGTCTGAAAGAATTGAAAGACCAGGGGAAGTGCTACCATTTGACACATCTCGGTCCACAATACGTGGGCCAAATTACATAATAAAAAAAGAAAAAGGGAAAAAACCCAAAAGACTCCTCTGTGTTTTCTGAGATTCAAATCTGACCACAGCTCCCAAACGTGTCCCAGGCTTGTGTGTGTGCTCACATGCACTTGCACCGGTGGGCACACATTTGAGGATGTTGGGTATCTTCCTCTATCACTCTCTGCCTTGTTCCCGGAGATGATCTCTTACAGAACCAGAAGTTAGGCAGGTTTCCCTTAGGCTGGCTGGCCAGAGAGTTTCCTGGGTCTGCCTGTCTCTGCCAGTGCCAGGGTTCCAAGGACATACACCCATGCCTGGCTTTTTTTCAACAGATACTGAGGATTTGAACTCAGGTCCTCCTGCTTCTGAGGCAGGTGCTTTGACCCACCGAGCCTTCTCCCAAATCTGGCTCGTGTCTATTCGGTAAGGCCTTATGGGATTATTAAATTGTCTCAGAATGGGGACACCTCCACCACCTCGCTGGGCAGTTTTCATTGCATTTCTACTATTTTGTGACCTGTTTACAGCTGGTGTGACTCACAAACCCCTCATGACTGGGGCTCAGTGGTAGGATGTTTGCCTCGCATGTGTGCCGGCCCTAGGTTCAATCCCTTGTACCGCCCAAACAAGCAAACCTCTCAGGTTCACTGTCCTGGGGTTTGACAAATGCTTTCAGCTGTGAGCGTCGCCTCTTGGGACACAGCATCCTGGCAGCCTATCGTTATGACACATGCAGCTTCTACCTACTGGTCCCCTCTTCGTGGCTCTCACCCTTCCTGTGGTCCGAGGAGTGGGGTCCAGCTGGGGATCATCCCTGCTCCACTCTTGGGAGACCAGCGACTTCAAGTTCTCTTGTCGTGAGCATACATCTTGTGCAAAAATTGCCCAGCCAGGGCTGGAGAGATGGCTCAGTGGTTAAGAGCACTGCCTGCTCTTCCAAAGGTCCTGAGTTCAATTCCTGGCAACCACATGGTGGCTCACAACCATCTGTAATGAGGTCTGTTGCCCTCTTCTGGCCTGCAGACATACAGACAGAATATTGTATACATAATAAATAAATATCTTTAAAAAAATTGCCCAGCCATTGGGTGCAGCAAGTTTATAAAACTCCCAGGGGCTTGTGCCATTTCCACACTTATTCTGGTGGATGGGTACCCTGAGGCCAGAAGAAATGGCTGAGCGGCATGGCTGTGGTGAGCTACTGTTTTGGGTACCGCTGGCAGCCAGCCTGGTCTGTCCTAGACTTGATACGTGGTTATTCCCAGAATATTACTAGTCACAAGGAGGGAAGAGAGGCGAGCTGGGATGCAGGGCATACTGGTATGTGGTTATGTTGGGGTACAGGAAATGTTGGGCTATAGGACATGCTACATACAGTGTGAGGCCTACCTGGGTGTGGGGCATCCTGATGTGTGAGACATGTTTGGCCGTGGTGCCTATGGTTTTTGGGGCATACCGAAGTGTGGGAATGTTGGGCTGTAGTACACGGAGGGATACGCGGCATGTTGGACCATGAAGCATACTTGAATTTGGGGAATGTGGGCTGTGCAGTATACTGGGGTGTGGGGTTTGTTGAGCCATAGGGCATACTGGGTTAGGGGTCATGTTGGTTTGCCAGACATGCTAGGGCACAAGGCATGTCGGAGTAGCAGAGAGACTGGAGGAGGAGCTCAGCCTTACACAGTGCAGGGACTGAGGTCTTCATCAAGGCAGGCTGGCAGGCCCTTTCCTTGGGGGAGGGGAGAACTGCAGCCAGGGAGTCCAACAAAGTTGAGGGTGGACTGCCTTGGAGACCGTAGCCTGGTGCTACGTGAGGACAGCTGCAGCTCTCCTCTATCCCCCCCCCCCCCGCCTGCCCCCAGCTCTGAAGGGCACGGGATGAAAGGAGTGAGTGAGGCGGCCTGAAGGCCACGGCTTATCGTCGGAGTTCCGTGCCAAGCACGTCCTCCTGATGCACAAGGATACTTTCTGTCTCCTAAGCAGAGGGAGGCAACCTCGTGCGCTAGCACAGGGGCCACTGCTGGGGGCTACGCGGTTGGTGCCCTTGGCAGCAGGGATCTTCTGATGCGAGCACTGCGGGGGGGGGGGTCTTCCTGGGGCTGGAATCAGGCTGCAACCCCCCAGCCTTACCAGGTGCTGAAAGGATACCCATGGAGAACTCACCATGAGGGATGGGAAGAGGGTCCACGTCAAGCTAGAGTGCCCCCTTCTGCCTTCAGGCCCTCTCTCCCTGTCATTGCAGATCTCAGGCTCAGGCCCAGGGGCAGGTGGGAGCCTGGCTCTGCAGGCAGTGGGGCTGCCCTAGAGGCTCCCGGCATCCTGTTAACAGGTTTAGAGTTCATTCAAGGTATTGGAGTGACATGAAGGAACTTGGCAAAGGGGTACCTGTGGGTAAACCTGATGGATAGCCAGTCTTTGAAAGGGGCTGAGACCCCAGGGGTCACATACAGGACCTTCTGTAAGTTATGCCCAAGAAGGCCAGGCTCAAGCTAAAGTCTTCTTTATCCTTAACTTCTTGGCTCCCAATGAAATCAGCACAGCAACCCAAGAGGGGTCTCTGAAACATGGGTCACTTAGCCTCCACAATGTTTGTGACTCCCTGTGGCCCATGGGAAACATAGTGGGCCACTACCTAGCCAACCCCCATCCTCTGCAAGTCCAGCTGTGGGGCCAGGCCAAGAGAAGGACAGTACCTCATATACTTTTAGAGGGACATCTGTTCCCATACTGGGCCACAGTCCAGCTCTCCTGTCGTGAGGTCCTCTGGTCTTTTTCAGGGCCTTTCCGTTACCAAGTGTTGGCTTTATAATCTGGAAGAGGGGAGAAGACGGAGAAAAGCAACGCATGCAGCAGCGTTAGAGGGTGTCCGAGACTCGCCTCACGTGTTACCTCATCTGTCTCTCCCCCTCTCTCAGTCTCTGTCACTAAAAGTCTCAGCCCCCTCCCCTCATCTCTCCTTTTCCCTCCTCTTCTCTCTTCCAACCCAAATGTGAGGATGAGGACACAGCCCGTAGCTGCAGCTGCAGAAGGGAGACAGCGGAGGCCCCTTTCATGACGTTATGCTGGAAGGCAGTAGACAAGGATGGGCTCTCTGTTCAGGCCCTTCGGACTCAGGTTCAGAAGACTGGTTCTGAGTGCCCTCTTTTAGGCCCATGATAATTTGAAAGTGGTTCTCTTACCTACTAGTGTCCCTGAGAACACTTCCTCCAACTAAGGAGCCCAGAAATGTGTCTGAAACCAGGCACGGTGGAACACGCCTTTAATCCCAGCCCTCAGGAGGCAGAGGCAGGTGGATCTCTGTGAGTTCGAGGCCAGCCTGTTCTACACAGAGTGAGTCCTGAGACAGCTAGAACTATAGAGAGAGGAAAACAAAACCGTGGGTCTGTATACACCATGTGTGTGTGAATGTGAGCATGTCTGAACTCTTGAGGTTGTACCCCCTTCTCTTGAGGTGAAATAGCTCTCCACTAGGACAGGGTCCACAGGCCTTTATAGCCTAGGTCTCATGGGGTTCAGTCTGCAGGTCCTGTCACCCCTAGATCCCCAAGAGCTCCTTAAGTCCCAGCCTCTATGCCAGCCCAGCACCTGCAGTTCTCAAGTACTCTGCTGTGTCCTACCATGTAGGGATCCGAGGCCTTTCTCAGGAAGGCTCTGGGCTATTGGTCCTCCCTGAATTTCCTTGCATGTGCCCATCACTGCGAGTCCTGTCCTTGTCCACTGCTCTCAGAATCTCTGTCAGACCCTGCTCTCTGCCCAGGTGAGCGAGGACTACCCAGGGGCTGCTGGGAGGCACATCTGCCTCATGGTTACAGATGCAGCCTTAGGCCTGGTTAACCTCAGACAAAGCAGTGTGGCTTCCCTCTGAATATTATGGGCACTTGCCATGTGGATTTGGTTATCCCCAGCCCTGACAAGCACTGACCAGTTGATGCTCACACACTGTGAGAACTGAGCTGCCCAGCCTGGACAAAGAGTGATGTGTATGCCTGGATGTCTGTTGTACTTGGTCTCTGATTCTGTCGATCAGGACTGGAGCTTGAGGCCAACACAGACCCAGGAATGGAAGCACAGAGACCTTGGCTTTGCTCCCCAGCAGCCTCTGACTGCCCACACCTTGGGAGAAGCCCAGCCAGGGCTAGTCCATGAGATGCTATGGAATGGCCCTTTCCTGAGGTCTCTCTGTGGGTGTCCTTGGTCCTTCACTGTCTCTGAAGAGCCTTCTTTATGTGGTCATGCTTTCTTGCTCCTGAAATCTTGTAGCAATGTCCTCCATACCCACCTGGGGATTCTGGGAAAATGACAAGGCTCAGGTCAGCTCTGTAACAGAGAACCTTCCCTGGGCCGTGGGGCTACCTCTGGTCAGCACCCATTTGACCCTCTGTACAGAAGCCACCAGAGGTTCAGAAGAGGACTTTCCAGGGGCAGAGGTCTGCGTCTCAGTGCCCAGCTAAGTAGAGGACAGTTATGAGACACTGTCTGATAGACCTCAAGCCTGGTACCTAGCAAAGTCCAACCTCAGAGCTGCAGATGTACCTAGAGACACAGTTATCACTGAGCCGGGCAGGTCCAGGACAGGAGGAGGAGTGCTCTTCCCCCTAGACAAGTAGTCTCCTCAGTATCCATTTCCCAGGCCCCTGACGCAAGCAAGAGATAAAGTGTTGAGGGGCAGCTGGCCAGGACTGGCCCTGTTCCAGTTCCTGGGCCGGCAGCCCCCTACCCTGGGGGCCCCACTGCCAAAAGACCTGCTTGTTCATAGCAGGTCTTTGTGCCCCGGCCTCGCACGTGCGGGGGTGGGACACGGTCCTTGGCACGGAACAGCTCTCTGACCACATGGGACTGCTGTAGTCAAGGTCTCAGCCGTGCATAAATGGAGAGCCCCCGTAGCAGGGAGTAGGACTCCACCGAGCAGCAGCCAAGTCCTCCACTCCACCACTCTTCCAAAGCTCTGCCTGACTCTCAGGCCACCAAGGACCCTGTGCCCCGGCAGTCTGGACCTAGGTAAGACCCGTTTGCCTCTGGGGACACAACCTGGGCTTAGCTGGGCTCCTTTATTATACCCACAGGATGGCAGCGTCTGCTGACCCTGGCCTCAGTCCTAATCTATTTCTGGTTGTCTTTTGCAGGAGACCGGCCCTTCTGGTGGTTGCTGCTCGCTACCTGCAAGTATGAAAGAATTGCCAGCACAGACTCGCTGGCTGTTCCTTTTTCCTATGCATATACTTCTTTGTGGATCTTGTCTAAAGAGGTATAGCGCATGGGAAAATGGAGCAGTGAGATCTTCCCCGCCAGAAGGATAGCCTTAGACCTGCTTCCTGACCAGGCGACTTCTGCTTCCCTCCTACTGGACCCGGGGCTGGGCGCTTTCCTGTCCGCTCCTGGGCACTGTAAGAGAAGAAGAGCCACACTGCCTTTCCTGTGTCTTCGAGGAAACAGCGCTGGCCCCACAAAAGCAGATCTCAGGGACCAGTCAAGTTTAAAATAGGAAGATTTGTGCTGGGTCGGGGAACTCTGGGGCAGATCCACCTGATCCCAGGTCTTACAGAAAGTGTTAGAACAGCAACCAAGGCAGATCTGTTTGAGGAGTTTGTGCTTTGGCAATCCTGGGGGCCTTAGAGGGGTGGGTGGGCTCGGGGCTTGATCTTGGAAATTTTCTTTACAGGTGTGAACTCAGTGTACGAACACGTTTTCACAGTAGTGGGTGAGCGTGGGTCTGATGTTGGAGGAGGTAAAGGGCTGGCTGAGGGTTCACTGGGCGCTGGGTCCAGTCTGCGCTATCACTTTAGTAGACTTTAAAAGGATGGTGTGGTTGGTTGTTTTGTTTTTTTTAGATGACGTTCAGGCTGAGGCTAGGTGCCACTCAGTGGCAGAATGCTTTCCATTGATGGGTGAAGAGGTCTTGGGTTCAATTTCCAGAACTGAGAGAAAATAAAAATCAGGAAAGCCGACAAAAATAAAACTTTTGGACCAAACTGCTCTGCTGCACTCTTCTTTCTTGCCATGACACTGGTGTGGGGGTGGGTGGGTGGGGTGTTCGCTGTAGGGAGCAACATCACCGGTGCCACACTGAAAGTATCTTATCGAGGAGGGAGGGCTGTCAGAGGTATCACATGGGGGTTTTACAGCTGGAGGTATCACAGCAAGGGATGGGCATTACAATACCACTTGGGTTTTGTCACATGGGAGTGTCACACTAGGGGAGGGACGTGAGGGGTATCACATAGGGAAGATGGACATTGGTAGTGTCATACTGGGGGAGTCACACTGGATGATGTCACATTGGTGTGAGGGATACTGGGAGTCCCGCATCACAGGATGCGGCATCAAGGGAACAGACTGGGAGATACGATCAAAATGTACAACCATGAGGAGATGGTTTCTCTGCTTCCGTAGTAGGGCCCTGGGGCTGGCACACGCTGCCTCACTCTTTAGAGGGCTGGACTCTAGGGAACTTGCTCAGTGAGGGAACAGGAATGGTAGAACCCGGGGTTGGAAAACTTGTTAGTCTAGGGCAGGGTTTTATGAAGGAGGAGCATAAGCCTCCATGAACTGCGCTGCTGAGTCCTCGAGGCCTTTGCAGCTTGAGTCACTGGTCCCAGAGGGTGTGGGCCCTTCATCCTGTTAGCCCATACTGGGCCTAGCAAGATACTGGCTCTGTCCAGCAGCACGGCCCACTATCCACCCCAGGCTGTGCCTCACCTGTCCCTTAACCTCTTCTAGATGTCACCACTGGGCATCTCCCTTCCCGGGCTACTGTCCTGAGTATGGGGAAGGGAAAGAGGAGAGGAAGTATTGAAGGGATTCCCAGGGGAAAGTTCCTTGCTTCTGTCCCCAGCCGCTAGCTATCCAGTAGGAGGAGAGATTGGGGGGTGGGAGGGGTAGGAGGGAGGAGTGTCAGCGGCTGCAGCAGGGTCTGGTAAGACAAGCCCTGAGTGTAATGACTATGGAAGGGGGAAGTGTCAGGTCCAGCCTGCCTATGGGAACACTGCAGATCTGGGGAAACCAAGAGCTCCATGGAGCAAAGAAAATGTGGCTCAAACCCCCGGGGCCACCAATGCCATAAAGTTCACGAGAGGGGCTCACAAGGGAAGAGCAGTGAGGCAGAAAACAGGCCAGAAGCCTATAGGAGTCACTTGTCCCAGCATGGTGGACTGGCCGGTGACTGCTTCTTTGTGGAGGCTGTGAAGAAAGCCACAGTCGCAAGAACCCAAGCTCTCTGCCTCACTGCTCTCTTGGAGCCTGCTGGGCCCAGAGGGATCAACTGTAGTTTCCGGGGCAGTCTGTTACAGGGAGAACAGCTAGCTCAAACTTATTGGTTCACGAGGTGCCCAATTTGCAAGTCCTTACCCACCGAGGGAAGGGATTAGGAGTTGTGGTGGCACTCAGGACTGAGTCCTTGGTTAGTACAATAAGCAAACTGTCAAATCATGGACAGCACCTTCACTGACCTGCAGACCTATCTATAATCAGCTAGCTCCAGCTCCCACAGTCCTCAGGGGCTTTGGTTAGACACTAATCATTGTACGTCTCGGGGTAGATTATATATAATCACGGGCTCACTGTAAACATTCCCACAGCGTGAACACCGAGAAGGGGAAGTCTAAGTGCTCCACAGTCCAAGGTTGGCTTTCTGAGAAGGCAGAACCTTAGAACAGGTTTCTATTTCCTCTTT
The DNA here is from genome assembly GCF_018167655.1 of Microtus oregoni. Taxonomy (NCBI): domain Eukaryota; kingdom Metazoa; phylum Chordata; class Mammalia; order Rodentia; family Cricetidae; genus Microtus; species Microtus oregoni. The sequence continues at coordinate 5,095,355 of NW_024543075.1, forward strand.
CACTATAACCTGTAGTGCATGTGGGCATGACTCAGGAAGGTCAACCTTATCTTCCTAAAGGCTGAGTGACTAAGCAGGGTCAGAGGAACAAGTGTCCCCTGCTGAGTGTTTCATGTTTCAGTAACTTACAGCCCAGCTGCCACTGTGCAGACCCTCAGTATCGGACAGGCAAGGGGAAGTTCACCTTAGACCAGTGCACATTATCACAAGTTGGTACCGCACCCCCCATGCCCTACAGGAAGCTGCTGGGCCACGGTCATTGTGCTCATGGCTGCCGATGCTACCAACCATGGCCACTGGCCAGGACCTCGCTAGAGGGCTTTCAGAGACTCAAGGCCAAGCTGAAAAACATATCACCCGCATTTCCTTCCACAGTTCTTTATTACCTGTGGGGCTGATAATTTTTATTTTTTTCAGTAGGAAAACCAGTTTTGCCAACACTTTTTATTGAGTAAATTATCCTTGTGGATTATGGTAAAAAGCTTCACACAGAGGGAGGTCTGGGAGTGCATACCTTTAATGCCAGCACTCGGAAGGCAGACAGGAGGACCTCTGAGTTCTAGGCTAGTCTGGTCTATACAGAAAGTTCCAGAACAGGCAGGAGTATAGAGAGATCCTGTCTCAAAAAGCAAGACCACACACACACACACACACACACACACACACACACGCACATGTATACACACACCTACTTTAAATATAACAAGCCCACACCTGGTTTTAGAATCTGTGTACTCACTTATCAATTACTTTACAAATTCACCCTTTCAGTGAAAGAATAGTTTTAAAACTTCTTCAGCTGAGCTGGACATGGTGGTTCATGCCTTTGATCTCAGTACTAAGTTTAAAGCTAGCCTGGTCTACAGTGTAAGTTTCAGGACAGCCAGGACTACAGAGGAAACTCTGTCTTGGAACAAAACAATAACACTGGTGCTGGAAAGATGGCTCAGTGGTTAGGAGCACTGGTTGTTCTTCCAGAGGACCCAAGTTCAGTTCCCAGCACCTACATAGTAGCTCACTGGTGTCTGTAACTCCAGTTTCAAGGGATTCAATACCCTTCCACGACAGAAAAAAATAAAATAAAATAAACTATTAAAAAAAAAAAACCCAAGGCTGGAGATATGGCTCAGTGTTTAAGAGTACTGCTAGCTTTTCCAAAGGACCCAGGTTCAATTCCCAGCACCCACATGGTGGCTCACAGCTGTCTGTAATTCCAGTTCCCAGCACCCACAAGGCGGCTCACAACCATCTGTAACTCCAGTTCCCAGCACCCACATGGCGGCTCACAACCATCTGTAACTCCAGTTCCCAGCACCCACATGGCGGCTCACAACTGTCTGTAACTCCAGTTCCCAGCACCCACATGGCGACTCACAACTGTCTGTAACTCTAGTTCCCAGCACCCACATGGCGACTCACAACTGTCTGTAACTCTAGTTCCCAGCACCCACATGGTGGCTCACAGCTGTCTGTAATTCCAGTTCCCAGCACCCACATGGTAGCTCACAACCATCTGTAACTCCAGTTCCCAGCACCCACATGGCGGCTCACAACCATCTGTAACTCCAGTTCCCAGCACCCACATGGCGGCTCACAACTGTCTGTAACTCCAGTTCCCAGCACCCACATGGCGGCTCACAACCATCTGTAACTCCAGTTCCCAGCACCCACATGGCGGCTCACAACCATCTGTAACTCCAGTTCCCAGCACCCACATGGCGGCTCACAACCATCTGTAACTCCAGTTCCAAGGGAGTCAGTGACTCATACAGACACACCTGCAGACAAAACACCAAAGCAAATGAAATAAAAACTGCACTCAGGAGGCAGAGACAGGTCGATCTCTGTGAGTCTGGGGATAGCCTGGTCTACAGAGTGAGTTCCAGGAGGGCCAGGGCTACACCTTGTGAGGTGTTGGGGGGGGGGATGATCAGTTAAAAAAATAAACAAACTTCTTCGGTCATAAATTCCCGAGTATTTTAGATAGGGCTGAGGTCCCATCCACGGAATGGGAGCTTTCATACCACGATATATAGGATGAGGCTACCATCCCAGAAATGTAAAAAATGAACATCTAAGCCGGGCGGTGGTGGCGCACGCCTTTAAACCCAGCACTTGGGAGGCAGAGGCAGGTAGACTTCTGTGAGTTCGAGACCAGCCTGAAGAGCTAGTTCCAGGACAGGCTCCAAAGCTACAGAGAAACCCTGTCTCAAAAAACAAAACAAGGGGCTGGAGAGATGGCTCAGTGGTTAAGAGCATTGCCTGCTCTTCCAAAGGTCCTGAGTTCAATTCCCAGCAACCACATGGTGGCTCACAACCATCTGTAAAGAGGTCTGGCGCCCACTTCTGGCCTTCAGGCATACACACAGACAGAATATTGTATATATAACAAATAAATATTTAAAAAAAAAAAAACAAAAAACAAAAAGAACATCTACCAGATCTATCGGACATGATTTGGATTTGTGAACTCTGCCAGTGGAAAGTCACAGAATAAAGTGCTTCTTCAAAAGACACACTTTGTCATGGGCATAGTGCACAAACCCCGGAGACCCACAGATAAAGCTGATCCCAGTGTGTGTACCTGGCTGCCAGGGTCTGGGAGGTGGGATGTACAGGCAGAGGCCTGGGGACTTGACCCACTTGACGGAACTCCCAGGAGTCAGGAGCATCATGAAAGCCTGGAGCCAGGGCAAGAGTGCTCACGGGTGTGGTAGCTGTGAGTCATGTTCCAGGGTGGGAGACAGGGAGAAAGTCATGGGGCATGCTGAAGTCCCCAGAAGGGTGCATTCAGAGGGGAGTCCTGAATTGGACTTTTGTTTCATTTGATGATTCTGAAACCATGTTTATCTGTAGAAATCAACAAGCCCAGAGTAGGAGTGAGAACCCAGCCCAGCTCAACCTGTTGGCCCACTCACCTGCACTTTTTACCCATCCTAGGGACCCTAGGAATGAATGGGGTTAAAAGACACCCTCTGGAGTACTAAGTCTGCACCGGGTGCTGTGGGGTGAGAGGCGATGGTGTAGGGCTCCTTGTTCAATCCTAGGGATGAGGAGGGAACACTGGGTCCACGGGCTTAAATACCGTGCACATAGGGCATATTTCCTAGTTCACAAGGGCTACCACGGCTTGGGGCCTGCAGGTGGTGAGCAGATAAAGGGGATGGAATGGCCCAAAGGCCAAATTCTCACCAGCTGCCCATCCCTGTTCCGGCATCACACGTACTAACAAACAGTCAGCCAGTGAGAAAGCTTGCGCGTGTGAAGCAGAGTCCAGAGATACTCAGCCCCGATGACCAAGGGACCCAAGGTTTCCTTTTGTTTTGTTCAGACAGTTTTGTTTAATGCATCCTACAGTGCTCTTCCTATGTCCACACGGACAAGGCTCAGAAACATCTGTAGTTAAGGTATACACTGCATGGGGTGGGGGTGGGGGGTGGGGAAGGAAGGGGTTGCATCCCCCCACTGATTCGGGAATGACTGCCCTGTGGCAATCACCCCCTTGTTTAACACATGAGCCAATCAGTGCAACTGTCGAAAAGGATGCTCCAAATCTACACAAGCTGCTAAGGAATGGAAGCCACCAAGGCAATACACAGTACAGAGAGTTCAGAGCTGGCACTGAAAAAATAAAGCCGCCCTCCATGACTTTTGCTGCTGCTAATGGCTCTGAGCTCTCTGGTGTTGGCCTCCTGCATGTCCCGTAGTCCATGTGGTTCCGAGCAACTCAAGTTTCGTCTGGAAGGTTGCTAGGGAAGATGGCTAAAGGGAAAACTAACATTTTACTGTTTCCCGGGTTTTTTGTTTTGTTTTTTGTTCGCTTGTTTGTTTTGTTTTTTTGAGACAGGGATTCTCTGTGTAGCCTTGACTGCCCTGAAACTCACTCTGTAGACCAGGCTGGCCTCAAACCTACAGTTCTGCCTGCCTCTGCCTCCCAACTGTTGGGCTTAAAGGTGTGCACCACCACCACCGGGCTATTTCCCGGTTTTTATTCTGGGCCTAGTAGAAGCTCAGTACTAAGTATTATAATCCTGAAGCAGCTACACTGTTGGGGGATGATGGGCATTCAGACTGGCCCTGAACTCAAGGTAATCCTTCTGCCTCGGCCTCCTGAAGGTTGGGATTCTAGGTGTACTCCTCTACAGGCGGCTCTAACCGCGTATTTTATGACATGATTCCAACATTTCTAAGTCATTTCATTTCTCAGGTTTGTGTGTTGGATTTTTGTTTGTTTTTGATTGATTACAGTGTTCTGCCTGCATGTACACCTGCAGGCCAGAAGAGGGCACCAGATCTCATTACAGACAGTTGTGAGTCACCATGTGGTTGCTAGAAATTGAACTCAGGACCTCTGGAAGAGCAGTCAGTGCTTTCAGCCCTTGAATTTTTTTTTTTTTTTTTGAGACAAGGTTTACCTGTATAACCCTGACTGTCCTGGAGCTTCCTCTGTAAACCAGACTGGCCTCGAACTCAGTTCTGTCTGCTTCTGCCTCCTAAGTGCTGGGATTAAAGGCATGCGCCACTACTGCCCAGCTTTTTAGATTTACTTATCTTATGTGCTTGAGTGTTTTGCCTGCATATATATATGCACCATATGAGTATCTATGGATGGTCACGAGCCAACTGCTGGGAACCAACCCAGGTCCTCCACAAGAAGAGAAGGTACTCTCAACCACAGAGTCATCTCTCCAGCCCCTTCATTTCATGTCTTTCTTTCCATTTTTTCTCTTTTCTTTTGTTTTGAAATAAAGTCTTGCTATGTAGCCCTAACTGGCTTTGGACTTTCTATGCAGACAAGGCTCTGAACTCACAGAAATATACCTGCCTCACACCTGAGTAGACAGGATTCGAGGCCTGCGCTACCACATTCAACCTCTTCCGCTTCCTGTGTAGGTTTATAGCCCACACTGTCTAAAGACTGGGATTCTAGGTGTGAACCACCTTCACGGTTTCCCACATATGTTCTACCTTTCCTGTTTTTAATTAATTAGTTAATTAACTAATTTTTGAGACAGGGCCTCACTGTGTAGTCTTGTCCAGTATGGAGCTTGCTATGAAGACCTGGCTTGGCTCAGACCCACAGATATACCTGCCTCTGTCCAATGCCCAGCCCTCTGTTGTTTTGATGTTTCCTAATTTTTTTATTCTTACGAGTGTTGGCACTCTGCCTTTTGTACAGCATTTTTTTTCCGATTTTTAAAAATTGTGTTATTTCCCGCCGGGCGGTGGTGGCGCACACCTTTAATCCCAGCACTCGGGAGGCAGAGGCAGGCGGATCTCTGTGAGTTCGAGGCCAGCCTGGTCTACAAGAGCTAGTTTAGTTCCAGGACAGGCTCCAAAACCACAGAGAAACCCTGTCTCGAAAAAAAAAAATCGCATTGTTTATTTATTTTGGGGGAGGAAGTGGCACATACCTGTAGAAGTCAGGGGACAACTGGAGGGAGGTGGTTCTCTCTTGCCACTAAGTGGGACCTAGGGTTGGAGGCAAGCCCTTTACCCACTGAGCCACCACACTAAGCAACTTCCAGCAGGGTGCACTAGCGCCACAGAGGTCACCTAGGCAGGAGTGCTGCCAGGGATTCTAAGCCTTCTTTTCCTAAGAAGCTGTCCTCAGAAACAGTAGACAGCCTACAAGGCCCTAGTCTGGACAAAATAGTGTCGCCCTAAAACTGCTACCATGAAGCCCCAGTTTCTACTATAGCTGCACCTCAAGATAGGGCCTTCAGGTGGTAATTAAGTTGAAAGACGTTTTGGGTCTGCTAGAATCAATTTAACCAGAGTCCTCACCAGAGGGAAACAGCTGGGCAACCAGAGAGAATCAAGGCCATAGAAGACACACAAAGAGCATCTGTCAGGCAGCCACAGAGCGGCCTTGGGGAACTAGGACTGTGTTGGAGACATCCAATCTATGGGTGTGGGGTTTTGTTTTGGGAACCCTGGCAACCAAAAACAGCTTTGTCTAGTTTTCTGGAATCACCTAGAAGGTCCAGGCTCAGAGCCGTCAGATAAAAAGAGACGTGAAAGCTGCGCTTTCAGGGAAACAACTAAAATAAGTCGACAACTGAAACTGGGAAAACGGGCGGGGGGGGGGGGCGGGGGGGGGCGGAGGCCCCGGGTGGGGGGGAATGGGGGCGTACACGACTCCCATAAAAACCCAAATACAAAGCCACACGCGGCTCATGTTTGGAACCCCAGCAGGCAGGACTTTTGAAGACGTTTCAAGCCAGGCGGGCTTAGGAGAGATACCTTGTTTCAAAAACACAAAAACAAAACAAAACAGAGCTGGCAGGATGGCTCTTTGCTGAACCAGCTTGATACATAAGTTTAGCAACCCGAGTTCCACCCTCAAACCCAAGAGGAGGTAACCTTGTCCATAAAGTTGTCTTCTGACTTCCACAGGGCGCTGTGCAGGGCAGATATTCTAGAACATACAGGTACATAGAAAATGTTTTTGTTTGAAGCTGGGGATGTAACTCGGTTGGCACAGGGTTTGTTTACCTAGCATACCTAAGTTTGATCCCCGGTGCCACACAAACCAGGCATCACACACACACACACCCCTGCCATCACAAACCAGGCATCACACACACACACACACACACACACACACACACACACACACACACACACACCCCTGCCATCTCTCCACGGTTCTGCCTGACCAACCTCCCAGAAGCAGAACCACGTACTTTCTCTTTTAAAGCTTTTAAGCCGGGTGGGGGTGGTTCCCTTCTTTCCGGGACCAATCTCCGGATTTAAGTCTCTCCACCCCCCTTCCCAATCGCTCCTGCAGGCAACTCTCTTCTGAGTAACCCGCGCTAGTCCCGGGTGTCTCCCCTTCACCTTCTTGCTCTTAAAGCCCTTCTAGAGAAAGCGCTACCCCGGTAGACGCCGTGCAGTCTCCAGGCCCAGGAACCAGCCCCAGCACTTCTCCAAAAACGGCGCATTGATTCCAGGGAGCCACAAGTTCAAGCGCTAACCAGGATCAAGAAGATCCGGAATTACAGCCTTCACACCAGGGGCCCTTGGCCCAGCCAGCCCACTCCTTCACTCACGTGACCAGCCCCGCCTTTCTACACTCTGCCCCCCCCCCCTGTCGCCCCCAGACTTTCTAACCCTTTCTTCCCCCATCTTTTCTCTACCGACCCTCTACCTCGTACCATCCCTCATTTCCTCCCTATTGGCCTTCTATGCTAATCACATCCCCACACTCATCCTTGTTGGCTCTCCAGACCCTCCTTATCCCTTGCCCCAAACCCGCATGCCTTTAGTGGAGAGCGGAAGGCTGAGTGTGGGGGATGCGTGGGCATCAATTATGTCCTAACTTGGCCAACCTTGGGAATGACCTCCTGGTAAATGGAAGTTTCTAGGTTCTCCGAAGGTTTAGTCCTCGTGCGCATCTAGGGAGAGGCTGTCTTCGGTTTGAACCTCTGAGCGCCTTTCGGGAGTAGCTGCTCCCAGGACAGAGTGCTTTTTCCTGTATGTTTAGGAAGGGGCTTGCTTCGGTTCAGCCCACCGCCAGTGGTTCACCACGGCTCTCAGGAGGGCTCGGTGAGAAGAGAATGCGGTGAAGCTGAGGCCCCCTCCTCACTAGGAAGCTTCGTGACGCGTGGGAAGGCCCGGTCCCAGAAGGAGTAGTAACTGAGGGGAAGGCTGCAGCTGCTGATTGAGCTTGTTATGAACGCTGTGGGCAGTCGGCCCCCTGCTGGTACTCAGAAGATTAGAGCGCCATCTCCCGGGAGGGGGCTCGTTTCCGCCTTGCAGCAGGCTTGGCCCGGCGTCACTAGCTTCACCAGTGCTAGGACAGAAGGCTTGGACCTTGCACAGAAAGCTCAGTCTTTGCTGGCCCGTCTTCCAAACAGCTCACCAACCCGTCTTAATGCTGGCGATTTAGAAGCCCTTAATGTCTCTTGCCGTGTGACCTTTGAGTGTGTGACTTCCAGGATGGCATGCTCATGACGCTCTTACCATACAGAGAACCCCTCCTCTCATGGGCAGTCCGTTAAGATGCCGTGTTCATAGCGTGACAGTAGCGTCACCTTGACTGGCTCTTGAGATGCTCCTCAAAGATAATAAATAGCAGGAGTGGGTGCTGGAGGTGAATTTGGTCCTTAAGGGTTGGGAGCTGCTCTGAGACAGATGACTGAGCAAAGAGCCCTGGCCAGTGCCTCTTTGTGCCAACTTTAGCCCCCCCCCCCCCCCCAGGGTTGTAACCTGTGCTGGAGGGAATAGAATTTTGTACTGGGACAAATTTAAATATAAAGTGCACCCAGCACAGATAGGAATAGAATTATGACCCCCGAGGCACTTGTGGCTGGTAGTGTCTTGAATTAAAGGAAATCAAAAATTCCGTTTAACATGGTTTGGTGGCGCATACCTGTAGTCCCAGCACTCAGGAGGCAGAGGCAGGCAGATCTCTGTGAGTTCAAGGACAGCCTAAGGTACACAGTAAGACCTTGTCTCAAATGAAATAAAATTCAGTTCTGTGGTTATACTGGCCAGATTCCAAGGGCTCAGGTGAGTTCTAGAACATTCTACAACCTCAGGAATACTGCTCAGCGAAGGGTACTGGGTCCACCAGGGCGATGAGAAAGTCATCAAGGACTGAGACAGCACATTTTTAAACACAAAAGTTCAAGACTTTGTACTGGAAATGAATGACAGAGATGATGTTAGTGCTTCCAGACCAGGAGAAAAGAGATCTGTTATTAAGAACTCACTTAAGTTGCCAGACATGGTAGCGCACTCCTTTAACCCCAGCACTCCAGAAACAGAGGTGGACAGATATCTGTGAGTTCGAGGTCTACAAAATAAATTTAAAGACAGTCAGGGCTGTTACACAGTGAAGCCCTGCCTTCAAAAAAAAAAAAAATTAAAAAAAGAAGTCACTTAAGCGTAGGTAGCATATCCCAGGATAGTCACATATGGTGCCAAGGGACACACTGCCTCAAGGTTGAGGGAGGGGCCTGTGCACTCAGGAAACTAGAGCAGCTAGCTATGGGCTGGGGGGGTACAGGAAGCACCACAGAGAAGCAAAAGCATAGGACCAGAGAGGAATACGGAGCTTGGGCCTCGTCAGATGCCTCAACAAGCCCCAGTTAAAAGCAGAACCTGCAGTGACAGCTATGTCGGCAACTGAACATTAGTGAGAAATGATACAACCAGTAAAGGGGGGGTTGATTAGTCACAGAGGAACCAATGAGAGTAAAACTCCCCTTTAGATTGGCATGGGCATCATAGAGAAGCAGGAGAATGGAATCATGTACCGCAGTTAGCTTGAACAGGAAGGAAGTAACTAGACTCTTCATTTAGCAGAAAACTCCCGTGGAAGAGCAACTGCTTACGTGTATGTGACTGGCTGAAATCAGGCAGCCCATCAAGGAAAAGAATTGTGATGCCCAAGGCCTGGGAATAGCCATGAGCTGGCATGGTTATTTTCTGTTACAAACAGAAGATGAAGCTAGATTTGCCAGGCATGGTGATGATGCTAAGAAATGTCAGGTGACCAAGAATCAGACAGCCCCGCAGTGGGCATCAGGTGAGCAAGACCAGCCAGTGACTGACTGGACAGCTTCAGGATGTTGGAGGAAGAGCTGTGGGGAAAAGGCAATCTTCGAACCTCCGAAGTCATACAAAGAGGGAGAGCTCAGGGTTTCCAAAACCCAAAGATGTGTTCTTTTCCGATAGGTCAATGTCTTGGTTAGTAAAGTCAATAGTCCCACGTCTGTGAAGGGATTTGAGTATTCTTAAGATAAAAACAATTTGCTGGGCATGGTGGTGCACACCTTTAATCTCAGTACTTGGTGATAGAGGCAAGAGGATCTCTGTAAATTTGAGGTCAACCTTGCCTGTAGAGAGAGTTCCACGATAGCTGGGGCTGTTACAGAGAAACCCCGTCTCAAAAAAAACCAATCAATCAAACAAACAAGTAAATACCCCCACCCCCACCACCACCAACAAAAACCCAGTTACTTGTGGGACATTGTTTACCTGACATAATCAGAGAAGCATGTGTAGATCAAGCACTAATTTAGAGAGACAAGAACCAGGAGATGGGGGATTATGAACTTGAAACTGGAAAGGATTTATTTATGCATTGGTGGTGTTAGGGCTGGAGCTGAGGGCTCAGTGCTTGCTTACAAGAGCTGTTCATCATTTACATTTGCTAAATTTTAAGAAGAATAGAGATAGGAACACAGTTCGATTATAGATCCTTACCCAACATGGACAAGGCCTTGCCTCTTATTTCCATCACAGCAAAAACAAAACAAAACAAAACTATCATAAAAGCCACAGAGCCACCTACTCTTGGGATAAAGAGCCCCAAACTGATAAGGTTGTTCGCATATAAATATTCATTTATCAACACTGTACTAAGCCACTCGAAGAGCTGACTTTACAGATCATATATTAGGCATAAATTTGAGGAAGCATCAGGATGCTGATTCCCTCACAGCATAGTTTCAGGTAGGATGGGAAGTCCACACAGGATGTCCAGTGAAGAAGCGGGAAGCTTGGTCCTCACAGTGGGGAGCTCATATACAAAACCTTTGTCTCAAGGACAGCCCAGTGGTAGGGGGCATTACCCAAAGGCCCACCGCAATTTCTTTTTTTTTTTTTTTTTTTTGGTTTTTCGAGACAGGGTTTCTCTGTGGCTTTGGAGCCTGTCCTGGCACTAGCTCTGTAGACCAGGGTGGTCTCGAACTCACAGAGATCCGCCTGCCTCTGCCTCCCGAGTGCTGGGATTAAAGGCGTGCGCCACCACCGCCCGGCTCCACCGCAATTTCTTACAGAAGCCTGCTCCCAGCTCAGGGTATCAGTAGTCAGGTACTCAATAACTGAGCTGGGAGACTGAGTTTCTGAGACCAGGCTCAGAAAATGGGAAGGCTGCCCATAGGAGCAGGTCTGTCTTGTAGAGACACCATACTGACAGGCTACAGCACAGAACTCTAAGCAGGAAGCACAGTCCACTGGGATGAGGGAGAAAACAAAACACTCACTCATGACAAGGGCATTTCCATAACTCCATCAGTTGTAAAACCAGGTGCAAACCTCACACCCAACGGGATGGGGACAATAAGTTTAAAGACTTAAGAAACCAGGCCAGTTGGTGGTGGTGGTGCACGCCTTTAATTCTAGCACGTGGGAGATAAAAACCGGCAGATCTCTGTGAGTTTGAGGCCAGCCTGTCTACAGACTGAGCTTCGGGACATCTAGGACTACACAGAGAAGCCCTCTCTCCAACAGAAAGAAAAAAGAAAATAAAATACTGGGCTGAGAGTGGCAATTCACAGCTTTAATATCAACACTCCAGAGGCAGGTAGCTCTCTGAGAGGTCAGCTTGGTGTACACCGGGAGCTCAAGGCCAGACAGGTTAACACAGTGAGATTCTGCTTCAAAACAAAAACCCAAAAACCCAGGTCAGGTCAGCTAAAGTATTAGTAACAAAACGCAAAACTTTTCATCTCTCTAAGGCCATTAAAAACAGACAAAACTTATTCCTCAAGTTTGAAGACAGAGTCAGTTCCTCGGTCTCCTCAGGCTCACAAGTAGCTAGCTCAGCCAGACCCTCAGGTGAGTCTACCTCAGGTCCAGGGAACAGCTTCTTCAGAACTAAGGTTAGTGTGGGTACACTTGCTGGTAAATACAATTAGATAGATAGATAGATAGATAGACAGACAGACAGATAGATATAGATAGATATATTTTATTATTTATCGAGACAGGGTTTCTCTGTGTAGTCCTGAACTCACTATTGACTGGCCTTGGACTCAAGAGATTCAATTCCCTCTACCTCCTGAGTGCTTGGATTAAAGACGTGGTCATCCCCGCCCCCCAACCCCCGCTAAGGGAAATACCATCTTTTAGAGTTGTAGAAGCACCTGGGCTGTACCTGAGGCCCCCACCTCCAGTGTCTACATCCTGTGGCTCTGCTGACCTCCCAGGTGTATGTCTGGGCTGGTAATTTGCAGGGTGAGAGCATCCTTAAAGATTCAGGGACTTTTTTGTTGTTTTTCATGGATTTTCTTTTTTTTTAATTAATTAAAGATTTCTGCCTCCTCCCCGCCACTGCCTCCCATTTCCCTCTCCCTCCCCCAATCAAGTCCTCCTCCCTCACCAGCTCGAAGAGCAATCAGGGTTCCCTGCCCTGTGGTTAGTCCAAGGACCACCCACCTCCTTCCAGGTCTAGTTAGGTGAGCATCCAAACAGCCTAGGCTCCCACAAAGCCAGTACGTGCAGTAGGATCAAAACCCAGTGCGAGTCCGGTTTTATCCCATGCTTTGTTTTTTGAGACAGGGTTTCTGTGGCTCTGACCTCCCACGTGTGTATGTGCTGGGGAGGTAATTTGAAGGGCTGAACATTTTTTGTTTTTCTGAGACAAGGTTTTTCCGTGTAGCCTTGGCTGTCCTAGAACTCACTCGGTAGGCCCCAGTGGTAGGATTAAAGGCGCGCACCACCACCGCCCGGCTGAGACTTTTTAATCTCAATATTGAGCGGGGTCCTCCCCAAATTGGTCTCTCACACGAGGAGGCCCAGTACCTGGCTGTAGATCCAAACCAACAGTCCGTGCATAAGGTCCATTCCCAGTCTTTCGAAGGGACTGAAGACCTTGGGACCACCTGAACAAACTCCTCAGGGCTTCCCTTCAGCAAGACTGCTGCAGTCCTGGGGCTCTCAGTGTGGCCGGATGGGCCCAGAATTTGTAAAACGGTAGCAGTCGGAGGAGGCATTGTCATGCTAGTGAAGCACTTGCAGCAACATCCTTTTCTAACTGCGGCCGAGCCCTCCCCCACTCGGACTCCGGTCCCGGAGGACCTAGGCATTTCAATTAAAATTAGAAAATTCTAGCCTAGAAGCTAGGCTGTGGGATGCAGGCCAAGCCGCCTCTCTTAAGGACCAGACACTGAGAATCTTCCCCCGGAGCTGTGCTCTTGACTATCGATCCCCGTTAACAAGGGCTGGAGTACAGCTTGTATTCAAACTGAGTTTGGCCCAAGAGAGGGTAGAATTGTAGGGACGTTCTACACGTCCAGCCTGCCCCCTCAGCTTCACTCGCTGCTGACCAGTGCTCCTGGTGGGCAGAGTCCCGCACCTTGAGAACACTGGTAACCCAAACGAGGAACAACTGTGCAGCACCCCACACAACCCTTCACCGAAACGCCTGCACGATTCTGGGGAGTGGGGCTGCTTAGCCTTTCCCTTAACTTCCTAGTACCCTCTTATCCGTAAGGGTCCATTCTTAGACGTGACAGTGAAACCCAGCCTCATTCACAGGATTAAGTACAAAACACAATCTTTATTTTAATAAGCTAGGTTAGGGTAGGGATACTAATTGGGGTCAAGATAGACTGGGGGTCGGCTCTGAAGGGGAGAACTGACAAGCTTTATTGGCGCAGGTCGCCAAGGATGCCCCGCTCGGAGGCTGCACTGCCCAGAATGAAGCCCACAGCCAGGGAAACTGTTTGGTCGAAGGAACCTCGCAGCTGCTCCACGTGCTGGTTCAGGGTCGCCAATTGGTCGCGCAGAGGGCCCAGAACTGTCGAGATGTCGCCCAAGTGCGTCAAGGCCTGCAGCAGAGCGCTGTTTAGAGACTGCGGTGCAACTTGCGGGACCGCACGATCCTGGGGAAGGCCAGGAGACTCATTTGGTTCCTCCGTATCATAGTTGAGGGTTGGTGGCGGGGAGGATCCGAGGGCCCGGCCGGGCTCAGCAGGCAGAGTGCCGAGGGCTGTAGGGACAGGGGAGCTAGTGATGCGGCGGGAATCTGCAGACTTCGTAGTGGAGGAACTGAACCTGAGCGCGGACGCGGGGTCCGCGTCTTCCGCAGTCACCTGCTGCGTAGCCCCTACGAGAGAAACGCGTGGTCCCGCTAGTGGTCCGTGTGTAACCTTACCACCGGGTTCCACCCCCACCCCCCACCCCCGCTAGAACCAGCCCATTCCAGCCCGCACCAGGTGCTCCTACCTGGCTCGACTGCTGTAGGTGCGGGCGCTAACACCGCGAGGGTCGAGCGGCCGCGGCGTTGGAGACGTCCAGGCCCCGCAGGGCGACGGCGGGTTCGCCGATGCCCATCGTCGCCCAGCAGCCCCATGAGCTGGCGGATCTGGTCGTCGTAGGGTCCGGACGGCTGGCCGTGGGCGTCTCGAAGTTTGTCCTTGAGAAACTTGTAGCGGCGGCGGCACTGAGCCGGAGTGCGCTTAACTTGCTGCCGGGCCAGCGCGGCCGACACGCGGCGGTAGGTGGGCAGAGCCTGCCGGCGGTCGAGCAGTAGTGAGCGCCACATGGCCGGCTGCAGCAGGGTGCCCAGAAGTAGCTCCGTCTCTCGGGCACTCCAGGGAGTGCGCTGCGCCGAGCCCGGGGACACGGGAGCCTTGGGAGAACCAGGCTCCGCCATCGCGCCCGGAGTAGGGGCGAAGGCATCAGACGTAGTCACCCGGACGTCCCCGGTCGGCCGCAGCTCGGCGTCGGGGCTAGCTGGCGACGGCGGTGAGAACGAGGTTAGCCGCCGGGGACGAAGCAGCATGCCGGAGGCAGAAGGTGCGCGTATTCTGAGGCTGTAGCCTCACTGAAGGAACGCTCCTCCGGAACCGCCCACACACGCGGTAAGGACCCCGCGCGCCGTCCTTTGCGTCTGGGGTGGGTCGATACGACCCTCCCATTATCCAGCCGCCCCGCCCTCCGCGTCCCGCCCCTCTTGCCCACCTTGTTCCGTTTTGGAGGTGCTTTTTTTAGTCCAGCCCTTTTCTAGCTCTTTCCTTCAGGGCCCTAGCCCCGACAACAAAGTTTTGCCCCATTACACTAAGCAGACCGTGTAAAACAAAACAAAACCAAAATCCAAACCAAAATAAAACAAAACCCACTTAAAAAAAAAGTTATAAAAAATCATTTAATGAACCGGAGGAAGTGGCCCACACCTTTAATCGCAACGCTGGGGAGGCAGAGGCAGGCTAATCTCTGTGAGTTCGAGGCCAGCTGGTCTACAAACTGAGTTCTGGGACAGCTATGGCTACATAAAGAAACCTTGTCTCGCCACCCCACCCCCTCAATGAAGAATCCAAAAAATATCTAATCTAGGTACAATATAATAAGACTGAGTGAGGAAGATAGCATGTTTTTATATTTGTTATGTCTGTTACTGCTCACAAACAGTTCACGAATACCTCTAGAAACACAAAACTTCTGCACCCTTTCTGTCTTTGTGCACAGGAACTGTTACTCATTCATATTATTAGTGTGACAGTGTTACCCTTCCTACTTTCATCTGGCCATGGGCTTTGGAAGATGAACATATTTTGTATCTAATTTACTAATCTAGCAAACAGTGGGGTGTTCATTACTGTAAGGAGGCCACTTGGATGCTAGATTTATAGAGATCAATGACCCACTGCTGGGATTGGAGTCCTAGTTCACAAACACTACAAGGAATCTCTTTAGTACAGTAAAATATATCTACTAATATCACTTCCCCTCCCCAAAGTTAGGATCAAGAAAAGGAAGCTGTGGGGTGGTGGTGCATGTTTTTAATCCCAGCATTCCTCACACTTGCAGTGGGGAGGCAGGAGGCTGATGGATCCCTGAGTCTTCAGAGTGAGTGGGTTCCAGTACATCTGGGGCTACACAGAGAAACCTTGTATCAATAAGACCAAACCAAACCAAAACAAAACAAAAGAACAGAACAGAAAAGGATGCTTAAAGTTAGTGTAGACGTTTTGACTGGCATAGTAAGACAAGAAAAAGAAATGTATAAAGATGGGAAATAATCCCTGGTGACCTGTGGGCTGGTTAGACAAGCCGTAGCTTTACAGACAGCAGTAGAGTCAGGAGGAAGTACCAGTCTTGTGCCCTACCTCTGGGATTTTACTAGTCTCCTGCTGCGGGACTGACTGCTACAACGCTTCGCTAAACTGTTTTATTATTCAGTGACTTGTGGTAAGGGCTTGAACAAAGACCAAGGATCACCAGTTGGGCTTCTCCTGACTCGGGCAGGCCAGGATGACCTCTAGCTGGCCATATCAATTCAAGTCAAGCCTAGCTGCCTGAGACAGCATTCTGAGCTATAGCTTATTGTTTTTCGGGTGTTCATCACCTGGTTCAAACCCCACCGGACTGGTACCTCCTGGCTCTAGGGTGAGGCAGCTGGTGGGGGGCCATCTTTGCCCATTCAACACACCAACTGTCCGTCTTGAGTTTACTCTCAGTATTGTGGTTTTAGGGTTGTTAAACTCCATCTTGTATTGGAGGCTTCCTTCAAGCACAGTACTCAGGACCAGACTCCAGGCTCAGCACAGGGAAGAGACCAGAGAGGTGGGAATCACTGAGTCTTGAAGGCCAATGACTGTCACCTTTTCCTCTGCATAATCGCCAGGCAGATCGCTCTGTCATCATTATGAAAACACCCCTAAGAACCTGCTAGTTTTCATTAACAGCAACAACAACAAAAATTCAGTAAGCACATTTAAGAACCCCTGGCCTTGCCGGGCGCGTTGGGTGGCTCACACCTTTAATCCCAGCACTTGGGAGGCAGAGGCAGGCGGATCTCTGTGAGTTCGAGACCAGCCTGGTCTACAAGAGCTAGTTCCAGGACAGGCTCCAAAAACCACAGAGAAACCCTGTCTCAAAAAAAGAAAAAAAAAAAAACAACAACCAACAAACAAAAAAAAAGAACCCCTGGCCTTAACACTGTCTCTTCACTGTGTCCTGAATGAGTACACTGAGCTACAAGCCACTCCCCACCCCTTGGTGTCTCTGAGACAGTGTGGGAGCTCAGGAGTGGTCCCAATGGGTGGTCAAGCAAACCAGCCAGCTCTGTCCTGTCCACAGGCTGATCACTAGACACTGGTTGAGGTAGACAGGTTACAGCAGGCACACCCCTCCCCCTCACTATAGGAAAATGAGCTGTGATCATCAGAAGTCTTGGTTTGGGGGAGGACAGCTGACTGAATCAGAGGTGAGTCTCACACCCCTGGTCCCTGTGATAGTGACGGTGTGAATGTCACCAAGAATGTGGTATGGTCTGGAAGTATGGTTTTCAGTCCTGGACTGGGTATATTTCCTATCGAAGTCCTTTGAGACCCTAGGTGAGGTGCCCCTGCCAAGCCAAGGAGGACTTACTTTAGCCTCAAAGTGAGCGTTGTTTTTGTTTTTTGAGACAGGGTTTCTCTGTGGTTTTGGAGCCTGTCCTGGAACTAGCTCTTGTAGACCAAGCTGATCTCTAACTCACAGAGATCCACCTGCCTCTGCCTCCCGAGTGCTGGGATTAAAGGCGTGCGCCACCACCGCCCGGCTGTGAGCTTTGTTTTTGAAATCCCCGAAAACAGACCATACGGCAGTAGCTTGGTAGAAATGACTTTATTTAGAAATTTGTATCTTGTGACATCAGGGCGCCATGCAAACAGGGCTGAAGCCAAAAGCCTGTTCACTTCCCCACGCAATAAGTCAGCACCGTTGGAATGCTGGTTTGCGCTGGACACCTCCTGCACTAGATACAAAGTCTGAAAATGTCGGCGTTGATCAACAGAACGTAATCCTTATAGAAAAGCTCCCAAACGGTTATGTTGCATGTGCATGGCCAGGACTCCCAGTCCCACTTACATCCAGTGTAAGGAGGGCCTGGTGTCTCCAGCAAATTCATGTGAGGAAACACACATCTCAGCATTAAAAATCCAGCATCTGGTCACAAGTCACAGCTTTCTAGAAATATCGCTAGCTGCTTCACTACAAAATCCCTACTTCTAAAATACGGAACAGTCTTGGTCTTGTGGCAGGCAGGGCTCAGTCGGTGCCAGTTGCTTAAGGTGTCTGGACAACCTGCTGCACTCCATCATATTCTCAGCCCTCCTGGCCAGTGGACCCCTTCCCACGAAGCCAGAGCCCAACACTAGAGGCTGAGGATCCAGAGATCCAGAGATCCACCTTTGTCTGGCTAACAAAGCGCAGAGCGGAGGGAACACAGTGGACGGGTGTGCGCATGCACGGCTGCTGAAGGCTGACAGGCAGCCATTCTCAGGGCCCACGTGGCTCCCAGAGACCCCAGGAAGGCGAGCCTGCATTGGTGCTGCCGTCAGTGTACAGTGTTCTTTCCCCTTTGCCAGGGGCAAGAGCCTCTGCCCAGCAGCCCTGTCAAATGCAGCTGTTGTAAGCTGGGGGCAGAAGGCAACAGGCCATGGGGAGGGTCAGTTGCTGAGGCGGAAAGCCCAACTGGGACAGAGGCTTCTCCCACTCTCTGGAGGCTGAGAGGACGGGGATGGGAGTGGGGGGCTTGGCAGGATCAGCTGCAGATGGGTGGGGGTGGGAGTATAAACCTGGCCAAGACAGGTTGCTAGAAACCTTGGGCTCCAGTGGTAGGTTCCAGACCCTTTGGAGCTGCTAAGTGCAAAAGAGAGTTTTGGTCCTTCTTGCTGAGTGGAAATAAAAACACTGGTCAGCAAGCGGCTAAGTTTAGGCTCTTCTGGAGTCAGATGTGGGTCTGTGTTGGGGTTTGGAGAGATCAATGAAAAATAGGTGGGAGCCGCAGGTATTGGAGTCTGAAGCTCTGGGGGTAGTTTACTGGATACCCTTTTCATTTGTAAATTTGATTTTTTAAATTCCAGCCAAAACAGGCCCGCCCACTGAACTGTGTGTTCAACCTGCCTTGGGGGTAGGGCCAGGTTGGAGTTGGCTCAGCCCTCCGTGTGAGTGACCTCAGGCTAGTCCCTTGCAGCTTCCAATTCTGTTCTGGGAAGTAAAAGCAGTTTTCTCCAGGTCACTCAGAGGGTCCGAGCCTCCGCAACCAGACCTGGGAGTTCCTTCCACCTGACCCATCTTCTGGTACCACTCGGAGAGAGTCTACACCAAGATGGAGCCCTTGGCTACTGGAATGTGGCTTTCATTCTCCTCAGTTTGTCTTGGATCTTCCGGGAGTGCTTTTCGCCTGGGATCTGGTGAAAATTGGCCCTGTTATCTGCCGCTAAGATGGAAACATCCGCCCCGCTAAAACGGGCAATTCTTTGTTTGAGGTGCGCCTGTAGCTTGGGATCAGGGCTGAATGTGTAGGGGTTCTCCTGGAATGCGTGCACCTGGCTTGCCACCTTGGCGATGTTTCTGTTGTGGGGGGGAAAGAAAAAGTTTGTTAGTTTGCATGTTAGCCAACTGATCCTAATGTCTTCTCAGGAATGGCTCACACCACGCCTTTCCAAAGCGCAGCACCTCAGGGCAGTTTTCTGTACTTAGTCACAAGGACACACTTCAGGACTGTGCACCCCCATTCTCCCACCCCCCACTCCTTTTGCCCTTCATAAATATTCACTGAAAACCTCTGTGTCGGGCTGCTCCACTTGAGGTCTTCAACACGGAAAAATAAACCTCCCAAACCTATGCTCGTTGTCCTAGCTCTGCTAGGGCCTTCTGGCTCCTGTGTACTGGGAACACATCACTGGTGGTTCCTGGAACTCAGAAGCCCTTCCTCCTGCTGGGGACAACAGACCTGCACATACGCATGTCCACCTCAGTTTGAGAACAGTATGTTCGTTGCTTTTGTTCTTTAAAGGACGGTCATGTCTGTGCGTACATAAAGTGGTGAAGAGCAGATAAGAGCTCTTCACCCACCTCTGTGGCATTTCCTCGTCTTTAAATTTCTTTTTGCCCACATAGCTTTCTATTGCAATAGGCATGTACTGCTAGTGAGTTTCCTTCCTTCCTTCCTTCCTTCCTTCCTTCCTTCCTTCCTACTTGGTGGTTATCTAAAAGGGGGATCTTGGGGCTGATTAGAGGCTCAGTTGGTAAAGTGCTTGCTGTACAGCATGAGAACCCAAGTTGATCCCTAGCACTCATGTAAATAAAAATGCCAGCCAGAGGCAATGGCAAGCACTTGTGGTCTTGGTATTAGGAACGTGGAGCCATTCAGAAGCCCGAGTCCTGCTGGCCACACAGCCTAGTCTCCAGCAAGCCTCAGGTCCCAATGAGAAACTCTGTCTCGAAAAACAAGGTGAATGGCTGCCAAGGAATCACATCTAAGGTTGACCTTGGGCCTCCATGTGTGTATGCACATGTGTGCTCACACGTACATAGACACACATACACACGCACATACACACATACACGCGCACACATACATAGACAAACATACACGTGCACACATACATAGACACACACATACATGTGCACACACACATACACGTGCGCACGCACATACATAGATACACACACATGTGCGCACACACACACACACACACACACACACACACACACAAAAGGCGGATCTTGCATTAGGCAGGTTGTAGTCACTGTTCACCAGATCCCCTGGGTCTCATCTACCTAGCAAGGCCATTCTCTCATCACTCTAGACAATGAGAGGAGATGGGAGGATGGGAGGTGAGAAGATTGTCTGGGGCCATGTGGACGGCACTGGGCAGAGGACTTGCACTTGACTGTGCTCACTGGTGGGACGAATTGGACTGGGTGCAGCCCCTTACCTCTGCTGACTTCATCTGCGCACCCCTTTGGTCACAGGGAAGCCCCCTCACCTCACCTTGCTCTACCCGTGGACTCTGCTGGGCAGGGTGAAGGCCTCTTACCTCAGCTTACTCCACCTGTGGGCTCCATTCGTCATGGTGAAGCCTCCTGTCTCTAGCTGCTGGATGTGCATGGCCAGCAGGTGGGCAGAGGGCAGGGTAGGCTGGGCCCGGAAGCGCCGCCCTTCCATCAGACACAGGCTGTCGCTCTTCAGGAATACCTGGAGGAACAGCCAGGGAAGTGAGCATGGGAAATAGATAGTCATCACCTAGGAGGGCCTGCTCACCTGTCCCTGTTAATACCTGTCTTCCTCGGGCATGAGAGCCCCCTCATACCTCACTGAACATACAGTCTAAAATGAGTCTGCAGTTTCTGAACTGTAGGTCAAAAGCCCAGATATCATAAGCTTGCTGCCATGGAAACACTGACAGCCACAGAAAGCTTTTGCTACTCAAAAAGCCAATTCCTTACTTCCGATTCCAGAAAAGAATCCCTTCCCGCAGGAGCTGCTGCAGGCCCTGGGCTTTGAATTCTGGGACAGCACAGGCTAGAACTACTCTGGGTATTTGCCTCAGGCTAATGTCTGTGAGGCTCCTGCTGCCTCAGTAGGAAATGCACAGACATTTTATCTGTGTGTCCTGCCTGTCAACTCACGAGGCCACCTCTGCCACTGGGGCAGGCCTCCTACTTGCCCTGGTCCAGGCATCCCTTGCACCCATAGCCTGGGCTGGGATGTCAGACTAGTCAGGTAAACCAGCAGGCAAGGCATCTTCATTCTACAGGCCTGAGGCAGGGTCTCACTAGGTGGCTATAGCTGGCCTAGTACTTGCTATGTAGACCAGGCTAGTCTTGAACTCACTGAGATCTGTTTGCTTCTGCTTCCTGAGTGCTGGGATCGTAGAAGTGCGCCACCACACCCAGCCTACATGTTTCGGATTCCCTGCTGTGAGTTCCCTGAGATGTGTGGAGCAAGTCGTTCAGGGGAAGCTCTGCAAAGAACTGTACAAACCTCCACAGCTTTCAGCTCTTCCATGATCTCAGCAATCTTCGCAGGCAGGATTTTCCAGGCCTGAGATGGAAACACAAGTGAGATCTTGTGGTCTTGTGTATTTGACCATACCCTTAGCCCCCTAAATCCCACGTGACGCACAGGGGACTGCCTTACAGCCAGGTGCTCCAAACCTCCCAGGATCTGCATGGCTGTTGCAAAGTTCCTCTGTTCATAGCAAGACTTTGCAATCAGCAGGAATTTGGACAGCAAGTTCACTTGCAGCTGAAACGAGAAAACGAACCTCGCTGTCTTTAAAGATGTACAGCTCAGCGGAATTCTGCACAGGCATGCACAAAACAGTAAGCTTGCGCCCCAGAACCAACATGACAAGACTGAGCAAAAGAGATGAGCAACAGGAACAACCGAGACCCGCTGAAATAGCCCGTTCTCAAGCAACAGAGCCCCAGGACTTTGAATTATTTGTTCAAAAACAAAGTGGTATATAGACGTAGAGCCCTGAGTGTTGCCTGCAATTGGTTTGGGGTATCACGTGTAATAGCTTTGAGAAAGCCCCCATGAGCTCCCAGGACATCATTTGAATGGATCAGACTTTTTCTCTCCAATGTTTTTGGTTGACCCCACTGTACTGTCTGGCCAATCTCCATGTTTCAACAATCTTCTGTAAGTTTATAGGTGTTCAGACTCAGTCTTTGGCCGGGCGGTGGTGGCGCACGCCTTTAATCCCAGCACTTGGGAGGCAGAGGCAGGCGGATCTCTGTGAGTTCGAGACCAGCCTGGTCTACACGAGCTAGTTCCAGAGCTAGTTCCAGGACAGGCTCCAAAACCACAGAGAAACCCTGTCTCGAAAAACCAAAAAAAAAAAAAAAAGACTCAGTCTTTGGTGTATCTTGGCACCCTAGTAAGTAAATGCAGAACATCAATACGACATGTCACTGGTCAAAAGGACAGGGTGCAGTCTTATTTCATGTCTCCCAGTGAGAGTTCCTGATCCATAGCTGAACATGGTTCCTTCTACAGCAGTGGCCAAGCTGTCACTGTGGTGCTTTGTATTTAGATGCTCAGAGGGCAGGATGTAGGTCCTCACGTCCCACCCTGCAGACCCAGAAGGATACTTATGCACCAGGATGTATCACTCTGGCTTTTACCATTGGGTTCGGTGACTTCAGGCTGGGAAGGGCCCTGGGTTTTTTTTTTTTTTTTTTTTTTTTAAAAACCTGACTTTTTTTTTTAAAGCAATTTATTTCCTCTTATTTTATACTTTGGTGTTTTGCCTGCATGTATGTCTGTGTGGGGGTGTCAGATATTGGAGCTACAGACAGTCATTAGATGTCATATGGGTGCTGGGAATTGAACCCAGGTCCTCTGGAAGAGCAGTCAGTCCTCTCAACTGCTGAGAGCCTCTAGACAGGGTCTTTGTATGTAGCCCTGGTTGTACTGGAACTTGCTATATAGATCAGGCTAGACTTGAGCTCATAGAGATCCACTTGCCTCTGTCTCCCAAGTGCTAGGATTAAAGGCATATGCCACCCTACCCAGCCCCTGACACATTTTAATGTCATACATGATACTCATGGCATCACAGATTACAGAGGGAATAAACTGCATTGCACAGACAGCCTTTGCATCCTGATGCTCAGTTAGATCTTCTGTTTGCTTGTGTGGGAAGGAACTCACTTGATCCTACCTTGCACTGACTAGGAGAAGAAATTAGAGCCTTGTGTAACCGAGTGTTTACTGGGTGAAGGTGCAGACCCTAAGGATTGGGAGGACCCTGTCTTGAGAAGCTGAGGACAATGGATCTTCCTGGGTGGGAACCTGGAGGGAAGTCCTGACCTGAGGCAGGTGATAGTCCCTTTGCTGGCTAGATTTATGTCGACTTGACACAAACCGTAGTCATCTGAGAGGAGGAACTTCGACTGAGAAAATGCCTCCATAAGATCAGGCTGTAGGCCAGCCTACAGATTATTTTCTTAATTAGTGATTGATGGGGGAGAGTCCAGCCCATTGTGGGTGCTGCCACCTCTGAGCTGGTGGTCCAGGGTTCTATAAGAAAGCAAGCTGATCAAGACATGGGGAGCAAGCCAGTAAGCAGCACCCTTCCATGGCCTCTGCATCAGCTCCTGCCTCCAGGTTCCTGGCCTATTTGAGTGCCTGTCTTGACTTCCTTCCATAACAAATAGTGATATATAAGTATAAGCCAAATAAAGCTTTTCCTCCCCAACTTGCCTTTTGGTCATGGTGTTCCATCACAGCAATAGAGACCCAAACAAAGACAGCCTCTTTTAGACTGCCAGGACATGTCTGTGGGCAGTCTGAATCATCCAGTCTAGCTCAAGGCCCATAGGACTTAAGGGAGAACCTGGGTTTGGGCCCACAAAAGCTGGATCTTGAGCAGATACTGAGCAAGTATTAGAATTCCACAAGCTTGGTGAGAGCCTGCAGTGTAGGGGTCTGTCAGCGGCGGAATAGCGGCCAGCAGTTTAGCCAGGAAGATCACTGCCTCAGCGCAAGCAGGGCAGCTCAGGATGACAAGTTTTTCATGAACAGACTCAGATAAAGATGGGACAAGATACCATGGTGATAGGGGTGTGTTGTGACTGGATGGGGGTGGGGTGAGGGAGTGTGTTTGAAAGAAACTGAGTGGAGGAATGGATCCATGTGAAGAGTTTTACACGTGGGGAACTATGTGAGAAGAACTTTGTGTTTGGGAGTCTGTGGGTATGGAGGAGTATTATGAAGACCGGTTGAGTGTAGGGGACCGTGGGGGACTATGATGGACTGGGTGTGAGGAACTGTGCGTGTGGACAACCGTGCATGAGGGAGTGTGAGGATTCTCTGTATGAGAGACTATATTGTGTGTACGAAGCAGTTGGAGGATCATCCGCGTGAGAGACTATGTATTCAATGGCTAATCCTTGTTCACTTGACTGGACTGGGGCTCTGGTCTAATGAATGGTTTATTCTACTGATGGTTTCCGCATCCGAATGGACTCTGACAGAGCTGTGGATAGATGGCATAGCTGAAGAAGTGGGTCCGAAAGGGCGTGCCTTGCTCTGGCCCCTTCCTGTCTCGGCTCTATGTCTTGTCCGCCATGATATGAGCAACTCCGTCATGCCACCCCTACCGCGATAGACTGAAAACTCTGGAGCTCTATGTTAAACAAATCGCTCCTCCTCCTCACTTAAGTCAGACATTCTGTTGCGGTTACAAGAAAGCTGACAGCTTTGTAAAGGGCAGTAAGCTATTGTGAGTGTGCAAGGGACTGCGTCCATGAAGGACTGTGTGTGCTGCAGGTGACTGATTGCAAAGAGCTAGATAGGTGTACTGTGGGTGTGAGGGGCCGTGAGAGAGAGAGACTGTGAGGGATGTGTCGATGCATCGGTTTCTTTCTTTCTCCCTTCCTGCCCCGCCATGTGTGACCGTGTCTTGTGAGGGACTGTGTACGAAAGATTGTGTGTACAAAGAACGGATGAGTGATTGGGTGTATATAAGAGACTGCGTACAGTCTCCTGCCCAGTGTCCTGCTGGAG
This sequence comes from Microtus oregoni, assembly GCF_018167655.1. Classification (NCBI taxonomy): domain Eukaryota; kingdom Metazoa; phylum Chordata; class Mammalia; order Rodentia; family Cricetidae; genus Microtus; species Microtus oregoni. The sequence goes on from NW_024543075.1 coordinate 5,120,388, forward strand.
GTCTCACACAGCCTGCTTTCCGGGTGATCCACAGGTCTGGGTCATCCCCAGCAGAGAGAGGAGATAGTCTCAAGCTGGGCTGTGATCACCGTGCACTCAGGAGCTCGTGGCGTGGGATGTTTCTGCTGACATCAGTAAACACCTCACTCTTGCCCTTTGCCTTGAGTTGACTGTGGCACTGAGACACAAAATGTGGATTCCCTGCACCTGGAGAAGGGAATGGCTGTGGTCTCGCAGGAGCACAGCCAAGCAGAACCCACCCCACAGGTCATTCTGACCCCAGAGCCATGGAGGTGTCTACCTTAGAGGTATGACTGGTCACAATTTCAGCAGCCACCCAGGTGCTGACGTCATCGGCGTTTCTTAAAAGCTGTAGCAGATACTTGTCCTGGACGTAGTTGGGGAGGAACAGACTGCAGGCTTTGGCGGACAGAGACTCAGAAGAGCTGGCTCTGGAGGAAAAACATGGTGCTTGTCATCTGGGGGTGTGAGAATGTGTCTTGCCAAACCCTGGGGATGTGGGGTCTCTGTGCAGTGTGGGAGGGGGGCAAGGTATCCTTCCCTCAGGATGAGAACCAAGTGTCTCCCTTCAGCCAGGACATTGGGGGAGTCCCCTTCTCCCAGACCCTCTCACCTTCCAAACCAAGGACTCCCAGGGCCACCCCGAGGAGTGAATACTCACTTGGGAATGGCTGCATTTTTGTCCATGACACCCAAGGCCCGTGAATTTAGGAAGTGGACAGGGTGGCACTTTTGAAACAATTCCTGTCGGGGACATGGAGCAGATGGTTAGCCCGCTGCTCCCAAGGGCCTGATGGTCAAGGCAGTGTCTCAAAGAGGGCTTCAGTACTTTGAAGCCATTTGTGCAACCAGAAATCAACCTGCCAAACATGTCATGGCTCGGCTGGAAGAGTTTCCTGTGTGCAGGTCTGATGATAGTGACAAGGATCACTCGGCACTGTCACCTGCCTCATGACATTGGGTTACAGGATGGTGAAGACCTGGGTATGCCTATGCCTAGGTTCTGGGCTGAGGGCAAGGACAGAGGCAATAGCTGATCAGTGCCTACGCTGGGCAAGGACCTAAGGAACTTATTAGCAGGGGGATGCCCAGTGCCCTGTGTAGCTAGAGAGGAGAGTCCTGCTGGGCACAGTCTTCTTTCTTTAAAGACAGAACTTGTGCGCCCAGCAACCAGATCCCTCTACTGACCCTCCAGCGGTTCCCCTACAAAGTGTGCGTTGTGGCTTCATCAACACCAGAGCGTCCCTGGGCCCCCTGACACCAGCAGCTGACCCGAATGTGGAGGTCTGTGTCCCCTTCGTGGTGGTGCTAGCTCCCACACACCTGCTGCAGTAGTGTCAGCTGGGTGAAAAGCTGGTTGGTGCTGTACTCCGTCAAGAAATAAGGCCCCTTTTCACTGGCTTTGGCATAGGGGCCATAGAAGTCTTCAAAGAAGCAGGGCTTGGGCAGGGCTGATGCAATGGTGTACTGGCGTTCCTTATGGTGAGGCAGCACCAACCCGTTGGCCCGGGGCAGCCTCCAGGAGAAGCTCTGCAAGTAAGACAGATGCCCCCCTCTAGGTTGAGTGGGCCAGACTAGGCTAGGATGGGGCAGAGTGGGGTAGGCTGGCCCAACCTAGAACTCTTCAGACTGGCTCAAGTCGAGCCAGAGAATAAATCCCTTCCACGTAGGCACGTTGGTAGGATTCCCGTCCTGGTCACTTGAACAGACCACCCATGCACATTGCTTAGATTTGGAGCTATCTCCATGTACTGGTGGGAAGACCATTCATTGACCCCTGTGGATCCTTCCGCTCAGTCTGCTGCCCTGGGAATCAGGAAGGTGAGTTCAGGGAGTCACAGTAGGACCCTGGCTAGGATAGAATGAACCCTGCTAATCCACGGCTTTCCTTCCACAGGACAGGAAGTGCAGGTCCAGCAGGGAAGTGCCTGGGTCATGCATAAGCAGCACTTATGCGTATGTGTACATGTCTATATGTGCGCTTGCATATGGGCATGCGTGCATGCATGTCTTGTTTCTGCATGTGTATATATGCACACGTCATGCCTTCCAGCATGCACTCCTGGCTAGAGAAACCATCCCCAGGAAAGATTCCCCACCTTCCGGGAGATGCCATCCTCTGAGAACCTCTTGCAGAGGGCATTAAAAGGTCTGGTGTCCTCCTCTGCCTCCTTAGGATCCTCTAGGTCTGCACCTCGCGAGGTACTGTCAGCCCGCCGCTCAGTGCCCACCTCCAAGAGGCCCAGCAGGTGCTTGGCAGTGCCATCTAGGGGCAGGATCTAGGCAGAGGCACAGGGTGTCACTGTTGTTCCTGGGACGTGGCAGTGAGTGCTTTTCTCTGCCAGAGCCCAGAAGTCGCTGACTGGGCTGGCCAGTGCAGCAGTCACCTTGGAAGAAATGAAGTCCTCAAGCTGTCCTAGAAGCCCCGCGTTCCTTATGAAGTCCACGGTGTAGCAGTCTTCCACCCAGGCCTGCAGGACGCAGAGGCTCCGCCTGTAGATCTTGGTGAAGGTCGAGGTAGGATCCTGGTGAGCCCTGGAGGCAGATGGTAAGGCTCAGCAGAGGCCCCAATTGGGCACATTCAGGGTGAGGAATTCGGGAAGAGCCCAAGTGATGACAGGCCAGGTGAGGGTTGAGGACAGATCACTCCCTTCATGTTCACCACCCAGCTGGTCACCGATCTGGTGCCCTTTCCCCAATCTACTGGCCTAGGTGCCCTGTGGAAGGAAGCTACGGTCCACAGGCCTCTTTCCACTTGGACTATCCTTGCTAGGCTGGTGAGCTTGGCTCCCTCTTGTCTTCTAGCTTGGGCCTCGGCTACCCCCTGCTTTCTTTTGGAAGCAGTCAGGCCCCTGCCAGTGTTTTTCCCCCTAGCACAGAGACTCCAGCTGCCAACTCCAGCTGGGTTCCTTTACCCATGATCCCTCAGTTCCTCCATCTTGTCCTGACCTTTCCCAGGGACACTTCATCTGTAGCCTCATTCCTGTCCTACCCCTGTTAGCCAGGAGCACATGTGGTACCTGGATAGGGTGCTGCTGATGCGGTCGAGGAGGAAGTGCAGGAAGTCGTGCGGTGTGCAGAAGTACCGGAAAGTGTAGAGAAACTGCTGGACGTAGCCCTCAAGGAAAGCGTCACTGAGGGTAAAATGTGGCATTGGTTCTTGAGCCTACGCCAGCCGGGACCCTCCCTCCAACCTTGCCCCACAGTGAGTGAGTGTCCTGGAGTGAGTGTGTGTGTCTGTGTGTTCTAAGTGTATATGTGAATAGGTGTGTAGCCTCTCAGGGTGTGTGTGTGTGTGTGTGTGTGTGTGTGAAAGAGAGAGAGATCTGTGTGGAGGAGAGCAATGAAAGTATGAGAGTATGTGTGAGTTTTTTCACATATATGTATTGTGTGATGTGTGTGAAAGCTATGTGTGGTGTGAACAGAGTTTTGTGTAATCTTGTGTGTGAGCATATATGAGCTGTGTTTGTGAGCATATGTAGGGAGAGGTGGTCAGTTTTTTTTTAAAGATGTATTTATTATGTATATAGCATTCTGCCTGCATGTATGCCTGCACACCAGAAGAGGGCACCAGATTTCATCATAGATGGCTGTGAGCTATCATGTGGTTGCTGGGAATTGAACTCAGGACCTCTGGAAGAGCAGCCAGTGCTCTTAACCTCTGGGCCATCTCTCCAGCCCCCGAGGTAGTTAGTAAGTTCTATGTGGGAGCAGCACACACGGTAGTTTGTTGAAAGACTCCTTGGGGGAGCAAAAGAGAGTCAGTGACACAGTTTCAAACCCATGTCTTTTGTGAGGCTTGGTGAGGCCCTCCTCATTGCCAGACCATCACCGTGGCTCTCAGTGCCTGCAGTTCCGTGTCCTGTGTACTGAGGGCTGGGATGACAGGCAGGTGTGCGTGCTCAGTGAGGTGTACAGGAGGAGCTGCTGTGTGAGGTAAGTGACCCTGTGTGCTCCCAGGGACAGCCCTCCTTAGTACAGTATGTGTATCCCAGTTGAGGGGGATCTGGGGTTTGTCACATCTCATTGGACATCTCTACCCAGAGCAGTGGTTTCTAGAAAGTCTCATGCAAGGGCCGTTAATAGGAGCTCTAAATGTGACCCTTCAACAATCTGGGCAATGTGATGGCTGGCAATTATAAAGTTGAGGGTCTTGTGCTGGAGTTCCAGGGTGGAAGACACTGTCTCCAAGGTCAAGGATGCTTAGTTACTGGTCTGTCTCTCTGAGTTTTCTTAAACATGACGTTTCTGATAGCCATATTTCAAGCCAGGGACTAAGCAGTCCCCTACCCAGCCTGTCTTGTAGAGGCAGTGCCCATGGAATACTCAGAGCTGAGAAAACCCCTTGTGAATGTTTACCTCAATGGGGAGGCTCTGCCTTCCTCTGCTCTCTGCTCAAACATACACCACAGACTATAAGCATCCATGACCCCAACTACACAGTACTGCCACCCACCACATATTCCCTCACATGTGTTCACATCCACCAGAAAACACCTCCACCCACTCTAAAGGGAGGCTCTTTAAACAGGACATTCTAAAGGGAGACTCACTGTGAGCAAGTCAACTCAGAAGTCTCAGGAAGTCCCTGAAGTTTACCAATACACCACAGCCTCCCCTTCTCTAAGTTATAGAGTAGTCAGGACTGCTGAGGAGACCCATACTGGCTGAGCTGCCTGGGAGAGGCTGAGACTACCTGTGTGGAAGAGACAGTCTCTGACCAACTGTGCTGCCTGAGGAGAGGAGACCGTGACCCACTGATTTGCCCACAAGTTGTGCAGTGAGCTCAAAGGTTCTAGCTTTCGTGAGCAGTCACTCATGCTGGGGTGGGCCTTCAGTGATATCGCTGGCTTGAGTTATCCCTCACCCATATTCTTATATGTAACTTCAATAAACTTATTGGTTTACCAAGAAAGACTTCGATGACATCGTTACTTTTGTCTGTCATTGGTTCCCCATCTGGGGTGAGTAAATATTTATTCATGTCACCCCAGGAGTAATGTCACACACCACCAGCATACACACCGACACACGTATCAGATATACCACATTACACAGTACCCCCACTACACACCAGGCCTCATTTTTACATGTGCATCATGCGCACACACTCACACATTACACACACCATGTAATAGTGACAACATACTACATATATGTATACTTAAACACATGACATGCATACAGTAATGCATTAAACTCACACACACAAAATTATGTATACTATATAATATCCCACAGCACACTACATGCCTGTACATCACATATGCAGTACATGTCATACTGCATTATACCTCAAAACACCATACATGTGCATGTCTACTAAACATGCACATATCAAGTGTATCCCAGAAGGCCTGGGCTTCTGTAAAGGAAGTTTGTCTCCTAATCGTTTTCTCAATGCTACCTGCCAATCAGATCTGAAGTTGATAGCCTCTTGCTCAAAGAGGACTCTAAAAGTGTGTCAGGACTATGGAGGTGACAATGGCCTTTCTGGCTCCAGACCTACACACAGGACCAGCCATCAAGGCGAGGAAAATTTTATTCAGGGAGCTTGAATTATCTAGAAACAAGGCAAGACTGGAGCTCTATGGGGCAGAGGAAGGCAGGGTGAATGGAAGGAGGGAGGGAGGAAGGAAGGGATGAGAGTCCAGTCCCAAGTCCCATGAATGGCCCTGCGACCCTGGGCACCGGTGCATAGATGTGAGGACTCTACCTAACTTGGGGGCAGGCACTGCAACATTTATCTCTAAGGCTGCCACCAAAGCCGTGTGCATGCTCAGAGAGACAGAAGATAAAACTACCACAGCTAGAGCTCTATGCCCGCTATGGCATATTTTGATTAGTGATTTGGATCCAGACGATACCTTGGAGGCCCTTGCAGATGATCGTGTTTGAGTTTTTGTTTTTTTCACATGTTAACCTGAAGCCTGCCCTAGGCTCTCCCACAGTGCTGCTCCCACACCCTGTGACCCAGTATCAGGGCCAGAGGAGGTCTTATGGGGACTTGGATAATCCTCAAAGTCTAAATAATTACACAACCCATACCAGACAGGGCTTTCCTTGCTTTTCTCTCCTTTGTTCTCAAAATGTGCCCCAGGGTCAGGAGGTCCTTCTGGGGCACCTGACACACCTGGAGTAGAGGTAGGCCATGAGTCCCAGGGGCGTGCCAGCCTGCAGGATGCGGGCCTTCTTCTGCCGGCCGCTGCACGGGTGCTTGTTGACATTGTAGAAGATGAGGGAAGAGGATTCGTCCAGGGGGCTGAAATCTAATGTGTCACAGGGGGCCGCTGCGATGTTCACAATCACCGGCAGAGCACAGGGCTCCAGCCCCCAGCGCTCTGCATACATGACCTGTGGGGAAAGGAAGTGAATTATGGGTGACTACTAGATATGTGTCTATAGGTCACTTTGCTACCGACTTAGGGGTGTCAGGGCTTCTCAGTACTTTGAACCCAAGGCCTGTGTGTATGGCTAACATGTTTTGATACATAGAACGATGGAAGGAAACCCATCTGAGGGCCCATACTCATTCTCGGGGTGGGCAGGGCAGACGTCTGCTTGCCTGGAGGTACTTTTTCACCAGGCCCAGGAACTGCACCTTCGACTTCATTTCTTCTAGCTGTCCTCGAAGTTTGGACAACATGGTCCTTACCTCAGAGCCTGAGGGCAGAGCAGAGTCAGCAGGTGGTTTCCAGGCGCCCCACTATACCTCCTTTGTAGCAGGTAGCTGGTGTACAGTGTTACCTTTGTTCCGTTTTTCCTTCTGTAAGAGTTTCTGGTAAAACTTGAGGGTCTTCCTGTAGTTTCTTTTCTCGATCATGAGCTGCTGCTCCAGCTCCTAAGAGGAAGCACAGCGCATGAAGCCAGAGCAACTGTGGGTTCAGGGACCACTTGTCTTCTATACAAGATGCAGACACAGAAGGCACAGTAGCCTGGTGAGTTGCCTGAGCGGCCACAGGAAGAACAAGTGTGTCTTAGGGCTGCAGCCATTTGGTTGGCATAAGAAAGACAAATGAAATAATTGAGAGAACACCATAGAAGCGGGCTCTGGGGGGCTGGAGAGACAAGGCTCAGCCATTAAAGGCTAGGCTCACAACCAAAACTAGGAGTGGGCTCCAGAGGTTCACCTTGAAGCCACTGCTTGACGGATGATCTCTCAAGTATGCCAGACCCCACCGGTACCCATGGGTTGACTGCCTAAAGGGGAGGCACAGTGAAGATCCCCATCATCCCCTAGGGATGATTCCTGAGACATGGTCCAGTCTTAGGATGTGTCTGTCTTTTGAGGTATCCTTCCCCTCACCCACCAGGCTGGTCCCACCTGGCTGCTTCTGGAGAGTTCTCTAGACTCTGACTCAGAAGGGCCAGGGTCAAGTCTCTTTGTGGCTTCCTTGCTCTTAAGGACCATCGGCAGAGTCGGAGTCTACTAAGACAGAGGCTTGTTCAGTAAGCAAAGGCAGGCCCCGTCGGTGTAGCCCCAAACCCCTCTACTGTCTCCAGCCTCCCGGGCTCATCCTGGCTCAGGGTAGACTACCTTCCTTCTCTGGTCACAGGGAGCCTCCTCTCCAGGCCATTCACTTTGTCAGGCTCCTGGGGACACAGATGACCTTATGGACAGTGGGCTTGGGTATGTGGTTGTCATGTCTCTGTATCTCATGGAAATGAGTTTCGGCTCTGACGTTTGCTCCCTGTTTGGACACACAGGCTATATAGTATGTTTCTGCCTATGGCCAGATCTGATTCCGAATTTATTATAAAATTTTAAAAAGCTTTGGCTCCTTGTGTGTGTGTGTGGGGGGGGGCTTGAGGAATAATTTAAGCAGGAAGGCAACTGGGTTTAGTTGGGAAAAGGCTGATGAATATTGATCAGATATACACATAAGACAACAATCAGAAGAAAGTAGAGTAACAAGAAATCGTAGACAAAAAGAAGATAAAGATGAACTGAACCGCAGCACTCCCCTGGATGCCAAAAGCAAGGCCTAGAACCAGGCCAGGTTGCTGGGGTGGCAGGGGCCGCCTGTGTGAAGTGTGGAGATGCCTGTAGTTCACAGATGCCATATATATAGGCGTGCTCAAGCTACTGACACTCCCTCCTCCCAGCAACGGGTCTGCCTGTCCATGCTAGAGCTATCAAAGTTCTTTTGTATCCCATGCTGGCCAGACTACTTTCTTCCTATTGGCTAGGTCTTTCCTGGTGCTGTCTGTCAGGGAAACCCTTGTTAGTCCACACTGACCCCCAAGTCCAGCTTAAACTTGCTGCATGCATGCTGCTTCTGGTGTTTTCTCTCACCTAGTGTCAAGACCCCATGTGGAAGAGATTCCTGCCCCTGCAGCCCATCTGCAGGAGGCTTAACCCAACACTTAATCACGCTCACAAAGACCAAGTGACCCCTCCCTGAGTAGTGTCATCTGGAAGCCACAGACTGAGCTAATAGGAAAGAAGTCATTCTCTGCTTTTAGCTGTGGGAACATGTGTCCACAGTATAGAACCTCTAAAGGGGAGCCAGGCCACCAAGCGGTAGAGCACTAAGAACAGACACAGCCTGGATAGGGTGTTCTCGGAGTCTTGTCATTGGGCCTAGGTGGCCCGGAAGCCTTGCCTGAGCTGAAGCCTCCTTGCCCGTGGTGCTCCTAAGGCCACAGATGCCCTCCCTGTCAGCACTGGGTAGATGCCCCAGACTCACTGGACTCTGGGCTTCCAGTTCTGTGTGCCCATTGGCCTTCTGCCTCTCCAGGTCCTTCACGTAGTTGTAGACATCAGCTCCAAAGCAGTCAGCTTCGTAGAAGGCACTGGACCATCCAGGGCTGCAGTTCTGGAAATCGGCTGCACCTTGGGACACAGCTGGGCCACCGTCCTCTGATTTGGCTAGCCGGGTCACCGTGTCTGAGGCATTGCTGGTTGGCTCCTGGCTCGGGCCTGGCTGCCCATCCACTTCGGCCTCTGGTTGTTGCTCTCGTGTGACTTTTATTGACCTCTGGGACCGAAATCCAACCTCAAAGTTTCCCTGAGAGAGCGTGTCGGAGTCTATATCTGATAGTGCTGTGGGCGAGCAGGGCCCCCCACTGCCCCAGGCTGTGGCTGGCTTCTCCTTGCCTTGAAAGAAAGATAACGGTCAGTGGGTCGCACCCTCACCACCACCCTCAGCTGTGGAGGAAACACAGACACCCTCATGAAGGGCCTTAGCCACAGCTACTGTGCTAGGTGGAACTGAACAGGAGTTGGGGGACACAGCAGTGCTTGTGAAGGGGCAGGCTTAGCCAGGCCCAGCTCCCTTAGGTACTCACCCTGCTGTCTCAAGCCTCTCTGGGACCTGGACTTTCTCCTCTCCCAGAATTGATCCCAAGCGGATATGTTCCCTCAGGTCCTATGTGCACTTTTAGAGTATTTAAAAATCAAACCTAGCTCACTTATACACACGTTTCAAATACAAACCTGTCAGGGTACTCGGAACTCTGGCCACTCCAGAAGCTTCTCTCTGTGCTAGCAGCCTTCTGGCTCCTTGGCCATGCGGGAGCAGGTAGACTTCGTGCCCGAGACATGATCACCTGCTCCTTGACTTACTTAAATAGGGATGAAGTCACCACCATAGTCTTATCCTAGCCAGTAGACACCCCCAGGTGATCACAGCCCTGCACTGGTCCCTAGGGACCCCCAGATGGTTGGTGGGCCTCTCTCTCTCAAACTGCTTATTGAAGTTTTTGTTTGTTTTTTGAGATAGGGTCTCTTTATGTAGTCCTAACAGTCCTGGAGCTTGCTCTGTGGAGCAAGCAGGCCTCGAAGTCACAGAGATCATCCTGTCTCTGCCTCCTGAGTGCTGGGATTAAAGGCGTGCACCCCTAGGTCCAGCTCTTTGAGTTTTTAAGTTGACCTGGTTCTAGCTAGCAATCTAGAAGGCCAGCTCTGGTATTTAAGTGGTTTCTACTTTCAGAGGAGCTGTGGACAGCCAGTGTCAATGCTGGCTAAGGAAAGCATGGGAAACTGCCCCGTGACATTCCATGCCCTGAGATCCAGGCTGCTTGGCTGTCTCTCAGCACAGGGCTGTCCTTGACAACAGAAGTCTTCCTGCAGCTGTCCAGGGGACCCCACTGAGTATAGTTCTTGTCTGTCCTTGTGATGCAGGCTTGTCTCTTACCGAGTCCATGTAGTGAGGGCCTTTTGCTTGACAGTGAGCATCTGCTCGGTGAGTGTTCTGGCTGGGATCCAGGCTCCTCAGAAGTGCTGGGAATAAGAGCATCAGTCAGGCCCCCATTTGGATGAGGCCTGTGCAGAGTGGCACCACCATGGAAAGTCACCTGAGCATACTCTGGTAGGATGGGGCCCTGTCATCTTCCTGGTGTCAGAACCCCTGGGCACTGGCTCCATAGTGGCTGTAGGCACTGAGCCCACAGGGTTTGGTGGCTCGGTCTGCCCAGAACAGGGATGGCTAGGCCCAGGTACTTACCTCTCAGAGGGCGAGGCTGGCCCGTTGACCACCCTGAAGAGGTTCTGCAGCAACTGCTCATCCCAGTACAGGTCACAGAACTTCTCAGATATGGCACCACAGAAAGTGGCAAAGGTGAGGTCTTTCAAGGCGTAAATATACTCCCCTGGTTTGCAAAGGATGGCTCAGGTTATAGAGGGAGGCTTTCTGGTTCCCTTGTACTGGGTCACTGGGAAGCAGTCTCAGGGCTTTGGGATCAGAAGGGTACAGGCCCCAAGGCTCTCTTCCTTCATGATATAAACTGTAAGTTGCCCTTGTTTGTCCTGACTGACTCCAGCAGGACAGATGTGTGGACCCCTGAGTCCCCTCTAAACTGATGCTCTTTGGACCACCTCCCTCCACCTCTCCCTTGTCTTGAGCTTACAGAGAGGCCCCTGTGGCTTCCATACCCATGATCAGTGCCTCTAGCCCATTGTCCAGGTAACCATCGAAGGCGAATTCCTCCTGGATGAGGCGCATGGCTTCCTGCAGTGAAGGGCAGGCTGTCATCTTAGGGGGTGATGAGGTATCCACACTGGATGGACAGAGTTTGCGGTCTGCTGGCCGAGGCTTCTCAGGATGACCATCTGGGCCCCTAGGGCTGCCGGGACTCACTGCAGCCTTGCCCCTGGGTGGCTTAGATGGGTGTCGAGGGCCTTGGTTGGCTGAGGTGGACCCTGAGGGCAGAGTGGTTCCTAGTGAACCCCGACCATCTGACCTGTGCTCAGGGGGCAGGGAAGAGACAGGAGAGCTGGGTGTTCCTGATATTCCTTTTTGTTGGCTGGCAAGAGAGGGGCCGTGTGGGCAGGAGCACTTCTTGGCTGAGCTGTGGGGCACTGAGTCACCAGCAGGGTCGGTTGGCAGCTGGTCAGACATCTTCAAGTCAGTGTCTTCCGCCAGCTCCCGGGAGGCCTGCTTTCCTGGTCCCTCCCTTTCCAGCTGACCGCTTCCATCTTCAGGTTTCTCATTTGGCTCTGAAGACAAGGCAAACTGGTCTCTGTGGAGAGAGAAGAGACTTCAGGAGGGACCGCTTGTGCCTGGGATCACTGCTAGCAGGGGATGGGGACACTCACCTGGCAACACCCATGTCCTGAGCCAGGACTATGGGCTTAAAGTGAGTGGCCTCAGAGGTGAAGGCCGCTGGCAGCTCACAGGCTTCTTTGCAGCAGTGGGGTAGACTAGGCACAGGCCCTGAGACAACAACAAGCTTGGTATCACTGCTGACCTGCAGGAAGCCTGGGGACAGTAGGCAGTTGGGGCCAGAAGGAGCAGTGGGCCTTTGTGTGACCCTACATGTACAATCTCACAGCAGGGCACCTCATATGTCCATAGGCAGTTCTATGTCAAGCTTAGCCCTGGAGCCTAAGGGTGTGTGTGTGTGTGTGTGTGTGTGTGTGTGTGTGTGTGTGAGAGAGAGAGAGAGAGAGAGAGAGAGAGAGAGAGAGAGAGAAAACACCCGGGAAGAGCTATAGCGAGGAAACAGGGCCATAGCCAGGAGGCTGTGATGCTGCTATAAGGTGGAGGGGTCTTTTATTAACTGGCTTATAAATGATGAAGACTGGGGAAAGAAGGTTGGGACTGACTGTGAAGAGTACCTGCAAGTGTCAGAGTCCTCAGTGAGGGAGGGTAAGGCTCAGGCCAAGGGCAGACAGCTGTTCTGACCTGGCCATCCCGTCTTATGGGTGAAATGTGTTGCAAGTGTCCACTCGGGGCAGGACTACAATGGAGGACAGGGGTCAGCTGCGGCTAAGGGGTACAGGGTCCAATGAGAGGGAAGGCTTGGGCAGGCCCACCTGGACTACTCTCAGGAGCAGGCTCCATGGCAGGTTTCAGTTCAACCACTGAGAAGGCATTTTGGAGACCGATGGTCTCTTCCTCTGGGTGAACCTGGGGTGGAAGGTCATAAATGGTCAGTTGGGGTCCACTGGGGCTGAGGAGGAGGTGTTGTACAGATGTGTGCTTTACAGTCACCAGACATAGCCTCCAGGCTAGTTCAAGGAGGTTTCTGTGGCATGGGGGAGCTGGCACAGGCAGAGTCGGAGCCATCGGGCCCCTTCAGTGAATCTGGGTAGCTTTCTAGGGAATGTGAAGATGGTGGAAAATCAACCCGCAAAGCCTGCCAGAGAGCCCAGTGTTCCTGCCCACTACCTGTAATTCTCAGTTTGGGACCCCTTCTGGGTCCCCCTCCCTGTTAGGGGATTACAGATTCCTATGTAAAGGTTGTGGGGGGACCAGAGAGGAGGCAGTTTTCCTGAGGAAGTGCATGCACTGTGCAGTGGTTGGCATCACATCTCAGCAGGGGCTGCTGGGAAGGCAGCTGGATAGTCACTACCTCTTCCCTAGATTCCCCCTAAGTCCCCAAAGCAGCTAGAGACAAGCAGGGCCCTGTGGGAGCAAGCGACAGCATGGCGGAGTCCTTGTGACTTTTGGGAAGCATTGTCTTGCCTTGCAGGTGGACGCCCGCAGGTGGGCCAGAATCTTGCTGCTGTCCATGCCTCGTTGAAGGAGGTAGCTGCTGCACACCTGAAATAAAGGCGACATCCCTGCAGGATAGCCCAGCAGGGCAGACATTGGCTCTGTCACGCCTGCCCCATTTCTCCTGATACCATAGGGAACATTTGTGAGGGCAACCCTTGGCACTTTTCTGCATAATCCTAGTCCCGGGCAGCCTGGTGTCTAGATTTCCTGTCATAGCTGTAAATAAAACTGAAGAGCTGGAGTCTCAGATAACAGGGGCGGGGGGCAGGGCGTGCCATGGGCTGCCTGGTTTGGGGGAGTTGAGAGGCAGGCACTGGGAAGGAGGGTCACAGCAGTACTGGATCAGGACCATGTACAAGATGTGCCAATCCTTGGCATGTTGCCTACACGGGTGAGAAGCATTCTGAAGATAACTGGTTATCAGCTTCAGCATCACAGGCTGAGGCCATGAACTCCCCACTGTTCCCCAACCTAACCCCTGAGACTTTTGAGTAGGCCTGACCATAGTGTGTTACCTTGATGGCCTCGGCTGCAGATGGCCGTTCTGAAGCATGGCGTCTGGCCATATCCAGAAGGAGGGTCTTGAGCCTGCGCGGCAGGGCCAGTTTGTGGTCTTGGGGTACACTGAACTTGGCTGCTGTCCAGAGAACTGCAGCCACACAGTATACAGATGCCTTGATGGTGGGGAGACAGAGGAGGAGAAAGAGGTAGTAACAGTGGGAGCAGGGGAGATCACTAGGCCTGACGGCCCCCACTCCTGAGCACAATCCCTCAGATGGGTAGCCTGCTCAGTGCCAGCACCAGGTCCCCTCCCCCATTCTGTTTGGTTTTCAGACACTGCAAAAGACGCCAGTAGGGCTTGCCATCTCCTTCCTCGCAAGATCAAAAACTTTAATCCCAGCACTCGGGAGGCAGAGGCAGGCGGATCTCTGTGAGTTCGAGACCAGCCTGGTCTACAGAGCTAGTTCCAGGACAGGCTCCAAAGCCACAGAGAAACCCTGTCTCGAAAAACCAAAAAAAAAAAAAAAAAAAAACTCAATAGTTTGAAAACCATTTTCTAATCTATCACCCAGAACCTGCGCAGCAGGAACTCCGTGCCAATTAACAGTGTGCTGCCACATGCTTAAGAACTGGCTCTGAGTGGACAGCCCTCGGGCTCACAGAGCAGCCGCTGCCTCTCTGATGGAGGAGTGCACTGCACAGGGTTTAAGATGTTCTCTTTGTCCGGCCAATGGCTCATACCGAGTGCTCTCCTCAGTTTTTACTCAACTGCATCATCAATAGCAGCCTTTGGCAAATGCATGCTTCCTCACACGTGCCTGGGAGATTTTCTTTGATCTTTCTTCAAAAAAAAAAGTTTTTTTTTTTTTTGAGTCAGTGTTTGTGCAGTCCTGGCTGTCCTGGAACTTGCACTGTAGACCAGGCTGGCCTTGAACTCACAGAGATCTTCTTCCCCGGTGCTGGGATTAAAAGTGTGTGCCACCCCACCCCCTTCTTTGATCTGGACAGGTAACAGCAGAGTAAACCCTAACAGTGGAGAGAGGCGCGCACCTTTAGTCCTGGCACTTTGGAGGCCGAAGCAGGTAGATTTCAGAGAGTTTGAAGCCAGCCTGGGCTACCCAACTTCAAAATAATCAGCTAAACCCAAAACTCTGGGTAGAAGATTACTTTTTTTTTTTTAGCCCTGATTTTATTACCATTTTTATCACTGCTGTGATCAACACCTGAGAAAAACAAGATAAAGGGACATTGTCCTTGTCTAACATCCTAGGTTTCCTCTGAAGTTTAGGTTTTAGCTCCAAGCATTAACCTGTTAGGGACACACCTTGGCCTTGCTTCTTTTGAAGTCTTCCCTTTGAGCCTCCAGGGCTCTTATAACTCCTGCACTTTCAGCAAAAACAAAACAAAACAAAACAACAAAAACACAACAGCACTCTGTGGGCCAGCTGGAGCAGTAGCCACTTGGACCGTGGCTGTAGGGGTGTCTGAGAGTCTGGAAGGCTGAGCTCAGTGAAAGGAGTACCAGGGAAACATTTTTCCAGGCTCATCTTTGCAAACAGGTCACCCTGAAACAACATTCCTATCTTTACTGGGGAGGTATTATAAAAGCCTTTACAATTGGTGGAATCGGGCCATTCCTGAGGTTCCCTCCAGGCATGTTCCCCATTGTCCCAGCTCAAAGTATTTGTCTTCTTAATGGTTGTAGTCTGTTCAGCAATCTCTTGCCTTGGCCCCAACTTTCCAGATGCTTCTATTAGGGGCAAACTGCAATTCCACTCTACTTTTTGATCCCAAGTCTCACTGTAAATTCTAGTGAAAATCAGTCTCAGCGAGAATCATGCCACAACCTAAACTATGTGGTATCTTGAAACTGCCTCCATAAATGTAATTAGTCCACTACTTTTGAATTTAGTTTCTTTTTTCTTTTTTTTCTTTTTCTTTTTTTTTTTTGGTTTTTCGAGATAGGGTTTCTCTGTGGCTTTGGAGCCTGTCCTGGAACTAGCTCTGTAGACCAGGCTGGTCTCGAACTCACAGAGATCCGCCTATCTCTGCCTCCCGAGTGCTGGGATTAAAGGCGTGCGCCACCATCGCCCAGCTTGAATTTAGTTTCTTACCAAAGTGATTTGCCAGAATGAAACACAAGCGACTTCCAGTGCATTTCCCAGTAAGGTCTTCTTTTCACTTGAAATCATGTGTGCCCAGCCTTTTCTGGTGGCAATTTTATTAGCATTTTAAATTAACTTCCTTCCTCTCCCCTCCCCCACCTTCCTTTTTTCTTTTCTTTTCTTTTTTAAAAAAAACAAAAAACCCCAACTTTTTCCAGACAGGGTTTCTCTGAGTAGCCCTGGCTGTCCTGGAACTCGCTCTGTAGACCAAGCTAGCCTCTGCCTCCGGCATCCACCTGCCTCTGCCTCCGGAATGTTGGGATTAAAGGTGTACACCACCTCTGTCCCACTACTGTATTGAACTTTTACCAGAAACCATAGTTCTTATGCTTTTATTTTGCCCTTTGAGCTCTGCTTACAGCTTTCGAGGGCTTCTCTAGTCTGCCTCATTCAGTGTTTCCAAATTCCCACAAACCAATTCCCAGGGCTTTAGAACCCCTTTTCCAGGCAGTCAGAACAGTCAGTCTGATCTCTGGCACCGGGGCTGTTTACACTGTTTACTTTAAAATTTTTATGCGTACGGGTTTTGTTGGTTTTGCCTGTGCACTGTGAGAGTGCAATGCTCTCAGAGGCCAGCAGATGTCAGATCTCCTGGGACTAAGGTTATAGATGGCTGTGAGCTGCCATGTGGATGCTGGGAATTGAACACAGGTCTCTAGAAGAGCAGTCTGTGTGCTTAACCCGAGGCATCCCCCCAGCCTGCACCAGTTTTTTGTTTTGCTTTTTGTTTTTTAAAATTACAATGATAAAATAAGTACTTGGTAAATACAACTTTGTTTTTGTTTGTTTGTTTTTCGAGACAGGGTTTCTCTGTGTAGCTTTGGAGCCTGTCCTGGAACTAGCTCTTGTAGAGCAGGCTGGCCTTGAACTCACAGAGATCTGCCTGCCTCTGCCTCCTAAATGCTGGGATTAAAGGTGTGTGTCACCACTGCCCAACTTGAAATACATAATTTAAAGGAAGTGTTAGTCTGCCGTGGAAGGGGGATAATGTGGGGCAAAACAGTCCTATTACAGTGGCCAGGAAAAAGTATGGGTGGGGCAGAGCGTGGTACAGCCCCAGGACGTGTCTCCAGTGAGGACTTACTTCCCCCAGCTAGACTCCCCCCTGAAAGCTTCCAGGACCTCTTACAGCACCACCCAGGGACAAGTGTTTTAACATACCAGCCTGTGGGAGACAGTTCAAATTCAAACCATAATAGTCTGGCTGATAAACAAAATAGTAGCTGAGCCACAATGTGTGCATTTGTAATTCCCCTGATCCAAATATTCTTACACAGCCAACCTCTAGCTTCCACGGATTCACCAATGCCCAACTGCCATATTCCAGACAGTCAGGGTACAGACAGCCCAAGAGCAAATCCACAGCCAACTGAAGCCACGTGACTGGAAAACTGCCAGTTCAGTGTTTACCGAAGTTTTCCTTAAATGAAGCCTTCTTTTGACATTTAAAATATTTATGTGTATGAGTGTTTTACCTGCATGTATGTATGTATACCACATGAATGTCTGATGCCTTCTGAGGCCAGAAGAGGGCACACTGAATCCCCTTGAACTGGAGTTACGTGGTTGTGAGCTGCCATCCAAGTGCTGGTAATTAAACCTGGGTCCTTTGCAAGGCCAGCCAGCGCTCTTAACTGCTAAGCCATCTCTCCACCCTCCATAACTATGTTTGAATGTTTATCTTATATTCTGTGACCTTGCAGAACTCACTTCTAAGTTTTAGGATGGTTGTTTGTTTGTATGGTAGATTCTTTGGATTCTACGTAAACAACCCCATCTATAGCCTTATTTCTTCAACTAAAGTTTTTATGCTTTTATTTTAGAATTGTGTGTGTGGATTTGCCTACATAAGTGCAGTGCCTAAAGAAGCCTGCTGTGGCTGCTGGGAATAAATCTCTGATCATTGGCAAGAGCAGTGTACACTCTGAACCTCTGAGCCACCACAGAATCCCTGGATTCAGGGGCTTGAACTTGGACTGTTAGGCTTGCTCAGCAAGTGCTTTACCCACAGAACCATCTTGCCAGCCCAGCGCTGCTTAGAAGCACAGCACTGTGACTGCCTATGATCCATTTTTAGTTCTTTTTTTCCCTAACAGGTTCTTTGCTTTCTTTTTCTTTTTTTTTTCAAATAATCTATTTTATTTTAGGTGTGAAGGTATCAGATCCCCTGGAACTGGAGTTACAGACAGTTATGAGCTGCCACGTGGGTGCTGGAACTGAACCCAGGTCCTCTGGAAGAGCAGCCAGTGCTCTTAACCACTGAACCATCTCACTCCAGTCACAGGAGAGAATTTTGACACAAATGTGCTTGCCGAAGATTCTAGGTGAAAGGATATCCAGAAGGAACTCACTGCCATTTGAACTGTTTCCCCCATACATAGATAAACTGTTTCCCTTTTCTCTTTTGAGTTCAGCTTTCAGAGGTTTTACTATAACTTGGTGTTGGTTTCTTCAGGTTTATCCCCCTTTTCTTTCCCATTTCTTGAATGTATATTGCTATAATTGGATATTTTTTCATTCATCACTTGCTTACTCTTCTGCCTCACAAACCGTTTTCTTTCCTTCCAGAATTCTGATGACACGAATGTTCCATTTTCTAGGACAAGCTCCTCAGGCAGGTTCAACTTTTGGTCTCGTGTTTTTTTCTTGTCCAAACATCTATGGTTCTAGCTCCCCCGCAGCTGCCGTGGGTGGATCCTCAGCATCAGCAGCCAAGGCCAGTGTACCTCCATGCTCTCGGTTTCAGCTGGCCCATGGGCCCCGTGTGCATTGCATAAGCAGCAGGCGCCGGTAGGGCGTCTGAAGTCACCTTGCTTTTTCCTGGCCCTCTGGCTAGGAAGCCTGGCCTCGGGGAGGCTCTGTTTGCCTCTGCGGAGTTTCCCAGGGGCCATTTCTCTAGCAGCGGGTCCAGCACGTGAGCATGGAAAACCACTGGGGCCGGGCGGTGGTGGCGCACGCCTTTAATCCCAGCACTCGGGAGGCAGAGGCAAACGGATCTCTGTGAGTTCGAGGCCAGCCTAGTCTACAAGAGCTAGTTCCAGGACAGGCTCCAAAACCACAGAGAAACCCTGTCTCGAAAAACCAAAAAAAAAAAAACCACTGGGCTTGCTCTGCCCTCTTTGGTGTCACCCTGTTCCCTCACTCCTTCCGCCCACAACGTTTCCGCCTTGCCCCTCAAGGCCCCGCCCTCTACATTGTCCCTCCCTCTCTCCTCAAGCAACCTGGCCCCTGCCCTGCCCAGTACCTGGTGAGTCTAAGCCAGGTTCAGCTAGCCTGGTCCCCAGGGTGGTGGTTTGCACCAGGTTCTGAGTGTAATTTAGCTAATTTCTTTAAAAAAATGTTTGTAAAAAGCCTATTAGCCTGTTAATGGTGGTGGAGTCTAGGCACGCGGGATAGGCGTGTCTCCCTCCCAAGGTTCCAAGGCACAGCATTAACTTTCGGAGGACTGCAGTGAACGTCACCCCAGCAGCCCCACACGCGAGTTGGGTGGGTGTCGCGTTTGGGCCATCAGGCACCGCGACCGACTGGGCAGAGGGCGTGGATGGCGCGAGAGTTGATGCACTTACCTTCTCCGTCACCAGTTTCTCTTCAGACACCTCTGGAGCCAGGAAGAGTGAATTGTAGGAACCTAGAAGTGCAACCACAGTTTGGTTTTCCTTCCCACTTTAGCAGACAGCTCTGGTCCTCCGCCCCCGACTCCCACCCCTCCGAGAGTGGCCCGTGTGTACCATTGGCAGGGGGTGGTCCGAAGAGCACTGTCCCATCCTCAGCCACTAGCACGTTGTCCAGGCACAGGTGAGCTGCAACAGAGCAGATTAAGGATGCAGCTGCATGTGGGCAGCTCCCTCGCCAGCATCAGGGGCCTCCAGGACACAGAGAGAGCCCAGAGAGACCTGTCAAGATTGGACAGGTACCGGAGGGCCTTTCATCCTAACAGGCTAGAGTTTCCTGGGAACACTATTGGGGCATATCACCCTCATCATTAAGAATAAACAGGAGGGTGGGTGGGGACACGGCCCACACTGCTCTGCCCTTGGGAATGGCTGGATGAGGGAGATTGGGCTTTTCAAATTCCCCAGACTCATGGTTGAGAGGCAGCTTAACAGCAGATTGTCCCTGGAGAGTATTTCTCTGAGGATGGCAACTTGGTCCCCTCAGGACCTCCATTGCTGCCCATGGCACCTTGAGAGCACAGATGGACTGTCTGTCCATTTATCTGTCTGTTCAGCAGGGATAAACATGCAGGGTCACACACTAGGGTAACATCTTGAGCCCTTCCCTCACTCCTGGGGGCGGGGGAGGGAGGTCAATGGCTTTAGAACCACATTTTAGACAATTGTCTCTACTGTTCCTATTTGTGCCAAGACCCAGATGCTTCTCCTAGGGGGTGTTGCTGGAGCAAACCGAATCATTGTCTCTGGCACACAGCATTGACTTTGATACTCCCCTCTCCCTCCCCAGCTTCTGGGTCCAGGGCTCAGGCAGAGAGTATCACCTGGGTGCTCCATGTGTGTCTGCAGAGTCCTAAGGCAGGAGAGGCACAGGGCCCACAGCTCGTACTCTCGGAAGGGCCGGCCTAGCTTAGACAGAAGGTCCTGCAGGGAGAGGCTCTGTGGAAGAGACGGGTCACGTAAGAACACTCAGTCCACTTGGTGCCAAGGCAGGGTTTCCATGGAGGGTGACAGGTGAATAGTGACTCGGTTTCCACATGCAGCCTCCCCTGTGCAAGGGGCTGGAAAAAGGCTCCAGATTCAAAACTGGTGTGGGTGAGTACATGCAGAAACTGGAGTCCTCACCCATAAAGTGGTACAGCTGCCATGGGAAAAAAATGGCAGTTCTTAGAGAAAGTACAGGGAATCATCCTAAGGTCCAACAATTCCACTTTTAGGTTACTTGAAAGGAAACTGCGGTGGACAGTTGTCTGCCCAGGTTCAAGGCAGCACCATTCACCAGATCCAAAAAGGGGAAGAAGCTCAAACATCCACATGGATGAATGGATAAAGAAATGTGGTCCAGCTGGGTGGTGGTGGCACACGCCTTTAATCCCAGCACTTGGGAGGCAGAGGCAGGCGGATCTCTGTGAGTTCGAGACCAGCCTAGTCTACAAGAGCTAGTTTCAGGCTCCAAAACCACAGAGAAACCCTGTCTCGAAAAAGCAAAAAAAAAAAAAAAAAAAAAAAAAAAAAAAAGAAGAAGAAATGTGGTCCAGGGACTGGAGAGATGGCTCCGTGGTTAAGGTCATTTGATGCTCTTGTAGAGGATCTTCAAAGTCCCAGCACCTACACAGCAGCTCACAGTCATACATAAAGGCAAAACATCAGTACACATAAATTAAAGCCGGGTGGTGGTGGTGCACGCCTTTAATCCCAGCAGAGGATTAAAGGCAGAGGCAGGCGGATCTCTGTGAGTTCGAGGCCAGCCTGGTCGACAAGAGCTAGTTCCAGGACAGGCACCAAAAAGCTACAGAGAAATCCTGTCTCGAAAATCCAAAAAAAAAAAAAAAATTAAAATAATGTTTAAAAATAAGAGAGAAGAAATGTGGTCCATCCATGGGGCAGAATATTGTATAGTATTGCTCAAGCTTTAAAAGGAAGATATTCACTTCCCTGTGTATATGTGTATGTGAGTGTGTTGTGTGTGTGTGAGTGTGTATTAAAATACATAGCATAAAACTTAATGTTTTAATTATTTCTAAGGGCCTGGCCCAGGTCAATAAAACATTCAGGAGCTGGGCATGGCACCTGTAATCCCAGCATTTGAGAAATGGAGTCAGGAGGACCAAGAACCCAAGCCCATTCTTGGCTCCATAATGAGTTCCAGTACTGTTTGGGTGCCATGAGACAAGAAGAAAAAAGAGGAGGAAAAATCCCACAGTGTTGATTATTGGTGGATCTTGAGGAAACAAGCTAGACAACAGAACAGAAGCTGTTGGATTTCACATACAAGGTCGTATTTGTATGATTATAGAAGGCTATCAGGCTATGCAGAGGGATGGAGGGGAGTCAGTGTTCGCGGGAGGCAGAGCTCAGCTGTAGAAAATGGAAAACCTCTGGAGCAGTGGTTCTCAGTCTTCCTAATGCTGTGACTCTTTA
Source organism: Microtus oregoni (assembly GCF_018167655.1). Taxonomy (NCBI): domain Eukaryota; kingdom Metazoa; phylum Chordata; class Mammalia; order Rodentia; family Cricetidae; genus Microtus; species Microtus oregoni. The sequence goes on from NW_024543075.1 coordinate 5,142,111, forward strand.
ATGCAGTTTCTCATGTTGTGGTGACCCCCAACCATAAAATTATTTTCATTGTTACTTCGTAATTGTAATTTTGCTACTGTTATGAATTGTAAACATCTGTGTTTTCCAATGGTCTTAGGAGACTCCTATGAAAGGGTCCTTTGACCTCCCCCAAAATGGGTCATGACCCCCAGGATGAGAAAGGCTGCTCTGGAGACAGATGTGAATGTCTTTAATACACTGGGCCATGCACTTAGAGGTGGTTGAGATAGTAAATTTTGTGTTTGTGCCTATTTTAACACATCTTCAAGTAAAAGAAATAATGGGGCCTAGAAGTAGTTCCTGCCTGGAGATCTGGGAAGGAGGTCACCACAGAAGTATACATGTTAGCAGAAGCTTTCAGAAGCCACCACCTTCACCTGAGGTGCTATCCACTGGCTCTGTGCACAGGAAGGGTTGATACATTAGACAATTCAATCCTGTGGTTCTCCACTTACCAGCTCATCTGTTCTGCTTTTGGTGGTGCCCTTTATCCTGGGGTGGGAGCAATGAGCCCTGAAACTGAGGTGAGAGCTCCCAGCTCTGGGGATCCCTATGCGGGAGCCTGAGATTTAGAGGGTTCTGGGTATACTCTGTCTGAGGCAGGTTGACCAGATAGTTAAGGTGAAAGCCAGGCTTACTGGTCTATTCTGTTCTCTTTCGAGCTAGAGACCTCAACTCTTCCCCTTGGCAGTGCATTCTCCACCACAGGCCACCCAGCTACCCAGGACTATGTAGAAGATGGATGGTGTGGTCGGGTGGCTGTGCCCTGTGGAGAAATGCTGGTGACTGAGCATGTGTGAGCATCACAGGCCCAGACAGCACCGATCATCTGCATCACCGACCCTACACCAGACATCTCTTTAAGTAACCACACTACCCATGGGATTCTTCAAGTTCTTAACAGTGTACAACTGATAATATACACCCACAGAGTCACCTGCCTCACATACTCCTCTCCTTTGGGGCAACAAGGCCTGGTGGAAAATAGGGCTGATGGTTCTAGATAGACAAAAATGTATGCCGGGCCATTGGTTCAGGTGTCCTCACTCTGAGAAACACATGAGGATACAAGGCTTTGAGGAACACATTAAAAAACCAAGTGGGGGGGATAGCTGGGTGGTGGTGGCATGTCTAATCCCAGTACTTGGGAGGCAGAGGCAGGTGGATTTCTGTGAGCTCGAGGTCAGTCTAGATTACAATAAGAGCTAGTTCCAGGACAGGTTCCAAAGCTACAGAGAAACCCTGTCTTGGAAAACAAACAAACAAGAAAAACCAAGGGGGAAAACATTCAGTGCTGTGGTCCATGTCGCACCTGCAGACCCACACACTAGAATTTCATGCTGCTGTGGATATGAAGCTCAAGGGACCTAGTCTGAGGTAAAGGCTTGGGAAGTGATTGGGCCCTTGAAGCAGCATTACTAGACGCTGTCTACTTCTATTGTGGAAGGTAATGAACCATGGGGATGTACCTATACATGGGTGGACCGGGGCTGAGGAAGTTAGTTCTTTCTAGGGTGTCCTGAAGTGAACTTGTACATCTAGAAAGGCCTGGAGATCCATGCCTGGGGTGACATCCAGCCCTTCCCCCACTTTGCATGTGAAGTTCTCTACAAAAATAGGGAATCCGGGGTTGGAGAGATGGCGCAGGGGTTAAGAGTATTGTCTGCTCTTCCAGAGTTCCTGAGTTCAATTCCCAGCAACCACATGGTGGCTCACAACCGTCTACAGTGAGATCTGGTGCCCTCTTCTGGACTGCAAGCATACATGCAGGGAGAACACTATACAGAATAAATAAATCTTAAAAAGATAAATCTTAAAAAAAGAAAGGTAATCCAAAAGACACTCTTAATTATTAGCCAGGAGCGAAGGCAGGGTGGGGCAGGTCCTGTGTGAGCTGCACGTCCAGGCTAAGGACAAGCAGCCTTTGGCCCCTCCTACTCCACGTACCTGTTCTGTGGCTGCAATTTCCAGCTGTCCGGATCCTTCTGGAGTCTCCTCTTCACTCCTAGATGTTTGGCTTTCATGGTCTGAGTCTCCAGGGTCTACATGGCAGGGCAAAGGTTTGTACTCTACAGGTCCCCGGCTAGGAGACGAAGCCTCCAACTGCCCTGAGGCCCCCGGACTCCTGTGCGGATTGCGGCCTGCACTTGGTGGCTTCTCCAGCTGGACTCCAGGGTCCTCCTGCTCTGGCCACAGTCTGCTTTTGGACTGTGCCTTAAAGCCAGAAAGGCCATTTTTCCCCTCTAGGAAGAGCTTTCTGGGGTCTGGGGAAAAGAACTCAGACATGGTCAGCTGGTTTCTTGAGCTGGTCAGTGACAGGCAGAGGGTGCTGGCCTCTAGGCTTTCTTGTGGTAGCCTGGGAAATGTCTGAGCCTTTTTCAGCCGGCTTCGCCTGAGGATGTCTTTGTCCAGCTCACCCAGGGGGCACCTGGCATCCAGGACAAGGTTGGCCAGCCCTTCTTGTCCTGGGCTCTCACCATTTCTCATGGGGGCTGACAGCAGTGGTTTGGGGGAGGGGGCTCTGGGACCCTGGCCGACCTCCTCCTCTCTGGAGGCTGGAGGCTGGAGGCCCCTTGATGAGGACAGTGCCTCTGGATCAGTGCTGAGGTCTCCTGGCATCTTCTTGGGCCCCACATTTCTTGGAGCAGGTCTTCCCCTCCATGTGTTCTCGCTGAGGTCTGAACAGAAGGCAGGATATGGTTACTGCAGGGAAGCTTGATCAGGAGCCTGTGCTAGGGTGGTACCCTGAGAGCCACCCCTGACCCTGTCCTACAGGGAAGCTTGGATCAGGAGCCTGTGCTAGGGTGGTACCCTGAAAGCCACCCCTGACCCTGTCCTACTCATTACCACAGACCCCTCCCCAAAGTCCTGTACTCCAGATTCCCACTCCTCCCCTCAGCATAGGCACCAGAGGTCCCCAGTATCTAGAGTCACACGGCTCAGCCAGTTACAGTCTCTGAATGGAGGCTTCCGGGTCTCCCTCTTGACTGAGCTTCCCAGGGGATCAGCTCTTGCTGTCTAATTACTGTATCCCAAAGCTCCTCATTTTTCTATTGTGATTACAACAGCCACTCCCTCAAAGGAGAAATGAAGTCTGGTGGCAGGCAGAGGGCACACAGTCTTCTACACACAGGACATGTAGCGCGGTCTGGCACACATGCTATGGCACACAGCCTTGCGCGCGCGCGCACACACACACCCCCCCCCCCCCGTGGCACAAAGCTGCATACATGGCACAGAGACTCTGCTGCCTGTTTCACTCAATCTTTTGTCTATGGCTTTGCACTCAGAAGTTACCCTCTCTACTGTTGCTGGGGTGACAGTGGCAGCCACTAGGGCTGCAGCATTACAAACACTGCTGTGTGCTTGTCAGGGAGGACCCTCCAGCCACTCTGAGGCTCTGGGTGGTTGTGGAGGCCAGCATGATCCCGAGACTATGATGAGTTCCAGACAAACTGCAACACATTTGCATGTAGAGAGGTAATGCATCCAACAAAGCTGGCTGGAGTCACTAAGCCCGAGTTTGAAAATGCCAGTGTGTGCCCAGATTGTACATGTGTACATGTATGTGGTGTGCAAGTGAGTGTGCAGACCAGTGTGCACACTTACACTGGAGTGTATAGTATCAACAGGCATTTGTGAATTTATATGTGCAGTGGTATAAACATGTGAGCGTGTTTGCATGGGATACACATGTGCTGGATTTGAACACGTGTGCGACTGTGAGTGTGGTATTTATATGGTGTATGTGAACATGTGAACATGAGTAAAGGTGCATGTTTCTATATCTGCATAGTGCATGCTTACTTCTGTGGGTGGTTGTGGAGGTGTATACGCATCCATGTGCACATGTATGAATGTATATGTATGCATGTGTAGGCATAGATGTGTAGGTCGTAGCGCTTACCCTGGAATGCTCCGAAGGACTCAATGGAGAGCACCCTTCTTCCGATGGCCGAGAGACTGCGACACAGGCGGCATGAGGACGCAGGCTGCATCTTCTCCTCGCACAGTGCTATGATGCTCTGCAGGTACCAGGGTGCCTCTCAGGTGTGCAGCTCAACAAGGAGGCCTATCCCCCTAAGACCCACCCAACTGCACAGCTCTGGGATGGTACCCATCACCCCCAGATCAGGTCGCCTGTTTCCACATGCACTTTCTGGCGCATTAAATAAAAAAAAACAAAAAACAAAAAAAAACAGCAAGGCATACATCCTGGCAGAAAAAGAAGATTCTGTTTCGTCCCTGATAGTCTTTAGTAGAAAATGTATAGCAAAAATCAGCTTCTATTTCAACATAATGCATTGCCTCCAGAGACTAGCCAAGGAACCTGGCTGAGGTTGCAGGGTCTGGGCTGTGTGTGTGTGTGTGTGTGTGTGTGTGTGTGTGTAGCTTGCATGTCCAGCTGGGAGCTTACCTCCAGGTCTGGCCGGTCCCTGGGGTCTTCTGCCTGCATCTGGCTCAGCAGTCCCTCCAGGTCTGGGCTCAGCCTGGGCTCTAGCTCTGGTTCTGCCACAAACTCCAAGGCAGCCTTCAGTGTGGCCCCCAGGGAGTAAATGTGAGCCTGTGGTACCAAGGAGTGTTAGTACTTGCCCTGCAAGTGACTGCTTTCCCCTGCCAAGACCAGCAAGTCTGCCATTCCTATGGTTGGTATGCTCCCTGGGCCTGCTGCCCAAGGCATAGAAATCCTGTTTTCCCCAGCTACCTATTTTGCCTTAGGCGTTCTTCACAAACAGCAAGTGAGCAGGAGAAAAGAAGAGTTTCCTTTAGGTTTGAAAGTTGGCATTGTCTGGTGTGTGCTCCGGAGAGTGAGGGCGGGCTCTGTACAAGACTGGGATACCAGGTGTGTGGAAGGCCCCCATAGGTAGGTGTGTGTGTGTGTGTGTGTGTGCACAGGCGCGTGTGCGTGCAGAGAAGTCAACGTTATTCCAGAAAGACGAGTTTCCCTTTCAATCTGTTTACAAAAGGAAATCATGATTATGTAGTCAGACTCTTTATTTATTTTTAAACATTTAATTCACAAATTTAAGGGGACGATAAGATGTCTCATTGTGTGGTCATTGTGTTGACTTACCTGGTTTTCCTATTTCTTAAAAATCCTGCTGTCATAATGACTGGATTCCTGTAGGTTTTGTTACTATTATAAATGGCGCACTGAAGTTACATTTCTGCCTTGAAGCTATCGATATAAAAGAATCCATTTACTTTGGGCTGTGTGCTGGTTTCATACATCGAAAGTCTTTTTTTCTTTCAGGCCCAAGTCCTGTGTGCACCTGCTCTGGATGCAGCCCCTGTTGTGTGTACTCTGCTCAGGGTCATTGTCTGCTGCACTCTTAGCCAGTGCTGGGATCCTAACTGCCCTGACCACACTGCCTTTCCAGCTCCGATAACCCCATAACTCCGTTACATTCTGTGAGGGGACTGTAGGGCTGCCTCTCCTGTGCAGTGAGTATCAGCATCCTCATCTTTAAGATGTAGTATTCACTCACTACCCTGCCTCCTCCCCGGCTCCTTGTTCCCCTGGAACTCATCCTGCAGTCTGTAGCCTGAAGTCTACCTGCTCGCAGAGGCCTCCAACCTCTTGATGAAAGCCAGGGTCCTTGTTTCATCTCAGCTTGGCTCACAGGTCCCTGACTCATAGTCTCTCATCTTCATCATGGTCCTTTGTGTGGACTGCGGTCTCAAGCAAATGGCAGGTGACAGGACTTAGCCCTCCTGGCTGGTACCACAGGAGCCCATCAGAGTGACAAAGGCAAGAAAATGGCCTGTGCATGTGGAGGAGGGGACAGTGCAGAGACTGGGGGATTGTTAACTTTTGGAAGCTAGGCAGCCTGAAGGGGTTTTGGATAAGGGGGCTGGCCATACTCAGTTCTGAGAAGACTGGCCACAACAAGCCTTGGAAATTTTAGAACATGAATTGGGGAGATGGTCTCAGCAGAAGAAGAGAGAATCCGAAGGGGTGGTTAGATGGTGCTTGGAACACGGAGGGTCCAGGGTGGATACCTGGATAAGCGGGGGCACTGAGGCTCGGAGGATACTCCCTGCATTCTGGCCTCTGTGGGGAGAACATGGAGAGGAGTGAGAGGAACCGTTCTGTAGTGAGAAAAGATCCAGGTCAGGAGGAGAAGGGAGTAGGGTCTGGGTCTGGATGGATAACAACATGGACGGTGGAGCAGAGCTATTGTTGTGGAACAGCAAGTGACAGGGGTGAGCAGATGGTCAGCCTGGCCACAATGGGAAACCTCTGTCCAAAGTGAGGCCATTCTGGAGACAGAAGGCTGACTGTGCAGTGTGGGTCTATAGTGGCAGGCCCTGCAGAGCCAGAGAGGAACAGCACAGAGATGAGCTGGTGCTAGAAGGTTCCAGAGTGGGTGTACCTGAGCCAGAGTGTCTAGGACACACACTTAGGCTGGGTTTCTGTCACTGTTTGCATCACTAACTGCTTAGGGCTTCTGGCAGTCCCCCGCAAAGGGCTTCAGAGCAAAGCTAATCTGGGGCAGAACAGAGACCCAGGGCATCTTGACTCATGCTAGGGCCATATGTCCCAGAGTGGACATGGGAACACTTCCCAGGACATGCAGAGTCTCTCCATAATCAGGGTTGGGTAGAAAGGACCGACGGTTCTGTGTCTAGAGCATAAGGGAGTCGCTGGCCATCCAGGGAACTGAAGCAGCTCAGAGCCGTGGGGCCCCTTTCTGATATACATCCCCAGCCTATTGTTTCTGCTCTGGCTAAGGACACAGGTGCTCTACAGTCAACCCACCAGAAATCCCCTCCCCACAAGGCTCAGCTCCCAGGGGAGCCCCTCGTCAGGATCCTCAGGGTTCAGTGGCCACTTGCTCTGCAACCATGGGAACATACCGCCCTTACAGCAAGAGCCCTCACTCTCCTTCCCTAGAGGCAGATTCAGTGCATTTCGATGGCTACTAGGGTAAATATGTAGGCAAGTAGATAAATAAAACAGAATGGAGGCCGCAGAAGATCCGGACAGATGGATGAATGAGCTGAGCTACATGGAAAAGGCTGCCTCCTGACCGGGGAACACGAGGATTCACAGAACAAAGGAAACCTGCACACACTCTCTGGTAGGCATGCAGGGGACATCGCTTCAGCCACAGCCTGACTGGGCCAGAAAGTCAAAGGAGAAAGACAAAGATGCATGAAAAAGCCCCAGTGTGTTCAGAAATAGGAAATGATTATAGAGAATGAACGCTTTCCAGTGACTACACTCTCATGGCAGTTCGCACCAGCCCTGCTGAGTCCAGCCACAGGAAGCAGGAGAACAAGGATGAGATCAACATCTCTGTTCTGTGTGGTTGGACAGTCACCGCGCGGGTGGGGGCGCCAGTTTCTCACTGTGATGACTCCCTTTGGCTACTGACTGCAGAGATCTCAGTTTTGAAAAGTTGTGGGTTTGTATACTTGGCACACGTGTGCCTTCTGTGTTTGTGTCTTCCTAAAAAAGGAAAGCCAACCTATTCACATAGCTGAATAGCTCCTGTACTGAAAAAAAAAAGCCAGAAGCAAACATAACATGACAAAGCTCACACGCCGGGGAGGCTCCCAGCTGGTTGACAAAGAGGATGGAGGTGGATGAGCATGTTCCCCCTGAAGTGAAGGAGCAGCCACTGAACTCAGGGAGAACAAAAGAAAAGAGAGAATCAACTAGGGGATGCAGAGGGTGTTCTGGAAGAACTAACAAGGTAAACAGCCTCTGGTTAGATTGGCAGCAGAAAGAAAGAGAAACCAAAGAACATCCAGGGCGCAGGAATAGGAAGTCTGCAGACATCACAAGATGCACAGGGCATCACCTGCACCTGCAGTACATTAGGCGCATGTTTTCTTCTGCTGTAGTTATAAAAAAAAAACTATTGTGGAAATCAAAGGGCGGTGCTATAAACTATTAACAATTGATGGCAGTTCGAAATCATTCACAAAGGAAGCCGAGGTTCTTTTCAATGAGCCTTTCCAGACTTCCAGGGCATCAGTAATATTATTCTTGTACAAACAGAACAAAGAGTCAAACCCAGAGCAATCACAAAATCTGTGCTGGCCAGAAACATTTGTAGGGTGGAAAAGTACCAGCTGCCATAAAAACCCCAGAAGAGCCATAATAAGCACTGGTCAGTCAGATTCAACAGTACCTAGGAGAGACACAGAACTTGCTCAGGTGTACTCACTCATATTTGGTTTCTAGCCATAAATAAAGGACATTGAGCTTATAATTCATGTTCCTAGAGAAGCTAAATAAGGTGAATCCAAAGACAAACACATAGGCATCCTCAGGAATATTAACCTTCATCAGGCGATGAAAGGAGACAGAGACAGAGACCCACACGGGAGCACCGGGCAGAAATCTCAAGGTCCAAATCAGGAGCAGAAGGAGACGGAGCACGAGCAAGGAACTCAGGACCACGAGGGGTGCACCCACACACTAAGACAATGGGGATGTTCTATTGGGATCTCACCAAGGCCAGCTGGCCTAGGTCTGAAAAAGCATGGGATAAATCCGGACTAGCTGAACATAGCGGACAATGAGGAATACTGAGAATTCAAGAACAATTGCAGTGGGTTTTTGACCCTACTGCACGTACTGGCTTTGTGGGAGCCTAGGCAGTTTGAATGCACACCTTACGAGACCTGGATAGAGGTGGGCAGTCCTTGGGCTTCCCACAGGTCAGGGAACCCTGATTGCTCTTCGAGCAGATGAGGGAGGGGGACTTGATCAGGGGAGGGGGAGGGAAATGGGAAGCGGTTGTGGGGACGAGGCAGAAATCCTTAATAAATAAATAAATTTAAAAAAAAAAAAAGAACTTGCTCAGGCTAGATTTTCCTAAGCGGGGAAGGGCGATACTATTAGGACATAAAACTGTACACAATGAAGGAAATCACATGATCATTTTAAGGGGACAAAAAGAAATATTTCATAATCTGAACTATGTATTTATGGTAAACCTTGGTAAGTCAGAACAGATAGAAACTCATGTGGTCAGGCCAATACCGTCCACATGGTTAGGTCAGGGTCATCAGTTCCCTGAGGCAGGATGGGTGCTCTCTGCACCAGGCTAGAATCTAGACACTAGATGCTGCTCTTGCTGAGGACTGGAACAGAAATAAGCTTTGTTCCTGGAGGAGGCAATATGAAACACTGCTGGTGATTTGATCAAGGGGGAAAAAAATGAAAAGAACCTCTAAGTTGCTAGAAATAGTCGCAAGATTCTGCAAGATGTTTTGATATTAAAGTGGATTAAGTCAACAAAGGAACAGAAAACTGAAAACTGAAAATAAAAACCCAGTGAATGGTAGGTAGCTCATGTGCCTCACAGATAGCTAGGACACAGAGCTGGGAAAATGGCCAGCTATCTGCAGAAAAAGATGAAATGATTTCTATCTCATCCTGGGTGAGGAAGAAAATTAAATGTCACTTATTGGGCCATTATAGCATCAGTGTATACAGGACCATCACCTCGTACGCTAAAACACACAGCTTTGGCGTGTCAGTCACAGTTTAGGGAAGCTAAAGAAACCAGCTTTGGATGGATTCGGAGTGAAGACTAGAACTTCGAAACTCTTGGTGGAGAATGTCAGTGAGCATCTGTTTGACTTCAAGGCCAGGAGGTCTGTTAAGGATACAGAGTATCTTAACGGTGTAAGGAGCACTGGTCACTGTTACTCTGTTGTTGCTGAGAAACTGGGCAGGTGTGCATCCATTCACCCGTGCATTTGGGAGGCTGAGGCAGGAGGATCACTTGAATCTAGGAGTTGTGGACTAGCCTCGTATGCAGGTTACTTTTCTATCAACTTGACTCAAGCTAGAGCTATCTGAAAGAAGGGAACTTGAACTGAGAAGATGCCTCAGGAAGTTTCGGCTGTGGGGCAGTTACTTAATTAGCGATTGATGGGGGAGGGTCGGGTCTATTGTGGGTGGTTCTATCCTTGGGATAGTGGGCTTGGGTTCTGTAACAAAGCAGGCTGAGCAAGCCATGGTACGCAAGCCAGTAAGCAATACCACTCCATGGCCTCTGCATCAGCTCCTGCCCTGACTGAGTTCCTGTCCTGACTTCCTTCAACAGTGGAAGTGCAAGCCAAATAAACCCTTTCCTCCTCAAGTTGCTTTGGTCATGGTATTTCATCACAGCAATAGTGACCCTAACCAAACCAAACCAAGCAAAACAAAGAAGCTCTCTCCCACAGTGGACACAGGCAGACATTGGATCTCCTGGAACTGGAGTTAGTGACGGTATTAGCCACTATGCGGGAGCTGAGAACCATATTTGGGTCCTTTGCAAGAGCAGCAAGTGCTTTTAGCCACTAAGCTTTCTCTCCACTGCCACCCCCTCTTCCCCCTGTCCCCCCCCCCCCCCCCGCCCCAGAGGCATTTCTTAAGGGCGGTGAACACCCATAGCCTTTTCTGGCTCCTCCCACAAGTCACTGGTGAGACTCAGAGGTCATCTGATTTGACATTGCAATAAGTGAACTCAGTACCAACCCTGACAGAGATAGATGTCTGGGGCCACTGCTCCCGAACACCCACGTGTTTTCCAGTAGCCACTAGGAATGAAAGCAGGGTGCAGTGTCAACATTCCAGCATCCCAAGTTCACTGCAAAAACTGCTAGCCCAAGGTCATGGGCAGAGAAAATACCCATGACAGCACAGCAGGTCCCCAAGGAAGCCTTCCACCGGGAGACAACCTATTACACTGAGGCCACAGGACTATGGTAACAAAGGGGACCCCAAAGATGAAGATGGCAAGATGTGGAGAATCACCACTTACTAACTTACCTCAAAGGTGTTTCCTGTCAGGTCAAACTCTGGGGGCACAAAGGCACCCTCGGGGTCATCTTGGAGAAAAAAAGAGAAGGCATTCTGATCTTATCCTTTGGTGAAGAAAGCATCCCACCAACCAGAGCTCAGACCTTGGGAGCCTCCTGGGACAACCCCGAAGGAGGCTGATGTTCTTTTTTTTTTTTTGATTTTTTTTATTGAAAAAAGGAGAAAAAAAAATAAGTTTCCACCTCCTCCCAGCCTCCCATTTCCCTCCCCCTCCTTCTCCCCTTCTCCCCCTCCTCCCCCCCTTCTCCCCCTCCTCCCCCCCTTCTCCCCCTCCTCCCACCCTTCTCCCCCTCCCCCCACTCCTCTCCCTCTCCCTCTCCAGTCCAAAGAGCAGTCAGGGTTCCCTGCCCTGTGGTAAGTCCTAGGTCCTCCCCTCTCCATCCATTTCTAGGAAGGTGAACATCCAAACTGGCTGATGTTCTTAAGGAAGGCTGGCTGTAAGCATCTGAGGCAATAGTACACCATTCTTAAACCAGAAAAGGTCCAAAGGAGAAAAGGAATTTGTTTGGGTTCTTGAAAAAGGAACCCTGGGCTCTTCTTAACTTGAGAAAATTAAACTTTCCCTGAAAGGAGCCTAAAGGGTAGCTGGTCTACCTGGCCAGATAAATCCTGACTTCAGGCCCCTGCATGAACTTCCTGTAGGTTAGGAGTGCCAGCCTAGGGGGAAAGTGACCCAGGCATCCTCTTCTGAGGAAGGCCTGAATAGAGCTCTTCTCCCTGAAGGCATGAATGGCAGTCAGGATGGTGGCTTACAGGGGCCACCCAAACACAGCATCTAGTCTCCGTTTCTTCCCCTGTGCTGCCTTGACCAGAGGATCCCCAAAAGGAAACCCAGGCTCGGGCCCTCCCTTACGGCCTCAGCTGCTTGGTGCTCACACCCAACTTCCAGGTCCTTCCTCGACGCTGCACACGGTATCCCCGCCCCACCGCGTTCCCCTTTCTCCTCACCGCTGAGCTGCTCCATGAAGCACACGTTTCCACTGGTGTTGAATGCCAGGGTGTCAGGCGTGATGCACAAGGTCTGGAAGATGGCTGCGTGGGCGACACTCCGCATCGACAGGCTGCATTCTAGGCACACAGCCCAGGCCTCCTGCTCGCTGAGACCTCTGTCCCGCAGGGAGAGGATGTCAGCCAGAGACACATTTTCCTGCCAAGACAGGCTTGGTGTAAGCCCACAGAGGGCTGCCCCAGAAAGGACCTAGTACTCCGTGCTGAGACTAATGCTCCAGGAAGACAGAGGACTCGTGGTGGTACTTCACTTACGGTCAGCGAAAGCATCTTAGGTCAAGCTCTTTTAAGACAGTCGTCCTGCTAGTCCTTGAATGTCACGGCCAGGGAGCATTTGATGAAACCACCGGTGTGCTGCCCAGAACAGGCACACACATATTCACACACACTTGAGTTCACATATGGACACGCATACTTAGCAAAAACACTCCCATACAACAATACACACTGCTATACACACCTACACGCACAAGCACAGCTACAGTTGCCCCCACACGCTCACACACACCTGGACTCATTCATACCAGACTACCTTAGACTGCAAGCGTCTTGCCCGGCTGCTGTCAAGTTCCTAGTATCTCCTGTGCTCATGTGTTATAGGAGTGGGTGAGCCTTTCTTCGGGAGTCGGGCTGGGGGCCGGTGTGGGCAAAGGATGTAGATACACCTTGTCTGGGGGAGTAGGCTGATGAAGAAGAGGCAGAGCCTTGGCTTCTCCAGCCAGCTGTGGCCTTGGGACATGGGCTTCTCAAGTACAGGCAGATGACAGTTGTTAAGGGTGTCTGCTTCTAGCTGACATTGTAAGGCATCCCTATGATCACAGGTTACAGATGAGAAGACAGAGAGGTTAAATCAACCTAACAAGCAACCAGCCAAATGGATGAAATCAAGAGCAGGATGGATCCTCAAACTGCTGTCCTGAGCCTTTAGGTTTTATGTGGGTGTTAGATAGATCCTGCATATCCACAGGCCATTTCATTCCTGGAACTCAAGGTGGGGCTTGGGGAGGTCACATCCCTAGACCTCCTACTCCTGCAAGATATGCTCCCTGACTCTTAGGCTGATTTTCTAACCAGGGCTCAAACCTGTGCTTTCTTTGTAGTACCAAGGATCCCTCAAAACTCTGGAGAATGCAAGCTCCCAGTGACGTCTGCTGAACTGCCTGCTGAACATGGCTGCAGAGGCACACACATACACTGCACACACATGTGTACACCATCCCTCTACGTCTTCACACAGGAATGTGCATGCACAATGGGCAGTACCTGACAACATGCTTGTACAAGCATATTCATGCAAGCCTACAGAGACACACACATGACGTAGTACGCAGCCTTGTAGACCCTGTGGGGCTGAGCTGTGTAGGAGAAATGAAGCCAGCTCACGACGTGAGTCTGAGTCAGTCCCACGGCAGGGCCTGCCGGCACCCCACTGCTGCTGCTCATGCTGGCCAGCAGGTCTGCCTGCTCACAGCCATGACAGGATGTGCCGCCAGCAGAAGGCAGCCCTGCCAGACTTGCTGCTTGGCCATCCTGCAGCCCACATCACTGCCTCCTACTTAGGTCTGTTAGGAGACACTCCTGAAAGTGGGGGGGGGGAGCCTGGTCAGAGCAGCTGAAGACCTGCGTCCCTCAGTGTCAATCTGTGGTAGGGGTATAAAACTTGGGAAAGCAGGAGCCCGGGGTCATTTGTATTATTCTAGGATGAACTCCACGGGCCCTGAGTCATTGCTTCTGGCTGTGGTCAATGCTTTCTCCAAGGACAGGATGCTCAGCACTTCCACCCATGACACCCTCAGGTCAGGGTCTATTTCCACATCTGCAGATCCTGTTGGAGCTCTGCACTAAGAGCTGAGGGACCCCAGGTCTGAATTCTGAACTCTGGGGTCACCTGCCTCTAGGGGCTCCAACTGCTCTAGTTTTGCTAGGTGGGAGAAAAGACTATCTTTTGCCTAAATCTACACCACTGGAGAGGAACAGGGGAAAGTTTTGGTTAATGGGCCAGGGACAAGGATGACAGACCGGGAGGGACCCTGTTGTTCTCCCCCATGGATAGGAGCCCACCTTGAGTGTCTTCATTAGCTTCTTCAAGGTGTTACCTGGAGATATGGTAGCCAGTCTACCTGCCCCACAGCGCATTCCCCAGTGAAATGTTCTCAGCCAGCTGCAGGCCCCTGACTTTGGCTTCACAAGGTATCATATCCAGGAGACATCATTGGGGTGATCTGCTGTGAGTACCATGACCAGTAAAGGTCACTCATGCATATGTGTGGCTGGATGGCCTTCCCATGCCAAGCACACTAAGGGTCTCATGCAGACCCAGACATTGCAAGCTCCAGGCCTTGCGGTCTCATACAGCTCCTGCCATGGAAATCAGCTGACAGCCTGATCTCCAGCCAACTCAGTGGCTCCATTTCCCTTATAGAGGCCCATGTTCTCAGTGGGTGAGAAGTTCCTTCACAGTCCAGCCTGCCTCTCACCATCCTTATCCTGGTGGCACTTAAGGGCGTGGGGTGGGGATCACCTATAGAATTTCCCCGCAGGCAGGATGATCAGTGTTCTGCCTGCAGTGTACTGGTGAAAGCTTTATCTGAGCTTGGCTGAAGGGATGAGACCCTGGGGACTGGGGGGCTGTGCTCCGGGGAGAGACACTTCAGCTGATCTCTGAGCTCCAGAGGCCAAGCCCTTATCTGGTTACCTCAGAGTGTCCTGCTTAAGGGTTTATATGCACTCATGAGCTCCCCTTCCCTTAGACAGACCTGGAGCTGGTTTGTAGGGACTCTAGGGGTCATTGTGCACATTGTAAGTACGTCTATAACCAATTAACTTTTCAGCTTATCATAACAGGACCTGCCAACAGAAAACTCAAATTGATGCTGGCACCATTTGTTGGCAGTCTCAGTTTGTGAGCCTCAGCCAAACCCCAGCAGGGAGGCAGGAGCTTGCAAGGTGCTCTGTGGGCTGTGTCTGCCCCCAAGAGCTCACCCTGCTGGTTTGGGGTTCTTTTCTGGTTTTAGGCTGCCTTCTGCTCAAAGCCCATTTGGAAACATTATATAGACTCTAAGGGAATGGTGGGGGAAGTTCCCCTTTTAATAGTAGATTTTCTGCTGTGGGTTCCTGTTCATTTTCAGTCCCCAAGGCCAGCCCAGCAGCAGGAGGCATTTATTTGGTTGGCTTGGAAACAGTGAGAACTCTCTGCTGACACCTAATGTCGCTTGCCATCTTCATCACCAAACCTCAACAAGGCCAATGATATCTCCTACCTCTTGACCAACACTACTGGACCCTCAACCACAGCCACTTGGTGCCTGCCTGCCTTCCTGCCTTTCTGGCAGCTATGGCTCCGCCTACATCCAGTTTTACTGGTTTGTTTCTGATTCCATTTTCCACGTCCAGAAAGGCTGACGTTCCATTTTGCATCTTGGAAATGCCATCTCCTCCAAGAAGTCCGCCTTGCATAGCTCCTGGTCAGAGCAACTTTACTGTGCACCCAGGGTCTTCTTGCTGTACCAGTTTAGGAGAGCAGGGACAGAGCATGGTTTCAGCCTCCACAATGTAGGGGGACACGCTGGCCCATTCATGGTGAGCTCTAAGTGTCCAGCAGGTTTTCTCATAGGCACACGGCTTGCTCATATACCATGCTTCTCTGGAGAAATCGTTAGGATGCGGGCATGGGTCTTTTCATAACAAGAAAATGTCAAGATGATCTCTGGCCAGCATTTCCCACTCCCGTCACAAACGAGGGGCTTGCTCACACATACCACGGTCTACTGTGTCACCGCCGGCCTTGCTAAGGCATCATGGTAAGGCCTTCAGTGAGCATGTTTAGTTCTCTACCAGCTATCAAGAGGTTAGACAGCGCATTCCCAAGTCATTTGGACTTTCTTTGAGTCATGACAGGGTAGAGATATTCAGGGGCCCCTAGAGGCTCCGCAGGGTTCTATTCCTTAGCTGTAGCGGAGAGAATTCTGATGGCCCGTATACTCTGCACGTATCTTTGATCTGGCCTCACCTCACCTGCACAAAGGCTGTCATGGCCTGGGTGGCACAGGACCCCAAGGGGTTCTCCAGCACTGAGCTTCAGAATGGCAACCAAACTCTTTGCCTCCCTCCAGACAGTTTTCAAATGCAACCAGACACAGAAGGCCATGCCAGGTACAGAGTCATGTGACCCTGACGTATGTGAATTTACAAAACCTTAATGGGGACTGAGCTGATTGCAGAAAGCATAAAATCTGGATCTCAGCTGTATTCTTAGATGCAGGACTGTGTTGGCTCTGGGCCAGGCCCCAAAGACTCCTATTTTAGAGAGTAAGTTTTTGTTGTTCAGTTTCTTTGCAGCACTGGCTGTTGAAGCCAAAGCCTTGTGTACACCAGGCAAACATGCTACACCTGAGCCCCGTTACCAGCCCCCTCCCATTTATAGGAAGAAAAGTAGCACTCTTCCCCAGGTAAGGGCCTCACTGAACTTCCCACTGAATGCCACCGAAATGGGGGAATTCCAGTTCACGCTCAGGACTCACCACAGAGGATAGAAACCTGACACGTTGTGTATACAGCAACTCTCCAACGCAGAGGGATGGGGACGGTCCTAACACAGAAGGTGCCAGGGACTGGTAGACAGCATGCACTCTGGGTGCAAGGCTCAGCTTCAACCTGTGGCCCTGCGTTGATGGAGCGGTACTGCCGCCTCAGATGCCAGACACGGAGTGAGCCCTCCAAGCTCAGTGGATGATATAAAAAGGTGCAGGGGTTCTCAGATCTGCTCCTGGCGCTAACCAAGAGCTGAGGCTCCCATAGACACTCTAGAACACGTCCTGTCCTCCAGCAGTGTTTGAAGGCTATGTGCTGAGGGCACCCTTTCTCTCCCATCAAAGCCAGGGCGATGTCCAAAAGGTTTATTTATTCCCTGGCCTCTCCTCTCTGCAGCCTTCAATTGCACCAAAACCAGGCCACTTCAGGGTGGGGGCAGCATCAACCCCAGCACTACTCAGTGGGCCCTGGAGGTGGGGCAGGCAGGAGCTGTGGATGTTTATTCTTTCAGTGCTCACTCCTCCAGGGAAGGGGTACGGTAGAGCTGTCAGACCCCTGGCTTATGCTTCAGGAGGGCTTATCAGATGGCTAGGCCAGCTGCGAAGGTGGGTGGACGGTCTCTAGTACCAGTGTATTCAATGGCTAAAGAGTGGTGGATTCTTCCATAGGGATTCCAGAGCCTGCATTGGAAAGGTCTCCCCAAAGCTCCTGGCTTGTAAAGATCTCCCCAAAGGTTCTTGAGGGAGGTCAAGGTGCCCCTGGAAGCATTTTGGGGGTCTGTTTGCCACGCTTTCCCAAGACGTGGGGTTTATGCCTGGCCATCATCTAGGAGCCTGGGGGCGGGGCACCTAGCTTCTCCAACCAGGAGGGGCTCCACGTAGCCCAAGCCAGTTCCCCAGTTCCGGACTAGAAGCTCTCAGGGGACTTGGGGGAGGGAAGTTCCCCAGAGCAGGAAGCACCCTCAGCGCTGGGGTGGGGTCTCATCAGGCATTATCAAGCTCACCTGCTTTAGCACTAGGCCAGCTGAGGAGGTCAGGAGTGTACCTATTGTCCCTACCTGCCAGGAGCCCCAACCCCGAATCTGTTCAAGGATTAAAACCAGGAACCCACCCCTGCAGCAGCCAACTTTTGCAGGGACAGTCCCCATTGCTGTTCCATATAGCATTCCAGCTGTTCTGTGACGAGTGGGGCTGAGGACAGGAACCCTTAGCAATTGTTACCCCAGGGGCCAGAATCTATACAGCAGGAGAGCTGTGTTCTCCCCTCTCTTCCTCCCCATCCCTCCAAAAGGGTAGGTGGGTTTCTGGGACCAACTCACCTCATCCTCCGGCAGGGTGGGGAGCGGCTCAAAGTCGTAGAAGTCCAGGTCCTTGCCATCTTCCTCGTAGAAGCCCCGGGAGGCTGGGTCCATGGCCTGCATCTTGGCGCTTAGCAGGGCCTGCGCGCAGGTTGGAACTCCGGCCCTGGACCACGCGCCGGTCTGGAATCCCCTCCCCCAGCAGGTTTCCTCTGGGTCAGAGCCCCTCTCTGGCGGGTCCTTTCTCCGACAGATCTCCAAGCTGGCCGCCGCCTCTGTGCCTGCCGGGCTGAGCTGGGCACCGCCAGCTACGCGCGCCTGGCCGCCATGGCAACGCGCCCGCCGCCTGCCGCAGTGTCGCCAAACGGTGGCGCGGGGACGCCTGGGGCGGGGCCGGGGGTGGCGCCCTGAGGGCCGTGGTCACTGGCGGGCTAGGGCCGACTTTGAGCTCCGCAGATGTCTTCGACTACGTCAACCTCCGGGGTGCACCCTCCGCCTGCCTGCGCTGTCCGTGACAGTTCGGGGCGGAGTCACTCCACACAGCGGCTGCCCGGGGGGCTGCACCCACCTGGGCTCACAGAGGATAGCAGGGTTGAGCTCACCTAGACCACACCGGGCCCCAGGACTTTCGCAGTTCCCGCCCCACCTAGTAGTCCAGGGGAGGGGTTGCTGCAGTCACCTCCAGCGGTAGCTGCCAGGAGGGAGTCTGGGGCAGGTATTAGGTTCCTCAGCTCCTAGTACCTTTCCCTTGGCTGGGTCCTGTGATGGGCAGGGAGTCAGGTGTTCACCCCAAGCACAGCAAAGGACTAGATTGCTCTCCCAAACGTGGCAAACGGCAGGCATTGATCCCCTGCACAGGCAAGTTTTTTAGTTTACGACAGTCTCCCCAATCTTAGGGAGCATCTCCTGAAGAACTGCAGGTCAGCCTGGCCCCTTGCTTTGCTGGCCCTATACCCAGATCCTAGCCTGGATAGGCACGATAGTAAATTCTTTAATATGTGCTCCTTGAATGAAAGAGGGTGGGCTTGTAACTGGTCACGCAAATCCCAGGGTACAGCACACGCTGGGACACTAATCCTCAACAGCCTGCCCTAAAGGCTTCCAATTATTGGCCATTCATGAGCTTGTAGCCAGAGTAGGTAATGGAGGGTGCTGGAAGCTTGAGGTGGAGAAAAGCTGGCCTGCCGACTCTGCTGATACGGGTTGGGGTTAGGAGGGCAGATGTGGCCAGCAGACCCTGCTCCAACCCTTGGGCTCCAGCTGTAAGGAGTCCTCTGCTTTGGAGACTGAGAAGCTGCCAGCTCCCTTTGCTCAAGCATTGCTGCTTCTCACCCACTCTTTCCCCCAGCTCGTGCCTCCCTGGCCTGTGCTCTCTCCACAGTCCGTGCTCCCTGTAGCCTAGTGCTTCCCTCTAGCCCCATGCTCTTCCTATCTGTGCTCCCTAAGCCTGTGCATTCCTCACCTGGTGCTGCCCCTCCCCCCAGCTTGTGCTTTTCCTTTCTCCCGAATCCCTGCTGTCTTGGAGGACCTAGGTAGATATGACCACAAAGAGAAGGCTCCAGGGTGGTTATCGAGGTGGGACTTGGTCAGGTGGTTTCACAGGTGCCCTTGAGCTCTGGGTTTAAGGAAAATGCCTAACATTGACTGGAAAGGGAGGAGATAACCCCAGACTTCGGGGGTGGCCACACTGTACCACTCCTGCTGTCATGGCACGGCATCTACATTAGGGAAAAGTATATCCAACTTAGGTGAAGTCTGACTACAGAGGCTGACTCAGCTTGGGCTGCAGCAGTTAAACCTGCTCACCAGGTCCTTGTCTTCTAAGCTGAGTAACACCATGGCTCCTTTGTAGGATTGGAACATGAACATTGTGGGGGGTGAGGAGAAGACTTTGGAGGGCTCAGATCTACTTTAAACTATCAGCTACTTTCCTGAACATTTGTGGTGTTTGGCCTTAGCTGGAGGTTTCATTACTCATTGAACATCTGCCCGCATATTTGCGTTGATGGTAAGCTCACTGCTGGGGAAGGATGTGGTACTGGTCCTGGCTCTTGGTTGATGGGGAAGCTCTGTTAACCAATCACACCCAGTTAAGGCGTGGCTACTTGGAACCGAGGAAGAAAAACTGAGAGGGACCAGGTGCGCGCTCTCTCTGCGCGATTCCCACCGGACACAGAGGAAGTCGGACTCCCCATTCTTGTGCCGTGAGTTTCCCACTAAAAATATAATTGTTATCCTTAGCTGGCCTGGTTATTTCCCATATCGAGCTCATTCGCAACACTTGGTACTTTGCACACTGTAGGTGCTTACTAAGGTTGTGTGAGGGCGTAATGCTGGAGGTCAGAACAAGCTTAGAATGGGCAGTCCACATTATTAGTGGATGAGCAGATGGTACCTGAATGGCCAAGCGGCCTCTGGAGGCTCACGCCAGGAATAGACCACGAGAATGGCTTCCTCCCCTTGTCAGCCCCTGTTCATGCCATGTGCCTGACATATGCTCGATACTTTCCTCCTAAGGCCTATCCCAGGCAGTCAGTACTCCGGAAAAGTGATGACTGTACCTTCAGGTGCCTGATCCAAGCCATGATTTGATGCACTCTGGCTTTCTGACAGCCAGCTTCTTCCCTTTTTGGCTGGTCTGCTCATTCCTTACCTGTCTTATTGCTCTTTCCTGCAAGACTGCCCCACTGCTTGGAGAGCTTTGCCTACTGCTGTTCGTGGCCTGAGCTGTTCTCCCTGCCTGGGGGTTGCCTCCTGTGGCCTCCTCCTGATCTATCCCCTTCACCAGGTATATGAGACCCTGACCTCTTCTTCAGAGATCTTGCTCTGTACTGGTCATATTCAGACATGGTCAGGATTTATCTTGTCCCATGACCCCACCTGTCCCCCCCCCCCCCCACCTCCTGCCTGACAGAAGCCATGTTTACTTCGTGGCAGGACTCAGCCTGACCACTACATCACACTACACGTGGTGGCAGGTGGAATGGGAGTTTCAAAGTTTGGCTCACACTTTTTTTTTCTTATAGGAATTTTGACAAGCTGCCAAATCACACGTACATTTTGAAGCCAATATTCATTTGTTTTAAAAAAAATAAAAGTGCAAAGAATACAATCTCCAGTGTGAGGTAAATATTGATATTCTGAAACATAACTGTTAGTCATTCTTATAAACACATCCAAGAGTCTAAGTCTCAAAGAAGCTTTGGTGCCCACTATCAATCATTCAAGGACCCCAGAAGCACACGCCTCCCTAGTCAGAACAATCCTGACACTTTTCCTCCAGCCTCATTGCAGGCATCTAGTTTTCCCAGAAGTTGATCTTGCTGTCATGTTTCTATTCCAGACATTTTTTATAGATACCTTATCATCATTTTCTGACTCCCCTAGCATTTCCACTTTGGTTTCCTGGGACTATAGATCCACTTTATGAGAATACAGTGCTAGCTGGCTTCGGGGAATAGCCTGCATCTACTCCTTTGTAGCCACGATGGAAATGATGACATACACAAGGACAGAAGTCTCCAGCTCAACTGCTCATCCTGGAGCCAGCCTTAAGGAGGACATTCCCAGGAGCCCCGTGTGATTCTCACCCCAGCAGGCTGTAAGCCTAGGTCCCCATGTGGACCTGTGGTGAGAATATACATTCAGGAAAGCAGAGGCTAGAAGAACAGGATGCACTCCCACCCAGACACGCTCAGGTGCACGCACCTGTGCCCCACGTTTCTGTTTCTCTGTGTGTTTTCCACCGCAAGCTGATGTCATCGCCTACAGTAGCATCTGCCCATTTTATTTTTCTGTTATGTGTACTGGGATCTTACACGGGTCATGTGGATGCCTTGGTGAGGGGCCTCTCGTGTGATGTTTCTGAGAGTCAGTCATGTTGTCGAGGACTTGTTCACTGCAGTGGCTGAACTGGATTCAGAGAC
Source organism: Microtus oregoni (assembly GCF_018167655.1). Lineage (NCBI taxonomy): Eukaryota > Metazoa > Chordata > Mammalia > Rodentia > Cricetidae > Microtus > Microtus oregoni. Next base: position 5,163,727 of record NW_024543075.1, read on the forward strand.
AAGTAAGCTTTGGGCATCATGTATTGAGATGAGTTCTTTGCCATCAGCTCTCCCAGTTTGATATTGTTGAATCAAGTGTGTTTTATTTTTTTTTTTGTCAAACAGCACCATTCTGTCCTCACAATTGCAAAAATTTCTATACACAAAATTATCTTTTCTTTGTATGTCTCTTAAAAGAATGTCTTGGCCATGGGTTGGGTAGATGACTCAGCAGTGAAGAGTTTGGTTTGGTTCCCAAGATCCACCCTGGGCACAGCAATCATCTGTAACTCCGGTTCCAGGGGAATCTGATGCCCTTTTCTGGCTTCTATAGGCACTGCATACATGTGGTACACTTAAAGACAGAACACAAAACAAACAAAAAGAAGTCCTTGGCCATATTTGGCGATTCAGAATTAGCTATTGTGCCCCAGAAGCCTGGATTTGATGGGATTGCATTAGGTCCGATTCCCTACAAATTCTCCTAAACAGTCACCATTGTTGTGCGGTGTGTGTAAGCTTGCGTGCTATGACAATGAGGACAGTAGAACAAACCTGTGGAGTTGGTCCCCTCCTTCCACCTTTATGTGGGTTCCAGAGGTCAGACGCAAGTTGACAATCTTGTGCAGCAGGTGCTGTTTTTGGGTCGGGAGTCTGCAGGATCTCACTGTGTAGCCTTGGCTGTCCTGGAACTCACGATGTAGATCAGGCAGCCTTTGAACTTGTGAAGAGCACCTGCCTTTCCCTTTCTAGTGCTGAGATGTCATGACTGGTGATAAATTTTTACTAGTCTTCTGCTTTAGAAGCATGCACATCTTTCTGCATTTTCAGAGCCTCCTTGTGTTCTTTTGATTACATTTTGTAGATTCCTGTGAAGGGATTTGTGCATCGCTGACTATATTATTGCTGATATTTGATGTTTTGTGGTGTTATTGCAAATGGGATCTTTGTAAAAAATATCTGTAAGTGGATGACTGTAAGTCTTAGGTTTGATCCACAATACTACAGAAAAGTTAAAGAAGTTCTGTTTTGCATTGTCCTATAAAAGCAACGTATGTTTTTATGCTTTTGAATATGACCTTAGTTTTTTTATTTTTTTCTTTTCTTTCTTTTTTTTTTTTTTAAGATAGCATTTCTCTGTGTAGCCCTGGCTGTCCTAGACCTTGTTCTGTAGAACCAAGGTGGCCTCAAACTCAGAGATCCGCCTACCTCTGCCTCCGCAATGCTGGGAATAAAGGTGTGCGCCACCACAGCTGGTTGTTAAACCTACTCATTAATTTTGATCTGTAGATTGCCCTGATTTCCTATGCAAACAATTGTATTATCAGAGAATAGGGAATTTTGGGTTCTTTACCAGTAATTCTCATCATGTGTCTTTCTACAGTTCCTGCCGAGACCTCCTGTGCAATACTTGAGGAAAAGTGGTAATAACAGTCTTTGCTGAGTTCCCAGAGTGAAAGCAGACAAGATTTCTATTTTGCCAGGAAGGATAATTTTATTGTGGGTTTCTGTAACTCCATTCAACAATTTAAGTTCTTGTCTACCACTGATTTGCCTAATGCATTAAAAACGGGTTTTCTTTATTTTTATTTTCTGTGTATGAGTGCTTTACCTACATGTGTTTCTATGCACCATATAATACCTGGTGCTTCCTGTTGCAGGAAGAGCCGCTGTTTGTCCTGGCCGCCAGGCTAGCTTAGTACCAAAATAACCACATGGAAATTGTATTAATTAAATCACTACTTGGTCCATTAGTTCTAGCCTCTTATTGGCTAATTCTCTCACATCTTGATTTAACCCATTTCTAGTAATCTGTATATTGTCACATGGCAGTGGCTTACCAGGAAAGATTCATCGTGTCTGTTTCTGGCGGTTCCGTGGTGTTCCTCACCTACTCTGCCTTTCTTCCTCCCAGCATTCAGTTCTGTCTTCTCCACCTACCTAAGTTCTGCCCTATCAGGCCAAAGCAGTTTCTTTATTCATTAACTAATACAAGCAACACACAGATCAAAGGACCTCCTATACCAGCTTCCAGAGGCCAGAGATGCTGTCAGATTCCCTAGAAATGTAGCTAGAAATAGTTGTAAGCTGCTATGTTGGTGCTGGGAATTGAAACTGGGTCCTCTGGGAGAGCAGCTAGTGCTTTTTTATTTTATTTTATTTTATTTTATTTTATTTTTGTTTTTCTAGACAGGGTTTCTCTGTGTAACAACTCTGGCTGTTTGGAACTTTCTTTGTAGACCAGGCTGGCCTCCAAATCACAAAGATCCACCTACCTCTGCCTCCCAAGTGCTGGGATTAAAGATTTGTGTCACCAACACTAGGGTGCAGCCAATGCTCTTAATTTCTGAGCCATCTCTCCAGTTCCCACTAATGCTTTTTTTTTTAAAGAAAATCTTAAGACACTGGATTTCATCAAATATGTGTTTAGTGCCTATTAAGATGATTATGTTTTCTCTTTTGTTCTGTTAATGTTTTGGGCTATACTGACAAATGCCTACTGTTAAACTAATTATATATTTCTGGAATAAATCCATATGAATAGGATATGTTATCTTTCCCAATATTGCTGGGCTTGGTTGAATAATATTTTGTGTAGGCTTTTTGTACTTGTTTTTATTGGCCTACATTTTATACTTTTATAACGTCCTTGTCAGATTTAATTAGAAGATTATGCTTACTCATGAGTGGTTGGATAGATTCCTTCTTTTTCTGTTCTTTGGAAAAGTTCTTGTAAACTCGTATTATTTCCATCTTAAATGGCTGGTAGCATTCTCTGAAGAAGCCATCTGGACACTTGGACTAAGACACTATTTTTCTTAATGTGAAAGTTTCAAATTACAGCGTCATTTCTTTAAGAGTTATAAACTGTCTAACTGTTCTTGTATTTTCTTATGATTCTTTTGCTATATTCTTTCCTAGGAATTCTTCTGTTTTATTCAACTGGCTAAACTCACTGCTGTATGGCTAAGTGTACTTTGCATTCTCTGTGTCTCCACTCCCTTCTCTTTCTTCTATGGGATCTGTATGATAGCCCGCGTGACTCATGGCATCTGTAGCTTGTGCTTCTCTTTCTTGTATGGGACCTGTAGTGATAGCCCCTATAACTCATGGCATCTATAGCGTGTGCTTCTCTTTTGTTGTGCCGTTGTTGTTTTTTGAGACAGGGTTTCTCTGTGTAGTCCTAGATGTCCTTGGAGCATATTCTGTTGACATGGCTAGTCTTACACTTACCAAGATCTACCTGCCTCTTCCTCCTGAGAACTGGGATTAAAGGAGTATGCCACCACTGCCTGGTGCTTCTTCCTTTCTTGATCAGATTTGCCAGGGTTATTTTAATTAATTATTTTTTTTCAAGGCAGAGTCTCACTAAGTAGATCTGGATGTTCTGGAACTCACTATGTAGACCAGGTTAACTTCAGTCTCAGTGAGATCTGCCTGCCTCTGTCTCCTGAGCACTGTGTTTAAAGGTGTGTGCCACCAGACCCAGCTTTATTAATACTTTTAAAGACTATCTAACATGTATTTATATATATTTTATGCTCTTCTTTATTATTTAATTTCTTCTAATTTTGGTTAATTTTTATTTTAGAAATTCTTTAAAAATTAAAAAATAATTTTTATTTATGCATGTATGTGCACTTGATTATATGTGAACCATGTGTGCACAGGTGCCCATGGAAGCCAGAAAAGCATAGAACTGGAGTTATAGGCATTGTTGGGAGCCACCCAGTGTGGGGTCCAGACCCTGTCTACTGCAAGAACAGCAAATGCTCTTAATCACACTACTTTTACAAATTCTCGAGGTGAGTGCATAACTTACATATTGACAGCTTCTTTCCTCCTCTTCTCCCTTCTCCACCCATTTCTTGATGGTGGAAGTTACAAAGTAATCCCACACTAGTTCATAATTATGTATAATAAAAGGCTATTTATTTAGGGGAGACTTACAGATCACTGTCCTAGATAACAGTCCTCTTCACTAATGGGGAACAAGAACAGAGTCTAGCAGTCAGAAGCAAGAGAAAGAGAGAGTGCATGCTCTACAGCAGCATTTATAGTATAAGAGACCATGCCCAAGTCTTCACAGCACTGTATCTTAAAGGCTTTTGGCTGAAGAACTAGAAGGAGCTCCCATAGCACCTCCCTCTTTTGTTTAAATAAGAGAGTTTCAAACCCAATACAAAACTATATACACTAGGAACAGATATCAAGTATAAGATTAGAATTACAACCGTCATAAACAATATTAAGCAAGGAACATATTCTAAATGTTTTAATAAACATTCTATCCTAAAGAGTCTAAGTCTTGTATTGAAAATGGCTTGGCTAGATTATAAGAGGACAGTAAATATGACTATCTAATCTTCACCCCATTGCATGTTTGAGAAGGGAGATAATATCACTTGAGTTGGCAGAAAGTGCAATCAAGCAGCTTCCAAAATGTGTAGTAGATGACACAGACAACTGGCTGCCTGATCAATCACCCAAAGTCTCATTTGTAATGTTGAAGCAATCAACTTTGGCTAAGACCTAGAAGAGTAACTGACAGACCATTTTCAGAGGCAGAAATTTTTTCAAAACCATCTTAACCTGTCTTGGCAAGATTTGACAGTCTTTTTTTCTTGTATCCTGCTTGTCCAGTTTAGACATTGTGCACTTTGTCAATGGTCAAGATATGGGCAGTTTCTTGCCCAAAGGCCAGATGTGCCAAGATGTGCCAAGAAGACAAACTCCAAGAGGAGTGTCTTTGGTGCTCAGCACTCTCAGAAATAGATCAGTGCTGACAGAAGCAATTGTGTCTAACGTCTACAGAATCCTAAGTTATTTAAATGCCATGTTCTATAGATCTTTGAAGTGGTTGAAGGTTACCTTTCTATGTAGAATACAATCTCTATGTATCTAAAGAACTTAATTAGTCTGACTAAAAGTATAACAAACATGAATGACTATTGACCTATAATACTTAATACCTATATAACTTAAAGATTAAGATTTCATATCAGAATATTAAACAATCTTTAAACAGCTGTGTAGTAAAGGAGGACAATGAACTCAAAATGTAAACAATGTATAAATATTGTAATGAGGTAGAAATATATAATACAATATAATAAGTATATCCTAAAATTGTATCAATATAAAAATGTCTTAAACAGAGAAAGAAACATGCATGCATATAATATGACAAAATAATTTTGCATAGTTGTACAAATACTGTAAACAGAAATAACAAATATAATTTAAACTTGTATTAATATACAAGAAACTATACCAGTGTAAATTGTCTATAAATAGAAGCTCACAAATATTCTATTACTCACTATTATTAGTGTGAACTAGTTCACACTAAGTTACCTATTATCCCATTTGATCTTCCCTTTTTTTGGGATTTCTAGGCCTACATAATTTCTATCCCAACCCCAACCCTATGCAAGTAATAATCAACCCCTAAATAGTGTCTTTAACCATGGAAGACAAACTTTGTTGGAAGAGGGGAATGTTGCTTTCTAGAATTGCTTTCTGCTGTCATAGGGGTGATGTTTTTTCTATGGGATCCTGTAAAAGTAAAATGATGGTTAAGTTTCAAGATTGCTGTTTTGTATATTACAAATGGTCTCTGTATAGTCAATAGGGTCTTTTTGCTTGTTTGTTTTTTTTAAGTTCTTATTTAGAGTTTAGGCCAGAATGTTGTAAGAAGGTGCACCATTTCCACAGCTGGTACCCAAAAACCAGTCTCATAGTAGTGCTATGAGCATCATGACGTCATATCAACCAGGTGGAGTTGTTGTTGTGGGGCCTCATCTTCTTCCTGGAAGCTTCAATGATTATTGCAGGAACGTCAGCTGCTCATAGTTGAAAACTTAGACATTATTCATATAAACATATATTCAACAAAAGATATAATATAGACAAGTGGGCATGAAGAAAAGTAAAATTTCCTTAAAATCTGTCTTCTTTCTGTCCCATACCAGATGGCTGCTGACATGAGACAGAAATTCTGAATTTTTCTTTTAACAATGTGCTTGGATTTAGAGAAGGATAGCCATTGTCCAACTCCAAAGACAGCTCTCATTTTTAAGTAGAGATGTATACATGTCCAAATAATCAAATTTTACCATGAAGATAATATAATATCATAAGTCAGATTTCTCTTGGCTTGTTGATTCTTTCTGGATAGCTATGATTTTATCTCTAGGCATCTAAATGTCCAAGGTCTCTTGATTCTTTGAAGATGAGTATTTTCCTGCAAAGACAAGAACAGAACCCTGCCCCAACCCTTATGAGGTTTTCTTACCACCTGTATGGTTGTCACCTCTGTGGATGAGGTATCATTTCTCTTTCTCAAGAGGTTTCTCTTTTTCAAACCGAATCTTTATTAATTTTGATAGTATCCATAGTTTTTCTTCTTCTGTGGAAACAAGAGAGAAACCCATTCCCTAATGTAACACATCTCCTGGTTTCCATTATGAGATCAACATGTCCTTGAAATATACTGGCTCATTTTATTCAGAAGTTTTTTTCTATTACCAAATATCTTTCCACTGCCATTGTTCCTTTCTCATTAGCATTAAGAAAATTCAAGGTTAATAGAGCATTATGAAATCTATTTCTGGGGGTATTTTCCATCTCTTTCTGTTTGTTTAGCATATCCTTTATAGTTTGATTTGATCTTTCTATAACTATAGGTTATAGAAACAAACCTGTAGGGTTGTTTGGTATACCTGCAATATTATTTATATTATAATAAGCAAAAAACTGTTTCATTTTCTTAGACACATATGCTGGACCATTGTCTGTCTTTATTTGTGCAGGTATACCCATGATGGCCATAACTTCTAGTAAATGCATGATTACTGAATCAGCCTTTTCTGAGCTCAAAACAGTAGCTCATTGAAAACCTGAATAAGTATCAATGGTGTGGTGTACATATTTTAATTTTACAAATTCCATAAAGTTAAACACATCCATCTGCCAGACCTCATTCCTTTGAGTACCCGTTGGGTTACTCCCTGCTGGTAATGGTGTTTGGTTATAGAAAGAGCAAGTAGGATATTTCTTTATAATCTCCTTAGCTTGTTGCCATGTAATAGAAAACCCTTTCTTTAAACCTTTGCTATTGATATGATGTTTCTTATGAAATTCTTAGGCCTTCAGCACACTTCCAATCAATAATTGATCAATTTCTTCATTACCTTCTGCTAAAGGACCTGGCAGACCTGTATGGGATCAGATGTGTGTTATGCATATAGGACAAAGTCTATTCCTGATTATGTCTTGAACATGTATGAATAATGAAGTCAATTCTGTATCATCTGGTATAAATCCAGCAGTTTCAATATGCAAGACAACTCTTTCTGCATATTGTGAATCAGTAGCTATATTGAGAGGTTCTTTAAAATCCCTTAGTGCCATGAAAACAGAATTATAATTCTGCCTTAGTTCCACCTTACTTAATTCTTCTTATTTGTAACCTGTCTTCCCTGATTTATTTGCATCAGTATAAAATGTATGGGCTCCAGTTATTGGTGCATCACATACAATTCAGGAAAGAATCCAAGTAGTTCTCTTTATAAGGTTAAGCCTATCACTTTTGGGATAATCACTATTAATTTCTCCTAAAAATTAGTACAAGCTCTTTGTCATGGTTCATTTTTTTTCCCATAATTTTTAAAATTTTATCAGCAGTAAAAGGAACTTCAATTTCTGCTGGGTCTATACCTTCTAGTTGACAAAATCTTAATTTTCCTTTTATAATTAACTCAGAGACTTTTCCCACATAAGTTTTTAATTTTTTATTTGGTTTATGTGGTAAAAAGATATATTCTAAGATAATATCTTCCCTCTGCATTAAAATTCCTGTAGGGGAAATTCTGGAAGGCAATATGACTAGAATACAATTAAAATTTGGATTCACTCTATCTACATGTGCCTCCTGTAATTTCTCTCCAATGATCATCAATTTTTTTTTTGCTTCAGTTGTTAATTCTCTGGGACTATTTAAGTCTTTGTCACCATCTAAGGTTTTGTTTAAATGAACTATTAGGTCAAGTGTTATCCCAGCTGCCGATCGTAGACTGGAAATATCTCCTAACAATCTTTGTTGTTTTTTTTTAAAAGATTTATTTATTATGCATACAATGTTCTATGTGCATGTATGCCTACAGGCCAGAAGAGGGCACTAGATCTCATTATAGAAGGTTGTGAGCCACCATGTGGCTGCTGAGAATTGAACTCAGGACCCTCTTGAAGAGCAGCTAGTGCTCTTAACCTCTGAGCCATTTAATTGCTCCCGTACCAGCTGTTCTAAAACCTGCAGTTTGTCTTCCATTAAAGGCTATTCTTAACCCATATGGGTTTCTCAGTTAAACATTTTAAAGGCAAGGCTGTTAGTATCTCTGAAGGTTTGCTAGTTGTTTTGTGTTCTTTTACAGCCTGGATGGCTGGTGACTTTTGTTTATAGTATCTTATAATATCCTTCACAGAAACATGAGTTTTGGGGACTGTAGGAATCTTAACTTACATTGCTGCAATAGGTCACAGCCTCATAAATTCACTGTAATATTAGCCACATACGGCCTCAGCCTTCCTTCCTGTCCTTCTAGCCCTATGCATTCAACCCACCTCATGCTTTGTTTCACTTGAGATAGGGTTCCAATTCCTAGGAATTGAATATCTGCCTCTTGAAGAGGCCAATCTGGATGCCAAGATTCTGGAGTAATGATAGTCACATCCACACCTGTGTCTAGTAATCCCTCAATTACAATGTCATTTATATGCACTCTTAGCTTTGGTCTTTGATCATTTATAGAAGTCTGCCTATTTCCTACTGGAGTTTTTGACTCATCCTCTAGGTCTGTTCCATCATCCAGAACAGCATGGTTTTTTATAGTAGGCATTGGATTGTTTAATTTTCCTGGTGAAACATGCTCTCCACAGTGACTGGGAATGACTAGGCTTTGTTTGACATTGAGACCTGTGAGACACCCCCAAGGAGTTTCCCAGTGGCATTGGGTTGCCTTGTCTGTCTCTTGTTGACCTACATTTATTAGTTCAATGTCGGCCTTTGTCACATCTATTACATATACCAGAAGCTTGAGTCCTCCTATTCTTGCCATTCCTAGAGGAGACATTGGTCCTAGGAATTCCTTGTCTATAGTCCCTTTTTAGATGTCCTATTCTTACATAATTAAAACGTTTGACATCTTGGTGTCTCCTCTATCATTGGAAATCACTTCCCCTACCCAAGTTTCAGTACTATAGTCAAATGTTTTAACATTCATTGTATGGAAGATCCATTCATTCATTGGTGCTGATCTGACCTTTAAAGACCGAAGGATCATCTTACATTCTAAGTTGGCATTTTCTTTCTTTTCTTTTTCTTTTTTTTTTTTTTATTTTTCGAGACAGGGTTTCTCCGTAGCTTTTGGTTCCTGTCCTGGAACTAGCTCTTGTAGACCAGGCTGGCCTCGAACTCACAGAGATCTGCCTGCTTTTGCCTCCCGAGTGCTGGGATTAAAGGCATGCGCCACCACCGCCCGGCTCTAAGTTGGCATTTTCAAAAGCCAAGGATTCAATTAGTACACCTCTAGCTTTAGGGTCTGTCGCTCCTAATTGTACAACCTTAGTTAATCTTTGTAAGAAGTCAGTAAAGGGTTCTCTCTGGCCCTGTTTAAGCCTAATATATGACTCAGTCCTCTTTCCTAGTTCCTGAATCCTGTCCCAAGCATTTAAAGCTGCTGTGCTGCATAGGGACAAGGTGTGTTCATCATAGTGAGCCTGTTCCTGAGGATCAGAGTAATGACCCTTGTTAAGAATTTGATCTTGGGAAGTCTCAAATCCTTTTGCTTTCCCCTGTTGTTCTAAAATATTTGTCTCTTCTCTCAGATAACACTGCCAAGCAGCTGACGTCCATTTTCTAGGATCACTGAGATTAATTGCAGCCAATAGAGTGGGTAGCCTTAGTGCTTGAAGCCCACGTTTTCATCATTTCCCTGACAAATGGTGAATGTAGCCCATAAGAAACTATTGCTTGCTTTATTCTTTTAGATTGTTCATATGTATTGTTTCCCATGCATATTCTTTGACCACCTTGTACCAGATGATCTTTCTGAGGAAATTATTGGATATGCAGTTGAAACTTTGTGTAAGTCAACCTGGGGTCTGGCACATACTCATGAGGCTAAATTCTGACCTTACCTTCTATTCCTGCATATCAATTTCAATAAATTCCTCAGTCTTTTCAAATATTTTTACTACTATCTTTTGTAAAGCCTGAATCTTCTGGCCTGTATATATTTCTGGTGATTTCATTGAGGCACCTAGGCCCTAGTCCTCATTCTGCACATGTGAGTCCAAGGTCTGAAGTTTTTTCTTTAAAGATAACACCTCATCCTTGGACATTATTTGGATAGTGTGCAGACTGCCTTCTTGGAGAGATACTCTATCTACTAACCTATCATTAACTTTTTTTTTTTTTTTTTTTTTTTGGTTTTTCGAGACAGGGTTTCTCTGTGGTTTTGGAGCCTGTCCTGGAACTAGCTCTTGTAGACCAGGCTGGTCTCGAACTCACAGAGATCCGCCTGCCTCTGCCTCCCGAGTGCTGGGATTAAAGGCGTGCGCCACCACCGCCCGGCCTATCATTAACTTTTTAACACATTTTGATTATTAAATTCAACAGTTAGAATTCTTTCAGATAATTTATCAGTACCCTTTGACATGGATTCAATTTGTCTGTCAAATTAATATTACCTACCCTTTTCAATAGTATTAATTTTTTAGGTAACTTTTGATTTTTGATGATATTAATTCTGCCAGCTAGCTGTTCATTATTAGTCTGTAAAGACTGTATCATTTCTAAAAGTGCCTCATTTTTGGCTCTGTTATCAAACCATTTTCTTAAGGATAAAGAAAAAAAACTGAGTCCCAGTATCCAATAAATGGATGTATCACAATAATCATATAAGCCTTGCAGAATACAATCTATAGTATTAGCAAAAAGTTACTAAAATTCTTTATGGTAATATTTTCTGCCATTATATAACTTTCAAGTTTATTGATTTATTTATTAATTAAACAGTTACCTTTGTTATGAGATTTCGGTAAATTGTTTTAGGTATAATAATCTTTATTGTCTAGCAGAAGAAGCTCCCACAGCACTTTTTCTCTTTTCTCCCCCTTCTTTGCTTCATGATTGTACATTGCCTCTGAGTTCTACAATGATAAGTTTTGGTGGATTACATTGTCATTGTTATTCTTGTCAAAATATGTTCCAAAATGTCTAAACATATGTTTTCTGCTTACCTCAATGTTAATGACATCTATTGTAAGTGCATTGTGTCAGGAGACTATTTGAGACTTAGCATGGTTGGGCATGCCTATAATCTCAGCTTGTGGGAGTTAGAGGCAGGAGGATCAGGAGTTCAAGGCCGGTCTTGGGTACATAGTGAGTTCAAGGACAGTCTGAGATATAGAAGACCTTATTTTTAAGAAATTCTCCAAAATTTAAAAAAAATTATTTTGTTTATGAGCCTGTATGTGTGCCTATTGTATGTGAATCATGTGTATGCAAGCATGTAAAAGTGGGAAAGAGAGAAGGAGAATCAGATAATTTGAGGCTTTATTTACAGCTCAAAATATGCTTTTCTGTGGTATATGATCTGAGTTTTCTTTTTCTTAATTTTTTAATTTATTATGTATACAGTGTTCTGCCTATATGTCTGCCTGCACACCAGAAGAGAGCACCAGATCTCATTATGAATGGTTGTGAGCCACCATGTGGTTGCTGGGAATTGAACTCAGGACCTCTGGAAGAGCAGCTAGTGCTTTTAACCTCTGAGCCATCTCTCCAGCCCATGATCTGAGTTTTTGTACATTAGTAGTTCAAACTTAGCTGATAATAGTTTTGAGCTTCTATATCTTGACTTTAGTCCTTCTCCCATCCTCTTCCCTCCCTCCATTCTCCTCCTTTCCTCTCCTCCTCCCTCCCCTTCTTCTTCTCTCCCTTCCCTTATCCCCACTCTCTTCCCCTCCTCTCCTCCTTTTTTTTTTCAAAAAATGATTAAGTTTTGAGATTTCCTATGTATGAGTATTTGTTTGCCTGCACCTTTGTCTGTGTACCATGTGTGTGCCTAGTACCAAGGAGGCCAGAAGAGGGTATCTGAGCCTCTGGAATTGGAGTTAGAGATGGTTGTGAGCCACTATGTGGATGATGGGAATTGAACTCAGAGTCTTTGTAAAAGCAGTCAGTGGGCTGGAGAGATGGCTCAGTGGTTAAGAGCATTGCCTGCTCTACCAAAGGTCCTGAGTTCAATTCCCAGCAACCACATGGTGGCTCACAACCATCTGTGGGGAGATCTGGTGCCCTCTTCTGGCCTTCAGGCATACAGACAGAATATTGTATACATAATAAATAAATAAATAAATAAATATTAAAAAAAAAAAAGCAGTCAGTGCTCTTAATGGCTGAGCTCTCTCTCTCTAGCCCCCTCTCTTTGTCTTCTCTTTGTGAGGTAAGATCAGTTCATATAGCCCAGACTGGATTCAAACCCACAATCTTCTTGCCTTAGTCTTTCATGTGCTGGGATTACATGCATGCACCACCGTGAATGGTTAGTCTGCTTGTCTTTTAGTGCTGAGAGGGGCATGCAAAAACCATTCACTGTGATGAGAATCAGATAGTCTACCATGATGAATCAGTTATAAATGTGCAATTTTCAACTATAGTATTTATCTATTGAAGTTTTCCTCTATATTTTTCTTTTTTTCATTTTTTGTTTGTTTTTCAAGACAGGGTTTCTCTGTATAACAGTCCTGGTTGTCCTGGAGCTCACTTTGTAGAGGCTGGCCTCAAACTCACTGAAGTCTACCTGCCTCTGCCTTCCAAGTGCTGGAATTGATCTTATCCTTATGAAGCACATTTCTTCATGAATTTGGGGAAACACCTCATGTTTTTAATATTAATATTGCATTTTTATTAATTTAATAAAACATTTATTTTGTAGGCAATCTTTTTTTACTTTTTAAAAAATATTATTTTATGGGTATGAGCATTTTGCCTGCATGTATATACATGTACAATATGTGTGCCTGGTGCCTCTGGAGCTCAGAAGAGGGTGTCAGATCCCCTGGAAGTGGGGTTATTACAGTTAAGAGCTGCCATGTGTGTGCTGGGAATTGAGCCTGGGTTCTCTGCCAGAGCAACAAGTGCTCTTAACCAATGAGCCATTTCTCCAGCCTCATCATGCTTTAAAGTTTTTTTCAATTCTTCTACATCCTCCAATTTATATTTGTTATTGGCAGGTGTGGTGATTTGAATAAGAATGTCCTCATAGGCTCTATATTTGAATGCTTGGTCATCAGGCGGTGGCACTACTTGAGAGTAATTAGTAGGTGTGGCCTGATTGGAGTAGATGTGGCCTGTTGAAGGAAAGTGTGTCACTGGGGGTGGGATTTGAGGTCTCAGAAATCCAAGCCAGTCCCAATGTCTCTCTCTTCCTGATGCCTGTGGATCCAGATGTAGAACTCTCAGCTCCTTCTTCAGGACCAGCTTGTCCGCATGCCACCATGCTTCCTGCATTGATGATACTGGACTAAGCCTCTGAAACTGTAAGTCAGCCCCAATTAAATGCCTTCTGTTCTTAGAATTGCTGTGGTCATGTTGTTTCTTCTCAGCAATATTATACAACAGGGTATGTAGATATTGATAAAGATGTAAGTATGACTCTGCATGGCCATGTCTGCACTTCAGCTGCATGCAGTGTTTTCTCCATTTATATTAAATATGTATTTGAGTTATGAATACATTTATCCTGGACTACTGATGCTTAACAGTCTGGTGCCAGCCTGACCAATCCTGGGGCTTCCACTGAACACTGGAGAGACTGAACTATACTCTGGAAAAGCATGACTCACTTAGTCCTTTTCCCCACTCAAGCTGACATTGTCTTCTGTAGATGTCCCCAGTTGTCACTGTGGGTAGCTCTCGGACCAGGCTTGAAGAAGACCAGACAGAACAATGCATCCTTGTCCCAGCTAGCCAGAGGCACAGGGATGTGCCATCTCCCTCTAAGGTCTATGTCTCAGTTGATTCTTTTTACCACAAGGATGGTCTTTGGCAGCTAGCCCAAAGTGCCTACAAGTTGGGGTTAGAGTCATTCTCTGATTCTGTGGCTTTTTCGGGTGTCTCCCTGGCCTTCTAGTGAGAAATTCATGGCTAGGTTGTCTTGGGCTCCCTCTGGGTGATATATATGGGTGAATCCCAACACATCATCTGTCTTTCCAGGCAAAGCTGGGACTCCAGGGTGCACTGTTTTCTCAGTGGTACCCCCAGGTAAAACCTTAGCCTTTACCAGCTCCTTGCTTTCTAAAACTGGGGTGGCCACATGACATTCACACAGTCGCCCAGCCTCTCTCAGTACAATGTATCAGTTAGTGTCCAAATGACCAGCTTCATATAGGATCCAAGGCATTTCAGTGGAGTCTGACTGCTCCCTCCCCCACCCCTCTCTCTCTCTCTCTCTCTCTCTCTTTCTCTCTCTCTCTCTGACTGCTCCCTCCCCCACCTCTCTCTCTCTTTCTCTCTCTCTCTGACTGCTCCCTCCCCCACCTCTCTCTCTTTCTCTCTCTCTCTCTCTCTGACTGCTCCCTCCCCACCTCTCTCTCTCTCTCTCTCTCTCTCTCTCTCTCTCTGACTGCTCCCTACCCCACCCCTCTCTCTCTCTCTGACTGCTCCCTCCCCCACCTCTCTCTCTCTCTCTCTCTCTCTCTCTCTCTCTCTCTGACTGCTCCCTACCCCACCCCTCTCTCTCTCTGACTGCTCCCTCCCCCACCTCTCTCTCTTTCTTTCTCTCTTTCTCTCTCTCTCTCTCTGACTGCTCCCTCCCCCACCTCTCTCTCTCTCTCTGACTGCTCCCCCCACCTCTCTCTCTCTCTCTCTCTCTCTCTGACTGCTCCCTCCCCCCACCTCTCTCTCTCTCTCCATGTATCTGTGTGTATGTGTATGTCTCTGCCCTGCAGGGCAGAAGATGCTTTGTCTGAGGACATGTGGGGTGAATGGCCTGTTACCCGGTGCAGCAGTGGAGAGGGGTGGATTCAGCAGCCTAGAGGCTTAGGTGTCATTATGAGACCAGACATCCTGAGCACGCCTGAGGCCGGGGTCTCAGAAATTACTCATGGTCTCGATTCTGCTTCCACAGTGATCATTAGACCAAGACATACCCATAGTCCTGAGGTGACCCCCAGTGTCTCAGGTAGGTTTTGAAGGCTGACTCTGAATGCCTGAGCCAAGGTGTCGTTCTTTGCTCATTCCTCCCCACCCCCTGTGCCTTCTCTATACAGAAGCTTTTTGTTTCCCATCCCAGGCAGAGGGGTGTGGAATGCGAGCGGGTGAATGTGGGACGGTGGGCGGCAGTGAGTTTGGCTACCTGTCTTTGCTGGCTTTACCTGCCCTCAAGAGGGTTTCTCTGGTTAGTCTCATCTGTGCAGCCTATGTCTCCGCCCAGCACAGGGGAACTGCTGAGGGCACCTGTGGTCATGTGCCACCAAATGACTCAGAACCCAATTTCTATTGACCTTGCTGGAGGAAATGTTGACTTGGTTAAGTTTGAGCCTCTCCACTTCTAATCCTGTTGGCTAGCGTGGAGGGTACATTCTGCTGCTTCTGGGCACCTGCTCTTGAGCCTCACTTTCCCCTCGCTCTGAGTGTTCAGAGTTGAATTGTTTCTCTCCACCATAGTCTTACCTGGCCACCATCTTTCCTCCCAGGCTGTGGTAAGTGACACTGACCATCTGATGCAGGTTACTGGGCTTGCATAATTGAATCACCCAAACCTTAATGGTATTATGTCCTTTTCTAGAAGCCCTCTCCCTCATCTGTCTCCCATCCTGGGCCACCTACCTGCAATTACCTCTGTCCTAGGTCCTCTCCCAAGACACCTCCATGGTGATGAAGATGATGACAGTTCAGAGACTGGAGGCTCAGCTCCCCAGAGCCTTGACTGCACCCACTCTTTCTCACAATACACTATCCAATAGCACTTAGGGGCTTTCCCGAGTGCACCAGTGGGGAACACTCACCATCCCCGCCGAGTGCACCAGTGGGGAACACTCACCATCCCGGGGTACCAGAAAGGTGAATTCTGACAGTGACACTCATCCTACTACGTCCCTTGTCCTGCTGGCATCCTCTCTGAACACCTTCCCACAACAACCCACTAGACTGCCTCTCTTTCTGGGAGTCTTGGTACACAGGGCTATGTTCCTGGGACAGGGCCAGGAGTCCTCTCTAAATGGAGACACAGGCATGAGGACTCCTCCTGCTTTCCCTGGTGAGTCAGCTCAAGTCTCCCCTCCCCCTCAGGTGGATCTGGTCTGAGGACAGGCCAAGGACATCTACCATCAGGGAAGGGCTTGCCTTCCAGGTGTCCTGCTGCTGTGTCCTTGCTGTGGTCTGGATAGGTATGCTTAAAAGCCTGTGTGTCAAAGGCTTGTTTCCCCAGGTGGTGCTATTGGGGGGTGGCTAGCACCTTTAGGAGGGGGTCCTTGTGGGATGAGACGCCCTTAAGTCATTGGACAGGCTTTTAAGAGGGACTGTGGGGTTCTGGTCTTCTTTGTGTGATCTGTACTGTTTGCTTTTCCACGTGTTCCCCAGCATGTCTGTTGATGCTGTCTGGTTACATCCCCTCTCCCCCGACACACAAGGATCCAAAGCCATGGTCTCTCGGTCCCCAATCAGATCCTCCAAACTCCATGTCAAATCAAGCCTTTGCTCTCTCAATCAGCTGTCTTACAAGTCACTGTCTTGTTGGAGCAGCCATGGGGACTTATTCACAGACCTGACTGCAGTGACCCTGCTCCCCACCCCAAACCAAAGGGGCCGTGACTGGTTATGACTGGAGTTTGAATTGTGGGAACAAGAATGTGGCATCACAGCTGTGTTGATATTTATGCAGAATCAAATCATATAGGCCAGGTTTAGAAGGAACTTAATGTCATTGCCTTAAGCACCCATATCAGTAGCAGGTGAGTAGTGAACCAGGGGCCCATGGTTCCAGATGATCCTCTGGGATGCCACAGGATGGAGGTGTCCAGTGCCCCTCTGGGCCTTTGAGTGGAAAGAGTGTGGTGGGCAGCCACAGGAGGCCCGGACAGTAATCCCAGAGTTGTGGGAATTGGCTGTCTGGGTGCCAACTCTGTTTAAACCCCCTATCTGGGACGACAGAAGCCAAGCCAAAGAGGCATGAGATGAAGAACGGCTCTCACTGTAGCCTCACTGACCCAATGGGAAATATCATTTACTAGTGGTGGCCCCAGGGATTTACTTCTCTCTGTTGCCTGGATCTCAGGACCTTCCTGTTCTATCCATCCACTTGGCTCACTGTAGCACACAGGTGATCACTCATTCACTTGGTTTCTCTGTCTTCTACCCCAGAAGCTTCACCGGGGCCAGCCTCTGCCTAAGCTATGTGTTCAGTGTTGCTCCCGTCTCTGTCTCTTCTCTCTCTAGCCTCTGTCTCTACCTTCCTGGGCACACCCTGTGCTGTGGATGCACAGCTGGGCTCCATTGTGCTCACAGGATTCCAAATACACAGCTTTATCGGCTTCAGTCTTTGGTCCCAGTTGTAATAATAACAAGTGACATTTTGTTGGATTGCAAATCACACAATGAAGGTTATTTCCCACGCCACTGACCTCAAATGCAAATTCTAACAACGCCACGGAGGAGTAAGTGTAATTGGGGGCGGGGAGCTTCCCTGAGGGCTGTGGTCCTTGCTGAGAGCTCTGAGGATCTCAGAGCCTACCCAGAAACACTGAGACAGGGAGGTAGGACTTGGAAGATTGCCTATAGTGCAGCCAATGTTAGGAAAACCTTTCCCAGGCACTACCTGGGACTACCTGTCCTGCAGAAGGATTCATCCATAGGTCCCCATCCAAGGCTGCTCCCAGACTCCGCATCCCTGACATCGTATCCTCTGAGGTGACTTTCCTTTGAAGACAGGGTCCAGAGTCTTCCTTGTTTCCCCATGTTTCAGTCTCGTCTGCTTGTTTTAGGCAGCTGGAAGGTGGATATCATCTCATCTTCTTTCTAGTAGCTTAGGAGACCTCTCAGGTGCCCAAAGCCCCCGCAGAGGTGACTCATTCCTAGATCTGAGAGGTGTCCTCTATCTGCCTAGGCAGATGTGAGATTGTCTGGCTGTTGAGTACACCCCTGGGAGACACAGCAGCCCTGCTGGTCTCCAGGCATGCAGAGCCTCCGTAGCTAGAATCACCTCAGAGGTGATTAAAGTTGCCTTAACATCTCCAAGTGCCGAGCTTTTAACCTTTTGAAATACTTAGCAGTGCAGGGAGGCTAGGGTGAGGGGTGAGGGGTGTCTCATGCTACCTTTGTGAAGAGCGCACGGGCAGATACACACATGCGCACTTGATACAGATGGACATGCGGCATGACTCTGACAAACACCCACTCACAGCTCACACACTCCACACACAGGTGTGCATCCACACACTAACGTGCCCACTCACAGCACAGCCACCTACACGCTGGCCACGTGCATTCGTATGAAAGAGGGAAGGGTCATGACAGAGGAAGCCGGCGAGGCTGCCATAGACAAGTTTTCCAGTCTAAGTGAGGTTGCTGAGGAGTCGAGGGCTCTGAGAGGCAACAACGCTACAAATCACTACACTCCCCCAGCAGGACATAACTGGAGTCTGCTGCAGTGTTGGTCCAAGTGGACTCATGACTCTAAGTCAATGCTGAAGCAGAGTAAGGTTCAACATTTAATGCTGAATTTCTTTGCTTGAATGAAGAGGTGTCTCTGTTCTCCCAGAGGCACCATGGAAGAAAAAAATGTGAGGGGCAAGCCCAGGGGAGCAGCCTGGACGGCATCCCAGCCTCCCCTGCGCTGTTCATCCCTGTTAAGACTGAGAAACACACACGAAGGTTATTGACCAGCCTGACCAAGGACAAACAATGTAAAACGCTGTATTTTCCTCTGGATGGTCTGAATCTACAGTACACACACAGCATGGTGGGTTCTGCACGCTTCAGCTATACACGCAGGTGAAGAAGCCCGGGAGTGAAAGGAGCTGAAACAGCCTGGTGGTCCCCGGCTCCCCACCTGAAGGATGGGTGCAGAATGTTTGCACAGAGGAGCTTGTAAATGTCCTATCTGCAGGCCAGTCTCCTTACTCAGATACTGAGTGTCTGCCTCTAGGTGGCACTGCCCACCACAGGCTGCAGAATGTGCTGCTTCCAATGCTCTAGGAACTTACTGGGGCCCTGTTCTCTGAGGAGGTGGTCAGCAAGGCTATGCTCTGTGATGCAAATCACAGAGACTCATTTACATCTGTAAAGGAACCCAGGGCTCAGGGCTATGAAGCGCACTAATTATTTGTGGGTGCATATGAACACCAGTATGTCTATATGTGGGCACTGATTATGTATGCATGTGTGTGGTGGTGTGCCGGCATGTGCACGTGCATGTATGTGGTGAGCAGGTGTGTGGATGCACATGTCTGTGGTGTACATTGTGTAACTGTAAATGTGTATAAGCGTGCGTGTTTACACACGTGTAGTGTACATATATGTGTGTGCGTATGTGCTGTGTGTGTATGCATGTGTGTATGTGTGCGTGTGTGTATGTGTATCATATGGATCACAAATTGGGACGAGAAAGATAGAAAGGAAAGGTGTACAGTCTCATAGGTTGGTATCTCTGGACATATGAGCTCTCACCTCTGTAAAGGCCTCCCCTAGGACGAGACATCTGATTTTACAAAAGGGTCATTGTTGATGTCTATTCTTTGAGGTGGGGCTTTGTACCCAAATGTTTGTGAAAATGACAAAAACGGAAAGGCAGCTTTCGTCTGTGATGACTGTCACAGCCTGGTCGACCCCTCCTTGTGGGACAGAGAACTTGATTACTACTTGCTGTCATTAGAACAGAATCCAGTCTGATGGTTGCTGACTTTCAAAGCTAGGTCTCCATTAAAAAGTGGGCATCTTTCAAAAGCATAGGCTCAGAGAGACCGAGGCCAGCTCTCTGAAGGCCACAGCCATTGGCTGTTTCCTCCCCCTATAGCTCCACAGCAGGCCCATTCTTAGCACCCAGAATGCCCTCAAGCTATCAGTCCAGGGCCACGTCCCATAGGGGTGCAGGTGTGGGCAGGCAGAAGTGCTAGGTGGTTCCGGTGACGACGATGCAGATGTGAGGTAACACTAGGATGGCAGGGGACAGGAAACGACTGCCCAGTGTGAGTGTGCTCTGGAGAACCACTGTTGTGGTCCCTAGAGTAAAACCTAACACACATGTACCAAAGGCGGGAACATCAGGTGGAGTCTCTGCGGAGCTCTCCCAGCTTCCCTCCCGGCAGGAAGGGAAGGTGCTGTGAACAGAGAGCAGGTGATAAGCTGAAGGAGAGCCACCTGGGAACCAGCGGAGGTGGCTGTGGCCCAGTGTTCTCCAGATGGGTTCTGTCACAATAAAAGAGATCACGGCTGAGGGGTGTGAACCACTTCTGAACCGCTTGGTCATTTGATGACCCTCCCAGCCCACTAACCTCACCTAGCAGAGTGCCACTCTCTGCTTTGAAGCTCCTCCAGGGACACACGGTGGCACTGGTGAGGGACTTGTGTTCCCAACCTGGTTACACTGTAGTTTCATTTTTCCAGGGTCCTGTGCGGATGTTCCCTGTCCCATCAGTACCAAATGGCAGGCCTTCTCGGACATCACCCTGGAGCAGGCCATTCTGGCTGGGGCCCCCAAAAGGCAGGGACTGTGTCCTTCGTAGCATCTCCAAGTGGGCAGGGCCTGGGGAGAGCCGTGGGGGACAGCCATAGAGCCCAGAACTCGTATCTCCACCCTCAGGCTGACTGACCATGGGGAAAGGATCGGCCTGGGCACAGCAGGCCAGTGTATGCATCCCCACTGGGCCCTCAAGAGAGCTGGGAGGGCTGTCTGTGCGTGAACTGTGGGGGCTGCCATCCAGGCTGGAGGGGATGTGGTAGGCATACTCCCTCTCAGCTGCGGCTGCCTGGTGCCTGCTGAAGTAGTGGGGCTTAGTTCTGCCCTTGAGGCACCTGTGCAGGTGAGGGTCGTGCAGGTGGGGGTCGTGCGGGAAGGTGTCCTCCCCAGCCATGTGCATGTGGGCCTCCTCCTCCATCAGCTGTTCACAGTGCATCTTGGCACAGCAAGGGGTGGCAGGTGACAGACAGCTGACATGGCCCTGGGCAGCCTGCAGGTTTGTCATCTTGCAGTGGCCTGCTGGTGGATGGCCAAAGCCTCTGAGTTTTCCAGGGCATGGTGAGTCCTGCAGGCAGGCTGTATGCCCCAGGGCATCCCCGTTGGCATCGAGTGCAGGGTGGGCATTGGGCTTGGTGGTGGAGGTATCTCCCCGAGACGGGCAACATGACCACCAGCACTGCCACACATCCTCCCGCTTGGCGCAGTGATGGATAAGGACAAAGAGTCCCAGGGTCACACAGAAGGCGCCGTACAGACAGCTGAAGATCATGTCCAGGAAGTGGCCCTGAGACACGGCCAGGGCCCCAAAGGTCCACGTAGCTGTGAACAGGAACAGTGTGAAGGCGGCAGCACGCAGCTGGGCTTTGAAGGAATGCTCGTTCTGCAGCTGTGAGGCAGCCAGGGCATCGCAGGCGGGTGGCGTGCCGGGACGCACCCCATGGCGACGGCCGCTCTCTGGCACTGCCAGCCGCTGCTGCTCCTCTGTGCGCTCTCTGAGCTCATACCTGCGCTCTGGGTGACGCCGTAGTTGCACATAGGTGCAGAGGAAGTACACACAGGTGACCAGGGCGATGAAGGCAGCCGGTCCATAGAACGCACCTAAGCTGGGCTCCCAGGCCATCCAGCAGCTGCAGGGAGAAGCAGGTAAGTGTGGGAATGTAGCTCAAGTGCTTGTCCCCCCCCCCCCCACGTGCCAGCCCCCCTTCAGGACTAAATGGGAGTATTTTACTTGTGGTAAGGAAACAGATGACACTGAAGACTGATCAGTCCTGAGGTTTGGGTTGATGGGGACAGAACTGCAGTCTAGAAGAGTGTTCGGAGCCAGCTGGTTGGTTAACTCTATGTGCTAGTCCTCAGGAGGTGGGTGGGGATGGGACGGGGCAGGCCTGGGGTGGATGGGGCAAGGAGGTCTGCTGAGGGTCAGGAAACTGTCCTGGGTAAGGAGCGAGTGGGCAGAGGCAGGTTCTGATGGGCAGCACATGGGGCAAGCGTGGTTTGAGTGAGGGTCGGACATCCTGGGGTCCTGAGGTCCTGAGGTCCTGAGGTCCTGAGGTCCTGAGAAGGATGAAGGTGCCACTAGGGCTTTGGGTACCTGTGGGGTTGGGAGTGGGTTTGTCTTTTCTCCAGGGGTGTGTCATGCTTAGCTGACCTTCAGTGATCTGGTCCTGGGCTATAAAAACGGCAGGCCTTTGGTGTCTAAGGAAATAGAGTCAGTGGGAAACTGAGTGTGTTGGGAGAAGTGTACTGGGAGAAGGGGGCTCTGCTTACACAGAGTCTGGGGAGACATGATCCTGAGGGATCTTCTGGGGCCCCAGGCTTTCTGTTCCTCTCAAGGGCTTGCCTTTTTACAGGTGCCTTGAAGGAGAGTCACTAACAAAGGTTGATTATGACAGGTGTCTGTGGGGCACCTTCCCTGCCCTCCCTGGGCCTGGATGCTAAGTCGACAAATTCCTCAAGTTTCTGGGAGGACCCCAGGAGGAGCTGGGCAGCGCCCCCAACTTTTCAAGGGCTCACAAGGCGGAAGTACTCACTATGCCACGTCCTCATCCTCGGTCCCATAATTTCTGATGTTTGTGGCAGCTGTGACCCCACAGATGATGAAAGGGACCCCTCCGCTGATGAGGTAGAACCTGCCAGAGATCAGAAGGCTGACTTTCCAGGAATGCCCCAAAGCCTCCTAGAGAAATGAGGCCATTCTCCTCCCCCTTCCCTGATGCAAAAGGGAGGTGGCTGGATTCCAGGGCCTTGCCACCCTTTGGTATAGACAAACACATGTCCTGCAGGGGAGCCTGCTCTCCTCCCACTTGGTTCTGGCTGGCAGGGGCTCACCGGGAATCTTCAGACTCAGTGGGACCTTATGGAGCCTGGGCTGGGAGCAGGATAGATGTGAAGAGGATATACAGTATATCCGCAGGGGAAGGAGGGTGTTGAGTGTGGCATCGCTATCCCAAAGTGGTATCCTGAGTCGTGTCCCAGCTAGATTCCCTTTGGATCTGTCTTTAGCCAGAGCCCTGCTCAGACCCCTCCCCTCCCTGTCAGCAGTGCCCAGCAATCAGTGGGCCAATGTATTGTTAGACATAGTTTTAGGGTGAGGAGTCTAGCTCACCTAGCCCTCTGTGGCAGTTGGGGGAGAGTTGCTCACCTTTGAGCTATCCCCGGAGAGACAGCTGATCATGGATTGACCTCCCCTCCATGGGCCTCAGATGATAGCATCACTGAGGGTGATTCAGTCCTCAGCCCCCTGGATACCTCCTATCTGAGTACAACCCCACTGAGCATGTGTGTCCTAGGCTTGGCCTGTGTACACACCGAATCTGACATACCAGGCATGACTGAGCACTTCCCACTGTGCTGAGCCATGGTGAGGCCACCTCAGGGGACAGCTCAGAGAGGATTCCCATGAGAAAGTGGCGGCTATGACAGATACCCTGAGCAGACAGTGTGGCACAAATTTGAGGACAGCCTGGGTGGCCTAGCAGGTAGGTCCCAAGTAGGCTAGTGCTACATGGAGATACTGTGTCTGAAAACAGACAAAATAGAACAGGTGTAGTGGAAATGCTCTCTCGGAAAGGAATAAAAACAGTTTGTGCTTGGGTGAACTACACTTGAAGGAGGGTCACATGATGGTCCTCAGGGTAGCGGGATGCTGCACTGAAGGAAGCTGGTCATCAGGAAGGAAGAATACAAGGAAGGCTGAGATGGGAGTAGCTAGAATAGATTTGCTTTCTCGCTAACTTCTTCAAAATACAGATGAGTGTTAAAACAGAGAAGTCTGACACGTCGAGAGTTCATGAATAACACTGGGGAGTAATGCATAAGAGATGAGATGGAGGAGGTTCTTGAGTTACCGGATATCTCTCGATGTTTTATGTGATGTGGTACACAACTTTATTTACTTGGATTGTGAATAGACTGGGCATTTTGATCTCTGAGGAGGCTGCAAGATGCTAAGAAAGAAAAGCTAATGAATATATTAATTTGAAATAAAAATATTATAACAACACAAGAGCAGGAATAAAAGGAGGAATGGAAGAACAGAAGCCACATCAAAACAACATCCCAAAAGAGGCAGAAAAAGAGAATAAAATGGAGACAATCTAACCAAGAGAAAAACCAGTTATGTTTTAACAGTCTAAATATTCCACTTCAAGGCAGAGATTGTCAGAATAGAGAAAAAAGGAAGACCCAGCTGGGGATAGTATAGAGTAAAGGAGATGGGGTGGGGCTGGAAGTGGACCTATAGGAGGAGTCTCAGCCTCTGTAAGTCATGGCTTCTTAATCTGTGGGATGGGATGCATTTGGGGTTGAATGAACCTTTCTCAGGGGTTGCATATCAGATATTTACGTTATGATTCATAACAGTAGCAGAATTACAGCTTTGAGCAAAAATAATTTTATGCTATGTGGGGAACTGTGGTAAAGGGTCATGGCGTTAGGAAGGTTGAGAACTACTGCTGTAAGCCAAGGAAGCCAGGCCAGCAGTGGGAGGGAAAACAGGCTCAGGCAAGACAGGAATAACACAGGCTACAGTAGGACGTGACATTTGCATTTGCCAGGGAGGCAGCACAGCTGAGGCAATTGAGGGTTCAAGACACCAGAAGGAATGTTGTCAGGATGAGGGGAGAAGTAGAAGTTCCCAAATTATAGGTGGTATTCAAGTCCCCTCTCTCAGTACGAGATAGAATAAGTAGCCAAAAATCAATGAGGAAACAGAGGCCATGAGCACAGCATTTGAGAAAGTTGACCCCAAGGCTCCTTGTAACACATCTCACCCTACAGTGCCACCAGTGTCACCCAGGTCCAGTGATGGTAGCTTGTTCACCATGACATCAGTGACATTTGCACATTGTTCTCCAGAACGTGTGACTTGTTCACGCAGAGGCGAGCAGCACTCACATCTTTGTTCAGTGCATGTGGCCCCTGAATGGCAATCCAAGCACTCACACATCTCCTCCCAGTGTCAACCATGGCATCTCCACATTCTCCTCTGCTGTGTGTGACCTGTCAACCATGGAATCCCTGCATCCTCCTCCAGAGCCTGCGGCATGTTCACCATGAAAACTGGCACCTGCAGCAAGCATCCATTTTTCCACTGTGCATGTACTGATGATCACCATGACAACAGTGGCATCCTGTTCCATTGTATGTGGTCTGTTCATCATGTTAATAACGGCATTCATATACCCTCCTTCACTGTGTATGTGGCCTGTTCACCATGGCAACTGTGGTATCTACACATCCCTCTTCCCTGTGTGTTGCTTCTTCACCATGACAACATTGGTACCCTATATGCACTCCTTCATTGCATGTGGCAACAATGACATTCTTCAGTGTATGTGGGCCCTTCAATAGGTACATGCCATGAAAGACTCAAACATTCAGAAGATTTGAGATCATGCGGAGCATATTCTAGGACCACATAAAAATGAGAAGAGACATTTATAACAATATTATAACCAAGACACCACAGACACTGTGGACTTAACAATACACTTATAAATCATTCATGGAGCAGGGAAGAAATCAGAAAGGATTGGAAAGTACCTTAAACAATACCAAAGAAAATGCAACATACCGAAAATTTTCTGCCAGCAGATACAGCAGGGCTGTATCTAATTTCCAGTCTTCTATTAGGAAGAAGAGAAAGTTCTGAGACTTAGTGATCTAAACTAACAAGGTAGAAAAACAAAAGCTTAAGACAGGCCCAAGGTAGTCACGTGATGAAGATGATAAAGATCAGAGAAAAAGTTGGAAACTTGCTCCTCCACCGCAAAAATCAATGAAGCTACAAACAGACTGAGTAAAGAGAGACGGGCTGGCAGGACGGCACAGTTTGCCAAAGGACCTTGCCTTGCAAGCACAAGTTTGATCTCTAGAACCCAAATAAAGGTGGACGGAGAGAACCAATTCCCCTGACCTCCGCACACATACCACGGCTTGTATATCCCTCACACACACTGTGAACACACAATAATGATAAACTAATTACAAAGATTGTTTGAGAAGCTTAATTCTCAATCTTAAGGAACAGTTATTGTTATGCACCCTGCAGACACACTGCAAGAATCAAAGGGGTATATAGTGAATAACTGTATGCCAACAGATTCAGTAACTTTGAGGAAATGGATATATTCCTTGGGAAAAAACTAAAACAAAAAACATTAGAAAAGCTTGTTGGAGTTGATACTTAAAGGCAAATGGAAAATCAGTTCTCTCCAAAAGAGTGTCACTGGGTTTATCAACCACACTCCAGGTAGGGTCCCTTGCCCGAGAATATATTGTTGATCCACACAAAACTCTTTTTTTTGGTGAACTTTTTGTTTTGTTTTGGCATTTTTTCCAGTCATATTGTTTTTTTTTTCATTGTTTGTTTTGATTTTCATTTTGTGTCTTTTTTTCTGAGAGAGAGAGAGAGAGAGAGAACACAAAGTTTGGTGTGTAGGGAGGTAAGAAGAGAATCTGGGAGAAGTGGGGAGGGGGAAATTATTATCAAAATTTATTTCACAGAGAAAAGAAAAGAAAGTCTTGCTGGGCTTGATGGCACAGTCTCCTCTGGGAGGCAGAGAGGAAGATCTCTGAAAGTTCAAGGTTAGCCTGGACGACATAGCAAGACTTTGCCTCAAGAAGCCAAAATACAACTCTTTCAACCAACCAACCAAACAACCAACCAACTAACCAATTAATCAACCAACCAACCAACTAAAACAAAATAAAACAAACTTAATTGTGCTCTGTCTAATAATAAAAATCAAAATGGGTTTAGCATCTGTACACTCAATGAATTTGCTTGTAGAGTATTATACAGATTATTCAGATGGCAAAGTAGGGGGGATGGGCAGGAAAATTTCCCTCAGATTTGAGGCCAGTGGGACCCGATGTCAAAACCAGACACAGACATTGAAGAGGTCAGCTATTTGAACCTGTAGTGCTTGTAACTTCGCTCTAAATGAAGTCTTAGCACTTTAAGGAAGTAAGACTGATCTCAAAACTCTGGGCTGGGTTATTGTTCATACACAGTAGAAAAGTAGTTTGGACAACAGCAGGTGGACAACACGGTGCGTTCAGTCGCTGGATTCAGGGAAAGCATCCAGTGGAAATAGCATGTATTCATTCCTACACTGAGCCAATCAGCAGAAGAAGGCGGCTTTCCCATCTTTAAAAGTCACCTGGGAACAACTAGCACCAGATGAGGCTGAAGAGCGATGTCTCTGTTTGTAGATGATGAGATGGTCTGCATGAGAAATCCTGCAGGATCTATAGGACGAGCGTACGTTTACGACGGTGCAGGGTTCACACAGACACACTTTTTTTTTTTTGGTTTTTCGAGACAGGGTTTCTCTGTGGTTTTGGAGCCTGTCTTGGAACTAGCTCTTGTAGACCAAGCTGGTCTCAAACTCACAGAGATCCGCCTGCCTCTGCCTCCCGAGTGCTGGGATTAAAGGCGTACGCCACCACCGCCCTGCCACAGACACACATTTTTATATTTGAGTGAAAACAGATGCCGCTGAGAAATAAAATAGAGATGCCATTAAATGGCATAAATGCATCCCAGTCACAGCCCCCGAAGATTTTCTTCTTGTAAAAGTGAAAAGTTAAAAAAAAAAAAAACGGAAAAAATGCCTTTAATCCTAGTACTCAAGAGGCAGAAGGAGGTGGATCTCTGTGGGTTTGAGGCTAGCCTGGTCTACGGAGCAAGTTACAGGGCAGCCAGGGCTACACAGAGAAACCCTGTCTAGAAAAACCAAAAACCAAAGAAAAAAAAAGTTGAAAAATTGATTCTAGAATTATCTGGGCGTGTAAATGATTAGACTATTCAGATTCATCTGAAGGACCCAGAAGACTCCCTGGTCCCCCCAGATTCCTAACAAGCTGGATTTGTGTATCTGTCCCCATGGGAGGTGAATATAAAAACATTCTGAGCCAAGCATGTCTGATTCAAAAGGCTGCCCCCTGCAGTGAGTTTCTTTTGCTTGCCTTTTTCTTTGTGGTGCTCTGATGGTAGCATACATGCTAGCTATCACGTGTTCTACCACAGAGCTGCACTCCAACCTGGAGTGGTCTTATTCCTCCCAGGCATCCAACCAGGCAGAGTCAGTGTGTGATGGAGACATCTGCCCACAGAGATGCCTAGGGCCAGACATGAGATCGCTTTCGGGACTTGGCTGTGAAAGTTGTCAAACCCGAAGCAGAACGAGTACAAAGGAGCGAGTAGATAAATCATACTGACGGGTGATTAAGAAGGGCTCACCGTGTGCCTGAAGTGAACAGCCACCACAGGAGACCGCTAGAAGCACAGCTTGCCACCCTGCCTCCAGGAGGACACACTCTGGTGGGGATGTTTCCAGAGGCCCCTCAGACTCAGGCAGCAATCCCCTGTGGACTGATGGCTGAAGGTCATTTATTATACCCCATGGATACCATCCCCTTCCTTCTCATGGTTGCCTCCTCCTTGAATACACTCATGGTTTGCCACGGTGGTCATAGCCTCCTGTAAACTTACGTCTTCATAGGTTGGGCTCTGATGGCTACCTAGGTGGAGGGTCAAGTTCTTTGCCTGCATCTGCTTCAGGTCACTGAGCATGTGTGAGTGCTACTCACTTCACAGTAGGCGAGTTCTACACAGTGGGGAAGTCCTGCAAGCAGACACTGTTTTGTTTTGTTGTACAGGCGAGGTCTGTGCACAGTTGGAAGAGCACAGAAATAAGGCAGACAATGGATGGACAGGTGTGTGGGGGACGCGGAAGGGCTGGGCTCGTGGAAGGAGGGTGGGATGATAGAGGGAGGATGGTCTATAGAGAGCGGATGGATGCACAGGGGGAAGGCAACAGCCTCTGAAGGATGACTGGACAGTGCAGGGTAGCCCAGCTGGGGTGGGATAGGATGGGGCAGCTGACTTTCAGCTTTGTACACTCGTGCAGGCTCTCAGGAGCTGTTGGGAGGAGGTGGAAGAAGGCCGCAGTCCTAGCAGGAAATGCCTCTGCAGTGGAATTCCCTAAGAGCCTGTTTCGGAACCCACTTGCCTTAGTTAGCAATCAGCCGTCAATCTAACACAAACCTGGAGTCAACAGGAAGAGGAAACCTCAATTGAAGACTTGCTTTGATCAGATTGGCCTGCGGCCATGTCCTTGAGGCTGGGATTAAAGGTCTGCTGCACCTGGTCAGAGGCATTTTTTTTTTAATTGCTAATTGAGGAGGGCTCAGAGCACAGGGTGCAATGTTGTGTCTAGGCAGATGGGCCTGGGATGAGTAAGAAAGGTGGTTGTTACTCAGACTGAGCAAGTCAGTAAGCAGCTCTTCTTCAGTGGTCTCTGCTTCACTTCTCGCCCCCAGGTGATGCCTTAGTTTCTCTTGATGATAGCCTGTAACCTATAAGCTAAATAAACCCTTTCCTCCTCTGAACTGTTTTTGATGAGTGTCCCCCATCCCCTCCAGACAGGATTTCTTTGTATATCTCTGATTGCCCTGGAACTTGCTCTGTAGACCAGGCTAGCCTCAAACTCAGAGAACCCCCCTACCTCTGCCTCCCAAACGCTGGGATTAAAGGTGTGTGCCATCGCAAGCCAGCTTTGGTTAGTGTTTTATCACAGCAACCAAAAGCAAAGTAGAAGACCACTAGACGGCAGGCACTCCTCTCTCACAGCAGCTCTTTTGAAGCCATGTCCAGCGGGTACCTTGGAGGGAGCTACGTGGGACTAGGTGGGAATTTGATCAGACTAGGGCTAACTGATCTCCCGCTGAACCCTGGTATGAGGTGCAGCAGGTGGGCTGACTTGGCCCTGTCCCATCTCTGAACCTATCAAAATCTCTGAGGCTTTGCAGTTTAGGGAACCTACCAGAGTCCACATGGTCTCTGCAGTCAGAAGGTACATCTAGAAAAACTCAGCTCCTCTAGTCACTAGTCCAGGCTAGACCCGGTTCCTCTAGCCACTAGTCCAGGCTAGACTCGGTTCCTCTAGTCACTAGTCCAGGCTAGACCCGGTTCCTCTAGTCACTAGTCCAGGCTAGACCCGGTTCCTCTAGTCACTAGTCCAGGCTAGACTCGGTTCCTCTAGTCACTAGTCCAGGCTAGACTCGGTTCCTCTAGTCACTAGTCCAGGCTAGACTCAGTTCCACAGACTTATTCTAGGCTGGGAGTCCCATCTATCTCTGACTCTGGCCTTTGTTCCCCTCTTATGGGGTTCCCCCCCCTCCCCAGCCCCTGGGGTACCCCTCCAGACCTTGCTTAAGTCCTTTCTCTTGAAAGAGTTGCCACTAGACACAGGCAACACTAACCATGCTATCCCACTTGGGGGCCGCCTGGCTTCCTGGTCATTAACACTTAAAGCTTCAGGTGTTTTAGCTTTGTGTGGCTCCCAGGGAAACAGGAGACCATTGGGACACCTGGGCCTCTTTCTCTCCATAGCCCTTCTGCCCCTGGCCCGCACAGGGCAGGCTTAGCCCCATCGCCTAGAGACAGAATAGCCAATGTCTTTTCACAAAGGCCCTGCTCTTCTTGGGAAGAAGGTGTGTGTGTGTGTGTGTGTGTGTGTGTGACTTGATCAAAAAGTGTCGGAATTTTTCTTAGAAAACAGGGAACCCTAAACAGTAAGGTAGTGTTTTCAGCCTAATAACGAGGATCTCAGAGGCCCCTGAGCAGCATCCCTAAGAAGTCTATAGCCCCTCAAAGCTCAGCCCCTGACCCTTTCCAGATCTTCTACCAGCACTTGTCCTGGCTGTTCCCCAGCCACTTTGCCTCACCCATGCCAAGTCTCTGCCTCTAGAACCTTCCCATGCCCCACTGGAGAATCTGTGTGGCCACACCACTGTTCTGTCTGCAGAGATGGAGATGGCTTCACTGACCCCATCGCGAGACAGCGCCTCCACGCCGGGGCTGCTGGCGGGTGGGTGCTGGGTCTGTTATCACAGGACTCTCATGCGTCTTAGTCAAATTAGTCATCAGTGCAGACTTGCCACTGGGACCGTGCAGCGGGTGTGGCTACGAAGGCTTTTTCTGTGGCTAAATGTGGGTCTGCACCATGCTAGAACGTCAGGGCTAGGGAAGATGGCTTGCCAGGAAGCGGCCTAATTTGTATGATGCTGTCACAGAGTGAGTCCGGCCACTAGCCAAATGAGGGGTCAAAACAAGGCCAAAAGCTGGGACGTTGTTCTGGCTTTATGTGGGGGGAAATACACAAAAACTTCCAGATTATAATTTGTGGGAGCCCACGGTTTTGAATCCGCTCCATCTTGACTAAAGGTCAGAATTCAAACCTATTCTTGCTTCTCAAGGACAAATAACAGGACGCTTGGCCAAAGGTGTGGCTACTGGGTGTCTTACTACTGAAAGACCAGGACGTTTGACTTAGGGCGTGGTCACTAGGTGTTCTGAGAGGTGAGGAGGTAATTACACTCGTTTGTCTCTTGTTTTTTTTTTTTTTTTTTTTTTTGGTTTTTCGAGACAGGGTTTCTCTGTGGCTTTGGAGCCTGTCCTGGAACTAGCTCTGTCGACCTCTTGTATCATGGGAAGGAAGGCTTTTCCCCTCTCCTTCTGATTGGGGTGTATAAGACTATGAGTAATAAACCTATTAGTGGGCAACTTGATGCTGCCCTTGTTCGTAAGAGCAGTGGGAAAACTCCTGAGTGAACTGTGCGTGGAGATCCACTCAAAACAGGTTCTGTCCAGAGCTTGCTGCTGGGTACTGGAGGTCAGTCTGTGGCTGGCTGTCTGGAGCCAGCAGACCCGATGTTATGCACAGGGACTCTCTGCTCTTTCTATGGCTGGTGGAGTACAGAAAGCCCTGGTTCTACACATGGAAGCTGGGAGCCCATTTAGAATGGGAAGGCAGTCCCATTACCCATGTTGTCTATAGGTTCCAGCTGCAAGGTACCCCTTGATATTGTAGACTCCTGGCAGCAATATGCCACAAGAATGATACGTTTGCTCTATTTGAGACCAACCTACGGTTTCCTTTGCAGACACACACCCAGAGGAGCTGGAGAGAGATAGTGCCCCAGAGTCCCAGTTATTACTTGGAGATTGGAAACTCTGCTGTTGGTCCTCACCAGGGCCACTCAGTACTGTCCACTACTGCTTTTGCAGTGCCTGTAGAACTTATCCTGGGAAACTGGCTCTTCCTGTGTCCCCATGATCTGCTCAGAGGGCTGGCGCTATTCACAGTTGCTGGCTTGGAAGGTCGCTCCTGCCCTCCAGAGTTCCAACTCCAAGCCCTCACATATCACAGCCACAACTTCAGTCTTTACTTCCTTCCGGGCTTGCCTGCAGTTACCAGATTTGTCCAGCAGAGGGCGTCAGAGCCTGCTGCAAGTGCCTTTTGGCCCAGGCCATGGCTTTCCTTGCCTTTGCATCCATCACCTGGGTAGACGCTGGGCTACTGTGGAGAGCTCCCTCCCTGTCAGCTTCTGGGCCATGGACCTTTGCACCAGTGCCTGTCTTGTCCTCTTCCTGGGTACCCACCTGTCCTGACTGCTAGGAGAGCCTCATGGGTCACGTTCTCTTCACTGGGATCTGATTCCTGGCTTGCTATGAGGAGGCTCCAAGTGCATTCTCTTCTGGAACCTTCTCTTGTATTGTGCCCTGCTAGTACCACTTTTTGATATGTGGAGTTTGCCTCTTTAAGGAGGCGTCTGTCTATCTTGAGTGTTTCAGCCCTGGCCCCAGGACCCCTTCTGACTCTGGACTTCTTTGGAATCATCGGCCCACCAGACATAGGGCACGTGCAGCTTGAATTATCTAGCTGTGGGGTGTGTGTGTGTGTGTGTGTGTGTGTGTGTGTGTGTCAGACCGTCTCCTTTCCTAGTGACCACACCTTCCAGAATGGAAGGAGGAAGCTGAGTCTCAATGAAGCCCTAATCAGATCCCAGTATATCAAAAGAAGGAAAGAGCCTCAGAAGGCTGACCTCCAGATGTAACAGTTCAGGGTCATGGATAGGGAGGTGGGACCAGGAAGCCTGAGCGTGTGGGGGGCAGTGGGGCTGGACCAACCACAGCACCATACAGATCTGTCTTGCACAGTGAGACCCAATGGCGAGCCGTGTTGTGGACAGTTACGTAATGGACCATAAAGAACAGCGTGCAGGAGAAAACCACGGTGAAAACAAAATAGCGAAATGATCCCAGGGTTCCCAGCTCAGGTTCAGTGTATGCAAACTTGGGTGGCAAATCACAAACAATGAGGCATTCTAAAATCAGGTCTGTGGAACTCGGGGCTAGACAGGTATGACAGCTCCTCACGGCTGCAGACCGCACCGCCCTCGGCTGCACTCATCTCTGTAAGAGCTCCTTTGTATGCTTGGGAGAAAAAGAAGAAGGAGAAGAACCTAGGCAGTGGTGCGCTCGGTGGTATTTCTGTCAACTCGGCACAAGCTGGAGTCCTTCTGGAAGGAACCTCAGTTGAAAGTGTCCCCATTAGACTGGCCTGTGGGCAAGCCTGCGGTGCATTTTCCTGATTGCTGACTGATGGGGTAGGAGTAGCTCACTATGGGCAGTGCCAACCCTGGCTTGTGGTCCAGGGTGCTATAGAGAAAGCAGGCTGAGCAAATCATGAGGAAGAAGCCAGTAAGCAGCACTCCTCCAGGGCCTCTGCCCCAGTTCCTGCTTCCAGGTTCCATGTATTGGGTGTCTGCCCTGACTTCCCCAACGACAGGCTACGAGCTGTAAGCTGAAACCCTTTCCTCCCCAGGCTGCTTTTGGTCATGGTGTGTTATCACAGCCATAGAAACTCTAACAAGACAGCCTGCGTTCCTGCCCTTTCCAGTCGCCTTACTGCCAGTTGGAAATGGTGCACCTGTTGGAATAAATTTATTACTGGAATCCTGAGAAACTATGGAATAGGCTCAGACTTAGCCACACTCCCTGTTCATCATGAGCCTACCACTGACACGAATGGCATTTGTACAGCACACAGTGCACACTTGACATGCCCATGTCATACAAACACAGGTTCACATATATGTATATATAATATATATCTGTTTATGTATGCGCATACAGCTTTGACACATACATATTTATATACTAAAACTCTTGTGTACTCATTGATTGCATACTTGTAAGAGGCAGCATCCCAGGTCACAAATATGCTAGGACGACAGCTAACAGATGAGCTGGGGGAGTGTGAGCAAGAGGCAGGCCCATGCCTGGGATGTAGCCCAATGCTGTGACTGTGACGGCTATGGGGGGCTGAAGGCAGCCTGGGTCAGGGTGGCCCTTAGAAATGCCTGTGAGAGATTTTCCTTTCATTTTAGAAAAGTCCCTTTGTTTTTACCTTATGTGTGTATGGGTGTTTTACCTACGGGATGTCTGTGAGTCACATACATGCAGTGCGCCCTCAGAGGCCAGAAGAGGGCGCTAGACTCCTTGGGACTGGAATTATAGATGGTTGTTAGCCATCACTTAACCAATGAACCACCTCTCTGGTCCTGGTGAGGAATGTTCTTCATTGGATTCATTGAAGCTGAATGTGGGTGGAGCCCTTTCTCATGGCGCAGGCCTCGGACAGAGTGAAAAGGAAAGGGGGAGCCCGGCACAAGCACCCCTCGCTCTCTGCTTTCTAACTCTGGATGCGATGCGGCCAGCTTCTGCTGCCGTGCCTTTCCCACAGCAGAGGACTGCTCTGAAACAGGGAGTCATAACAACCCTTCTTCTCCAAGGGCAGTCAGGGCATTTTATCACAGCTATTGGGAAAGAAATGATGACATTTTGGCTCTGTCCTCTGGGACCTTCATGTCCCCAGGACACAGGATCCATGGAGAGATGGCTGGGAGGGATTTCTACTTGGCAAGAACTCAGAGAGGGAGCTTGAACTAAGGTGCTGATCCTCTCCCACCTACTTGCATAAGAAGGCTGACTCACGTTTTCACGCACCCCAAGGTGGGTCTGACACACCAGTGATGGTGGAGGGAGATGCTTTAGTCAAGGAGAGGACCGGTGGAAACAAAGACATGGAGATCAGGGGTGGAGTGAGACCAGATGTCACCTGCCAATGGCACTGTGACATCTTATCATAATGAGACCTACCAAAATGTTAAGATGCTATTCCCTAGGACTTCCTACAGGTTGGAATAGGGGACCATTTTTGCATGAGGAGAGCGTATATTGTTGGGTCAAGTCTGCTCAAGGATGTATTTCCCGTGGGTGGACTCAAGGATTGCTCCTAGATATGGGTACTTGCCATGATTTTACCTGTCTACCAGGGGGACCCTGAGCAGGCTCTCATGGAGATGGTGAGTGAGCTCTTGGAAGCACCAGATAGCTCTTTCTGGTCCTCCTGCCCATTTGAAGGCAATGAGAGTAGGTCAATACTGCGGCCCTTGGGCTATCTGCGTGAGGAGACACAGTATGGCCAGAGTCTGTGGGGATGAGAACGTGGGGCCCAAGAGCCTGTAAGCCCAGCTGTGGCTGTGCACAGCCTTCCAGGTTGCTCTAACCTCAGTTTCCTCGTTTGGAAATCTGGGCTAGGAAATTAACTCTAAGGCCTTTTTTTGGCCTGGCACACAAGGGCCTGTGAGGAGAGGCTGCAGAGGAATACTTTATTGGGTGGACACTGGAGGATGGATTTCTGGTCCCATATGAACATGGTGGGGAGTCTTGGTTCCACAAGGGGAGACTTCAAAGTAGATTGTGGGAAAGGCCTGCGCATGGAATCCCATTTGAGCTATGTGGTGGCACCTTAGATAGAACGTTTGGCTACACTGGGTCTCTCCAAACCAGTAGAGGCCCTGTATAGGTGGCACAGCATCTCCCAGCAGGTGGGTGGGCTATGCCCAATCCTGCTGTGCCCTTCAACCAGGCAACTCAGCTTTTTCTCAGGCTTCCCTCTCTCCCTCTCACTTCCCTTCTCCCTGCATAACCTTCTCTTTATGTCTGCTTCATTCTGCCCCTATGCTAGGCCAGTTTAAGGTCACCCTCCCCTCAATGGCAAAGCCAGATTATCCTTGTCAGAGGCCCCTCCAGTTCCCTAACAGGGTCCTAAGACTTTTCCCCAAGACTCTGTGCTCCTGGGCTTCCCTGATGTTTCTCTTTGTTACTGATGGTTTCTTAACCCACCGAGGCTTGAGATAGGACTAAGGAAGGAATGCAATCTGCACTCAATCTCCAGCTGTGTTTGTGCCAGAGACCGCCATCAAGGCTCTGGGCCTACTGCATGATGTCTGGATGCTTCTGATCAGGGTCCTCAATGCCTGGTACCTTCTAGAGGCTGTAGTCCCCACTGAGCACACGACACAGCTCCACTCCCCACTCTCCCCTTTCCACTCCAACAGAGCAGGAAGTGGCTAGTCTGGGCACAGCCTAGACTTAGCTGGGAGGGAAGAGATGTGACATCTACTCTCAGCCCGGTTTTTCCCCTTCCCTGGTTGCAGAGCCACTGGGCACACATAGAATTTTCTGAACATGATAAAGGAGTGAGACTCGTCTCTGGGTCATAGCAAAGATCTCTTCGCAGAGTCTGAGCAGCTAAAATGTCACCAGTACCTGTGACCAAGCCAGGAATTTCTTCATTCCAATCATCACTAAAAGAAAAGTCTCCGCAAGTTTTCAGACAGTTTCCCCCATTTCCTAATATCTAACAATCTGTGAAAATAAAACTGCATCCTCTTAAGTAACCAAAGACCAAGGAAGGAATACCGAGGAAAACCAGAAATGATTTGGAGATAAATGAACAACCATACACTACGCCTTGGGGACCTGGCAAAGCCACACACACACACAAAACGCTACAGCTATGACAGAGCCATTTTAATGAAAGATGAATCCCCCAATTTCACATGGTTAGGAACTAGGAAGAGGGGCAAAACAAACCTGTTCACAGAAGGAAGGACAGAGCAGAGATGACAGAACAGAAATCAAAGTGGAAACAGTGGGCACACTGAAGGGCGCCTCTTTAGACTGCTTGACACACTTGGCAAGCGTGTGCTTCACTGAAAGGAGGGAAAGGCCAATGCTGGCCTGGAGTCATAGCCAGAAGAGTTAGCCAGACAGGAGAAAAGGAACGGCTCAGACTAGCACGGGAGGAGCAACTTTGTTGTGAGGCACCAATGACACAATCACTACATGCCCACAACTCCTAGGACCTAACCAAAAAAAAAACCTTTGAAGCTGATAAGAGAACTCATCATCAGAGCTATAGGAACAAAATCTGCACACAAATCCAGTTGTATCTCCATAGGCAAGCACGGAGCGATTAGAAGTGAAAATTAAGAAAATCTTAATTTATAGTAACTTTTTTAAATTTTTGTTTTTTTGAGATAAGGTCTCACCCTGTCATCCCTGCTGGTTTGGAATGCACTACGTATCTCAAGCTGGTCTTGAACTTTTGATAATTCAGGCTTTAGCCCCCTGAGTTCTGGTAGTACAGGCATGAGCTACCACACCTAGTTATAGTAACATTTAAAAGGAAAAATGCACTTAAGAAAAGAGATGTGAACAAGGAGGCCCAAGGTTTCTGTGTTGTAAACTACAGGGGATTCTGGGGGAAGTTGAAGATTGCCATACATGGAAAGGTGGCTGTGTCTGTGGCATCGAAACCTCAGTCCCTCCTGTGACCATGACAGTGCTTCCTTCCATGGTCTGCAGGCCACACCATTCCTCACTGCAGGCTGAACTGAAAAGACCGACGGATTGCCCAAGGCCAGTGCTAGGAGCTTGTGTGAGCACCTGACCTGTCTCTTCGTGGGGTTTTGGTCTTCCATGGCTTGCCTCTGGGACACATGCTCCATGACTGAGTATCCACTTGCCTGGCCCCTGCCAGGACCCTGTTGGCAGCAGGGCTGGTTATGCCTTCTTTAAGGCACCCCACTGTTGAGGAAGAGACCTGGGTTGCTGCTTCTCCACATTCTCCACCTACCCAATGGCCATTCTCTGAGAGCTTGGCTAGCCACAGGTTTCTCAGTGTGCCCCATAATCTTGTATGTGTGTGTGTGTGCACACATACGCGCAAGTGCGCATGCGTGGTCACGTGCACATCTAGAGAGTGAGGGGAGATGAGACCAGGTGAATCACAATCTAAAGTCACAGAATCCCCACTGAGAGGCTAGTCTTTTTTGTTGTCATGGAAACTACCAACGTCGATGACAGTCGAAGAGCAAATTTTGGGTCCACCTTGGCAATGAGGCCCGCTCAGCTGGTCTCTTCTAGAACTCCGTGGATCCCTCCCTCTCCTTGAAACGGCACTAACACACACTTGGGGGCTCTAAGGAGTCAAAACCCTCGGTCCTCACTCTGTCACCCAATGACACAGTCTGGATCGTACCCAGCACTCATACAGACAGGACTCATTGCCTAAGTCCTATGCATCTTCTAGGCTGGAGTTTCCTTCAGAGTCTCCCTGAGGTGGGTGTGTCTCCACCAAGTTGATCAGGGAGTGTATTGAGAACACCGAGATTGCAGCACCACCTCAAGGACAGGAAGGTTGCTAGAAATGTGGAAAGTTCCAACAGTGTGTCCTGGGCTCTCCTGGAAGCCCATGCGGGCAGCTCTCTTGGTACCTCATCTTGGAAACCTGTGGGCTATGCTAGCATGGCCTTTGCTTGTGGGAGACAGAGCTCACTGGCTGTACCCATGGAATTTGACTGTTCTGCTGGTAGTGGCCCAGGGTCCAGTAAGAAGGGGTACGAGTGTTCTGTCCAGAAGTCAGTTAAGCAGGACATACACCTGGTGGGCACTTTGGGGGTTCTTTCCTGAAACTGTGCAGTTCTTGGGACTCTAGAACCAATTTCAGTGAATGTTGCTATGCACTTATGAGCTTGGGGACCAGGGCAGGATGCAAATACAGAGAGATGTCCATTGTGGTGTCCCTGGAAGAGACATCTGGGTGAGATATTGGATCAAGGAAGGCATGTTAGAGACCTCTGATCCAGAGATGGAGGATGCACCAGCCAGTGTTCTCTAGAGTAACAGAACCAATAGGATGCATCCTTTTATGTATATATTTAAAATTATTGCATTTGCTAAGAATATAAAAAGATTTGTTGTACTGACTCACATGATAGGGTCTAGGCAGTCCAACAGTGGCTGTCTGCCTGCTAGAGAGACAGAGGATCCCCTAGCTGCTTAGTTCAAGGGGCAGGAAGCTTTAGAATAAGAGGGACCAGCGAGGCCCCCATCTGAGGCTGAAAACCTGGAAACCCCCTGCAGAGTCACGGCTGTGATTACATTCAAAGGCTGAAGAAGATGGAGTCTGGTGTCCATGGGCCATGGCAGCCAAAATAAATGTACTCTCTGAGGAAGTGTGCCCTCCTTTTCTCATCGTGCTCCATTTGGGACCCCGTCTAATTGGGTACCACTGCCCACATTCACCATGGGCCTTTCCTTGTCATCTACTGCATGGTGTACCAGTCATCTCTGGAAATGTCCTCACAGACATACCCAGATGTAGTCTTCTGGTCCCAAACATGTCTCCATTCAGTAAAATTAACAATGAAGATCCAGGATCAGAAGGCCCATTGTGGGGTCTGAGATGAAAAACTCCCTCCTTCCTTCTTAGCCTCTGGTTTCTCTGAGAAGGGTCAGGTGCAATAGTTCCCTTACCAGCACCAGGCTGGGTCAGAAGCCAGCAGAGGGAAGCAGGCCTTGAGTGGAGAACGAGGCAGACACCCATCAAGTCCCTGAACCTGCACCTCCACATGATATGAACCCGCTGAGAGTGTGAACCTGTTGGAGGGCATGCACATGTGTGTATACATGTATCTACATGGCTACGTACCTGTGGATGTGTGTTGCTATATGTGTACAGAAAGTACATACCTACATATGTCTTAGCGTCACTGAGACCAAGAAGCAAACCAAACTCACAAATGCCCGATCACCATGTGTGGTCACTCCAGGAGTATGGAGGGCCTTCTACCAGTAACTGGGCAGTTCAGTGTCCCATGCATTTATAGGGACATAAGTCTTCAGACCAGCCAAGCTCCAGCCAGAGTATTGTCAGTGCCCTGACCTTCAATTTGCCCCAGACCTACCTTAGGTCTCTGTCCCTGTATTAGCCTCACCCCCATAGCTGAACCCATCTTACTTCATGGTGTAGGAGTCCCCTCTGTATGCTGTGAATGTGTTTTATTCATAAAGAAACTGCTTTGACCGGTGGCAGGGCAGAATAGAGCTAGGTGGAAAAACTAAACTGAATGCTGGGAGAAAGAAGGCAGAGCCAGAGAGATGCCATGTAGCAGCCCAAAGAGAAAGACGCCAGACAGAACTTTACCCAGTAAGCCACAGCCTTGTGGTGATACACAGAATAATAGAAATGGGTTAATTTAAGATATGAATTATCTAGAAATATGCATAAGCAATTGGCCAAAATGTGTTGTAATTAATATAGTGTCTGTGCGATTATTTTGGGTCTGGGCGGCCAGGCACAAACGAGAAGTCTCTGTCTACAACTTCAGAACTTTGCTCTACTATCCCATGTTACCCCTGGTCCCCATATTCGTCACAGTGCCTCCCAATTCCTGCCCCCAGACTCTTTCCTCCATTGACTGTGCCACCTCCTAGCTCTGTCCAACCTTCAGGTCACTTCTGCAGGCCAGACCATCTCCAGCCTGGAATCTGGTGAAGGTTTGCAGGACACATAACCAGTGTGTCCAGGGTCACGGGTTTCTTGGGCTCAGGTGGTGGAGGGGCCCATGAACATTCTTGGATACCTGAGCAAGGGCTGCTTGGGGTACGGTGGCTGGTCTGCACCTGGGCATGGCAGGGCCTTCTTGGTCACCTGTTTGTAGATGTTCCTGGCAGTCACTCCGATCCACAGCATGGTAGAAAGCGTAGAATAGTGCAGTGCAATGCCCACCTGGGAGGGGAGAATGTCAGCCAGCCACCTCCTCCAGCCACCTGCCCCAGCACAGCACCGCACAGCAGAGTCCCTGTGCACGTGCTGCCCAGACTTTCTGTGCTGGAAGTGTCCTGAACCCTGACAGCTACTCTGAAACTCTTTAGGGACAATAAAAAAAATGAGGCCAACAGGAGGACAGGTAAGAGATGTGTCAGGGGCAGCCAAGACTTTTAAACTGCTCCGCTGCTTGCTGTGTATGTGAGCCTGTAAGAAGCTTGTGGTCTTGCATGACTGGTCCCCCCCTCTGCAGGACGTCTATGCCATCCTCAAGTATGGGTCCTGGTATACACACCTGCCTGTGAACTCTGGCCCCTCTCTAGGGTCCCCAAGTGGAAGGCAGGCACAATTGTACAGCAGGACTCCCAACACGTATTCACTATGGCATTGATGCCCTTGCACGGCAGAGGGACTCATTGCTATGGAAACAGCCGCTGGAGCCAGTCCCATCCAGCACTTTTACGCTAGCTAATTACGCATTCTGTACTGCTTCATCTCCATCTGATTCCATAAAATAAGGTTACCTTTGAGGTAATAACCTGACATTTTGAAATGACAAGTAAAATATTGCTATAATCGGAAAGGACATAAATGTTTAAGGAATATGGAGATTTCCTGAATAAAGCTAACATCGCGCCATTATAATGATTTATCAAATCCAGAGTTCAGTTTTTACTTATGAGTAAATGCTGTAATAATTGATGAGGATTTGGGACAAGGTGGGGGGTAGAAAGATTGAAGAACTGTTTGTGGTTTCAGATGGCTGCATAGGTA
Source organism: Microtus oregoni (assembly GCF_018167655.1). Taxonomy (NCBI): domain Eukaryota; kingdom Metazoa; phylum Chordata; class Mammalia; order Rodentia; family Cricetidae; genus Microtus; species Microtus oregoni. Next base: position 5,205,542 of record NW_024543075.1, read on the forward strand.
CAACCTAACGTGTCCTATGAGTTCAGCCTTCCCTCGGTCTTGCTGCTGCCCAGGTGAGTTGAGCCTTATGGACATCCCAGGCACACTGGGCTCAACCCTCCTGGATGAGAGTAGAGGGTCCTGGACCTGAGTGTCAAGAGCCATTTAAGAATTTAGGGCAAGGGCACCCAGAAGGAAGGTCTGTAGTGTGGTTGTCACTGTCATATACAAACAGAAATGTCCGACTCATTCTCAGAAGGGCTCCCGACTTTGGTCTTGAGACATTGGCCCAGGGACTTGAGGTGGGTGGCCCAGCTGGGAGGAGTGAGAGAGAGGAGGCCTGGCTGCATCCTTCCTTAAGCTGAGTCTCATCTGGGCTTTATGATCAGGGAGTGGGAGAAGATGTACAAAGGGCAGGCTCTGTCTCTTAAACACCAGCTTGAGGCAGAACACACAGGGAGGTCAAGGGAGCCGCCGCCTGGCTTCCAGACAGCTTGTGCTATTGAAAGGAAGAAGCAGGCAGGGCACCCTCCCTTGCTTCCGGACCCAGGGCCAGCACTGACGCACATTCATTATGTGGGACTCATAGCAGACGTCTGCTTTGTTTATGATGTCACTTAGTACTTTAATGAGACTCACGGTCATCTTTCTGTTGCTATGACAACTGTCTGTTCTGGCTAGCCATCCAGAGCTCTGGACCACTTCTCCTGGCTGTTTTGTGGTGATGCTGAGCTTGGATGTGGAGGGGCTGGGACTCCTGTACTCAGTCACCTGGTTGCTAATCTACGTGGGCCCACGTCTAGCTCTCAGTGAGCTCGCTTTTAGCCTGCTCCTTCTCAGGCATTTCCCTCTTGGCAGGTGAGGGAGCAGTTGTGCTGTGTGAGCTGGGCCAGCTCCTGACCTAGCAGGCTTCTGATTAAAGCCAGCCTGGCCTCTGGCTCAGGGAGGCCTCAGAAGCCATAGACAACCCCACTTCTGCTTATAGGCATGGGGAATTAAGTGTCCTGGTGCGGTGGAGATTGTCACCTCTAGAGTGCTTTGTGGGAACTGAGGTCCTCACCCTTTAGCTCTTCTTTACCTGAGTTCCCCCACTTCCCCATTACCCCTTGCAGCGGTTCTGTGTCCCCCAAAGCTCACCTGCCTGTGGCTCTTTCTTTCTCTCCTTAGTCTGTTGTCCACAGCTTCTCCCAATATAGCCTGGCAGACATGTTTCCATTGGTCCCACATCCCTAACACTGCCTGGGCCTGGAAGGTGTGTTGCCAAGTAAGGGATGAATAGAGATTGGTCACTCCAGGAAAAGCCACAGGAGACCAGAAGGTGGCTGCTTTCTGCAGTCCATCCAGCTCTAGCACACGGGGACCCGTCCGTCATCTGGAGTCCCAGCGTTGTTACTAAGGAGTTCTCACCTGGGCATGACCCTCTCAGATCTTAGTTGGGAGGATGTTTCCAGGCTGGTTTATCCCTACTGACCAAAGCTCTCTTTCTGGTCCTGCACCTGTAGAATTCTGGAATGCCACGGATGCCTACCTTCCGGGACTTCATGGGGCTGGCCTGAGCCTTGGGCCAGTGCTGGACCTCATGGAAGCACCAATATTATTGCAATGGACGGTGTGGCCAGCAGGCCCCAGCTGTGCAGCACTTGGTGGCAGAGTAAAGACATAAAGATAACGACCCCCTCAATTGCCTTGTCTATGGCTTCTGGACATGCTTTTACAACAGGAGCGAGTGGGGTTTCCTAGCCCTTGCTGTGGCTGTGTCCAGCTTAACGGAGGCAGCCACGGAGGAAGCCGTCTTCTCTCCCTTCCATTCAGGCATGTGGTACTCTCTCTTCCGCTTGTCTGGCCCAGGCCTGGGGAGTGGCCTGGCTTCCCAAGGTTGAATGTGTCACATAGTCACACATTGGATGCCCAGGGCACTAGAGCATTGGTTGTCTTTCAGGTGTAGGTGTCATGCTCACAGACCACTCTGAGTCTCAAATGGCATCGGTGTAGGGAAGCAAAGTAGCAGTGGTTGACTCAGTTGGAGCCTGCCTGAGCTAGGTGGGTCGGTGGGAACCAGGTAGTTAGGAGGGTGTGTTCTCTTAGCCAGGCCGTTCTAGGAACAGCTGCTAAACCACTGATCCTCAAGATAAACCTCACTTTCAGCTAACTACCCATGTAGGGTTACAGGTCACAGGAAAGGCAGAGGGAACCAGTTAGTGTGGCTATTGTCATTAATGTGGGTCCTGTGGTCATCAGGTATTGGCTGCAGGTGATTTCTGCAGCAGCCAATAGTTATTCGCTGAATTCTCAACAGTGAGGGATACCTGAGGACCCACGGTGCAGGGGAGATGAATGACAGAAACCACCAAGGTCGTTGGTGAGTTACTCTGGGTCTCTGAGTCCCTGCCTGACCTCACTCATGGAGCCTAGGTGTGGAGCAGCTCTGGGGGCAGGGCAAAGACAGACTCCCTGCTGCAGGCGCCGAGGACTCTCTTCCTTGGTCCGGAGTCACAACCCAACAGGACAGTCCTGGACTTGATTTGGAAAGGATGCTCCCTAGCCTCACCTTAGTTGGGGCTCACAGGTTATTTCTGTTTCCCAGTTTAAGCCAGTCAAACCAGGTCACGTGTGTGACGATAATGTGCCTTGTGATTTGAGATAGTCTTTACCATGCTGGGTGTTTCAAAGCTCCCCCTTCCCTAAGAGAGAACAGAGATGCCTGGGGGTGCTCTGCCTGACTCATGCAGGGATGGAGCCTCTGCTACCACCGGTGCCTATGGCTGGCAGATCTGCTCGCCACGTGAGGTTAGCACCTGGAAGGTCTCATGCAGCCCACCCTTGGGTCCTGCCTCACTGATCTTCAGGATCATCCTGTCCCCTTTCTTGTGAAGGTCATTGTTTGTTGGATAGTGTATGTCTAGGTATATGGCCCACGAGTCCTCAGAGAAATTGATGTAGTAAAGGATAAAATGGTTTCATATGGCCAAGTACTGAGCAAAATAACCTGCTTCAGAAGGAGTGGGATCAGAATACGGACCCACTAAAGAAACCTCACTCTCCCCTTCAGGGGCACCATCGGAAGAAACACTAAGGTATTATTTATAAATAACATTCGCTTCCACCTTGATAAGAAAGCTGGCATGCACACTTCTGTGTTTTAGCACAGGGAAGGCAGCACTCACCGCTTGGCAGAGGATGGGGTGCTTGGTGCGATTGATGCCACCAGCAAACACCGTGAAGGTCAGAGCCGCGTGGAAGCAGAAGTTGAGGAGCGCGTGCCGGCCTTTCCGGCTGATCCGGATGGCACTGTGGGAAACAGGGATTTCACATTAAAAAGCAGTGGTTCAGAGAAGAACCTGGAAATACCACACCTTGTCCACAGTGGGAACACCAGGACCTCAGCAGGGCTGGAGGCGACCCATCCAAAGGACAGGACCATGGGAAAGATGGACAACTGGGCCTTGTCCACCTCAGCAGGTTCTCACTGGTGCATAGAGTTTCCGCCCCTCTGCTTGTCTGATAGAGTCTGCCTTGTCTAGGATCTCAGAGGCAGAAGCCATGCTCTTGATTCCCAGGACAGCTTCATCTCTGAGCAGATGTCTGGTGCACAGAGAGGGCCAGACTACGTGACTGTTTGGTTCTGATAATATCTATGGTCACCAGCATGGCTAAAGCTCTGCCTAGCCAGCAAGGGCAGGGCCAGTATTGCTCTCCTTATAACTCGACCCCACCATGGCTGTGCACGTGTCTAACTCTACAGCTCCTCAGGTCTGAGCATGCTTCTCAAAATCCCTGTTGAAACTTAACTGCCAGTATGCTGGTATTAGAGAACGGTTGTTGGGGCAGAGTTCTCATGAATAGGTTTAGCGCCCTTATTAAAGGGACCCCTAGGGGCTGCCTTTCTCTTTATACCACTGGAGGGCTCAGAAAGAGAGTGCCATCCATGGACCAAGATATGGGCTCTCATCAGACACTAAACCAGCTCAGTACCCTCCTCACTCTTGACTTACAATTTCTAGAACTATGAAAAAACAATTTCTATTTTATGCATTGTTTTCAACTCTGTGGTAACTTGGTAGAGCTGCCAAGAACACTTCTGAACCATCCAAACCCCTCCTACAACAGGACCTTGTCATACCAAGCCTTCACTTGTGACTGGCTATGACCCAGACCTAGGCATCACTCGTAATTCTGGTTATGGGTTTGGCTGTGGCTGTGGTCCCCTCCTTCTATGTCTCAGTACGTCTTCTAGGGATTCAGGCAGGCAGCAGTCACACACATCCCCATTCCCAGACATAGGCAGCCAGAAAAGAACTCAGAAGGAGGCCTCTAGAAGGCCCTCCCTAAATAAAAAGGCATAGTAGAGAGGGACTTCAAGGTTCTGCAAAAGCCTGCCCATGCCTCTTAGGATGCTGGAGCCAACATGCGTCCATTTCAGGATGGACTTATTCCACAGTGTTACAAGAACAGAGGGGCTGATGTTAAAAGGCTCAGTGGGGGCTGCAGAGATGGCTCAGCAGTTAAGAGCACTTGCTGCTCTTCAGAGGACTCCTGTTTGGTTTTCAGCACCCACATGGTGGCTTATAACCATTCTTAACTCCAGTTCTGGGGGATCGGGCACCCTCTACTGGCCTACTTGGGCACCAAGCACACACACACACACAGAACACATATATACATGTAGGCAAAATACTCACACACATGAAATAAAAATAAATTAGCAACAACAACAACAACAAAAAGAAGACAGAGACCCAGGATGGAAGGATTGGGTTTTCTCCAGTACTATGCCCTAGTGGCCACTGTTCCAGGGAGGGTGAGGAGGGCTCCCTTACCTCTGATGCAGGATATAGGTGATGACCGAGGCAAGGAGGCACAGGAGCATGACCGCGGTGCAGGCATACACCACGGGGTGCAGGAACTCCCCTGGGTACTGGGGCAGGGAAAGGACAGTCTTCAAATCCTGGAAAGGAAGCAAAGACTCAAGTGACCCATATGGCCGGGATTCCCTACATGATTTCTCAGGTGTCTCAGGAGGGGTGAGGCTGAGAGGGACTCTGCTCAATGGCTACTCATACATGGTGTAGGGCATAGTACACCTGGGATTGGTGTCTTCCCAAGGCTGCTCAGCTGAGAGCATCTTCCCACGACTCTGAGAGCAGCTCCCAGAGGGACCACTTCCACAGTGCCCACACCTGCCTTGGGTCTTCTTTCTATCCATGTCCCTGGTAGAGGGCGGGCAGACGTCAGCTTCCACTGCGTGTACCACTGCTGCCCCCAGAGATGGTATAGAACACTCAGCCTCCCCAGCCCACTCCCTACACCCCACACTCTTTGACATTATGCTTTTGCACGACTCCCTGGGGGAATTCTGCATCATGTTTCAGCAGCCCTAAGACAGTGGCATTGACCTGAGCAGACGGAGAAAGAGGAGTTGTCATGAGCAGTCTGTATGGCCTCGGGACCTTTTCTACTGTGTATCAGAACTGAGGAACAAGGTTCAAGGTTACAGTTCAAATGAAGGCATGGCTTCCCCGTGGTAGGGAAACACAGGGGAACGAATGTCTGGGATGGAAACGCTCAGAAATTTTTGGGGCCCTGGGGTCAGAGTCTGGCCAATATGTTTGGGCAAGAGGGTCAAGTCTCCGACTTTGAAGGGACAGCTGGTCAGTGGGCAGCCAGGGCTAGGGCCCACAGTGTTCTCATAAGCCTCACGCTTCTGGGCCGTAGCGGGTGCAGGGCAGAAAGTCTGAGGGGTAGGTGTGGACATGTTGGCACATGAACAACTCTCCAGAAGACATGGGGCTCAAGAATTAGGATACATGGAGCCTGTGCCCCTCTCAGATGACAATTTCCTAATGAGGCATTATGTTGTGGAATATTTCTTTAAACCAGGCAAAAATGTGTTACATTTGTTCCTGCTGCATTTGTTAACTGTGTAAAGATGTGTTGCATTTGTGTTGATTAAACAAAATCAACCTGGACTCAGAGAGGTGGGGTTAACAACTGGTTGACAGGAAGTAGCAGGGAGGAGCTTAGGGTGGGTGCTTTTTTTTTTTTTTTTTTTTAGTTCCGGCTGTGTGGAAGGCAGCAAAGGAAGTTAGTCAGTTGCTATTCTAAATCTCTGAGCTCACAGATTTTCACCCTAGCCTTTGGATCTCATTGTCTGGAGGAGCAGAACTCCCCTCAGGCTATAGGCCGCGGGTAGTTCAAAGTGCAGGCACTGGAATGAACATAACACAACACACTGGAAAGCTATCCCTAGTGCAGACACTGGAATGAACATAACACAACACACTGGAAAGCTATCCCTAGTGCAGACACTGGAATGAACATAACACAACACACTGGAAAGCTATCCCTAGTGCAGGCACACTGTGTGCTCTCCCTTGGCCGCCACCATATCCTCGCCTCCTTGACTAGAAAACTTTTCCACACTGGACCCTGGGAAGGGAACTCGGCAGTCAGGATAGCCACAGGGTGGCCCAGCTAAGGAAAGATGCCCCATAGGACCATGCGTCTCTGCCCTGGGAAGCCTCTAGAAGTGGTGACCAGGCAACAACTGCAGGAGACTGTGTCTGAGTGAGGACAAGGCACCTGCCATGGAATGGCAGTTTCTGAAGGGGTTGAGTCTGTTTCCCCAAGGTGTGTGTCTTCAACTGGCCCTTTCTTCCTGGACACCCCACATCTCGTCTGATGGCTCAGCTCAGTTATGTGGCATACTTAGGACATTTGCCCATGGGTATCTTTAGGACCATGGCCAGAGACTACCTCACCCTCCAAGCAACAAGAGCCTCCATTAAGACTGCCTGAGTGACCCTGACTACAAAGCCTAAACTCTTCCTGTAGTGTGTTGAGCAGAGGGTCCCAGACCCAGTGTAGTGCTTCCTCCTCTAGGACATTTGGTCTCTTTGGGAGCTCACATGTCCTTCCTTATGGTCTGTCTGCAGGGTATTTGCATTTGCTATGAATTATGGTGTTCTGAGCACCAAGGCCATTATTCAGTCTGTTCGGCTCAGCTGCTTCCTGTCAGACAGAAGCCAACTCTTGAGTCATGGAAAGTACGCTTGCTGATGAGATCAGGGTGCCCACACACCTGATGAGTTTGTGCTGCTGGGAGGTGGGGTGCCCCCTGGGGCCTTAAGAGCTCTGGTTCAACTGGGCCTAAGTGACATTTCCAGGTTTTTGTGCACGTAGGTCTTTTCATGGGGATCTTAGGGTTTTGACCCAATTTGGCTGTTGTTACTAGTGAGGGAGGGACAGAGAGAGAGAGAGAGAGAGAGAGAGAGAGAGAGAGAGAAAGTGCAGTGCAAGCGAGCTTCCCAGTACGGTCCTTCCCTTGCATCTAGGTCTCGTCCTGGAACGAAAACTCTACAATGATCCCGAAGGCCTGTGGCTTGCAAGTCTTCCATGGCTCTCTTCAGGGTCATTGTCACTGTGTATATGGGGTGTGGGGGTGTCACAGGGGCTCACCTTCCTGACAGTATCAGACTCTTGTGATGGGAAGGATCTGGGGACAGCCAAGGAAGGAAGAGGGCTCAGATCTGACCAAAGCAGTGCTTGTGGTGTCCCTGATGCTCTGAGTTGGTAGCGGTGTTCCGCGTTCTTATCTCCAGGCCCTACAGGAACACCTGCAGCACTTGTATACTCCTCTCTATGGCTTGAATTCACACAACAAAGCCTCATGGGAGGCCAAACGGAAAAAGTAGAACTGTCTCTAGTGAGCTGACAGGATATTCAGATTGTCAGCTTGCTACGCAGTGATGTGTTTTGAAGGCTGCTGTCCAGACAGGGTCACATAGCCTTGGGCGGAGGGGCTCAGTCTCAGCTGGATATTCACAGGGGTGGCCTCTAACTCTTTAGTGGCTTGTAAGCTTGGGAGACCAGACCTGAGGAGGTGGAGTCACCTATGTGAAGACAGACCTCAGAGACTAAGGGCAGGCTGACTCAGGGGATGACCAGTGAGCTAGGGAAGAGGTGAGGTTTGATTCGGCTTCCTGCTTGTTTGTATCGGAATGATCGCCTGTGCCTTTCTGCATTTTTAGAGGTGACATTTAAAATTCAAAGTAGGCAAGGCAAAATGGAGATGCATTTCATATTTTAAAGTTCACACATGGGCAAGTTCCTCTCAAGGAGTCTACTGTGCAAATGTTCCTTGGGCAAGATTCCAGGGATCTGACATGGGGTCAGGAAGAAGCTGCCTGGCTTGAGGACAAAGAGTCTCTCTGCCGTTGTGCAGCCAGAACGTTCTTTGGAGCAGGATGGTGAGCCGAGCTTGGCTCCCAGGTCACCACATAAGAGCTTTCAAAGGACCACAATCTGTCTCCCAGCCAGCTGTGTTGCTTGCTCCCACAAACTGCAGCTAGCATGCTGGTCACCACACGCTCCTGACTGCCAGCTACTCAGCTACCACTCACGTTCCTCAGGAACTCCGCATCCATGAGGTCTGGTGTGGAGGTCATGTTGATACTCCAGAGGCTGCTGAGCTCGTTATAATCTCATTATAGTGATACAGATCCACCCACCCTGCTGTCACAGAGCTGAATAATATACCAAGTCAGGGGAGAAAAGAGGTAGCACCCTGATTCCTGGAAGTCTCCTCCCTTCTCCCATGAGAGCATGAAGACTGTCTTGTCGGAGTGCAGGGCCTAGTAAACACCCACACCCTAGAGCAGACTGGGGGCCTCCAGAGTCGAGCTTCCCTTTTCTGTTCATTGACCGTGGGGTAACATTCCCTTCCTACTCCCCAGAGCTGTTGAGTGATGCTCTCAGCACTAAGTAAGAAAATAAATGGGAGATTCAGTAACAGGGCAAAGAAGGGCCACCCCAGAGAACCCTCAGACAGGTCATCTAGGTCCAGGTGACATACTGTTTGCATTGCCTGTAGGGTGGACTGATTGTTCCAGAAAACACTGTGGCATGCCTCTGCTCACTGGGAAATTCCAGAGTCCCTTTCTCTTAAGATGGCTGCTCAGTCAACAGACTCGTGAGTATCTCCACCTCAGTGGGCTTATTTGAAAAGATTAGAAGGATTAGGAGGTGTGGCCTTATTGGAGGCTAGGCTTTGAGGTTTCAAAATTCTCTGCCAAACCCAGGGTCACCTGTGCATCAGGATGTAGCCCTTAGCCATGCCCGCCTGTTGTCGTGTTCCTTGCCATAATGATAATGGACTAAACCTCTGAAACTCTACGCCAGCCCCCAGTAAAATATTTTCTTTTATAAGTGTCGCCTGGGTCATGGTGTCTCCTCACAGCAACAGAACAGTGACTAAGACCCCTGCCCCAACATACAACAACAGGCATCCTGTCATAAGTCACGCTTCCTCTCACATTTTCATCTTGTTTTAGTTGACGGATCCTTTAGGCTTGTTCTGCCAATGGGACGAGCCAGGAAGCTACACAAGACCAAAGACAGGATGGAGGGAGGAAGAGAATTCAGCTAAGTAATATGACAGCTCTTGGTGACAGTGACAAGCAGAAAAGGAATCTCTTGAAAATGGGGATGCCAGGTCTGGTCACATTGCTTTCTGACCTGGGAGCTTTGAATATAGAGGGAGCAACTGGATCTTTCTGGTTCCGCTTCTAGTTTATTCCCTCCTCTTTTCTTCTTCCCTCTCCTCCTTTCTTCCCTCCTGTAAATTTTTTTGTGGGTCTCTGTGTCAGTGTGTGTGCATGTATGTGTCTGTATGTGAGTGTGATGTGTGCATACATCTATGTGCAGAAGCAGGTGGGTGGCTCTCCCTGCGTGCAGAAGCCAGAGGAGTCAGGCAAGTGTCCTGCTTTATCACTGCCTGCTGTATTCCTTGGAAAGAGTTTCTCACTGAACCTGGAGCTAGCCTTGCGGCCAGTTAGACAATCCTCCTGTCTTTGCCCTGCACGCCACTGGGGTTCCAGGAGCACAGGGCCATGCCTGGATTTTTAGATGGGTGGTGGGGTCTGAACTCAGGCTCTTGTGTTTTGCACAGCCCAGTTATCTTACCCACTGAGTCATCTCCTCAGCCTTGGTTCTTCTTCCTACTTAGTCTTCCTGGGTAGTCTTCCTCATCTCCATCTGTGGCTTTGTTTGACTTTGTTTTGTGACAGGGTCTCACTCTGCAGCTGCCTCAGCTTCTCAAGTGCCGGAATCACCCATGTGAGTCACTGTGCTTGCTCGGCTTGGTTACTTCGCTTCTTCTTCTTCTTGGTTCTGTTTTCTTTTCTGGTTCTGTGCCAACCCAGATTGGTCTTGCTAGAGCCTGACGCATGTCTTTGCCTGTTTTTTCAGTGATAACTGGGCCTTATTGATCGATCAGCCTTCCATGGGAAAAGCAGAAGGTAAGTCACTCATTCGCTCAAAACACCAACTGGATATTACACGAATATAGTTTGCTGTCATTTTCTTTTTAGAGGGATACAGGGGATGTTGAAATCATGAGAAAGACATTTTGAAGAGTATTATGGGAACTTCCTTCTGGCCTAATGGTAGCTTTCTCGGTGCGGATAGTTTAAGGGGAATGTTGAGTCAACGGCCACAGCTCTACCTGACAGAAAGGTAGCCCTGAGATGTCCAGTCATTCAGAACTTGGAATGAACAAAAAGAAAGAGGAGAACCAAGAACCAAACCAAACCAAATTAAACAAAAAGCGAAAGCAAAAAAAACCCCAACCAACCAACCAACCAACCAACCAAACAAACAAACAAACAAACCCAAACCCCACCAAACCCTGTGAGCAAAGTTCTGAGCTGCTCTAAACACAGGCCTCTTTTTCCTGCCTGTAAGGGGAGGTGGGGCTGGGCCATCTGCTGACTCCTAAGCGGCGCAGTCAGGCTAGGCTGAAATGAACTCATCACATTTGGGTTCGTATATTGTTCGTAGCTTAGAGCTGCAGGTGTCCCCTCACCTGTTATCCCCGAGCTGACCTCACACAGGCAAAGCTTTCCTGTGCATCTGAAAGTGTCCACCGTCAGCCCAGCCTTTGTGACCCTCCAGCACTGTGGGAGGAAGGCAGTACCTTGGGGCTTGATTGTGTTCTGTAGACTGCAGAGCCAGGGCTTGAGGTCTTGCCCTCTATATACCTTTCCAGTGCCTTTGATATTCAAATCATGCCTGTCTTATTATATATTTATTGATTTAATTGGTTATTATCAGTGTGTGGGGGTATGCACATGCCGTGGGTCCTGTGTGGAGGCCAGAGGGCAACTTCAAGGAGTGGTTCTCTCCTCTCCTTTCATTTTAATGCGGGTTCTGGGGATTGAACTCAGGTTTATAGGTTTCTGTCGGTCTTAGTGTCCTCTCTTATCTTTTTTGAATGTGGAAATTGAAGACATAAAGGTTGTTGTGAATATGTCATGTATTGGGATCCTTGACCCCAAGTAGGGAGTAGGTGAGGCCTCGTGTCCTTGTTAAATGTGGTGAAGGACCGTCCAGTGTCAGTGAGGTGAGCTCTGGGTCACAGCAAGTGAGGACCAACCGAGTTCTCTGTGGGAGTGCCAGTTTCTGTGGCTGCTACTGCTATTAATAGTGCTTAGAACAACGCAAGGCCACAGCACTGTCACAACCAACAGATAGGAGTAGCACCTGCTCGCCAGACTCAAATATTACAATGACAGCGAGCCAGGGATCAACCTTATGTCCCAGCGCTCCGCACCCTGTCACCCCACACCATGCCACCCCATATCACGCTACCCAGTGCCACATGTTCTCACAGCACCAATTAATCGTTAGATCCCACCCATGGGGGCACCCCATTACATAAGGCCACCTTAATCCTTCCCACCCTACTTTATCATATTTTATTCCAGACCATCCTGTGTCACACCATTTCATCCCATACCGCACAAGTTCACATCCTACAGCTCCACACCAAGCCACTCCTCCCCGTGCCATTCCATACATCACCATCCACACCACGCCCTTCTGTCCTAGGTTATCCCACGATGTGATGCTGCCATGCCCCACGACACCAGGCTACCTCATCCCTTGCCGTCTCACTCCTGGCCACCCAGTCCACGTCATTCTCCACACCATCCACATTGGTCCTGTCTCATGCAATACGACGCTATGCCACACCATTATTTTGTCTTCCAGACAGGGTCTCTCTATGTAGCCCAGGCTGGTCTTAGATGCATGCCTCAGCCGCCTGAATTTTGAGTAGATATAACCTACCACTTTGGTTTACACTGCCATGCCATTGTATATCATGCCTCTCACACCAAGCAGTCCACGTTATATACCCACCCCATACATCCCATACCATACATTTTATGCTACACCATACTTTACCATACATCTCGTAACATATGACTCAACACCACACACTCCACACCCCGCTAGCCTGTCCCGAACATCCCATACCACACTCCCACGCCATTTGATGCTGCACTATTCTACACCATACATCCCACACGATACCAATCCACTTCCCACCACACAACGTACACCACACATCTGATATCACACTGATCAGCACCTCAGTCCCACAGTGACATCCAGACCACACACCCTACACCACAGTCCCACACCACAGTCCACACCACACATCCCACAACACACATCTTACACCATACATCCCACACCACACCACAGTCCATACCACACATCCCACACTACAGTCCCGCACTACAGTCCCACACTACAGTCCCACACTACAGTCCCACACTACAGTCCCACACTACAGTCCCACACCACACACCCACACCACAGTCCCACACCACAGTCCCACACCACAGTCCACAACACAGTCCCACACTACAGTCCCACGCCACAGTCCACACTACAGTCCCACACCACAGTCCACACAACACACCACAGTCCACACCACACATCCCACGCCACAGTCCCACACCACACACCCACACCACACACCCACACCACAGTCCATACCACACATCCCACACTATAGTCCCACACTACAGTCCCACACCACAGTCCACACCACACACCACAGTTCACACCACAGTCCACAGTCCACACCACAGTCCACAGTCCACACCACACACCACAGTCCACACCACAGTCCACAGTCCACACCACACACCACAGTCCACACCACACACCACAGTCCACACCACAGTCCACACCACAGTCCACACCACACACCACACACCACAGTCCACACCACACACCACACACCACAGTCCACACCACACACCACACACCACAGTCCACACCACACACCACAGTCCACACCACACACCACAGTCCACACCACACACCACAGTCCACACCACACACCACAGTCCACACCACACACCACAGTCCACACCACACACCACAGTCCACACCACACACCACAGTCCACACCACAGTCCACACCACACACCACAGTCCACACCACACACCACACCACACACCACAGTCCACACCACACACCACAGTCCACACCACACACCACAGTCCACACCACAGTCCACACCACACACCACAGTCCACACCACACACCACAGTCCACACCACACACCACAGTCCACACCACAGTCCACACCACACACCACACACCCACACTGCACACCACAGTCCACACCACACACCACACACCACAGTCCACACCACACACCACAGTCCCACGCCACAGTCCACACCACAGTCCACACCACACACCCACACTGCACACTCCATCCTCCATATATACACCATACGTCTGTGGCACACACACAGCACCCCAATTCTACACCACACATCTGTAACACACATCTGACACCACACGTTCTGTGCCACATGGCTACTCCATCCATTCCACACCACAAAGCCTACATGGTACATTCTTCACCACACACCTACAACACACACCCCACGCCACACATTCCATACCATACATCCCACATGTTGTATCCCACGGACCCCACACTATGCCATCTTCTTCCATACACTTTATACCCCTGCTCTGGGCCACACCAATTCCCATCCTGTACCCAACCCGCTTCGTTCTACATGGCATGCTCCGCACCACGTTATTCTCTACCACATATCCCACACCACGACAGAATATGTCTGCCACGTCAGTCTATCCTGTTTAGTTCCTCACCTCTGGTTGCCAGAAAACAAGAGCCAGACACGTGGAAAGTGCCTTAGTTAGCCCACTAAATCTGGATGCTCTCAGGGAACAGCAGAGAGAAGGCAGGTGCTCAACAGTTCCCCCTGTCATTGGCAGGTACCGCTTTGTTCCCTGCGAGAGTAGGCCTTCTTGGTGCTAACTGTGAGAATCGCAGGTGACAGAGGGCAAAGTCAACCATGTCTGGGTGTCTGCTGGAATTAAACAGCAGTACCCATTGTGGGAACGAGCTGGATTGATTCTGAGTCTGTTACCTGCTGTGACACAGGGGCCCTTGGCTTCACACATTGGACATGGCCATAGGGAGAATCAGACAAAGATAATGTTTAGAAGGAGGAGCATGGCATGGCCTAAGTGAAGGAGGCTTGAATCCAGTGCTCGTTTAGCCCTGGTATGTGGTTCAGAAGACCAGGGTATGTGTTTGTGTCTTAATCCTGGGAGCAGGAAGGAGGTGTTTCATTGCTGGACATGCGTGTTGGAGAAGCTCCGATAGGTAAGGTGAAGGTACAGCCATGGAGGATCAGCTAAAGTCACACGGTCTGAGGACCACTGATCATTCTTTCTCTAGGTCCCAGGTGAACTGCCCAGCACCTGCACCACTGACTGTAGACAGGCAGAAGGTGTGGCACCTCGGGCGGTCCACTTTCTGTGTCTCTGAGATACTCTCATCTGCTAACAATCAGGTGATAGTAATAAAACCCCTGAAAGTTCACAGACTCTGGGCCAAGCTGTCAGGGAGGCATTTACAGTATGGGCTCTTAAATGGACAGCCCTGGGCCGCTGAAGTCTGGCATGGCCCTTGTGTGGAACAGAGATCCCCACAGGGCTGCTGGCAGCTGCTGTGGGCGCTGCACATGAAGCAGGGGGAGCAGAGGATGGGCACTTCTTGCACAGGGAAATGAGTGTAGGCAAGGGTCAGGGGCTTGAAGGGAGTAGGGGAGGGTGAGGCCGAACTAGCAGCTAATTCTGCCCAGTGGGTCCCACAGGGCAGACACGGTAGCCACCCCTGCCTCCCGAAGCTCCAGTCAGCTTATCTATCATCTGCCAAGGGTAGGTTTCCATTTTGCAAACATCATGAGTTGGAGAAGGGAAGCCACAAACCACTCCAACCTAGGGCTGACAGCCATGTTGGGTGTGGCACCCGGGGGCATCAGGGGAAAGTGTCAGAAGCCAAGGGACCCTTGAGCCCACGCTGCTCTCCTTTGAGAATGCCAGTGCCTGGAACAGGTAACCTTGCTGGGGTCAGGAGAGAGCATGACCAGGAGCTTCGTCTCAGCCAACAACGCTGAAGTGGTGTGGCTTTGGATATCAGGGGTTTCTCTCCTTGGGCATTTTTGAATGGAGCAAGAAGCGAGTGAGGCAGTGACTCAGACAGAAGGCTCCTTACTAGGCGGACACACGGGTCTGCACTGTGCATCCATGCCCATGTCTGGGCTATGGGCACGTTCTCCTGGTGGTCATTGACATTCTCAGCACGCACCCCAGCCCGAGCTGCCCTGTCAGCTGTCCCTTGGGAGCGTACACAATACATTATTTACTCGGCTGTCAGCCTTCCTGGAGACCAATAGACAGCAACCACAATAAAAGCTTGTGGGAGCCTTCAGGAAGGGCCCCACCGTGTCTTGGATACTGTTCCAACCCGCTGACCACACGGTCTTTACTCCCTTCTAGTGAGAGAAGCACCTTCCCCGCTCCTGTTGTAGCCGTAGCTGCCAAAGCCCTTGGGCTTTCTGAGAAGCAGGGACAGTTGGAAGGGCCTGGTTGACCTGACTGAGGCCCCCTCAGTGGGAGGGAACCTTGTCTGGGACTAGACAAGGTTCCCCAGGGCATGGACAAGAGCCCCGCGGATGGATGGCACTCGGCTGATTAAATGATTCGACATTGCCGTGTGCCTTGAGCTAATTAGTATGAACAGCACCAAGTGAGCCAGGGAGCAGACAGACCCTGGCAGGCAGCCAGAGACCCAGGGCAACCAGACCCTGCTGCCCTCAGCACCACCCCCATTGAGTTCTTCCACCCCAGGAAAGAGCACATGCTGGACAGTTGCTAACTACCTAACCACCCCATAAGTTACTTTCCTGCCCGGGCCTCCTCCGTCTAACAGAGGGTGGTAGCTCTTGATCCGGTGTGAATGCAGGGTGCCCTGAGCTGTCAGCCCCTTGGGCTGTGTACTCACCATGAGCCCTGCAGAGTTAGGGAGGCAAGAACACTGGTGGGGTTGCTGGCAGTGATCACTATGTTGCGCCCTTCTCCCCTCTAGCCTCCATGGCCATCTGGAAGGTCAAGTCCCAAACAGCAGTCACAGTGGAGCTCCTGGGAAGGCTACCTCAGAGTGACTGTGGCAGGATGGCCGAGGAGCTGAAGGCTGACCCACCTGCAAAGACAGTGCATGTTGCAGGCCAGTGCCCGGGTACACTCAGGGAGTACACTCAGGGAGCATCTAGTTCCTTTCCAAGTATGCCCTTTTCTGGCTCCTATCAACCTGGTCAGCCTGTTGGAGTCCCTGGCTCAGGCTCCATCTGAGGCATTCAGAGAGGTGGTGATAATCATAGCTTTGGGACTGGAGGAAACCCCCCTTATGGCAGCCAGAAACCATCCCTGGAGTAGTCCCTACTTCCCATTCCGATGTAAGAATGCTACTTGGTTATTTCAGGCTACACAAGCCAGACCAACATTATCAATTTAAATCAAGAGAATCAAATAAACCTGAATAAATCTCCCAGTCCCCGGGCAGACCTGGCAGGCAGAAGCTTCTGCTGCTTGATGTGGCTGGACCATGAGGGCTAGCATCTCCCACATGGGCATCCTTGCCTGTGCTAGAACTATGTGGTCTTGCTAGAGCTCCAAGCCCTAGACTTACCCAAAGTTATTCAGAATCCACCTTCCAACACCAAGAGTGACCGAACCCCTCCCAGCATTTCTGCCCCAGAAATGGCCCTCATGAGTGGACACTGTGGCAGCCGGTGGCTTGACCAGAAGCACCACCCCTCCCCTTCCCTTCTCAGACACCAGGAGGAAGCCACCCAACTTCTCACCTATTTCGGTAAAGGCTGCTGAAGAGGCACAGGTCTCATGCTTCTCATAGGCGAGATGTGGCATGTCCCTCGTGTTAGGGAACAGCGTTCTATGACGAAAGGCATCCGACTGGAGCTTGTGAGTGGAGTTATCAACAGATTGCAGGGCTGCAGCCTGGCCAGAGCACTGCGCTGGGGACAGAGCTCTGCACCCGGAGGGAGTGAGTCAGAACCCAGAAGAGCAGGCATCCAATGCGCTCTCTGCAGGCAGTTTCCAGCTCTGGGTTGGGGGACGCCAGCCGCCTGCGCGCCTGATTTCTGCAGTAGCAGCCAGGGGAATGAAGGACCGGACGGGAAGCAGGAGCTGTAACCATGGGGACTGGGGGAGGCGCGGACCGCGGCAGCGCCGCCGCCGTACCCTGGCTCCCTGCGGCAGAGCGGGAATGGTTCTTCCCAGCCCGGCGGCCCCGCTGCCCGTCACACTGCAGAGTCGATTTAAAGAGACAACGGACTAGGGTTTGCTGCTTGCTTCCAACAGATTCAGACAACTCACATTAAAGCATCTCCCCCAAAAGGAGGACAGGACGAGATGTTATTTCATTTTTTAAAAGAGATCCCTGTCTGTTGAGGGCTCCAGGAACAGGAAGGAGAAAACGGAAATTGATTTTGGAAGAATCTTCACAATCCTGGTATTAAAATATCTCTCAAATCCAAATATGCCAAAACTGAGGTGAAGTCTATCTGAGCATGAGTCAGCAGGGCTGGTCCTGCCTGTGGACAGAGCCTGTGTCTTCCTTAACCCCATTGTTGAACCCCTTCTCCCAGCCTGGGCCAAAAGAAAGTGGAGTGCTGAGAAAGAAAGTGTACAGAGTGTGTCAGAGACCAGAGCACAGGGTCTCAGCTGTGGTGGGATGGCCTGCCCCACGCTGGCTGCCTGAGGGGAGGGCCAGGGTCAGGTCTAGATTTTTCACAAGGTTAATCCCTTTGGGAGATGTCGGCATGGCACTTTCATTGAGAGACACCTGTTTGGGGGTCACTTTACTTCCACGCCACCTGACTCAGCTCCACCCATCTACTCTGCTCTTCCAAGGGCTCTCAAAGTTAATGCCTACTCCAGAGGGTCCCCAGGTTCTTGCTACCCTAGAGTTTAAAGGGTAGAAGCTAGAGTTCCTGCAGAGAGGTTGGTAAGAACCATGAAGGCAGAATTAGAGCCAGAGACATTGTAGTTCCTGGTTTTGTAAGTTCTGTGGTGTGTAACTTCTGCGTGGGGTGTGGCCAACTGTCCTCTGTTCCACAGCTCAGTGTGAACATGGAGATGAGCCCTGAGCTTCAGAAAGAAGACCCAGAGGGGATTCTGCCTGCTCAGCCCCCATAAGTCATGGAGACCTCCAGGTGTTCTGAACTCTCTGAGTTGCTGCTCCAGGGTCTAGAGGCCAGCCAAGGTGCCTTCCTGATAGACCCTGGCTGACGGTCATGGTCGAGTGGGCAGATAAGGGGGCAGAAGGGAGAGTAGGCAGTAGGGGTGGTGTTGGGGCTCTGAACTAGTTCAGACTCAGACACCTGCCTCCTGCTCAAGGCTCCAGCTTCATCACAGGTGGTCCAGGACTTCAGGCTATTCTGTGACTCTATGTACAACTTGAGTGATGTCCCTCAGCCTCTTCCTGGAGTGTCCAGAACCAAGAACTGGCTTTTATATAGTAGTTGGGCCCTAGCCCAACTATAGTTTTCAGAATCAGAGCCCAGGACCTGGCTTCACGAATACTGGCACTGGACTAGTGACTTCCACACACTCATAACTGTCAAACATACCACTCTGTAGCTTGCCAGGGCCTAGGGTTGGAGCTGCCCAAGGAGGGCATCACTTGAGATCTGATTTCTGGGGTAGCACTGGAGGTAGAGGTGCCATGATGGCCTACATGGTGGTCCATGTTCTTTATCAACACAGAATAGTTTTTGTGTGGCAGTGATTCTCACCCTTCCTAATCTGCCACCCCTTTAATACGGTTCCTCATGCTGTGGTGACCCCTAACCTTAAAATCATGTCATTGTTCCTTCATAAGTATAATTTTGCTACTGTTATGAATTGTAATGTAAATATCTGTTATGCAGGATATCTGATAGGCAACCCCCAAAGGGGTTTCAACCCACAGATTGAGAACCACTGCTCTATGGGAGGGGAAACTGAGGCACGGCATAGTCAGATATGCTTCTGGTCACAGCTTTTGGTGCTGCTCTGGGAGTTACCCTGTTCTACTTGCTAGATAAGTCACACTTGCCTCTTACTGGAAGCATATTTGGTTATGGGGTTGCTTTTCCTACTTAAGGAAGCCTGGCATTGTGGCTCAAGCCTCGGGTCTCTTGTCTCTCAACATTTGAAGTAGGATAAATCACCCTGCAGTTAGGAACCTGGCCCCAGATGGGCCTGGGAGGTGTTTGCCATGAGCCCAAGTGTCCATGCCTGCATGGTGCAAGTTGCTGTGAAGCCTGACCACTCCTTTTGGTCGCTCCTCTGGCCACCGCCAGCTGGGTGGATTTAGTGTTGTAATAGGACACAGCCCAATCTCTGGGCGTCTGGGGTACAGTCATCTCAGAAAATCTGCTAATTCCCCAAACTGGTCACAGAGGAAAGTGCAGGAAAAGGACAAGGTTGGAACAAAGAACTTAAATAACCCCCAATCTGAGGCTACTAGGATGCAGGCAATAAGGCCCTCACTGAGGACAAGCAAAATCCCCCAATGTACGGAAGTGCCAATTTCTGCCTCATGGGTGTGGCTCTCTGCTCAGGGCACATGCGGCTCACAAAAGTTCCCCAAGGCTAATGCTCTAAGAGATGCCAGCAGGGGATAAGAGTTTCTGTCTCTGTGACAGTCACACAGGACAACAGGGATATAAATGTCTGTCTGGAGTCTCTGGCACATGCTGATACTGTTGCCCTTGAGGGTTTTATCTCAAGAAGACCTCAGTTATAGTCTTCAGGTCTGTCCACTACAGGCAGGTCATCCTGCCTAGTCGTCCCTGGCCATCTTCCTCATGTGTTGTACACAGCAAAGGAACGCTAGCGCACACAGCATCTACAGAATCCCCTCTCTGTAATAGCTCCATGTGTTTTGGCTGAGACAGGACAGCAGCCCCCGTGGATACACAGCATGGACCATCCTACAAGGCTGCCACTTTCCTAAAGGGCCAGACAGCCCCTCTCTCAGGCTCCGTGGGCCACGTCCTCTTCACAGCCCTCCACCCTGCTGGTGAAGACAAGTTCTCTGCAAAGGGCTGGCTGGGTGCCAACACTGGAAAAATACATAGTTCTCACTAGTTATTTTTTATTTTTTCCCCCAACCTTTTAATCCCGTGAGAAAGGATGCCTTCTTATGGGTTGTATGTGATGAGCTGTGGCTGTTTTGGCTCTGGGGCTATTATCCCAAGAAACGTGTCCTTGGGACTTGGTCACATCTCCTAGGTTCCCACCATTGTTGGCACGGGGTAGCGTCTAGCTACTTCACTGCTTCCAACGCAAACCTGACCACAGACACCCTCTCCCAAAGGAGCGTCAGTGGACAGCTCCAGGGTTGTGTGGCTTGTTTAAAGCATAGTCCTAGGTCTCTCCAGCAGATGGACAATTCTAGTTCCCCTGCTGCCCTCAGGTTCTGCCTCTCTTCTAGAGAGGTCAGGTTTTTTTGGACTGTGAAGAGATCATTGAGCCAGTCTCATTGACTGAGTTAGTGACTCTGGCCTCCTCTGAAGTGTTAGGATCTCAATGAAAGCTGTGGCCTTCCCAGCAGCCTTTGAACCTGGCTTATTGATGCTGTAGAGACATGGATACTGACTCCAGGCAGTTGGGAGTTCCTGTTAAACTTCAGTGGGCTTGTGAGTACTGCCTGGATGGGGATAGACTCTAGAGGGGTCACAGTCCACCCTATGCTCAGAAGGAGAAAGGTTGGCTGCCCTGAAGCGGCTTACAGGAAACCCAAACATCCCGAACCCAGGGCCACAGGAGGCCAGGCTTCTCTCTGTATTGCTTGACTTCAGGGATCTACAAGCTGTTAGCTGTAGAACAGGAAACAGACCACTGAGGAAGAAGGTTGAGATTGAGTTATGCACCTGGTGAGTGGAGTATAGACTGACTGACTATCTTCCCTCTCTCGGAGAGGCTGAGGTTACAGAGGATGTGGCAAGGTACTTGTAAGAAACATTTCATCTTAGAATAGGGATGGCCTTGGATGACTGACCACTAGTGCCCTGGATAGATGCACCTCTTCGGAGTACTTGAGTCTTCAGAGCTGTGGGCTTCCCAACCATTTTGTGGAGACCAAGAAAGTGAAATGGGAAACCTGAAGATGTGGAAATGGCAGCTCTGAGGCATGCAGTCTGGCCCTAGAGGGGGTGGGTCTGTGGCTCTGGCCTCTCAGTGTGCAGCATCAGGGCTGCAGAGCAGAATTAAAAAGGCTCTTGTGTTGCTGTGGAAACCAGTCATCTCCCCCCTACCACAGCATCAGTCTGAATCTGTACAGACCATTCCTAACAGATTCAAGCCAAAGAACTCATTCTCACCTCGAGGGAAGCAGAGTTTGAGAAGTGAATAAGGAAATCACCAATGTACAGTCCTCTTCTGTTACTGGGTCCTTGACAAAGCTTGGTTGGACCCTTGAGGAGCCCAGGGCTGGTCCAGCCTCCATCACAGCCTCGCGGAGGACAAGGAGATAATGTGCAGTTTCTGCTTGGTAAAAAACAGACTCTCTGGCATTCCACATGAACCTAGAAGGACTCCTGGGCAGACACAGGGCCCTGGCTTGTCCAGGTTGCAGTGAAGAGAGCTCAGGCCCTGTTGGTCTTGGAGTTGTGAAGACAGCATGTTATGGAGTTATTTATCATCTCGTCCCCTGATCCCAAGTGCCTGGTGCCTCACTGAGCTCTGCCTCCTGAGCTCCAGACAGACCCATCTTCTTCCTTCAGAAGACCACTGTCTCTCCTTGGAGCCCTTTGGTTTTGGGGGATGTTTGGTTTGGTAGGGAGAGGGGAGCACTAACAAGGCTGCCCTGTGGAGAACACGTGCCATTCTACCAAGATCAGAGGGTAGCAGGGTATCCCGGAACACACAGCTTCTCTCTGCTCCTGTTAGCTCCATGGTAGATTCTAGCAGAGCTACATGGCTTCTTTGCCCACCAAGCCCACCCACACTCCAGACAGAGAGCCTGGTACACTGGGCCCAGGAGCAGAGGGTTGGGCATGTATGGAAATTTTGCTTATTCTGCAGGCACTAGGGAGCCATGGAATGATGTATCCGAGGGAGAGAGTAAGAAGCAGGTTTGTTCTTAGTTGTCATGGTGATGGGTGATATGATACAACTTTGTGACTCTCAGCTCCCTCACTTTATCCCCTGAGGCCTCATAAGCTTCAAACACAGCCTTCTGAAATCCTTACCGATGGGACACGTTGCCATGACTTGGCACACTGATGACCCATGTCTTCAGCCCTGGAGAAGTACGGAGTAAGGGAACAAAAGTGGCCTCACCATGGATTGAGTCCACAGCCTTTCCAGGGTCCATGCATCCCTTCCCCCCGGTGACATACCCAGCTCCTTCAGGAAGGTAAGAGGTTAATGGAACTGCCTCTGTTGATACTGCACCTGCCAGTCTGATCTCGAGGCACAAACAGACCTGTGATCTGATCCCTAGCTGCTTGCCCTGATCCCTGATGCACCTGGACTGCCTAGGTAAAACCTGGTCCCTGTCCATGGACTTGGGTCTCCAAAGGTAAGGGGAGACCCAATGGTGCCTATTGGAGAACACCAGCCTCACTGGCCACCAAAACATGCTAAGACCAGCATCTCTCATCTCCCAGGACCAAGGTGTGGCCTAGACATGTAAACACAGACAGGGTGAGGACGCTTCCCGGGAGCCGCGGAGGCCTCTGGCACTGCATAGAGTCTCAATAAGAGCAAATCACAGGGGAGATAAGCAGCACACAGTGCCCGTCCTCACAGGCTAGACAGATAGCAGTGACTGCTGTGGCAGATAGCAGGGCACACAGACACCAGGCGTTTGCAGAACAATGGGATACTCCAATATCTTCCACTTTCAGGAGTTAACCTGGTCCTCAGGAACATTGATAAACACAGCATTTCTAGCCAGACAGGCTTGGACTTTCTGCAACAAAATCACACTCCTTACTGCTGCCTTCATCTCAAATGTGAGTTAAAGATGCAACAGAGATATCCAGTTACCCAGATGGTTTTAAGCTTCAGGGACCGCTCTGGTCTCCAGACCCCAGTAATGAACCAACAGCCTGGCTTTCATGAGACGATGCCACCTCATAGGGTGAGGGTGTTGTGGGGTAGTGTGATGTGGGCAGCAGTCACCTTTGTGAGCCCTCTATCAGGAGTGGATGTGGCTCGAAGGCTTGTGGACAACCATCTCAGTGGACAAGCTTCCTATACCTTCCTCCCGGCCTTCTTTCTTCTCCTGCCCAGTTCATCCATCTGCTCCTTCCTGATTCCCAGTTCATCCATCCTCTTCCCTGACTATTGTCAGACATGGAGAGGACATGAAGGTCGGGTCCAGTTGCAGTCCACGGGGCACCCGGCCTGGGGGGCTGTGAGTGGATAGTTCCTCATAGGAGCCTGCTCAAGAACTGTCCATGGTGCTGCCTGGACGGTCTGATGTACAAGCTCCTCTTCCCATTGGAGACTTTCCATCTACCAGCTAGATTATAGCTGCAGCCTAAAGCCTCCACCCTCTAAGCATTCTGGGTGCTGCTAACCAAACCCTGCCTGGACTGTTCATCAGTGTGACATGTGTTTGCTAGCTGCTTGCCCTCCCGGGGGGGCCTGGCTCTTGCAGTATCCTCTGGCAGTTGGGCCAGAGCGACTTAACTAAATTAGATGTGGTGGAAAGCAAGTTGCTCCACCTGGCAATTTTGTTAAAGTAATTATTTACTTAAAAATTAATGTTTCTGAGTCACTGGTTTTTCTAGCATTAGCAATTTTGGCACAACCCAGGGCAGTCTTCTACCTCTTTACATTGTGAAATAATTCTTTCTCTGCTTCAAAAAATATCTTTAAGCCTAAAAATATCATTATATTTTTAAATTTCTAATAATTTCCCAGCCAGTCATTTGTGCTTGGAGCTCTTGGTGGGAGAAGAAGTTGGAAGATCTTAAATCTCCAACTCAGGGATGGATTGGAGTCTCCTGTATGCCCACTCCGGGGAGTGGCAGCAAATCACGCTATGGAGGGCAGTACTGCTGCTCTGTGAGCCCTCACCACAGGCATCATGAGTGTTGTGAGTGTGAATATGTGTGCTAGTATGTGAGAAAATGCACAAGTATGGGCAGACCGTGTAAAAGCATTTAAGAAAATGCCTGCTGAAATGATTGAGTGTGAAAGTGTGTGCAAATGTGTCTCAGAGCCCAAGTGTGTACAAATGCACCTCGATACAAGTGAGCTCCCGAGCACACAAGCCAGTATGTGGGTGTGTCAGGATGCTACCATGCACAAGCAGGTGAGTGTGTCAGTGTGCAAACATGCAAGCTCAGGGGGATTTTGCGAGTATGTGGATGTATATAGTTGTGAATAGGTGAGTATAGGTGTGGATGTATATGGCCATGTGTGTAAATATGGATGTATGCAAATGCATGAGTGATTATGGGATGTCTTTCTGTATATGGGTTTCTTTTATTGGTTGATGAATAAAGCTGTGTTGGCCAATGGCTTAGCAGAGTAAAGCCAGGTGGGAACAGAGACATATCAAGAGAGTAGGCAGTGTCAAAGAAACGCCATGTAGCTGCTGAAGGAGAAAGACGCCAGAACCTTACCAGTAGACCACATCCTTGTGGTAATACATAGATGGATGGAAAAGGGTTAATTTAAGATATAAGAGCTAGAATACTGACGAATATCTTGCATATCATCATAGAACCTTCATCTGGTGATGGATGGAGATAGAGACAGAGATCCACACTGGAGCACTGGACTGAGCTCCCAAGGTCCCAATGAGGAGCAGAAGGAGGGAGAACATGAGCAAAGAAGTCGGGACCACGAGGGGTGCACCCACCCACTGAGACAGTGGAGCTGATCTACTGGGAGCTCACCAAGGCCAGCTGGACTGTGACCAAAAAAGCATGGGATAAAACTGGACTCTCTGAACATGGCGATCAATGAGGGCTGATGAGACGCCAAGGACGATGGCACGAGGTTTTGATCCTACTTAATGTGCTGGCTTTGTGGGAGCCTAGCCAGTTTGGATGTTCACCTTCCTAGATATGGACGGAGGGGGGAGGACCTAGGACTTACCACAGGGCAGGGAACCCGGACTGCTCTGTGGACTGGAGAGGGAGGGGGAGAGGAGTGGGGGGAGGGGGAGAAGGGTGGGAGGAGGGGGAGGGAAATGGGAGGCTGGGAGGAGGTGGAAACTTGTTTTTTGTTTTTGTTGTTATTTTTTTCTCCTTTTCTCAATTAAAAAAACAAAAAAACCCAAAAAATAAATAAAAAAAGAAATATTTATTTTTCTATTATCATAAAAAAAAAGATATAAGAGCTAGGTAAGAATACGCCTAAGCCATTAGCCAAACAGTGTTGTAATTAATGTAGTTTCTGTGTGATTGTTCAGGTCAGGGCGGCCGGGAAACAAAAGAGCAGTCTCCGTTTGCAAAAGAGTATGAATGTGTGTGTGTGAAGAGGCAACTGTAAGTGTATGTAAACATGCAAATGTGGATTTTTGCAAACATGTTAGCTTGAATTGTGTGATTGTGGGAGTATGAACATGCACATGTGTGTTTAAATGTGCATGAGAGTGTGTGTGTGAATGCATGTGGTCATGCAAATGTGAATAAATGTGTGAGTGAATGTGAGAATGTGGATAGCACAAGTGTGTGTATGAGTGTGTGGGTGTGAATGTGTGTGTATGAGCATAGAGGAGTGGATGATGTGTGAGTGGGAGTGTAAACGAATATCAGTGTGTACAAACATGTGAATATAAACATGTGTGAGCGTGCGTGTACACGTTAGTGTGAATGTGAGTATCTTGGCTAGAGTTTCTATGGCTGTGATAAAACACCATGTTAAAAAACAACTTGGGGAGGAAAGGGTTTATTTCACCTTATCACTATGGGTTGATCACTGAGTGAAGCCAGGGCAGGAACTCAGGGCAGGAATGTGGAGGCAGGAACTGAAGCACAAGGCCTGTAGGACTGCTGCTTATTGGCTTGTCCTTGTGGCTTGCTCACTCTGTTTTCTTATGGCACCTAGAACCACCCGCCCTGAGGTAGCCTTACTCACAGTGATCTAGGCCTTTCCACATCAATCATTAGCTAAGGCTTGTCCACAGTTCAGGCTGGTGGGGGCATATTCTCAGTTGAAGTTCCCTTTTTCAAAACGACTGTAGGTTGTGTCAAGTTGACATAAAACTAGCCAAAATAATTGATCCCTTGTCAACTTGAAATCCAGAGAAGTCACTATTCAGCTAGAACTTTTCCTTTCTCATTTGTCTCCAAGATGGCATGCTAATATTACTATCACAATAAAAAACACAATTGATTGTGAAAGTCCTTCTTTAAAGTCCAGTTTCTTTAGAATACCCAGATACTTTGGATGTTCAAAGCCTCCTCAGGATATCCCAAGTCTATAAAACACCCATAGTCTCTAAAACTACAAAAATCTCATCAAACATCTTAATTCTCTCAACTGTGGGCCCCTGTAAAATAAAAACAAGCCAAATACTTTCTTATTCCAAGAAGGAAGAACAGGGATAGAGTCTCAGTCTGAACAAAGCAAATCAGTAAATAACCTACTGCCCAATGTCTGGGATTCACTCACAATCTTCCAGGCTCCAGTGGTCTGGACAGTTAGCGCCACTTCTCAAGCCTGTTACTGAAGCACACACAGCTTGCCCCGAAGGCTCATGCTGGCTCCACTCCATGGCTGTTGCTTCTGTCCTGGGCAGTCATTCTGTAGTATAGACAACTCCAAAGTGTTGGGGTCTCCTACTGCAATTGGGACACACTTTCACGAATAATATCTCCTGGGCTATCTCCAGTGTCCCTATCCATGCCACACAGTGCCAACCCTCAGCTCTTCTCCATGAGCCCTTCATGCCTTCAAAACTAGTACCAAGTGACTACCAAGTTCAGCTGCAAGCTTGAAATGCAGCTTTGACCACCTCAGGTTCTGTGTGCTGAGCCTGAGGACATACTTTCAGAAGGTTTTACCTCAACAAAGCTGGTCTATTTTTAATTATAGTAATTCCCCAGTCTCAGTGAATCAGCGAATTCTAGAATCAATTGTTCTAGAAAAGTTAAGGTTTTACTCCCATGGTGCTGGTCTCCGTAATCACAGCAGATTCTTCAAGTCCAGCTGACCAGACACTCAGATTCTTAATACAAGATGACGCACAACTGACCCTCAAATCTTCCTCTAAAATGACACAAGCCAGGTCCCACTGTCTGTGTGTGTCTTGATAATCTTCTCTACTAAGATGCTACAGAGAAGTCCACTAAGTGCTGAGCACTCAATGGTTTTTACAGCTCGAAGTTCAGATGCTACCACAATCTTCCCCCAAACATGGTCAGGTCTGTCACAGCAATACCCTGCTCCTGGTTCTCATTTCTTACTTAGCGTTTCTATGACTGTGATAAAACACTATGACCAAAAGTATACTGGGAAGAAAAGAGTTAATTTCATCTATAGCTTATGGGTCCATCACTGAGTAAAGTCAGGGCAAAAACTCAGGGCAGGAACCTGAAGGCAGGAACTGAGCAGAAGCCCTGTAAGTGTGCCCTTATTGGCTTGCTCTTTGTGGTTTGTTCAATCTGTTTTCTTATGGCATTCCAGACCACTAGCCCAGGGATAGCAGTGCCCACAGTGACCTGGGACCTTCCACATCAATCATCAGTCAGGGAGTGCAGCAGAGACTTGTCCACAGGCCAGTCTGGTGGGGACATTTTCTCAACTGAGGTTCCTTTTTTTCTAAACGACGCTAGGTTGTGCCAAGTTGGTATAAAACTAGTCATCACAGTGAGTGTGTATGTGTGTTTGCACACAGGTGTGAATATGGATGATTGTGAGGACAGAAGTATACTTATGTATGTGTGTGAATGTGCTCAAGAGTGCAGATCTGAGTGTGTATATGTGAGTCATGTGCACATAAGTGTGTGCACCATTATATGGGTGTGACCATTCATGAACATGCTGGTCAGATTGTGTGTGGTTAGGTATTATAGGGGTATGTGAATGTATGTGGGTGTGAGAGTATGCTCATATGTGTGCGTCATCAAGTGTTAATGTGTGTGGTTAGTGTCAACATAAGTGTATGTGTGGGTGTGAGTCATGTGGGTATGAGTGTGGACATTAATATTCATGAGTGTGTGTGAATGTGTGTGAGTGTACATGAATATGGTGTTACTGTACATGAGTGTGCGAGCATACAGGTGTGAATGTGTGTGAGTGTGCATGCGTATGGTGTTACTGTACATGAGTGTGCGAGCATACAGGTGTGAATGTGTGTGAGTGTGCATGCATATGGTGTTACTGTACATGAGTGTGCGAGCATACAGGTGTGAATGTGTGTGAGTGTGCATGCATATGGTGTTACTGTACATGAGTGTGCGAGCATACAGGTGTGAATGTGTGTGAGTGTGCGTGAATATGGTGTTACTGTACATGAGTGTGCCAGCATACAGGTGTGAATGTGTGTGAGTGTGCATGCAAATGAAAACCTTATGGGTTTGAAGGTATGCACGTGCACATGTGTGTGCTTGTAACTGTGCCAGCATGGGAATCCTCTGCACTGACTATGCCCGTGAAGCCATGACTGGTCACCTGATGGAAGATCACTGCATGCTTTGCTGCAGTATTTTTAGACATCACTTTCCTCCTGTTCACTGTCAGGTTCAAAATCCAATAAAAGTAGTTGAGACAATAAACATAAAAAATGAATAGTGGACACATTTAGGTTGGTATTTTTTCTCCAGTTAATTTCTTATTGTGGTTGCTTGGTTCAGTCCAGTATTTGCCCATGCTACAAAATTGGACAGAAAAAAATTAAACTAATTTCAGACAAAAAGTCAAGAAGTAAGGGGAAAGCAACATAATGGAAGCAGAAGCATCGCTCCTGACTTGTGCAGGATGTTCCAACAGTATAGGAGGTACATTCTCACTGCTTCCCAATGCTCCTGGAAGTAGGAGTGGTCAGAAGTGGGACTCTAGGGACAGAATAGTGGGACCTGCTAGCACGAACACCTTCAGTGTCTACAGGTGGCACCCAAAAACCTTGAAGGTGGCAAGGCAGGACTGAGGGGGATGTACCACTGGATGGGGACACCCTGTGGGGTAGAGTAACAGCAAACTCTCCCGAAGAGATCCAGCCTTCTTAGGAGCCCTGCTGTTGGCCACGCTATCAGGATAGCCATTGGCATTCCCACCCTAGAGACTGGTAGAGAGCACTAATGAAATTAACCCAGGGTACAGTGTGTGCAAGAATTAGGATCTGAAATGTCCCCAAGGCTTGTGTATGAGGGCATGAGTCCTAGTGTGCAGCCATGGTCAAAGGTGGGACATCTGGGGGTGGGGTGGGCACTTTACTAACGGGCAGATCCATTGATGGGGTCATCCTTGGCTGGTACGTTCCGAGGTGGTAGAAACTTGGGGTTGGATTTTATTAAAAAGGGAAGGTACCTGTGGGTGTGACTTATTCTCAGCCCCCCTACCCCTCCATTCTTCTCCCTCCCTTCCTCTCTCTTTCCTCTTTCCTTCCGCTCCTGCTTCCGTGCTATGTGGCTGTTTCCCTATGCTCTCCTTGCTGTTATCTATCTCACACAGACCCTGAAGCAATGACATCAAGTGGCCAAGGACCGACACCTCTGCAGCCAAGATCCCAATGGGCTCTTCCTCCTTTCACTTCCTTAGGGTGTTTTTATCACAGCGGCAGACAGCAACACAGTGAAATTCCGAGGACTACGGGACAGAAAGCAGGTCAGTACAAGCTCGCTTCATGTGACTGTGAACTCTTTTTTCCTAAGTTGATATAGTTTGAATTTTAGAAGTTTAAAAAAGTTAAAATCCTCATTAATTTAAAAATACATTTCACAAACTCCAAATATTTGACCGGTCAGGTCATGTGTTCAGCAGTTTTTCCAGTGAGCGCTGAGAAACCTTGGTGAGTGGCAGAGCTGCTGGGAGAGACAGTGCAGCTACTGTCATCTGTACTCTCTTCCTCCTAGGGCTTGGTGAGCTGGTGCCCCAGGAGCAGACACCAGAAGCAACTGTTGAGCTGGAGGGAGGGAAGCTGGCAGCAGAAGTGGGGGATGAACAGGCAGGGGTGGGGGATGAGGAGTCAGAGGCAAGACAGTCAGAGGCACTCCTGTGTCCTGCACCCTCATCATCCCAGCTATTGGCAGTGGGAGGGAAGAGGTTACCCTTGCCTCTCCTCCTCCAGCGCCTGAGGTATCATCACCCCAAAAGGCCATGTTGTCGTAGACGGCTCCTGCCAACTCCCTGCCCTTATCTAAAGAGGACATATGAAGCTGGCTCGGTTGGGCAGGGCAGTGCACAGTGCTTTTGACAAAGCTTTGGTCACAGAGACAGCTGCTAGAAGCCTCTGCTGAGAGGCTTGGCGGGAGCCGGGGTCCCAGTCTCCTCCCTGCTATTATTGCTGTAGGCTTCCTGTGACTCCAAGAAGAGCAGGTCCCTTGCCACATTCCTCCAGGTGAGTGCAGAATCAGAGTTCGGAAGACCCATCCCATGCTTGGGAGAGGCGGAGAATCAAGGGAACTTTTTGAGATATTTGGTGCGTTCTGGAAGCTGTGAAGATATTTGAAGACTGACCCGGCATATTTTGGCTGACCTCATCTAACTGTGTAGGAAACGGGTTTGTGA
This sequence comes from Microtus oregoni, assembly GCF_018167655.1. Taxonomy (NCBI): domain Eukaryota; kingdom Metazoa; phylum Chordata; class Mammalia; order Rodentia; family Cricetidae; genus Microtus; species Microtus oregoni. The sequence continues at coordinate 5,236,410 of NW_024543075.1, forward strand.
AGATCCACTCTGCCCAAGCCCGCCCCACCGTGGAGCTCTCCTCTGCCATAGGGCAATGCCTTACAAGAGTCTTTTACTGGGAAAATGCCCCTAATCAACTCCCCTCCCCACTTCCCGGACAGTATTTCTCTGTGTAACAACCTTAGCTTTCCTGGACCTAGCTCCATAGATCAGGCTGACCTTGAACTCACAGATCCACCTGCCTCTGCCTCCCGAGTGCTGGGATTAAAGACCACCCAGCCTCTGAACAACTTTTAAGTTTGAGGGCTTGATGTGAATGAATAACTACACCCCCCCCCCGATAGCCTGAAGCTCTCAACGTCTGGTGGGGTTCCCTGTACAACTTCTGAGGTCCAGGGTGGCAGCTCAGCCCCAAGTTCATGCAGAGTCTGCAAAGAATCTAGATGGGACAGCCCAGGGTCTATTCCTGTTAACTTCTAGGACTCAGTTCCTTCATCCTGGGCTCGCCCTTCTGTGTCTTTCTCCAGCAGGATCACACCAGGACACATTTACCTCATCACTGCTTTCTTTGTGGTCTGCAGTAGCTGTGTTCCCAGAAGATTCAAGTATCCCTGAATCTGATGAGTCCCTGCCTGAGGTCCTTGAATCCCTTCCTTCTTTGTCCCCACTGCAGCGTCCAATGCTTGAGGTCTCATGCTTCCAGGGGGAAAAAAAGCATTCAAGAAACTGTAACCGGTGTAGAGGAATGGAAGGGCACTGTGAAGCCAGGATTGGAGGGCAAGATGGAGAGGCCGCTGTAATGCCAGGATGGGGCACTGGCAAGACCACTTACCCTGACTCTCTAGCAGAAAGGGAAAGCTGAGAAGGTTTGGCCAGAGATTACTGGGAAGCCTGTCTATCTCCAGGTGGAAGGGCAAAGGTTATGGCAGTCTAGACAGCCCTTAGCAAGCTTCATGCTTGATTAAAAAGATCTTCTTGGCTGAGTGTTGGGTAGTGCTATCATGACTGTGTTTACAAAATATCCATTACCTTTTTGCTATCATGCAGAGTATTTATAGGCAGTGAGGAAATGTCTGGGGTTTGTTTCAAAATAGCCTGTGAAGAGAAGGAGGCTTGACCGAGATTTGGGTGGCTGTGGTGGCTGCGGGTCTACGCTTCCTGTGCTACTTTCTCTGCCAGTGAGCATCATCCCTGAAAATGTCATGACAAAACTGAGCATGTGTCATAGGCTGTTGCACTCTCATCTCTGAGGTAGCTTGGCCTCTTGCTGAGGTGACAGAGCTGTCCCCACTGGCCACTGGCCCAGCTCTGCAGCCTGAACCCTGGTCTCTGTGGGAACCTTCAACACCATGGCTCCCATATCCTGCCAAACAGAGTTAACATAGAGAGCTTACTGACCAAACCCTAGGCCTGCCTCTTGGAGGCTCACTGGCTACCCAGTGGCCCCGGACCAGCATGGAATCATTTTCTTAAGGATTTGTCACCAACTGGTGGGATGAGGAGTTCAGGAGTGTATGCAATGAGCACGGGACACAATTAAAAAGACGCTGTTCCCAGGAGTTTCTCCAGGTGAGCTTGTGGCCTCTGGTGGTAGAGATGCCCATTTCTGGCAGTCTTCTTGGGCCCTGTAGCCTGGGCAGGTAGCTGCGGAGCATGCGCACAGTGGGTACAGTGGGAAGGAGGTCTGAAAGAGTTCTCCATCACCCCTGCTTAACGTCAGACTGTGAGAGAGAGTGCTTTCGGGTAGACAGTATTCAACTGGAAACAAACTTGAAAGGCATGATGTGCAACTCCGTAAATGTGATATTATGATTCTTACGTTCTCAACCAGGTGTAACAAACACACAGAGATCTGGCACTTGGTGTTGAAGATGTTGATGAGGTGGTAGAAGCAGCCAAATGGGACTGCCTTCCACCTTTGTGGGTGCTCCTGAGCCCCTCTATGCTTCAGTCCGTCTCTGCCTCGGCTCCTGGCAGGTCTATGCAGGAGTTCCCGCACTGCCTCAAGGTTGCAACAGTGATGGATCCAGTTATCTTCTGAGAGTCAGCCCACTGTCCCTGCGCCTCTACCTTTTGGCGCCTTTCCCCCTGGTGACTCTACTCTGTAGTTACTCCCAGGAGAAGGCTCAGATGTGTCCTTGGCTGCCAGGACATGCTATCCTTAGTCTTTGGATGGCCCTTGTGAGGCTCTCACCAGTGCCTGGGCCATACTTTCACCACTGTTGATGTGGCCTTTGGTCAGCTTAACATGGGCAAAGGGAACCTCAGCTGAGAAAAATGTCCCTATCAGATTGGCTGGTAGGCAAGCTTGTGAGGCATTTTCTTAATTAATGATTGATGTGGGGTGGTTGATGCTACCCTTGGACAGGTAAAAGAAAAATATACATCCCATGGACTGTATAAAAATGGTATCTGAGCAAGTCATGGGCTGTAAGCTAGTTTGCAATGTTCCTCTAAGGTCTTTGCTTCAGTTCCTGCCTCCAGGTTCCTGTCTTGACTTTCTGCCTTGACTTCCCTAAGTGATGGACAGCAACCAATGAAGAGAAATAAACCTTTCCCTCCCTGAACTGTTTTTGATTGTGGTGTTTATCATATCAACGACCTTCCTGCAGTTGGCCTGTAAGCCAAGGACTTCTCTCTGCTGATATACTCCCTGGCCTGGACAACCTAGTTCAGTAATGTCCCCCTAGGCTTGCAGGCCGGAGGCAGGAGCTAACCAGGCTTGAAAATTCTAGGGGACCTGAAAGGTAGACACAGAACAGAAATCCTGTGGTTTATCTATTGGGAGAGAGAGAGAGAGAGAGAGAGAGAGAGAGAGAGAGAGAGAGAAAATGTGGTTGTAGTCCTTGGGTGCGACTCAAATCTGTCTGTTCCCAAGAGGGAGAAAGGATTGTAGAAGCCAAAGAAGTCAAAGATGACACATGAAACCCCACAGAATCAACTAACCTGGACTCACAGGGGTCTGCGGAGACAACTCACAACCATGGAGCCTGCGTGGGACTGACATAAGCATGTATGTCACAGTTGTGTATCTTGGTCTTCTTGTGGGACTTCTAGCAGTAGGAGCAGGGGCTGTCTCTGACTCTTTGGCCAGTTGTTGGGACCCTTTTCCTCATTCTGGGTCGCCTTGCTCAGCCTAGGGAGGTGCTTAGTTTTACAGCAAAGCCCATGTTTTGTTGATTTCCATAGGAGGCTTGCCCTTTTCTGACTAGAAATGGGAGGAGTGGGGTGGGGTAGAGGGGAGGTGAAGGACAATGATTGGGAGGAGAGGAGGGAGGGGAACTGCAGTCCTGATGTAAAGGGAATGAATGAATGAATAAACAAACAAACAAATAAATGAAAGGAAGAAGGAAAGGGGAGGGAGGGAAAGAGAGAAAGGCAGAAAGGAAGGCAGAGAGAGAGAGAGAGAGAGAGAGAGAGAGAGAGAGAGAGAGAATACTGTACTTTTGAAATGCGAAAAGAAATCTATCTGTTCCCAAGCGTCCCCACTGTGTGTGTGGCCAGGTGAACTCTTGGTGATGCACACTCCTGTGCAGTGAGAGACACAACCAAAGTCGACAAACCTGGTTTTCCCCCTGACTGGTGCCCATGGTGATACATTTGTGGCAAGTGCTGCCTTCTGAATCAGGCAGGGGCTACTGAATCTGGGGTTCTCTGCCTGGATCGAGAGAGTGCAGAATGAATCGAGTACCTGATTTTTCTCCTCCTCCTCTTTCACACCCCTTCCCACTCATCCTTTTCATCTTCCTCTCCACATTCTCCTTTCCTTCCCTTTTACCCTCTTCCTGTCCTCTTCTCTCTTATTCTTCTTCCTCTACCTCTTTCTCCTTCCTCCTCTCCTCTTTCCCTTCTTTTTCCTCCCTTTTCTCCCCATTTCCTCATCCTCTTTCTTCTCCTTCTTCCCCCACCTCCCCTTTCCTTTTCATCCATCCCCTCTCTTCTTTCCTCCCTCTTCCATCCTGCTGCCCCCTCTTCCTTCTCTCCTCCCTCTACCCTCTTCCATCTTCCTTTTTCTTTCCTTCCTGGCCTCCCCTCCCTCGGTCTGATCCAGTCTAAGAGGGGCTTTGCTCCCACCAACCAGCCCTGGCTGAAGAAGCGAGCTGGATGTATTTGTTTGCACTATACAGCCACTGCATAAAATGGACCCAGAAAGACAGACTCTGTCTCTTCTCCAGGCCTCTGCACTGGCAGTTGCCTGGCCTTTCAATGCCTGGTTCTTTGCTGGTAGGACCAGTGAGATTCTCAGCTCTGCAGTGGGCATCTAGAAGCATTATAATCTCTCGGTGATTTGAGCAAACTTCCAACGTGTTTCTTTTCTTTATGTTTTGAGGCATCTTTGATGAATGAATCTTCACTGTCAACTTGACTGGACTTAGAATCACCTAGGAGACACATCCCTGGGTGTGTCTGTGAGAGTGTTTCCGGAGAGGGCTAGGTGAGAAGAGAAGACCTATTTGGTTGTGGGTGAACTTGGAGTCCAGACTAAGCAAGGAGGGAAAAGGAAGAAGGCCCGCTGAGCACCAGAAGCCCCTTCTCTCTGCTTCCTGGTTTTTTGGGTTGTAAGAATGCAACCCCATGCTCCTGCAACCACATCCGGCAGCTGTTGCACACCTTGAGGACCAGTCCCTTCAAATGTGAACCCAAACAAACCGTTCTTACTCTAAATCGTTTCTATTCTGTATCTTATCATACCAATGATAAAAATAATGAATACTCCACTCACTTGCCTAGGTCAAGCATGGTTAGTTTGAGCCCTGTTTGGTCTGCCCAGGACAAACCATAGGTCACTATGTCACTATGTCTCAGCTGTAGACATCAGGGTTAGGGATTGGAATGGAGTCCAGATTGCTAGATCAGGCCAATGAAGGACAAGGCTGGGCTCCTCCAAGGTTTTCTGTGTCTGAAAGTGCTGCACCTGGATTGCGCCCCTTAGATGTATGTGGACTTGTTTATTGGTTTTGGTCTGAAATGATGAAAAGTCACTGAAGGGTTTTATGATAATGAAAACCAGCCACCCGGCTGCAGTGCTGTGGTGTGGCGAGCCAGCAGTGAGCCACTCTCCTGTGCCTCCTCCTGAGAGAACACCCGTTCAGCTTCACTAAGTGACAGAAGGGTCATAGTAGCTATGTGTTAATTAAAAGGATAAAGCGCCAGAATTCCCAGGAGCCTCAGAGAACAGGGGCAAGTGGCAGGTGTGAAATGCAGGCCCAGGCTTGGGCTGCGCAGGGCTGTAATTTGCTTCCATGCCCAGAAAGACGAGGCTTTGCTGCATTCTGATCGGAAGGAGCTGTCTGGGGTGGAGAATGTAGCAATGGCTACACGGGGCAGTGGGACCCAGGGTTTCCTGTTAGGTCACACTGGAGTGGTTGGTCCCCAGCCCAGATAACACCTCTAGTGCCCAGGGAAGGATCAGGTCAGGAACTGCCTGTCACCCTGTGGTCTACACAGATCATCACCTGGCTGACAATCTTTAACATGACACACATCAAAACTCCTCATTGGCTGTTCCCAGGGAAACACGGAGAGCTGCACTCATGTGAGGCCAGTTAGGTCTTCTGCCCACGAGGATGAAGGAGAGCGGCAGCCTTTCTCAAATCTCCTCATTGGCATGCCATTCCACCCGCTCAACTCCATGTAAGAGTTCTGGGCCATGATGCCCTCTACATGGAGGCAGCCTCATCTGGGCTTGGGGTCAGCAGTGGCACACATACCTTCTAGAGGCCCTGAACCTGCCTGTCCCAGATTCAGCTGGATTTCCCCAAGTCTGGTGGCCCACATGACCTGTGACCCGCTTCAATCCCTTCCTGTTCCTCCTTCCCTGCTAAAGGAGTCTAAAGAAATTTTGTCCTTGGATGCCATGAACAGAGCTGCCATGACCCCTAGGCCACCAGTCAGCCCTCTGGTCACATGATCTAGCTCTTCACAGTGACCTCTCAATATCAGGTTTAGCTTTGATATGTCCAAATCTAATGGCCCTCCAATCTACAGTGTGTCGCTCGTAGTGTGTCACTGAGGTACCAGGCAGGGGGCTACAGATTATGGAGCTAAGGCCCCTGATGATCCAGGAAAAGTCTCGTGTCTGGGTCTTGGGAGAGAAAACCATCCCCAAGGGGCTGGAGTCTGGAGTGCTGGAGGCAGGTCCTGTAATTGTTCTCCTAAAGGTCATGCAGGACCCAGAAGGCGACCAGAGAGGACCTGAGCCACACTTGGGCATATGTTCTCTTCCGCACATTCCGCACCCAGCCAGCCTCTGCAGGCTTGCAGTGGTGTGGGATCTCTATAGCATATGGCTTCCTGCTGGAGATCAATTTTAAGCTGAGGCCCCTGTCACGTGTTTGCTCCTTGTCACTTCTAATTGCCGTTTGCTACATGGAAAACGTATGCCACCTGGGGGAGGGGGATGCGCCACCTGCAGGGGTTTGGGTTTTTCTGGCAGGTCTCCTCTCTGTAGCGCCTTCAAGGCTTTACGTGAGTCAGTCCCCTCACTGGACTGCAGGACCAGCTAGAAGGTTCCATTCCAAGTAGAGGTTTTCCCCGAGTCCCAGGTACTGTAAAGCCCTTTGGCTCCCTTTCCTCTGAAATGACTGGTGAATGCATAAGTCACACCCCCACGTGACTGTTGCTCTCCTCCCCAGCTCAGGCTACTCGGGTCCATGACCTTTTCTGAAAGAACCCTGCAGACACCTCAGATTTTTTTTATCCTTTCCACTTAAGTCTGGGCCAGAGCTAGAGGCTGGAAGTGACCATTGGTCTCAGCAGCCTTGTGCTGAAGGTCAGGGGTGAGGTTTGTGGGGTATGTCCATGCAGTGGTTGGGTGCAGGGGGTGCTTTGCCTCTGTTTTCCCTCCCTGACCTCAGGTAACATGGTAGCACCATGGTCCATTTCATCCAGCCTGGGTCTAGCCAAAGGGCAGAGTTCTGGCTTCAGAGTAGGACATGGAGCCCTAGAAAAAAGGGGATGCCAAGCTGGGCATGGTGACACACCTTTAATCCCAGCAATCGGGAGGCAGAGGCAGGCAGATCTCTGAGTTCAAGGCCAGCCTGGTCTGTAGAGTGAGTGCCAGGACATATAGGACTACACAGAGAAAGCCTGTCTTGAAACAAAACAAAATAAAACAAATGATAAAAAAACCCCAAAACAACAAGAAAAGAGGGCACTCAAGAGTAGGGAGGTGCCGGCGAGGTGGGTAAAGAACAAGACATATGGAGATGGGGGAAAGAACCAACTTCGGCAAAAGCCATTTAACTGCTGTCAGAAACAAGTGGAGCCACTCAGGTGGATGGGTAGGTATATCACTATGCTTGAAGGCCCAAGGCCTGTTTGTTGAGATCCCTAGCCCAGCTGTGACCATGCTTGGACTGGATGTTGGTTCATATACAGATGCACACCCCAGAGTGCAGAGCATTGTGAAGGTGTCTCCAGATTCCAGGAACAGGCACGGGAGCTGGATAGTCCTCTGGTCCCGAGGTGTTCCAACAGAACTGCACACATGGGTGTTTATGCCGTGAATATGGCTCAATGCTGGGCAGAGGGTGGCCAAGCCTTTAAGGTCAGAGTCCACCCTCCAGGTGATTATATGAGACTCAGCGGGTTCACCTGGTCTCTGACCATCCTATGGATCAGTATCTCATTGTTCACCCAGTGGTCTGTCCCAAAGCTAGGCTCACACTGGGGTCAAGACAAGCAGTAGACAGTCAGATACCCACTGGCTTTGGTGAAGTTAATTTTTTAAAGGTGGGAAAAGATCAGCTGGCAGATGACCCAATGGAGTTCGACAGGGCTCATCTTTCAGGGAAGCATGTCTATCACCCTCCAAGCACCCACCAATGAGCAACGAGAACACGAAGAGCCATGTTGTTCCACTGCTCCTGTGCACTGATGAAGATCAGGGGCTCCCACTGCACAAAGCCTGTGACATGTCCTCGTGTCCATGTGTCCATATTTATGTCACCCACCCATACCCAGCCATCCCTGGGCTGTGTGAGCCACAATAACCAACCACCTACACAGCCACTTTAACACGCACACTCAGTAATGACTATTTTTGGAAACCCTAAACCTTTAATTTCTTTGCATAAGACAGAATAATTTTCACACAGTAGCTGAGGAATTCCCAAGCATGTTTGTTTGCGTTAAACTGATTTGTATGTTTATGATACTTGGCCTTGTTTAAGAAACATTTACAGAACAAACATCATTTGTTCCTGCATTTACCTCCACCCTTTCATCTTTTAAGCATGTCCATGAACGCTCTCTTCACGGACATTCTGCTGTCCCATCGATCATCTGTGCCATATTGGTTCATAAGCTCCCAATGCTGTGTGGGGCGTTTCCGTCTCTGTTGGGTCTATTTTCTGAGCTAATGTGAGGGAATAAGAACAGTTCCCCCCCCCCATGCCTGTAATTCATTGCTATTTATGAACTAACATGTTTGTTGTTTGTATGTTTGTTTGTTTGACACCCAGTCTCACGGAGCTTGCGCAGGTCTTGGTCTCCCTATGTAGCTCAGGATGACTTTGGGCTTCTGATTCGCCTGCCTCTATTCTTGAGGGCTGGGGTGGCCGGCGTGCACCACCATGCCTGGTTTCATGGGCTGCTGAGAATGGGACTCGGGGCTCTCTGCATGTTAGGCAATCACTCTACCAACTCAGCTACAGCCTACTTTGCTTCATTATATTTTACCCAATATTGGAATTTAAAGAAAGATTTCTTGTGAACCAGCATAAACAGCGATAATAAAACATGCCCCCGTGTGTCTGAATTCACAAAGGTTTGATGAATTTGAGGGGTAAAATCAATTTCTAGGGCTCCATTGGTCTTCCTTAGGCACCATTGTCCTCCTGTCCTATATTCTTACCCACCTGCTGCCTTGGTGCCTCAGAGTTACTGCTTGCCCTTTCTTCCTCTTGTGCATTTGTTCCATCGCCCATCCGCTCTCCCACCCTCCCCATCCCTCCATTCTCCCATTGTCTTAGGGTTTCTATGTGATGAAGCACCATGACCAAGAGCTGTTTGAGAAGGGGGAGGATCTATTTATTTAGTCTGTTTCTGAGGGGAGCCTTGGCAGGAACTCAAAGAGATCAGGAACCTGGAGGCAGGAACGGAAGCAGAAATCATGGAAGAGTGCTACTTACTGGCTTGCTTCTCTTGGCTTAGCCAGCCCGTTTTTTTTTTTTTTTTTTTTTTAACACCCAGAACCACTAGCCTAGGGGTGTCACCACTCACAGAGAGCTAGACCTTCCCATCAAGACCCTCAAGAGAATGCAGCAAAGGTTTGACTTCAGGACAATTCAACAGGGACATTTGTTTTTCAACTGAAGTTCCGTCTTTCCAATGACTCTAGCTTGTGTTAAGCTGGAAAAAAAAGTGAATCAGGACACTCACCTACCCATCCACACTCTCATCCATCTGTCCATCCGTCCGCCCGTCCGTCCATCCATCCATCTACTTATCCACCCTCCCATCCATCTAGGCTGTGCTGGCCAGAAGAATATTTAGCTGTCAGTGTCACAAGGAGGAGAGGCCCAGCCATGTGACTTTGAGCCAAGTCCAGACCTCTGTGCCCCATATCCCAAGGGAGGAGGCGGGAGCAAACTGCATCCTCTTCAACATGAAGGGAAACGCTGCCTGCCTCGAGCCAGAGAGCAGCCTTGGACTGAACTTTTTTCAGTGCCCTACATTTAAACAGCTAGAATGATTTTTCAAGCACCATCATATTTAACCTTTAGAAATGATTGGTCTCCTAATGGGGTGTCTGCCTTTGACTGTGCAGCTGGAATGTGACAAGACCTCATTTCTTAGAGCGCTTTTCTTCCCCCTGTGCTCCGAGCATAGGAAAACTAAATCCAGGCCATATAAATCACCCAGTGTCCACTTTGCACTGGCTGAGTCTAGGACAGGGTGTTGGCTGAGAGGCAGGAGGTTGTGAGGGTGGGCCAGGAGGCGTTGAAGCTCGGATGGGGGCAGTCTTTGATTGTGACCAGCTGGGAAGGTATAGTGAGATTCTGGGGCAGGAGTTCATCCCAATTATGAATGCATAGGCCTGAGTTGGTCAGGAGGGGCAGGGTTACCTGACTGGCACTTGGGGCTTGAAAGGTCACTGAGGGAAACCAGCTCGTGACATTTGGGTTTAGGTCCTTAGGGACCAAAACAAATATTTAGCTATGAGTCAGAGAAAGTCAGGCACCCACTCCATCACTGTGGGCCAGCCCATAGCTGTTCATGGACTGAGAGACTGTGGTTTTGAAGTCAGGCCAGGTAAGAGTAGACTGGTCCAAACATTAAAGCTCTCAGGGGCGTGGAATCACCCCAGGCTCCCTGAGAGGCTCCCGGCAAAGACTCCATCCTCACTCTTAATACCTTGCTTGACCTGGAAGAGCCTGCCTGACCTTCACAGGTTTCTTGACCGTTTCTGGGGCTCCTGGGCCAGGGAGCATTTTTTGGAAGTGAGGACAGCTCAGGTGGCTATGGAAATCTGTGTGTGGGCTTGTTACTCTGTGGACAGATGGCCCATGAGGTAATAATCAGAGTGGACTTTTACCTGTCTTATAGCAACCACTGGAACCATACAGTGTTAGATTCCCTCAGATGCACCAATGGGTTGTACCAGGAGTATCCCATGAGACCCTCAGCTAGAATTCTTATTATCGACTGTGATAATAGCATGTCAGGTGTATGGCATGTGGGACCCCCAGCTAGAGCCCTCTTTGGTTATGCGCACATATTCTGTCAGGCATATCTGCCACATGGGACCCTCAGCTAAGACTCCTGTTGGCTGTGCTAACAACACATTATGTCAGATATGTCTGTCCTGTGAGACCCTCAGCTAGAATCCCCACTGCCTATGCCGATTCATCCTGTCAAGTGTCGTCCATCCTACCGGACCTGGGGGTCGACTGTTCTGGGTTCTACCTGACTCGGGGTTGGGTGAGTCTGTTCTTAGAGCCACGACTTGCTAGGGCAGTTAACTAGTCTCTGTGCCTCCAGTTCCCCATTGCCTGATGGATGAGCAGTTTCTTAGACGGGGGTGAGGTTGGGGAGGGCTGTCCTTGCATGTGGCCCATTGACATGAGATCTCATTGCCTACATTAATGGGGAGTGACCTTGAAGCTCTATCTTGGGAGCTGCAGCTCCTGGCTGGCTCACTTACAATGGGAGACTTTTTCTTTCTTTCTTTTTTTTTTTTTTTACTCTATTATATAACAGTGAAAGAAGGAACGTGAATGTGATGTGTTAATTTAACTTGCTGGGGAGAAAAAGTATTTGCACAGTGGTTAGGCAATGTTTAAAGACCAGCTGCTCCTCCCTCAGTGGGAAACTGGGCCCAGGGAGGAAGCTGAGCCATGTTCTCTACCAGTGTTTCCTGCTATACACTGGCCAGGGGTATTCCAAAGCCACAGCCTCTCGGTTGGGCACTGGATGCCAACTCAGCAGGTAGCCATCACCTTGCCACTCACTGCAGCAAGATGGCCCTACAGATGTCTTGTGTGTACAGATACATGTGCAGGTGCTGTCCCCACTGTTGTGTGAAGGTCACAAGAGAACGTGCTCCTTGTAAGGAGAGTCCCGTCTTCATCAGCCAGCTACAGCGTGCACACCACGCGGGTGGCTGAATGTCTGCGTTGGTGTCTGCTCTTCTTTGTCACCTGCTGTCCTCTGGTTCCCCTGTGATTTTCACTGTGGGGCCCCTGGGAGTCCTATAGTGAAACGTGCAGACCACATTGAACAGAGGACTCCTTCCTGAGCCAGCCAGGAGCTGGCATTCACAGCTGGAGAGGTGACACGGAGACCCTTGCCTTGCTTGTGAAATGCCCTCAGCACCAAGTTGAAGGGAAAAACATGAGGATAGCACAGCGGTCAAGTGTGACTTGGGCACAGACATCCGTGGGTTCTTTGGATGGACTGAATGGCTTGTGTTCAGCTGCCTGTTCCCAACAGAGGGCTGACCTGCCATGCGGGCTTGGGAATGGCTCCATACCATGAAGAGATTGTTTGACCCTCACAGAGACCCAGATGATGCAGACTGGAGGAAGTCACCTTCAGGCCTACTGGGGCTTCCTGTTCCTTTCCATAGGAAGCTCAGTCTCCTTTGTTTTAAGTTGTTGATCTTAGGGGGTAGGGAACTCTATTTCTGAGTGAAAAGATGAGATGCTCTGCATCCTACTGAGCATTTTGGAAGAATGGGAAGAAAAGACTTGGAACCGAAATACTGATAAGCGGGTGAAGGCATCCTCTAGAAAGGCCCTGGGGCTGCCCCTGCTAACCCCAAACACTAGTAAAGGAGAGCAACTGCACAGGTAGAGCCCTCTGGGGTATGCCAGCCCTAGCTGGGGACTGACTTAGACTCTGATGACCTACTTTGGTGAGCCATTATCATCACACACCAAAACAGGGTGATAGGAGTAGGAGTCCCAGGGAAAGTCAGCTTTCTGAATCTAAAGTAAAACCACTCAAGTGAGCAACACCCAGAGAGAGGCCTGAAAGGAGCAGGCTGACTCGCAGAAGTGGTCTAATGGTCAACAGATTTCCCTGCACAGGGGCCAGGAGACGGGGAGGAATAAGTTGGAAGAGACAGGTGGGACGGCTCGGTGGAGGGGATGGAGGCTCCTGATGTGTGTTGTCGTCACTGGGAAACTCCTTACTGACAAGGTAAGCTGACTGCATTTATTTCTTCATGCATCATGGAAATAGAAAGTAAGGCATGGAACACAGGTGCTACCCAAGGCAAAGTAGGACAGAGAGAGAGAGAGAGAGAGAGAGAGAGAGAGAGAGAGAGAAGGTATTGGCTCAGTCCTGCATTGTCCCCATGGAATCCATTCTGCGACACTTTCTCAGAAGTTCCCATGCATTCTACCACAGCCCCTTGCATGGTGCTGGACACGGGGGAGCAATGTCAGGGAACCCAGAGAAACAGGCTCCGTCCGAATGAAGGTCTTGCTATCCCTGTCCCTCAGATCTGCAAGGGGAACCGTGAGACTGCTTTGACACAGAGGTCATGAGATTCTGGTGTCTGTGCTGCGAGACATCACCAGAGCCCCACTGGTTGACACAGTTTCCTCTCCTGGTGTTGGTGTTGTGGCGGTTTTTTTTTTTTTTTTGTTTTTTTTTTGCAGCTGCCTCTCCCGTCTGGATGCTCCAGTTAGGAAGGGGTAATGGGAGGCTGGGAAGTGGCATTCCTGTGCTTTATACCTATCATTGCTGACTATCTGTAGAATTGTCCCAGTCTGCTTGTATGCAGGGGTTTGTATGTGTGTGTACAGCATCCTCCCCTCTCCTCCCTCTTTTCTCCCCTTCTTTCCTTCTCTCCCCGCCATCCTTTTCTCTTTCTTGACTTTTTTTTTCTTCCTTCACAGCCCATCATCTCCAGTTACAGACTTCCTGGAGGGTAGGCGTGGCTTGAAGATGGTTGTCTTCTGGCTCCGAGGGCTCTGGGGAAGCCTAGGATCACTGAAACTTTCACTGGCTGGGTTTTACTTGCTGTTACTCCTCCATAAGAAAGGTTATGTTCTGATACGCTCCCTTAAGTTAGGAACAGACACAGATTACAGGTGTCTGATGGACACTTAGTCCCAAGGTAACCCTTGGCATACTTGAAACACAGCTCATGTCCTTCTGAGCCACTAAATGCTTCCTTCAAACAGCTGTGAGGTCTGTGACAAGTGGGCACCCCCGTGGAGTCGTAACCAGATCCAGCTTGTCTGGAGCTGTAGGGCGGCGAGGTCTGGAAGGCTGCCTCAAGAATTTTGGGAGCCCAGAGCTGCTGCTCGTCCATCATATGTCATGCATGAGGCAGGGGATGATTTTGGACAAGGTTTCCAGCAAGGTCAGTTTCATTTGTTTCATTTCTTCTAAGTCAGTCCTCCCAGCAAGAGCCTCTGCAAGGACATTCTGACAGACTCAAGAATGTGAATACCTCAGGCTGTCTGCTGCTGTGGGCTCTGGCAGATGTCAGGGCCTCTATAGATAACCTGTGTGTGAACTGGGGCCACTGGCAAAGTCTTTTCTATGGACCGGTTTCTGTGAGCTGAAGCTCCTGGGCCTGTGGCTTCAAGACCATCTTCTCCAAGCCTGACTCTGATTGGTGTCCTGGTACGAGGCTAGGACAGACTGTCATGTGCTCTCAGATGCCGAGGATGCTGGAAGGAGGGTGCAGAAAATGTCAGCTATTCTATAGACAGGAGGCCTTCTGCTTCCCGAATGTCTGGGACACTTGCCTCTAATAAATGCTTCCTCCTTCCAGTGTGTGACTTCAGCATGTGTGGGATAGATCTCAGACTGTTTGCCATGGGAGCTTCTGTCCCTCTGGACCTCTATGTCGGGCACATTTGTCTGTGATGCTTGTGTGATCAGTTCATGGTTGAGCTGATACTGTTTATTCACTGTCCCCTCTCTATGTTCCCCCCTGTAAGGATGGTTTGCCTGCTCATGTTGACCTGCAAAAGCTCTGTCCCCTTGCTGTGGCCGGCAGGAGGCTGTGGACCTCAGCATATGTATCTACATCACTCCAAAGGGCGATTTTTTTTTTTAAAAAACAAACTCTGTATGTTTCACCAGAACTAGCCTGGTGGGCAGAGTCTCCTGCCTTCTCTGCTTGGTCTCTCTGGGTTCCTGTGCTCTGGGCAGAATTCGATTCTGTCCTTCTTTGGACAGGGTCACCACTCACGCTCCTAACTCCTTGCTGAGGTTCTTGGAAGCACCCGCTGTTGGAACATGAAGGCTGCTGGGAAATATCTGGTGCTATTTCCCATAAGGCTACCTTTTAGCTGGACACCCGGCCACATAATTGTACGCCCATAAGTGAACTAAAACCTGTGCTGGATCACAGGGGACCTTAAGGCTCTCTCTTTTCAGCTGGTCTCATCTGACTAACTTCCCAGAGTCCCAGATCCTTCAAAAGGGGATAAAGTCAGCATCAGCCTGTGTTAGACTGGCCTTAGTGTCTGCAGGCCCTTAAGATCTGAGTTTCCAGCCTGGATAAATGCTATCTTGAGGCCCCTCAGAGTCGCCTTAGTCTTTGGCTCAATGCCAACTAGGTCATCCAAGCATCCAGCTGAGACTCACATCTCAGCAAAGGAAGCAGCACTCGGTATACTGTTTTATGCTGGATGAAGGGGACCACTTATTGGCATGGTTCCCAAGGCATTCAGAATAGTTGGACCAGTAAAGACCTTCAAACACAGGGTAATATAGGTGCTCCAGGAGGTAGTGACGAGCATTGGGCTGACCATCCATAACACAGGTCTCCACAGACAACCTCTTCTGGTCCCGGAGCAGAACCCAAGAACAACTGGAGTCCAACTGCAGGATGCCAGTACCACTCTGCCTTGGGACCTTGTGATCTGCCTAGGCACATCACACTGTAGAAAGCCTGATTAGATCGGCACAGTCCAGGCTGCTGGAAAGAGCTTGCCTATCTCATTCTACAATGGCCACACGCTGGATCCACTGGAGGCTCACACATAGCACAAAGGGCAGATAGAGGCTGCTAGAGTAGGCAGGCGTATGAAGTTGGTGGAGGGCTGCTCTTCTGCCAGGTGCCTGTGTGAGTTGGGATGGTCTTAGTTCCTAAAGCTCATGGGAAAAGCTGGGTAGGCTTGGTCCCATGGCATGGCCTTCCGAGATTCATCCTTGCTTCAGTCACATGCTAGTGCCTGTCTGCCCACAGTTATAGACTGGCACATGATAGATTGTACAGTAAGCAATCTGTACAGTGAGCCTGCAGCTGCGGATTGAAGCCCCTGCAGCATGGAACCAGCCTTGTGGCAGCTGGTTGGGAGCTCGGGGATGCTCAGGCTGCCAGTGAAGTTCACAAGACAGACTGGGCAGAGTACTAGGATCAGGTACCGACCCCATTCCCTGTTTTCTCTGCTCGCCACTGGTTCCACCAGGAACATAGTGCATGACAGTCACCAGTAGACGGTGCAGACAGTGGTTAAGCGCTCTGGTGGATCCATTTTTTAACTGTAAGAAGGAGCTGCTGAACAAGACCTCAGGACACTGCCACTAGCTAGGCGGGACGTCTACAGTGGCCTGACTTGGTGCAGCTCAGATGCTGTTGTACCTGGTGCTGGGTGTATCCAAGGGGGTAAAAATAAATCCCACTATGGCTGTCCCTGAGAAAACACCACACTCTGGTGTTGCTGGGGGCTGGCTCAGTCACTTTTGTATTTTAGAGAATTTGTGAGTGGAGGCTTTGAAGGGTTCCTGTTTTGGGTTTGAGGCATCAACAGCTCCCTGTCCCTGCTTTAGCCCCTAAGCCTACCTGAGACCTGTGGCAGAAGAGCCCTCAGCGGGACCTCTGTCACCTTGTCAGCAGCAGAGGCTTCGGTGGCAAGCAGGACCACAAGATCAGATCTCTAGCCCTCAGCCCTCCCTTGCTCATGAATGATGGGGAACAGCACAGAGGCTTCTCCGTTGACTCTGGGACACCTAACACCTGTTGGCTTGGCCCTCTGAGGACACAGAGGCTGTGGGAACTAATACAGCCCCTGTGACCTTGGCTGGGCCCATGTCCCACCACATCTGGGGGTTCCTGAGCCCCATGGGCCATTACAGCCTTGTCCTATGTGGCACTGGGCCTGGATGGGTCTTTACCATAGCCCCAGTGACCTGACTTGGGGCACAGCCCTATTGCCCTCTATCTTTGAGGTCCTGCCAGTGTTTTCGCAGCTCCTTTGACCAGCTTGCTTCCCACTGCTCATGGGCACAGACCAAGCAGTGAGCCCTGCATTAGACAGAAAACTGTTTTGGAAGCTGCTGCTGTCTGTAACCTTTGAGGGACCCAGGCTTGCACACTGGCTGTGAGCCTAGGCTGCATGCTAATCACATGTCCTGCAGCCAGCAGCACTTCGGGGCCGAGCAGGGCTCCGTCAGCTTCTGTGGGAAAACGGACGGCAAGAGTGACTTGAAATAACCTTGCTCTAATTCAGTCTGCATACTTATGCTGACAATTTCTTAAGAGGAGAATGATTTGGTTCCTTCCCAAATCTGCATTTAAATGAAGAGATAACTCATTCATCCTGGCACTCAGCACACTAGGCAGCCACCGAGGCTATGACAAAGACAGCTGCTGAATCAGCCCCCAGCCTGCTGTGGACCCGTGTCCAAGGCCTGGCTCCTGCTTAGGGCCCGCTCCACTTATAAGTCAGTGAAGGCTCGGTAGTGTGCGTGGCAGGTAGGATACAGTGATCAAATCCCTGAGAATACATCTATGTCTATGCATCCAGCCTGGCCGAATGTTCCTGGTTATCTCAATGTTTTCCAGGCCGCCTGCCAGGGATCCACAGAGCTGTGTCCAGTAAGATGACTTCAGACTTTAAAACTTCTGGGTCCCACATCAAGGTATCTCAGGGTCCCACTGTTTCTGGTTATGTGAGACTGACCTTGGCCCTGGCCTTTGCTGGGCACTGTTTCTGACAGGTGAGTGGCACAGCTGCACCAGAGACCCAGACTCAGGGGTTCTACTGGGCTAGCTTCCTGCTCTCCCCTCCCTTGTCTGTCATAGCCCAGAGAGCATCCTGAGCTCTTGTCCTCCCACCCTGCATCGCTACCTGGATCCTTAGCTTGCCTGGAGTGTGGTTTCTTGGTGAGCACATTCTGTCAGAGGTTGGTGGTGTGTCGGTGAGATGGTCTCTCAGAGGAGACCTCAGTGGGCTCTCAGTGGCTGTGGTCATTTGGAGGGGTGGTCTTTCAGAAGGAGTGGTATCTTAGTGTGGCTGTCTCTCAGCCCCCGAATTTTTCTAATGCAGTGGGTAGCTATCTGTGCTTACAGGAAGAGCCCAAACTTCTCACAGTCACCTTTGGCCACCACCCACTTACTGACCAAGAGAAGAACGTTCCACAGTCAAAGAGCAGACCAATGGTAGAGCCATCTTGGGCCTTGGGGAGCACAAGTAGGAGAGCCATCTCCATCTCATGACAATGTGTGAGATCTTGGGGGGTACCTCAGAAAAGCCTGGCTAGTAAGCTACTAATGCTCTTTTCTGGGCTATGATCATCTGATGGCCACAGGGCTCAGAAGAGAATTGAACCTGGCCTCGTCCCATTTGAGACGCCATTTCTACCTTCACCCCATGCCTGGAAGAGAGGGGATGGCATAGTGTTATCCCAACAGGACAGAGCTCCTCCCCCGCCTCCTAAGTTCAGGTGTTAGCTCTCACCTAAGAAGTTGTTTGCTCACAGCCCTGCCTAGGGAGAGTACTAAACAGTGGCTCCCTACAGGTCAGGCCATTCCCCATACAGATCTATACCTGGTCTCAAGGTCACTGGTGTTCCATGAAGAAGACTGAGGGGTCTGTGGGGAAAGTGGGGTTCAAAACTCTTTCCAGAAGGGTGCTTGATCACATGGGCCCTGATGTAAAACCAAACCTATCTCACTGAGAGATCTCTTAAGAGAATACAGACATAGTGAGAGACCACCTACCACTCATAGATCATGCCCTTAAAGAACCCAACCCCCCAAAGAGACCACTGAAACGCTACCCCACTAAGAGAACATTTACCACTTTTAAAGTCCACCCTGGGCCTGGTCAAGAGCATAGTAGCTCACTAGGGAGACTTTTTTGAGGTACCTCCAGGACCTCATATGTTGTCATGAGATGGAGGTGGCTCTCCTACCTATGCCCCTCAAGGCCCAAGATGGCTTTATCATTGGGCTGCTCTTTGTCTGTGGAACCTTCTTCTCTTGGTCAGTAAATAGATGGTGGTGATAGATGACCGTGAGAAGCCTGTGGGTGACAGCTAGGGCTCTTCCTGTAGGCCCAGATGGCCCCTTGCTAGGAAAACTTGGGAGCTGAGTGACAGTCACCCATCCTGATGAACGTGGGAAATGACATTCAGTGGAGCACCCAATATCAATGGTGGGCTGAATCGTCCATAGTCTGGCATAGCTAGAGAGAAGCCAGCAGCCTAGCTCCTGCCTTGCCTTAGGTCTCTGCTCCATCTGGGGCCAGCCTTAATACAGATGTGGAACCCAGCAGGAGCCAAATCTCATCCCATGGTTCCTTGGCAGGGCCTTGAGACACCAGGCATGCCTATTGCTATCTCTCTTCCTAGGCCAATGCAACAGGGCCACAAAGCTCCTTACCCCAAGGGTGGCTTGTCCTTGTAAATTCCAGTTCTTCACATTTTTCTTCCATAAAGACTTAGACCAAATTTAGCCACCAGCACCAGTTGCCCTGTCTTCCTGTCCATAACTCACAGCTGCCAGCTGCTGAGATCTGAGGCAATTAGCAGAGCCTGGTGCCTAATTTAACATGGTGGGCCAATTGGTGATGTGTGTTGGCCATTAAGACAGTGGTCGTAAAGATCTGGAGGCAGAAGAAGCCCAGGCCACAAAGGTGGGGAGGTGGGCTTACTTGTCCTTATGACTGGTAAGTCACATCTGTGGTTGTCCCTGGATCTCTAAGCCCAGGAGGCTAGGATGGGGGAGGTTCTGCTTAGGCTCAATGAGGGAAGCAGAGACGTTGGCTCAGGCACCTTGGGCCCACCTCTGTACTGTGGGCTGGTATACCCATGAGGTGGTTCCTATCTCTTCCACCTGCTGTTGAACTCTCTTGGACAAGCAAGGTGTGTGTCATATAGCCTCCCAGGGAACTCAGAAAACCAGCTGAACCCAACTCAGAGTAATGCTGCGTTCTAGAACAAGTAGGGTACCTCAAGATAGAAACAAGGCTTCTCATCTGGCTTATGCTTCGCTGATAAAGGTGGGCTTTGACATGATGCCATGGGCTCTAGAAGGTATACAAGCAGAGACTATGGGATACATGGAAGATAGGCTACAGCGCAGTACAAGGCTGCTGGCTAGGTGAAGGTTTAGCCTTAGGGTGACTCTCCCACCTTGTCACCCTGTTGGCAGAACTGTATTACCTATTGACGGGGCATGAGGCTTGAACTCAGCGTCTCTTGCAGAGCAGAAGGGAGCCCATCCATTTCTCTCTTTCTCTTGGCTCCTGGAGGGATTGTGGCTGAATTAAAGCTCAATCTCTTTGTGCATTGAGTGGTGTTCTTTCGGATCCAGATTTTTGTGTGTGTGTATACTTGTGTTTGAGTGTGCATGAGTGCCTGCCTGGGTGTCTCTGTATGTGTGTGCGCGCGCATCTGTGTGTGTGTGTGTGTGTGTGTGTGTGTGTGTGTGTGTGTAGGTCAGATGGCAACCTCATGTGTTGCAACTCAGGAATTGTTTACCTCATTTTTTTTGAGATGGGATCCATTAGTGGTCAATTCAGCCAGGCTAGCTGACTAGGGATCCTCCTGTCTCCACCTCCCCAGAGGCAGGATTACAAGGGTACACTACCAAGTCAGGCACTTTTCTGGTTTTGTTTTTGTTTTTGTTCTTGTTTTTGACAGGGTTTCTCTGTGCAACACTCCTGGTTGTCCTGGAACTCACTCTGTAGACCAGTCTGGCCTCGAGCACCCAGAGATCCACCTGCCTCTGTCTCCCGAATGCTGGGATTAAAGGAGTGTGCCACCACCTTCCGGCATGCCACGCATTTTTATGTGGGTTCTGTAGATCAAACTCAAGCCTTCATCTTTGTACAATAAACACAGTACCAACTGAACCATTTCCACAGCCTCCAGATTTTTATATCTACTTTAACAGCCAATTCTATAGATATAAGCAATGTTAAGCCAGCTCAAAAATCATCAAGCCAGCAGAATAGATGTAGCATTTATAAAATAGAGAACTGGTTTTTCATGTTAGCTTGTTCCCAGGCACCTAAGTCACACTCAATTTCTCCCTCACTTTGCTTCTTGCAAACCCAAAGAAGTCTTGGACGCATGTCCAGAAAATGCCAAGCAAAGACTGCCTCTCAGAGGCTATCTCTGGCTTCCTGAAACCCTCAGTGGTCCACTGCTCCTCCTTCAGCCCCGGGTAGTGTCCTGTGGGAGACAGACAACTGCTCCTACCAGTCATGCTACTGGGGAGCCACATTCACCCTTTCACAGACTGGTCATGGAGCCCCGTGCCTGGGGCCACCTTGGGAGGGGCCACTGTGAAACAGTTGGCCAGCAAGTTCTTCTGCTTCTCGCTGCCACTTTCTTACAACAGGGATGGGGGTCCTCTGTGCACCCTGATTTCTTAATAAGACACCTGGTCTCTGAGGGGCCTCATCTTCAGCTCTCTCATGTGAGAAGAATCGCAGATCCAAACTGTTGATCATCCCTGGAGAACCAGTAGCCACTGGCATGTGCTCACAGTGACAGTGGTGTGGTCAGTGCTGCGTGTTGATCTGGAGAAGGCACAGAGCTGACAGGGCTGAAATCCACCTTAAGTACCAGATCCACCTTAAGTGTTATTCACACTGGGCCCAGTTGAGTCTGGGCCTCCGATTTCTAGCTCAGAAGAAACTAAGAGACTCCGGTTCTTACTGGAGGATGAAGGTACGGGTTCCATGGTTAAGGAAAGCTAGGGAGAAATGAAACCCACGTGCTCGGCCTATAGTGGACCCGGACGAGGCCCATAGCCAAGGGAGGCTGCATGTTTTCTGAGGGAGCCTGGGCTCAGGCTGTTGTTCTGAGCTTGGGTAATGTGGTCAGGGGGGTAGGCTGTGGAAAAGCCGGGACTGGTGGGTACAGTTAATTCACGGCTAAATTTAACTAGCTTTGCTTTCCTTCAGCCCAGGCTGGCAAGGTAACTGTAGGCAGAGAGAACCCGGGGCCTCTGGGGAATGGTACCCCTGATGCCTATCTATGTTCATAGAGCAAGTGGGAAGGAGTGCTGCTTTTTTGGTGTTTGGAACCAAAGAAAATCCTGCACTGATTAAGGTAGAAAAGGCCAAATATATATTTATTTTTCAGGTCATGTAACCTAATTCTTTAATGAATCTTGACTTTCAATTAGTGTGAACTCAGAACCACCGTGAAGCACATCTGACTGTTCCACAGACAACCAGATCATGAGTGCTCTGATGTAACCAACAGGTAGTCCTCTGATGGGCTCATAGTATGATGAACTATGGGGATGTGTGCCCTGCTTGGAGGAAGTAGGCCCCTGAGGGCATGTCCTTGGAAGTGAAGTCTTGTCCTGGCTCTTTCCGCTGTGTCCGTTGTTTGCTTCCTGTCAGCTCTGAGGTGAACACTTTCTCCACAGGCTCCCATCACTGCCACACTCCTTCCGTATTAGGTGTCCCCACAGACTAAACTCTATAAAACTAGGAGCTGAGTTAAAACTTTCTCTTCTTACATTGTTCTCTCAGGTGTTTTGGTCACAGTGATGCAGGAGAAACTCCCACAGCTGGTGTGGCCACAGTGAGGCCGTCAGAGCTCTGGACATGTGTAGCAGGCTTCCATTCTGTCAGTGACAGGCCAGTAGAATGCCAGTATCATCAGTGTATTTGGTGAGGGACAGGCAGGCCAGGGTCAGGCATTGGGAAGTTTCTCCCCAGTTCTGTTTGTGGATGTTAGAATGGGACCTACAGTTGAGACTCTCCAGACAGAGTTGCCCAGTGAGGCAGGGCTTCTCCTTTCTCACCCATGTCAGCAGCACTTGTGGGGACAGTGAATCCATGTGGGATGTGGGATGCAGAGCAGGGCTCCCTCTGTGCAGGGAGCTGGGTCCAGGGTAGTCAATATGGAGGAGATCGTACACAAGTCTGGAGTCACAAGACCGGAGCAGAAGGGAAGGTGTCGTTGACACAGGAAGCGTCCGCACCTGGACTCTGCTCAGGGACTTCAGACTTCGGATGATCAGATCTCCTATCAGCGAGAACATCGTGGTCTCTGGGTCATTCCTCTTGAGGAGAAAAGCCTGAGAAGGATATGGTTGATGTCACTACAGAACAGGTAGGAGGGGGTGGTCTGTGTTCCTAACTGTGACTTCACATACCTTGGAGCCTGGAGCCCAAGCACCCACTTCATCGGCCACATTGGCTCATTTTCAGTGCTCAGAGTCCACAGATGCCGACTCCCATGATACTGGCGTGACAGCCCATGTCCAGTGCCCACAGAACCATGGACATGGCCCCAAGAACTTAAAAACCTACCTACTGACTGTAAGTCACAAATCTCACTGATGAAACACTACCAATAGGTATCAATTTCATTACCATATGCCAACACTATGCCAACAGAGCTGTGTGTGTGTGTGTGTGTGTGTGAGAGAGAGAGAGAGAGAGAGAGAGAGAGAGAAAGCGTGAGCAAGAGAGCACTGCACAGACCGTACTCAGAGAAGCATGGAAGATACAAACTGACAGGACCACGAATGGCTGAGCCCCTGCTCTGAGAATTGAGTGAGGTGACGTCACGGACACAGCCTCTCTTGAAGGTTAAACTGAGCTTGCAGGAACTTCATTGTACAGTTGGTCTTTTTCTTGTGGAGGGAACACTTTGAGGCATCTTTCGGCTATTTGTGGGTTGTACATCAAAACATGAACTTGAATACAAGTCTCATAGGAAACTCATGGGTCCCTGTGACTTCCTGGCTGAGGTGGCTAAGCCCTCTGTCGTCTTGGCTATAGAAAACACCCAGAACCTCTCTAGGTGTCTCAGAGCTAGACAAGTCCAGAAGGAGATCATAGCACTTATGTGCCCAGAAACCTGGAGGGAACACTTGGAGGGGCTATGTGGATGATGACCTGCTTGGTCCATCTCCCGGGCAGTTAATATGATCCCCAGGATGGATTGGCTGGGAGCTCCCCGCTAGCTTGACTTATTTGCACAGTAGCACGGAATCAGTATTCGTGCTGTGCACGGCTGCAAATCCCATTAGTCTGGGCGCTGAACAACAACGCACACGAGACTGTTAAAAAATTAATTTCAAGTTTCCTTCCAGCTTGCACTTAGTCTGCTAAAGCAGTTTTCACTTGAAGATGCGCTTCCCATTGAAAAAGCAAAACCATGAAAACCAAAAAGCTAAATTTACCTGTGTGGCCAGAACACAGAGCGGAGCTGCCCGAGAAGGCAGTTGACGGAGGAAAGCAGGTGGAGGTGGGCAGAACTGATGCCCATTTAGGCAACTGAGATTTATACATTCAGAACTGCTAAGCACAATCGGAACTGGGCACGAATGGTGAATTCAATTAGTGCACGCTAATCAGAAGTTTATGAGTAGAATAAATTAACTGCTAGGGCCAGCTCTGGAGCTGCTTTGTTCTGGGTTAGAGCGGGGAAGCATCCCTAACCCTTTAGGTCATTGGCCGCCATGTGCAGAGGGTCACACCGAAGACTGGAGGTTGTCCCCTCTTCTTGGGCAGGGCAGAACAAAGGACTTCAGAGCAGAGGGCTGCACTCTCCCCAAATTGGAGGGGTCACAAGGTGCTTCTAGGTTGATATGAAGGGCCGGAAGTAGAGTTTCAAACACTGTGACACCATCAATTTAAACTTTAGAATGGATAACACAGACATTCTTCAGGATCTGGGACGCTAAGTCCACATAGTAACAGTGCAGGGGTCGATGACTACCGCCAACTGGAAAGAGGCTTTGATAAAAGCCTGAAGGGTTTTCTGAGGTTGTAATGGGAGTTCTGGGTAGTTGGAGTGGACCTAGATGAGCCCCAGGCTTCCCAGCTTTACTTTTATCTCACGACCATTGTTAATTCTCTTTCCCAGAAATTTCGAGGTCTAAAGGTACCTGTCAACTCAAGACTGGTCACTCAGCAAGCCAAGGACATGGGAGACTAGGTTTTCCTATGATCTGAGTCACTGTTACGATTTTAAAACCCAGGAGCAGGCAGGGCTCTCAAAGAAAAGATACCGAGCTAGGGATGGTGGGGCAGGGCCAAGTGTGCTGCATTAGAACAGACTGCTGTGGCCAGGAGCACAAGGACCAATGTGCAGGAGAAGGTATCCTGGAGACAGGCTCTCTGGGAGCTGCTCATGGAAAGCAGGCAGTTCACACGAGCAGACTTTGGGTGCAGCCCTAATATATAATAGCACCGTGGTGTGAGAGCATCTCTTAGGATCTCAGGGAAGCAATCTGGCCTGCTCCCCCTGGCCTATAGGCTCTAAGCTGCTCCTGCTTCCCATTCAGACCTTTGGCTGAGCTTTTATTTTTCTTTTGAATTACGTGTGCGCATGGATGTCTGTGTGAGGACCAGTACACATGCGTTCAGTTGTCCCCTGTAGGTGGGGTTATAGAAGGCTGTGATTTACCCAACATGGGTGCTAGGACCAGAACTTCGATCCTCTGGAAAAGGAATGTTTGCTCTTAACTGCTGAGCTACCTTTCAGGCTCCCTGTATTGGTTTTCTCAGCTCCGCTCTCTCTCCTCCAGCAACCACCTCTGCAAACTCAGATCACCCCATCTCATTGTGGGACTTGCCAGTGGCGGCGCTTGGATGCCTCACAGGTGGTAGACCAGTCTCTATTAGCCTCTGAAATTGCCTCATAAGTAAAGTTAGACTATCCCCAGGCAAGAAAATACCATTTTCTCATTATGAAAGTCACTGCTGAGAGACTTACTTCATCCACTACAAGTTTGCATTGGGATAAAAGGGATTTGCTTTGGGATGAAACTTGGATAATCCATTTCCTTCAGCTGCAGAAATTCTTTTTACCCTTGGCTCCAGACATTGGGCTCCTTTTGATTGACTTTGGAGGCCCTGCCTCGCTCTGGGCTCAGAGAGGCCAATTTGGCTTGGTGAGGCCTCCTGGCTATGTATAAACTGTAATACATGGATATACCTTCTCTGGGAGAAACTGCAGAGGAGGATAGCAGAGGCTCCTAAAGAGGACTGGCCTTGCTCACAGACATTGGACTCGGGTACCCTGGGAGCCTCAGGAAAGCTCAGGCCCATTGAGGCCCAGAGACAAGAAACAGCCCAGTCTGAGACCTTTGTCTGTGAAGTAGCCCCTTTCCTGCACAACTAGCTGTGTCTGTGATGAAGGACAGGAGCTTCCTTCCCCACGAGGCTCCTTAACTCAGCATTTCTATGCCATTTGCCCTTCCAATGAAGTCCTAGGCAAACCTTGACACCATCCCCCACCCCTGGCCTCTGGGGTGGCAGATGAAGTCCAAATGCTGTCTCAAGGTGTGGTGCATTGGGAACCTTCTGGAAGGAGGGCACATCAACCCCTGGAAATGGGATGGCAGAGTGAAGGCCTCTAGCTTGCGATCAGCCAGAACAGAGGGGATGCTGGGGTCATCGGTCAGCATACCCCTGCCTTAGGCACTTCTGTTGCAGAGGAGGAAACAAGTTTTGGAGTGACCCTAGCCCTCTGGTGCTGTCCTCTCTGTGGATGTAGAATTAGATTTTTTTGGTGGGGGTGCATGGGGTAAATTAGTTTATTATAAAGAGTAGTGCATTATCTTCAGACCTGTCCTCAGTTACCTGACTTCTGGAGATGATAGGCCTAGGGTCAAAGGCCAATCAGGTCTGTGAAGCCTCTGGTGCCTCACTGTTAACCTCAGATCTCCTGGGCTCTTGTTAGAAAGCTTGTCCCCATGAAAGGAGTGTGCACTGGATAGGGGTTCTAGCCAGAGAAGACGCAGCCTGTGGCCACTCTCCACAAACATAGAGGAGCACCCCAGGGTCAAAATGACCCCAGGAACAAGCTGATCTCCATAGCAGCGAAATCAGAGGATTTGTGGGTTGCTCTTCTCTTTGCAAAGAGGGGGGATGGCAGTGCTCGTTCTGATTCTGGGGCCCCGAGTTCCCACCTTTGCTACTCTCTCCTCCAAGTGCCAAACCAGTGGCCACTCTGGACAGGGGTTGGGGGACTATGGGTATGTGTGTCCTTGAGCCCTTGGAGTGAGCCTGGCCTTCAGACCAAGAAGACAGTTTTTCTAGTCCCAGAGGGGTCCAAATGGGGCAGCCGTGATTAATCACCAGATGCAAATAGCTCATTTAAAAAATTAATCACACCAGGACGATCTGATTCATTATTCAGCACTCGAGTGGTGTGCACAGAATTTCTAACAGCCTGTCAAGCTAGAGACGAATAGCCCAGGACCACTGTCCCTCTGCATTCTACGTCCCTTCCCTCACAGGTAGGCTGCTGAGGTTTCTTGTCCTGTGTCAGCAGGACACAGGCTTGGCTGGACTCTAGGGAGTCAAGCAGGCCAGATTCTTTCAACTTGGGTGGCTAACCTGCCAGAAGAGCCCTATGAGGCAGTGTGTAGGCAGACCAAGAAGTGCCTTGTTCTAGCCTATCAAAATGGATGGATGCCCTGGCTGGGGAGATGGCTCAGTTAATAGAATGCTGAGCTCAATCCCAGGCTCCATTAGAACAAAACCCAAACCAAAAATGGACATGGTAACTTGTGTTTGTAATTTCAACCCTGTGAGGTGGGGACAGCTCACTAACCAGGAAGCTCTCCTTATTTGGCAGTTTCCAGACCAGCGGGGGAAATTGTCTCAAGAAACAAGGTGAGCAGTACCTGACAGATGACACTTGAGGGTGTTCTCTGCTTTTCACGCACATGTTTATGTGGGTATCTGCACATACATGTTCAACTGCATACTCATGTGCATGCACAATTGCACACACACACACACACGCACACACACGCGCACACACACGCACACACACACGCGCACACACGCGCACACACACGCACACACGCACACACACACACACACACACACACACACACACCACTCTCTTCCTTGTTCAGGGTGAGGTCTGCCTAGTCTATGTTTGGTAAGGGTTCCTTTTCCTTCTCCATGAAGAAAACTATCCTGCTCCCCCACCTCCCCGCAATTGAAGGGCTTCTTCCCTGACTTGTCTGGGGCACACCTGCCTTTTGTTCCACCTGCTTTGTTTTTTTTTTCTCAGAGTGACATTTGTGCACATTCCAGCTGTGACTAGTACCTAGATACAGGGCTGGAGTCCCTGCCAGGTCCTTACTACCCCCTCCTCTTCCCAAAGAGTGGCCTTCTCAGCTGCTCCACCGAGGGCATCACCATCCCTTGTCTCTGACAGCATAGGTTGTTTGAGATCCCTACATCTGCCAACTTTGAGCTCTGGGTGCAGGCCTGTACTGTTTCTGCAGGGACTTAGATGGTTGCAGGAAAAGGAGAGGTGTCATCTGGTGAGACAAAGGACAAAACCAAGCTGTTTCCTGATGTGCAGATGGAGTCCTGGTAGCATGGAGGACACTTCTCTCCAGGATGTACCGTTTTTGTTTCTCCTCTACTTTGCTGTCAATGTTGCAACTTTAAGGCTAAAAACCACACTGCAGGTAGCAGGAGTGCTACAAACAAGTAAAACTTAGGACTCTGCCAGATGTGACTACATCTGCTTTTAATCTCAGTACTTGGGAGGCAGAGGTAAGAGGTTCTCTATGAGTTCAAGGCCAGGCTAGCCTATATAGCAAGTTCCAGGCTAGCCAGAGCTACGCAGTGAGATCCTGTTTTGTTTTTTTTTTATATATGTGTTTGTGTGTATGTGCTCACATGCACATGCATGTGCTTGTGCACACCCCCAACACATACATACATACATACACACACACACACACACACACACACACAAAATTCATCAAAAATTCCAGCTTGACCATGCCCTGAATCTGACTCAGGAAGCAACTGGTGCTGCAGGGTCAGGGGTCAGGGTTGGGTTGGGTTAGGGTTAGGGTTGGATTAGGGTCAGCATCAGGGTCAGGTTGGGTTATAGAGAGTCAAACCAAGTTTGTGGACAGTTCATTCCTAGGAGTGGGAGGGTGATCATGTCACAACTTTGAGTATCAACAGATCTGAGGTCAGGTTGGCGGGCAGAGCTGCATCTACTCACCACCCTGCTGCAGAATGTTTGCTCAATTGTTTTAGAGTCAGGAAATTTTTTTCTCACTATAGGTCTCCCTGCTATGTCACATACCAGGGGAGTAGGATTGCAACTTGTCCTCAGCTGCAACTCCCTTGCATAATCAGATCCCAGGCGGCGACCCATTGGGTGCCCAGAATCCAGGACTGACTCATGAGGTCCTCCACCTGGGACATGCCTTCAGGAACTAGATTTAGAGGACACACATTTCCCAAGACCAAGAACTTCTCACAGAAATGAAAGACTTTCCTAACAGATGGTTAAAAGTTATCTAATCTCCAAATGGATTTTAAACATTTATTTACCTAAAGTGTGTGTGTGTGTAACTTGGGGAAGTCAGTTCTCTGCTCACAGCAAGTAGATCCAGGGTCAGGCCATCAGTCTCGGCTGCCAGTACTTTTACCTACTGATCCATCTCACCAACTCTCAAACAGCTTTTGTTGAGTCAATCCTGCAGAAGAGACTCAATCTAAATGTTAATGTTTGCTTTCTTGGTGTCTGTTGGACTGGAAACGTGAGGATCTGGGCTAGTGTTAGCAACCTCTTAAAGATGAGGAGTGACCTTTGATTTTGGATCGTAAGTGCAGACTTCATGGGAAGCAAAATATCCTCTCCCCGCAGCCTGGAGAAAGCTCATGGAAGCTATTGCTCATAAATCCACGGGACAGAGGGACCACAAGCCACAGAGCACGTGAGCTGTGGGCGTGTGGGCACAGGTGCATGTGGTTTGGCATTTTCTTCAAGCTTCATCTTGGCTGCAGCCGCGTTTCTTCCCACAAGAGCCTGGGCAGAACTCTGAGCTTCCTGTTGCTTCTGCATCTTGCCTGATAATTCCCCACGGAAAGTGCTTCCTTTTAAATGTTGGAGCAGGCTGTTTTCATTCTTGCCCCTGTAGATGAGAAGCTGCTGCCCTCGAGTGGGCACCTGGGACACAGAGCAGGTGTGTGACGGGGCAGCTGACCATATCCAGCCACCTGCTATAGGGCTATGCCTGACTTTCCTTGCAGCCTGTGACTCTGGGCCAGCCTCCAGCTCTCCACAGGGCACAGCTGACCCGAGCCTGCAGCCTGCAGCCTCCAGCTGCAGCACAGAGGCAGGAGCTAGTTCAAGGCCATGCATGAACTGCACAGGATCCGTGGCTGAGCCCCCAGATGGTACAAGGCTTGTAGATGGGATGTAAACATGGGAAGAGGGAGGAAGCGGGACCCTTGCAGGCTCCCTGTGGCTGAGTAACAGTGACCAGAGTCTGCTTAGGTACACCTCACAGATATTTGTATTGGGATCCTAGGAAAGCAGGTGTACCTTTCTTTTCTGACCCATGAGTGGGTCCAGGATGGCACCTTCATTGTCCTCCCTCTTCTCCAAGAGTGGCTATGGAGTCACACTTGGCTTCTTTCTCTACAACCTTCCTGTTAATAGAGAACTGAAGACAACTGAGATGGGAAAATGGCTGAGCTGGCTTCAAGACAGAAGGCCCAGGGATGTCATGGAAAGCTCCACTCTCTTTACTACTGTCTTGGTTCTCCTCTGCTACACAAGGCTCTGGGCTTGGCCAATATGAGCTTCATGGATTCTAGACTGTTCTGTTGAGGTACTTCCTACCCAGTCACCTGACAGTTGAGCCCCAATTGTCCCATGCCTCACCCTTGTATTGTTCTACACTGGACCTAGCTAGTCCCTTAGTTACTTTCCCATTTGATCAGTCAACAATGTCAACTTCCCTAATCATCGCTCTGTCATCTGCATCACTGCGTGTGTTCCAAGTTCTAGGAAATAACCTTTTTGCTATTTACGAGGGCCAGGGAACAAGCTCGTCAGGTTAGTGCCAGGGCCAGCCAATCAATTGATGACCAACAGAGGTAGGCACTTTCACCTGGCAGTCTGGACTTGGGTGCTGGGAATGTTTCTTGCCACTGGGGTCTGTGTTACCATTTGAATGTAAAATGTTACTTGGGAGCTCATGTGCTGAAGGCCTGGGTCCCAGCCTTGTTCAGAGATGATTGGATCATGAAGGCTCTGACCCCATCATTGGATCAATCCATTGATGGATTCAGAGCTGAAGGAAACATGGAAGATGGACCGCGAAGGAGGGAGAGCTGGTGGGAAGGGGGCAGATTCTGGGGGACTATGCCCTTGGTGACTGTAAGTGACATCCCCTCTCTTTATCTCCCTCTTTCCTTACCCTTCGCTCCTCTAACTATGCTCCCATCATGTTGAAGCCTTACCTAACAGGTCTAACAGCAGAGCTAGGAGATTATATTTCAGATAGAGTCTGAAACATGAGTCAGAATCAGGCTTCCTTCTCCAGCTATCCTGTCACACTGACCGCAAGCTGACCAACAGGGAGCTATTGGAGGCTACCGGGGTACACAAGGAGGGCAGAGTGGGTTCTCAGAGAGACTCGCTGGAGTCTAGTTCTGACCCCAGGGCAGCCGGTAGTGGCTGCCTAGTGAATCGACCAGGGGAAATCCTGAAGGAGCCGAGTACCATGTTCTAGTGTGTGTGTACACAACACATAGCTAGCCATAGTCTGCTGCCTGCGTCAGTTACAGATACAATGGGACTGGAAAGGAGTGGCACCAAGCTGAGCCGGAGGCAGGACAGGGGTGTAGTCATGCTGGTCGAGGCCTCGGGGTCCCCACTGGCAGAAGGCGGGGTGAGTCACCAGAGAGGTGGGGGTCACCTAGGCCACCTAACCCACACAGGTGACTCAGAGAGGAAGTTTGTACATCTCGCCTCCCCCGCCCCCAAGAGAAGCTCTCCAAGGTTGAAACCTCAAGCAGGATCCTCTGGGTCCTGCTGCCAGCAAGAGGAGTCCATTGGCCACAGTGAGCATGGGCCTGGTAGAAAGTCATCCTCTCCCACCATTGGCTACTGCCCTAGATGATGACAGGAGACAGAGGAAGCACAGATGGAAGTTAGGGGCTGCCAAGGTAACTCAGTCAGTAAATTCTTGACTCACTGCCCATCCAACCTAGCCTATTTTGTGAGTTCCATGTCAATAAGAGACCCAGTCTCAGGAGGTAGACAGCTCTTGGGGAATGACCCAACGTTGACCTCTGACCTCTACCTGCGTGCACACTCAAGTGTATATTCACACATGCCCCTGCACCCATGAGCACACACAGGAAAGATTTAAATTCAAGGATAGAGAACTCCAGCCTGCGTACCTATGAAGGGAATCTCTGCCCCTGTCCATCATCTTTTTTAGCAAGCAGATTCCATGGGACAACACGGCATTGCCCTCTCACCCCAGATCTGGCCATCATAGGGGAGGTTTTGCATGCAGAAAGAGTGATGTGTGGCATAGCACCTGGTTTGTCGGCCCAGCTTGGTCTCATTCAAGCATCGGTTATAAATGCCTCCTGGTTCTTTCGGCGATGTACAGTGGCATTTCCTCCTGCAGCCCTGTACTGAGCCAGCCCCCGGTGAAGCGGTTCTCTTCTTACCTCATTGCCATGAGATCAGTCCTAAAAGTTGACTGGCCAGAGACCTGCCTCAAAAGCTACTGGAGCGGCATCCTGGGCCAGTGCTGAGTGCGCTCGGAGATGGTCTCTGCAGGTCTGATGCATCTTCCTTAATACCAAAAGAATGGGTGGCTTTTGATATGGCTTTCAAAAATAAAATCAAGTAGATTTTGTGTGGGACGCTCCACAACTCAGGATGTGTCCTTCCTTTGATGGCAGCACAATGACAGGCACCCTTGGCTTTCACTGGGAAGTGTGGGAATTTTTAACAAACCTTTTGTTGTTAAAGAATGGGAGGAACATTTGCTGGCTCGGGCTTCAAGTGCCCCTGGAGCTCTGAGCGGGGGTGTTATGTTGAGCTTAGTGCCAGCTCAAACCATGTGCTTTTAAGGTTTTATTTTTAACTGGAGCATCCAAGCCCCAGTGGTTGGGGGCCAGGATCAGAGGCAGGGGTGGTCCAGAACAAGGCATCTCTGCGTTCAGTAAGGCAAGACTGTTCTTTCTTCTTCTAGCTCCTCAGATGTAGCTATGCCTTTACTAAGTGGGATTGGGCATGTCTATCCACAGAGTCCTTTGTCGCTCAATGCTCCACCTTTTTTTCTGGTTCATAAGATTGTCCCAATGCTGGGACTGACCAGCAGCCTAGACAGACATTCCTGGCGTCTGCAATGGGATGAATACCCAGACCATGGGTAGCTCTCAGGCCCCATAAATCACCCATTATGAGGATGTCTGTCTCTAAGGTTCCATGAAAACCCCAACAGGTGGGACCTGATTCTGCCTCTCTTCCACAAGCCTCGCTCCACCACAGTCTTAGTGCCTGCAACAACCAAGAGCTCAGATTTAGCCCATAGCCAGTCCTCTGGCCATTTAATGGCCCCCTGAGTTAGATGCAAGAGATTCCTAGGTCTTTAATTGCGATAGCCTAAGGACCAAGCCTTCTAGGGAGGCAGCTCAGACCACACAGTGGTCACAGATTGGTTCAACGCCATCATGAAATCTTCATTGCAGGGGAAAATAGGAAATCTGGACTTTCTAATATTTTATTTAGGAGGCTCAATTATTCACTAAGTCCCAAGCCTCCAGAGAATGTATGTGGCCTGTGCAGTTGGGAGGCCTTGGTTGTATGGCCCTTGATTTTGAGGATGGGGAGCATGAGTGCAGAAGACTTCAACCTGGAGCAGGGGGCAGTCTGGGCCTCTGCCCCTGCCCATAATCCAAGGTTTCTAAGTCCCCCTTAGGGAAAGAAAGGAGGATCCAGATGGCTCTTGGCATCTTACTCAGAAATGTCTATTTTGTAAGGTTGACCCAATGCCAATCCTCTTCTCAATGGCTTACTCATCAAGGTTGATTGGGTTCAGTGAAGTCGGGAGTTGATCCTAACATGAAGCTTCAGGGTTTTACATGCAACATCCATTTGGGCTCCTGCATGGCTATGGGGACTTTCTGGGGACACTTACATCCATACCTGAAGTGCTATGAAGACTGTTGATTTGTAGCCTCTACTGTAGGTGACCAGGTCCCCTTGGCTGCTGACTGTGATGGTTATTTTTTGTTATTAACTTAGCTACATTTATAATGAACTAAAACCCCCAAATGGAGGGCACTCCAATGAGGGATTTTTGCTTAACTTGAAGTAGGAAGACCTAGTTCTAATCTGGATCTATGAGTTAAGAAGACACACTGTTTTGGTTGTGAGCCTAGCCTTTAACGGCTGAGCCAGAAGCTTCTGTAAAGCAAAGGACACTGTCACTAAGACAAAAAGGCAACCCACTGACTGGGAGAAGATCTTCACCAACCCCGTAACTGACAAAGGTCTGATCTCCAAAATATATAAAGAACTCAAGAAACTAGACCGTAAAAGGCTAATCAACCCAATTATAAAATGGGGCACTGAGCTGAACAGAGAATTCTCAACAGAAGAATTTCAAATGGCCAAAAGACACTTAAGGTCATGCTCAACCTCCTTAGCGATCAGGGAAATGCAAATCAAGACAACTTTAAGATACCATCTTACACCTATCAGAATGGCTAAAATCAGAAACACCAATGATAGCCTTTGCTGGAGAGGTTGTGGAGAAAGGGGTACACTCATCCATTGCTGGTGGGAATGCAAACTAGTGCAACCACTCTGGAAAGCAGTGTGGCGGTTTCTCAGGAAATTCGGGATCAACCTACCCCTGGACCCAGCAATACCACTCTTGGGAATATACCCAAGAGATGCCCTATCATACAACAAAAGTATATGCTCAACTATGTTCATAGCAGCATTGTTTGTAATAGCCAGAACCTGGAAACAACCTAGATGCCCTTCAATGGAAGAATGGATGAAGAAAGTATGGAATATATACATATTAGAGTACTACTCAGCAGTAAAAAACAATGACTTCTTGAATTTTGCATGCAAATGGATGGAAATAGAAAACACTATCCTGAGTGAGGTAAGCCAGACCCAAAAAGAGGAACATGGGATGTACTTACTCATAAGTGGTTTCTAGTCATAAATAAAGGACATTGAGCCTATAATTCGTGATCCTAGAGAAGCTAAATAAGAAGGCGAACCCAAAGAAAAACATATAGTCTCATTATTAACTAGCTCTTACAACTTAAATTAGTTTATAATTCTTGTCTATGTTTAGCCACATGGTTTGGTAACTTTTTTCAGCAAGGCATTCTCATCTTGCTTTCTCTGCATCTGGGTGGTGACTGACTCTCTGCCTTTCCTTTTCCCAGAATTCTGTTAGTCTGGTTGCACCACCTATACTTTCTGTCTGGCATTTTATTAAACTAATGCAAGTGACAAATCTTTACAGTATACAAAAACATTATCCCACAGCAGACATGGAAGAAGGAAGCTTTTTCTCTTTGCCTGCTTGCTCTTGCCTTGCTATTGAGGCCATTCCTTCACTGGCATTAGAGCCTACTTCTTCAGGATTCTAAACTCTACTGAAGACCAACTGAGACATCCAGCTTCTTGGACTTAGCAACTACTTAGTTCTTGGATATTCTGTTCCTAACCTGCCGTTATTGGGTTAGCTATACCACAACACAACCTGTAAGTCATTCTAATAGAACCCCTTTATATATCTATATCAATCTGTATATATCTATCTCTCTCTATGTCTACCTAATCTATATCTGCATATCTATCACTATATACATATATGTATATATACAAATAATATATGTATACACACATATGTGTATATGTGTTTATTCTATAAGTTCGGTTACTCTAGAGAAGCATGACTAATACACTGACCTCCTTTGTAGGAAATATGGGCCATCTCTTTCTTAAACTATTCATTCTACCCATTTTCCCATGTTCTATGGTGACAGCTTGCCCAGAACTCCTAGGCTCATGAGGCCTCCAGACTCCCAACTTCTAGGAGATGTTTCCAATGAATGCAGTAAGAAGCCCTGTCTATTTAGACAAGAAGAAACAAAGGGGAGACTAAGGTGGTTTTACCTAGTCTGAGTCTCATATCTAGACAATACTTGACAGGTGGTCCTGTGATCTATTCTTGGCCTGCCTACTGATCAATTAATAAAATGAAACAGAAAACACCTGCAACTTACTTTTCAAGCAACAAATTGGTAACTAAAAGTAACCAAAAGTTACTAAAGTAACTAAAAGACTCTTGGACCTGTTGGCCTCATTTACAAGGAGGGCTGAGTTGTCCCTGAACCTACTCTCTGCTGTTTCCAGAGAGCAAAGCATCAGCATGTAACCAGTCTCTGACAAAGCTGAGCCCTAATATTGTCACCCAGACTGAGAGGCCAGAGGCAGGTAGATGAAGATGTTGCATCTGGGGATATGTGATATATATGTTGCCACTGCTGCGTCTGGCTAGGTCCCCTCTGGAGACTGATCTCAGCTAGCTTTGTCATCTGTGACCTGATAGAGGGCATCGCCAGGCCCCACATTTGGCAGAAATGTCTGGGCTTCTGGCTGAGGGTGAGCCAGGCACAGTCAGATTTCAGGCTATGTGGTGGTTTGAAACAAAATGGTCCCCATAGAGAATGACACTATTAGGAGGTATGGCTTTGATGGAGTAGGTGTGG
Organism: Microtus oregoni; assembly: GCF_018167655.1. Lineage (NCBI taxonomy): Eukaryota > Metazoa > Chordata > Mammalia > Rodentia > Cricetidae > Microtus > Microtus oregoni. The sequence continues at coordinate 5,272,604 of NW_024543075.1, forward strand.
CCTTTTTGGAGAAAGCGTGTCACTATAGGAGTGAGCTTTAAGGTCTCCTTTGCTTAAGATACACTCAATGTGGTATACAGTTCACTTCCTGTTGCCTGTCGATCCAAATGTAGAACTCTCAGCTCTTCCTCCAGCACCATGTCTGGCTACATGCTACCATGTCCTGCTGTGGTGATAATGGACTACACCTCTGAAACTGTAAGCCAGCCCAAATTAAATGTTTTGTTTTTAAGAGTTGCTGTACTGGCTGGTTTTGTGTGTCAACTTGGCACAAGCTAGAGTCATCAGAGGAAGGAGCCTTAGTTGAGGAAATGCCTCAATGAGATCCAGCTGTAAAGCATTTTCTCATTTAGGGATCAATGAGGGAGGGCCCAGCCCATGGTGGATGGTGCCATCTCCAGGCTTCTGGTCCTGGGTTCTATAAGACAGGTTATGGGTTCTACAAGAAGGTGGGCCAAGCAAGCCATGGGAAGCAAGCCAGTAAGCAGCTTCCTTCCATGGTGTCTACATCAGCATCTGTCTCTAGGATCCTGTACCATTTGAGTTCCTGTCCTGATGTCCTTCACTGATGAACAGCAATGCTGAAGTATAAGCCAAATAAACCCTTTCCTTCCCAACTTGCCTTTTGATCATGGTATTTTGTTGTAGCAAAACAAGCCATAACTAAGACAGTTGCCATGATCATGGTGTGTTTTCATAGCAATAGAAACCCTAACTAAGACAGAAGTTGGTACCAGGGATTGGGGGATTGTGCTGATGGGCCTGACCATACTTCTGTTTGGAGAAATTTGGACTTTGAGAGTTTGGGTTAGGAAAGCAGTGGAATGCTTTAAGCGCTGCTTAATGGGTCATACTAGTAGGAGCATGGAAGACAGTGGTGCTGAGGGTGATTTGAACTGTGGGAGACTGGCTCAAGAGACTCCAGAGAAAATGAATACTAGTATGTGGCCTAGAGATCAGTCTTGTGATCCTTTGATGAAGAATGCGACTGCTTTTTGCCCTTTTCTGAAAAGTCTGTCTGAGGCTAAAGTGAGTTTAATTTCATTGGTAGAGGAAGTCTCAAAACAGCTCTGTTGTATGGTTATTAGGGTTTACTCTTTGGTACATCTATAATGAAAATGAGCAAACCAAGCAAGGAAAAATACAAAATGTACAATTTGAAGAGGAAAGGAACAGCAGGAAGTAGATTGGAACAAATCCTATCTTTGAGAAGATAAAACAGATTAAGAAATGGAATAAAGGGAGTGGTGACCTCAGGGCAAGACCCCACCCAGCTAGGCTTCCACATTGTGAAAAGGAATTAAAGAACATCTTAGGTCCAGGTATGATGGTCCACACCGTTAATTCCAGCACTAAGAGACAGAGGCATGTGGATCTCTGAGTTTGAGGCCAGCTTGGTCTACAGGTTGAAATTCAGGACAGCCATGCTTGGGCAGTGAAAGATAGAAAACTGGTGAGGATGTAATTGGATAAGGAAGCCATATTCTAGCCCCAGGAAGCTGCATAACTTGGCAGCTTCGGCTTAGGGTCAAGAATAAAAGAAACAGTTTATGAAATTTGCCTATATGACTAAAGAAAGCCGCTAAGGCCAGGCATGTGTTGTGGGTGTCCCTGAACAGAGACCCTAGAAAGGCCATTGTGTGAGGCTGTGAAAGAAAAGCCTGGATTTCCCTGGAGACCCCAAGATGTTGGAGATGCCAGAGTCATTGGATATCTGCCAAGGAGAGCTGCTAACAGGGAGTGGAACCAGCCCAAGAGAAAGTAGTATGTTGGCAGTTAACAAAACTGAAAGGAGTTGGAGATCTAAAGAGTGTTTTGATATAAGACAGGGAGATACAGAATTTGGAGTTTTCCCAGCTGGTTTTTGGTCTTGCGTTGGTCCAGTATTTCCTCACCATGCTCTCTTGTGCCACTAGATGTTGGAAGTACATGATCTGGTTTTTGATATCATTACAAGTCTATTGGGGCCAGGGAGTGGAGTGTGGTAGTTTGAATGTAATTGATCCTCATAAGCTTATTGGGAGTGGCAATATCAGGAGGTGTGGCTTGTTGGAGTATGTACAGCCCTGTTGGAGGAAGTGTGTCACTGTGGAGGTGGGCTTTGAGGTCTCATATATGTTCAAGCCACATCCAGTGTCTCAGTTTTCTTCTTGTTGCTTGCATATCAAGATATAAAATTCTCAACTCCATCTCTAGCACCATGTATACCAGCATGCTGCCATGTCCCACCATGATTATAATGGACTGAACCTCTGAAGTCTAAGTCTCCATCTCAATTAAATGTTTGCTTTTATAAGCATTGTTGTGGCCATGGTGTCTCTTCACAACAATAAAAACCCTAAGACAGAAGTTAAACAATGTCAGGTCACATCCCAGCTACCTCCCTGGACACTGGGGAGTGACAGACCTCTCAAGAACATCTGTGAACAGTACTGGCAGTCAGCCAGAGAGGACAAATGATGATTGTGGTTATGGCAACCCAAATCATTTGTCCCTTTTCCCAAATCCCAAGGACCATAGAACCAGAAACCTCACCAACGCAGCTCTAGAGTCCAGGAAAGTCCTTCCTGGGAGGAATTCCATTCATCTTTTTGTGGAGGGAAATATGTTCTGAGTTAGAGGAGAGGAGGCTTTGCTGTTCAGTGGACATTCTGCCTTTTGGCAATGGCTCAGCTCTGGCTTGGGGCAGGTAGCACCAACCCTCAGCACAGTTGAAGAGATGGTGCTCCCATAAGGCAAGTGGAGCCTCAGCATCTTTAGGAGCTTCTCATTCCTGTTACTGTTCTGAGTTCTGTGCCCATAGAGTTAGAAGAAGAGATGCTGTGATCTGGGCTGTGAGTCTGCAAGCTCAACAGCTTAGAGATGAGGACTCCGTGGTCTTGCCCTCTACTTCATGGCAGCGTGGACACCGCTGCCTCATAAGGGTCCAACCATGCTCAGTAATAGTCAAGTCTCTGGTATCTTGAGATCTGCTGAGTTGGCAACCCATAGCCACATATACTGGAGTTCCAGGGCCATCTGTCAGGATGGCACTGGTTTGAGGTGTGGCTCAGCTGTTGGAGATGTTATCTGGCTGACTCTTGTCCTCACTTGGCTTATGAGTGGTTTCTGCTTTTGTTAGAAGGTGTGGCCCATAACCCTACCAGGATTCCTTATCAGTGTGGGTGGGGGTCTTCAAAAGCCTTGACAAGGCCAAGTGAATGGTTTATACCTGTAATCTTAGCTCTTGAGAGTCAGAAGCAGGAGGATTTACAAGTTGAGGCAAACCTGGTCTACACAGAAAGCTCCAGGCCATCCAGGGCTACCCTATCTCAAAAGATTGAAAACCAAACCATTCTGATAGAACCAAACCAGAAGTTAACATTGCTGGTGGTTTTGATAGTCAGTGGAGTCTGTGCCAGCCAATAGAGAAGAAACTTCCGCCCTTTCCTTTGGAATTTATGGCAATAAACAGCATTTGGAAATGTTCCTGACTCAGGTCGGACCATGAGGGGACGAGCACTGAGCCACTTACCTCTGTCTTCTCAGACATGAAGTCTGTATCTGTCCTTGAAACAGAAGGGCTTCTGGGAAAATCCCCCGTGACCCTACCTTGCAAACAGTGACAAATATTTGCAAATTCTGTTCCCTAATTCTTCGTGTTTCAGGGATGGCTGGTCTTCTGACAGTGCCTGATTATCTAATCAACTCCACTGGGGTGACGGATGGTGAGCCAGGGTAAGCCTTCTCATGCTAGACTTGCCAGGGCTGATGCATTGATAATTTGCCAAGTTAGAGTTCAGATACTTTTAGCTGTCAGATAGCCAAGGTCACCCAAGTGACAGCTGAATTTCTAGATTTGTAGACAGTGATGTAAAACTTGGTTCTACTGTTGTCATCTTGGAGCCAGCATCTAAGAGCACATCTACATGACTCCCAGTCTCCAAGCCCTTGTCCACCATTCTTCTAAGGGATTCCCAAGACACACATGGCAAAAAGGGATGTGTGACTGGGCATTGGTGGCTCATACCTTTAATTCTAGCATGTGGGAGGAAGAGGCAGGTGGTTTTCTGTGAGTTTGAGGCCAGCCTGGTCTACAAAGTCAGTTTTAGTACAGCCGGGGTGGTTACACAGAAAAACCTTGTCTCAAAAAAAAAAAAAAAAAAAAAAAAGGATGTGTCACCACTTACACAGTAATTCTGACTTAGTGCTTGAGTGGGTTAGCTTTGCTCTTTTCTTAAAATTGAATTTATTGAGCTATATATTTTTCTCTGCTCCCCTCCCTTCTCCCATCTTCTTCTACCTACTTCCATGGTCTTCATGCTCCCAATTTACTCAGGAGATTTTGCCTTTTTCTATTTCCCATGTACATTAGATCCCTGTATGTTTCTCTTAGGGTCCTCTTTGTTGTCTAGGTTCTCTGGGATTGTGAATTGTAGGCTGGTTTTCTTTGCTTTATGTCTAAAAGCCACTTATGAGTGAGTACATATTATATTTGGCTTTCTGTGTCTGGGTTACCTCACTCAATATGATGTTTTCTAGATCCACCCATTTGCCCACAAATTTTAAGATGTTATTCTTTTTTTTCTGCTGTGTAGTACTCCATTATATAAATGAACCACATTTTCCTTATCCATACTTCAGTGAAGGGGCATTTAGGTTGTTTCCAGGTTCTGGCTATGACAAACAATGCTACTATAAACATAGTTGAGCACATGTCCTTGTGGGACGATTGAGCATGCTTTCGGTATATACCCCAAAGTGGTATTGCTGGGTCTTGAGGTAGGTAGTTTCCTAATTTTCTGAGAAATCACCATACTGATATCCAAAAGGGCTGTACCAGCTTGCACTCCCACAGCAATGCAGGAGTGTTCCCTTTACCTACAACCTCTCCAGCATAAGCTGTCATCAGTGTTTTTGATCTTGGCCATTCTTACAGGTGTAAGATGGAATCTCAGAGTTTTTTTGATGGCGTAGTGTGGGGTCCATGGGATACAACATGTGGGATTTGCATTTCTCTGATGACTAAGGATGTTGAGCATTTTCTTAAATGTCTTTCAGCCATTTTAGATTTCTCTGTTGAGGGTTCTCTGTCTATGTCTGTAGCCTATTTTTTAAATTGGATTATTTATTCTTTTGATGACCAATTTCTTGAGTTCTTTGTGTCTTTTGGAGATCAGCCCTCTGTCCAATGTGGGGTTGGTGAAGATTTTTTTCCCATTCTGTAGGCTGCTGTTTTGTCTTGTTGACTGTGTACTTTGTTTTACATAAGCTTCTCAATTTCAGGAGGTCCCATTTATTAATTGTTTCTCTCAGTATCTGTGCTACTGTGGTTATATTTAGCAAATGGTTCCCTGTGCCAATGCATTCAAGTGTACTTCCCACTTTCTCTTCTATGAGGTTCAGTGTGGCTGGCTTTATGTTGAGGTCTTTGATCCATTTGGACTTGAGTTTTGTGCATGGTGATAGATATGGGTCTATTTTCATTCTTCTACATGTTGATATCCAGTTATGCCAGCACCATTTGTATGCTTTCTTTTTTCCATTTTATATTTTTTGCTTCTTTGTAAAAAATCAGGTTTTTGTAAGTATGTGGATTGATATCTGGGTCTTTGAGTCTCTTTTCATTGGTCCTCCTGTCTGTTCTTATGCCAATATCAGGCTGTTTTCAGTACTGTAGTTCTGTAGTAGAGTTTGAAGTCAGGGATTCTGATGCCTCCAGAAGTGTTTTTTTTTTTTTTAATTGTACAGGATTGTTTTGGCTATCCTAGATTTTTTGCTTTTCCATGTGAAGATGAGCATTGTTCTTTCGAAGTCTGTGAAGAATTTTACTGGGATTTTGATGGTAATTGCATTGAATCTGTAGATTGTTTTTGATAAGATTGTCATTTTCTACTATGTTAATTCTCCCTACCCAAGAGCATGGGAGATCTTCACATTTTCTGGTGTCTTCTTCAGTTTCTTTATTCAAAGATTTAAAGTTCTTGCCATACAGGTCATCCACTTGTTTGGTTAGTGTTACTCTATATTATTTGTGGTTATTGTAAAGGGTGATGTTTCTCTGATTTCTTTTTCAGCCTATTTATCATCTATGTAAAGGAGGGCTCCTGGTTTTTCTTTTCAAGTTAATCTTGTATCCTGTTACATTACTGAAGGTGTTTATGAGTTATAGGGGTTCCCTGGTAGAATTTTTGGGGTCACTTATGTAAACTATCATATCATTAGCAAATAGTGAGAGTTTGGCTTTTTCTTTTCCAATTTGTATCCCCTTGATCTTTTGTTATCTTATTGCTCTACCTAGCACCTCACTTTATTGAATAGATATGGAGAGAGTGAACAACATTTTCTTGTTCCTGATTTCAGTGGTATCACTCATTGCTTTGAGTTTCTCTCCATTTAGTTTGATGTTGGCTGTTGACTTGCTGTATATTGCCTTTATTATATTTAGGTATATTCCTTTCATTCCTGCTCTCTCCGAGACCTTTATCATAAAGGGATGTTGTATTTTGTCAAAGGCTTTTTCAGCATCTAACGAGATGATCATTTGGGCTTTTTTCCCCAGTTTGTTTATATGGTGGACTACATTGTCAGATTTTTGTATGTTGAACCACCTTTGCATCTCTGGGATGAAGCTGACTTGATCATGATGGATGATGGTTCTGATGTGTTCTTGCATTCGATTTGCCAGTATTTTATTGAGTATTTTTGCATTGATGTTCATGAGTGAGATTGGTCTGTAATTCTCTTTCTTAGTAATGTGTTTGTGTGGTTTGGGTATCAGGGTAATTGTAGCCTCATAAAAAGAGTTTGGCAGGGCTGGAGAGATGGCTCAGTGGTTAAGAGCATTGCCTGCTCTTCCAAAGGTCCTGAGTTCAATTCCCAGCAACCACATGGTGGCTCACAACCATCTGTAAAGAGGTCTGGTGCCCTCTTCTGGCCTTTAGGCATACAGACAGAATATTGTATACATAATAAAATAAATAAATTAAAAAAAAAAGAACAATTCCCTTTAAAAAAAAAAAGAGTTTGGCAATGTTCCTTCTGTATCTATTGTGTGGAACAATTTGAGGAGTATTGGTATTAGTTCTTCTTTGAAAATCTTGTAGAATTCTGAGCTGAAACCATCTGGTCCTGGATTTTTATTTTTATTTTTGGCTTGAGAGACTTTTGATGACTGTTTTCTATTTCTTTTGCAGTTGTAGGTCTATTTAATTTTCTTATCTGGTCTTGATTTAATTTTGGTGATACTTATCCAGAAAATTGTCCATTTCCTTTAAGTTTTCCAATTTTGTGGAGTACAGGTTTTCAAAATATGACTTAATGATTCTCTAGATTTCCTTTGAGTCTGTTGTTATATCCCCATTTTCACTTCTGATTTTGTTAATTTGAATATTCTCTCTCTGCCTTTTGGTTAGTTTGGATAAAGCTTTGTGTATTTTGTTGATTTTCTCAAAGGACCAATTCTTTGTCTTATTGATTCTTTGTATTGTTTTCATTTTGTTGATTTCAGCTCTTAATTTGATTATTTCCTGCCATCTAGTTTTCTTGGGTGAGTTTGCTTCTTTTTGTTCTAAAGTTTTCAAATGTTCTGTTAATTCACTAGTGTGGGATTTTTTTTTCCAACTTCTTTATGTAGGCATTTAGCACTATGAACTTTCCTCTTAACACTGCTTTCATTGTGTCCTATAAATTTGGGTATGTCATGTGGTCATTTTCATTGAATTTTGGGAAGTCTTTAATTTCTCCCTTTATTTCTTCCTTGACCCATTGATGATTCAGGTGAGCATTATTTAGTTTCCATGTGTTTGTGGGTTTTCTGAAATTAGTGTGGGTCACCATCCAGAAACAGGATGGGCAAGCTCAAGGATATGAGGTAAGGATGAGCTTAGCCCAAAGAGGGTAGGTAACTTATGGGGTCTGTGAAATGAGTTAGCGTACTGTGTGGCTGTGGTGGAGCCTCATCCTCTGGGCGTTACCTGACTATGTCTATTGTAGAGTCATAGCAGCTATGGTTATTATCCTCAGATGACCCTCACAAAATTGGACCCATTAACATCCCTTTGTGGAAGGGAGGGAAGGTTCATGAACTTTCGTCTGTCCCCAAAGATACGTAAGTGGTTAACAGTCGCTGGGGGTTGAGTGGGAGCAACGCTCCTTAAGGCTATAATAGCTGCTTTTAAGTTGCCCGTGCCCCTGTAAGTGACCCTTCACACACTGCTATTCATAATCCCAATTAAGCAAATAGGATTGCCAGACTAAACTCGCACTGGAATAATTCCTTCGGCCTGTCCTTGGTGTCGTGTATGATGAATGATGGATGTTCATGTCTCACCAGAAGTAGCAGAATAGGGACGAATGCACCTAGTCACTGTCTGGGATCTGGCAGCTGCCTGGCACAGTGATGAGGCCCCCTTGACTGGTTTTCTCAGCTGAGGTCATGCACGGTGTTGGTGTCCTGAGGAAGAGAGACCCCCACCCCTTGTCAGTGATGCCTCTGGGGGAGCACAGAAAACAAAAGCAGGAAGCTTTCTATTTTCTTTCTTCAGATGAAAACAATGTTTGCCATTGTCTAATTTCTAGGCACAACGGAGACTGGAGAGAAGCATCCTTGGATGTGATGTGTCTCTGACTACAGCCTCTCTAAGCCCCTGAGGGCCCTGGGAGAGCCCCACCGTGTTGGGTGCAGGGGCTCAGCCGGGGGCAAGTCACTCAGCAGGAGCTGTGGTCTATTCTTAGCTCACTTCCTGTTATCTTGATGGAGTGCTTTGATTGCAAATAATCCCTGTACAAAGGAGAGCCATCATCAACGCACACTTTGGGACCCTCTTCATTGATTAGATAATTACAGAAGCTCAGCCAGTGGGGAGTGAGGGTGACTTGCTCAGCACTCAGAGGAAAGCGGCTGGGATAAGGCTTGGCTGGGCTCTCTCAGACGCGGCTCTGTGACATCCAAGCACTAAGCAAAGAGTGCTCTCAGTTAGGCATTCCAGCACCTTCACTCTTGCCTAACTCCCCCGGATTCCAGCCTAGATCACTGGACACTGCCCAGAGCTCCAGGCTCTCTTGGGAATCAGGAGCTAGTCACATTGTAGCTGCAACTGAATTAAAAAAAAAATAAAATAAAATTCCCCGTAGTTTGTTGACCCAGCAAAATGTTCCTGCCTGGCCAGTGTGTTTCCCTCCCTTAGTCTGAGCAGGGAGTCTGAGCTTCTAACCTGTTCTGGCTTTAGTATGGAGGAACATACATAATAAACCTGTGCAGGCTCAGGATTTCTGTTCTGCTCGCTTGTGTGGTATCTGTAACATTCTGAGACAAGGATGCGGCTTGCTCGTCCTGATAGCAGCGGCTGACTGTCATGAGGTAAATGTCACACTTGACAGGAGAAGTCTAAAGGGAGATAAACCCCGTGGAGAGACTGTCCACAGCCCTGCAGCCAGGCACAGTGCCGCTCCTAGACCCGGCCCCTGATCAGACTGTGTCCTTCCTTTCTGAGGCTTCCTATAAGCTCTGTAGGAACCTTCTATTAGCAGATGTACAGAGGAACTGGGAATGGGGTCAGAGGAGCCGCTCATGCCCATGCGCTCATAGTTTTGCGGGAGCATTCTAGGCTGACTGAGAGAATGGAGTCCACACACTTGAGCAGGCCGTGTGCAGGGCAGAGATAAGATTCTCCCACTCATGTTTTCTCCACGCTAGGGCTGGAAGTGTATCATAGAGGTCTAACCTAACCTGCTTGTTCCCAGGAGCTGCAGAGACATTGCGAGGGCCCTGATTCCTGGGTTGCAGGGCCCCTTGTAGCCCTGTGTCCTGGGTAGGGGTAATGGTCAGGAGCAGGAGCAACTGTCTGGCCCTATCCAGGGAGCAAGTGGAGCATCCTCCCTTGTCAGTTCTCGTAGAAGGCTCTATGCGACCACATCTGGATCTGGACACTTAAGTACATCTGAAAGCAGGAGGTACATGACCTGGGTGCTAAAAGCAGAGCCCATAGAGGCCAAAGTTAGGATGGGAAGGATGAGGTAGAGCGCTTGCCTCCTTGGATGCCTTGGGGGGAGGGGTCAGGGCTGGAAGTGGGCTACAAAGGCCACTATGCCAGGCAAGCTAGAAATTGAGGCGACGTGACCTTATGTTTCCATAGGGGAGAAGAATGCCCATAGAGGAGAGACTGGAATCCTCAGGGGCAGCAGCTGGCTCAGTACGACCCGACTGCCTGAAGAGGAGCAAGGAAGTGTATCAGAGAGGAAACACCAAAGAGGCTTGTAGGGCATCAAAAGGGGCTGTGACCAGCTTGTGGGGCATTTAGGCAGGGAGGGTCCTATGAGGCCAGTGCCTAGGGTCTTTAAAGGTGGCAAAGAGCTAAGGACTTGTAGCCCACAGGTTTCCTTGGGGACATCATGCTCTGCACAAAGCTTTAGGAGCAAGTTTGGTGACAGCTTTAGTTAGTTCAGCCTATGAGGGTCTGCAGAGAGATCCTGTGCAAGGCTCAGGGTGCACACTGTGTAAGATCTTAGAGTGGGCGGGGTCAGGGTACACACTGTGTGAGATCTTAGAGTGGGTGGGGCCAGGGTGCACACTGTGTGAGATCTTGGGGGGTGGGGTCAGGGTGCACACTGTGTGAGATCTTGGGGGGTGGGGTCAGGGTACACACTGTGTAAGATCTTAGAGTGGGCGGGGTCAGGGTACACACTGTGTAAGATCTTGGGGGGTGGGGTCAGGGTGCACACTGTGTAAGATCTTAGAGTGGGCGGGGTCAGGGTACACACTGTGAGAGATCCCTAGCAAGGCTCAGGGTGCACACTGCGTGAGATCTTGGGGGGTGGGGTCAGGGTGCACACTGTGTAAGATCTTAGAGTGGGTGGGGCCAGGGTGCACACTGTGTAAGATCTTGGGGGGTGGGGTCAGGGTGCACACTGTGTAAGATCTTAGAGTGGGCGGGGTCAGGGTACACACTGTGAGAGATCCCTAGCAAGGCTCAGGGTGCACACTGCGTGAGATCTTGGGGGTGGGGTCAGGGTGCACACTGCGTGAGATCTTGGGGGTGGGGTCAGGTGCACACACTGTGAGATCCCTAGCAAGGCTCAGGGTGCACCCTGTGAGAGCCCGGGTGTGAGACTACCTTGTTTAAAGGTCAGAGAGTTTGAGCTTATTTTACTCACTCAAAGTTGTTGACAAGGGTGAGCGCACACCCTGACCTAGGGTGTGGTTACTTGGTGCTTTAAACATGGAGATGACTCGTGGAGATAGATCTGCTCCCCCTCACCAAAGGTCAGAGAATTCAAGTACACTTCAGCTCCTTTTTTAAAATGAAGGTTTGACCTAGGGAGTGGCTGCCTTCAGAATACTTAGTCTAAGGTGTGTTCACTGCCTGAACAACAGAATGCTTAACCCAGGATATAGTTGCTTGTGTTTCAAGTACTAAAGCAAGTAACTGTTCTGGTTGTCTTTTGTGTCATACTAAAGCAGTCCTTTGCTTTCTTCCTCCCTTTTGTATCGGGGTATAAAAGTGTATGAAAAATAAATGCGGGTGAACTCAGAACTCAGAATTCAGTATTCAGTATTCACCAAGTTGCCCTCCCGTTACTCTCCTGTGTTTCTTTCTTATCTCTGTTTCTCCTACTCAACATTTTACGTAGGAACCTGCCGCATCTAGGACCGTGGCAGAAGTCACCCCAAAAAGGTGGCTCCCAGCACCCTGGCAAGGCTCAGAGTGCACCGTGAGATCCCAGCAGAGGATAACCAGTGGCTTAGCTCCATGGAGGAGTTGACCTTAAGATCCTGAGAGTCTCAAGCTGCAGCAGAAAGGGATGGGAAAGCTACAGAGGGGACAGTGATGTCCTGCCAGTCTGGGAACCCTCACAGGACCCCGAGAAGGGCCTGTTCACAGCCATTTGTGGTGTTCAGGGCCAGAAGCAGAGAATAGTGAATATAATCTGTGGAAGACCTTGACCAGGGCCAAGAGCAAGAGGGAACTAGCCAAGAACGTCTCTGCGTAAGCTCCTCTGTGATTTCTGGAGCCAAGAGCTCTGTGGACTCCTGGCATCAATCAGAAGAAAGCACATCTCTAGAAAGCCTTCCAGATACAAAGGGAGTCCAAGTGAACCCAGGCTCGAGATGAGCTTCCCCCATGCAGGCCATCAGTCCATCACTGGAGGGAAGTCTTTTATAGAACTTCATGTTGCAATCCCAAGAGCGAGCATCTCCTGCCAGCTCAGTGATTTCCAACAGCATGGTTATATAGACAGAGGAGAGGTATTTGGACCAATCACAGCTCACATTTGAGAACAAATGAAGGTTTGTGTTTGTACCAATCAGCACACCTCACACGTACACGTTTATATATGTACTAATCATAGCCTTGGTTCTTTAGGACCAGCCAGAGCAGCCCTTGGCTAGGCCATCAGCCCCTCTCCTACTCCCAACTTCTTACTCGGGTAGAGTGGTTACAAGATCACCTAGAATTCACCAGGTTTGTGAGCCCAAAAAGTCTGGCATAAACTATTTGAAATAACTCTGGCTGAGGCTATGCCCTCAGGATCTGGGGGCAATCTGCTACGTTTGTGTACTTTTCTCAAGGCCCCATAGACTGTTCACAAGAGCGCTCCTCGTATGAGGATAGTTCTGCTCACTGTTAACTGGCCCCTTTGGCTCAAGGCAGCTAGGGCAGTGAGGGAGCACCCACCAGATGTTAGTTAGGATTTCAAATTATCCCAATTCCCCTGTAGTCTTTCTTTGTAGAAAAAGATGAACACTGGGAGTTGCTTACCATGAGAGCTGAGTGCCTCACACCTGTCTGGTACCTCAGCGAGAGGCTCTCTTGTCTCTGTGGGACCCCAGGCCAGTTACCACCCTCTTATTCCAAGTTTGATTATGTAGAAATGTATTCCAAGTAGAAATGAGGCAGCTGCTTCAAATATTCCCTGCACCCTACACCCCAGACATTTAACAGCTGTCAGAGAAGAATCCTCAGTGCCCAGTTCTGTTGTTATTTCAGATGAAAATGTTTGGGACACGTGTATGTCCCTCGTATTGTACCAAGATTGTATGCGGTCATCTGAAATCTAGATTTAATGAATCTACATTCATTTTCTGGGCCACATCCTCCAAGTGTGTGGCCACTCCTTGAGTGGCATCTTTGCCAGGCCTTTAGCAGTTCTGAGAGCTCAGGGAACAGTTTCTGGAGCCTTGGTCATTTTTTTCACTTTCTTTGTTGAAAACACCTATTACTGTAGAAGTTCATACTCCAACTTAGCAAGTGACTTCCACAGACACTGACCTTCCTAAGAACTAGAAGGTCAGACCTTTCTATGAACTAGGAGGTCTGAGCTGTGGCCTTCTTAGTGGACACTTAGGGCTGTAAGCCCACCTCTTGTTTCCCTGTCTTTCAAAAGAAAGCAGAAGACAAACACAGGGTAAAGGAAAATAGATTTGTTTCCAGGATGTCCAAATTTGGGAAAGAAAGACTCCTAGTTCCTGCGTTATACTTTGAGTTTCTTTCTGTCAGAACTGAAGAAACTGTTGTCCTCTAGCTTAAAAAACACTCAGAGGTCTGGGCAGAAGTCTCTGTTTAGCTCTGGCACTCTCTAAGAAGACCTACAAGAACATACCAAGTTCTCACTCTTCTGTGTGCCAGGGAGGAATCTGATGGAGGATGGGTCTGTGAAGGCCTGAGTTGTAAGGAGATGTCCACAGCATCACACCAAAGTTACAAAGGGACCATATCAGTGATGGAGCAAAATCAGTAATAGAGGGGAGATATGGTACTCTTTTGGGGTGTGTGTGTTGGGCTCTCCTCAGGAAGTATTCTATCATACAGTTTCAAAATCTCAGATGTTTGTTCATACCTGTCACAAGCCATGGTAGACATCAGTGGCATTTAGGATTGTCTGGGATACTCTACCATATGGGACCAATAAATTAGCCATCAGTCTGAACACTCAGGATGTGAGGACCCAAACCCCAGTGCACTGTGATTCTGTGTCTAAGTACAGTAGGGTGGGGTTGGGTGAAGAGGAAACAGAAAAGGTCTTGTTTAGACCAAGACTCTGTGCCCACATATCTGGCATCAGATAGACTGGACCGATGGGACTGTGGGGAGAGCCTGTAGGAAGGCTGCAATAGAAGCTGTTGTCTGCAGTCTATGAAGTCTATGGCCACCCCATGGGCTGCTCCACATTGCTGAGGGAGGCCCAACCCACACACTGCTCATAGTCTCCTGTGCATGTGTGAATCTCAGAGATGCTGCATGACCTGATGGACGGTTCACTCTTTCTTGGAGACCAAGATTTCACCCTCAAGTGTTTGGAAGTTTGTCTTGAAATGTTAAAATCTGAATCTCTATGAGTGGAGTCTGTAGAGCAATTCTTGGAGATTTTCAGCATGACTCCTCTCTGTGTTCATCTGATTGTGTGGCTGGTTGCTGGATGAAAGCCTTCCAGTATGTCAGGTATACAGGAAACCACCGTGAGCTCCCAACGCACAGGCTGTGGATTTCTGAGTGGAGACTCACTTTTGACTGTCTGTAGAGCACAGCATGAGGGTTGGAACCCATCTGAGGTGTTGTTATGGTGGAGGCCCAGAGCCTACAGTGTCCTTATGCTGGAAGCCCAAGGCAGGAACTGGGAAATAGACTTCCCTAGGAATCTGAGGAATCTTGATGGCTTGAAGCCGAAAATTTGGTCTTGACTAGTAAGCAATGCTAAATGAGAATTCTAACACACTGCCTCGAATAAAAACATTCCTGTGGACTCCTCAGTCCATGATGAAGGGTCTCCTTGCCAGCAGGACACGAGGCTCAGGGTGTAGTTGTCAGGAGCTGCTCTTATCTCTCTCCTGGGCTCAAAGATGGCTGAGCAGCTATGAGGGCAGCCCTGTCCCACTGGAGCAGGAAGTCATCTTCAGTGCTGTGCCTGAGGAAGAGACTACTGCTTGTATAGCACTCTAGAGCTGTAATGCTGGACTTTCTGCTGCATGGATGGGCCAGCTTCACCCCTGGCCAGCCCCACCCTAAGGTCCAGGTCATTGATTTCTACATCACCAGCATGCGTATCTTGTGGACTCTGACAGGTTCAGGTTATGGTGGAGGGTGAGTAAACAGATGATCAAGCATAGCCCTATAGTTTTATGTGACATCCATGATTGTATTGCACTCATAGAGAGCACTATTGGTGAAGGGGTGTTGGCGCAGGTGCCCTCGAGTTGGGGCTCCCATATAGCAGTGACATGAGTTTTCTGGCCTGTCACAGAGAGATGGATAGCTGCCCTTAGGTGGCTCAGCACTCTTGTTATAGATAGGGTTTCTATTGCTGTGAAGAGCACTATGGCCATGGCTTTGCTTGCTTTCTCTCTCTCTCTCTCTCTCCCTCCCTCCCTCCCTCCCTCCCTTCCTTCCTTCCTTCCTTTCATGGCAACACTTATAAAGGAAAGCATTTAATTGGGGCTGACTTACAGGTTCAGAGGTTTATAGCAGGAAGCATGGTGGCACTCAGGCAGACATGGAGAAGTAGTTGAGACTTCTATATCTGGATTAGCAGATCCAGCAAGGGAATTAGCAGGCAATAAGAGGAGAGAATGAGCCACTGGGTCTTCCTTAATCTTCTGAAACCCCAAAGCTCACCCCCCCCCCCAGTGACACTCTTCCTACAATAAGGCTACACCTACTCCAGCAAGGCTACAGGTCCTAAACATTTCAAGAAATGCCATTCCCTATGAGCCTAGGGGAACCATCTTCATTCAAACCACCACAACTCTAAGGCCTACAGTGGTCCCAATGGCATGGTCTGTGGAGGAGTGTTCACATGTAGATTCTAGGGAGAGTGGTAAGTGAGGACTGGACTTGCCAAGCGGCACTCAATTCAGGTACCCCTGTTGGGTCTGCAGGTCTGGACTGAGGCTGGAGGCCATAGACAGAGCCAAGGTGCTGTCTGTGTTTGCTTGACTGTGGGTAAGACCCTTTTCCTCTGTCTGTGACGTCATACATGAGGATGGCATCTTAGAGACTGCACACACTAGCTCTTCTCTTATTCAGTTTCCTTCTTGTTGGACATTTAATATTCTCTCTCCTCTTCCTTTACCAGCTGCCCTGAGTGCTTTCCTGAGTAAGGTGGTTTCAAAAACCCAAAGACCTTATCGTTTTGTTAGTTTCATGGAGATGGCTGGTTCATGTATGGGAAGGCCACTTGTTTGTCCCAGGCTGTCCCAGAAATAATTACACAGAAACTGTATTATTTAAATCACTTATTGGCCCATTAGCTCTAACTTCTTCTTCTTCCTCTTCCTCTTCCTCCTCCTCCTCCTCCTCCTCCTCCTCCTCCTCTTCTTCTTCTTCTTCTTCTTCCTTTTTGGTTTTTTGAGAGAGGGTCTCACTGTAGTTTTAGAGCCTGTCCTGGAACTAGCTCTTATGTGTGCTTGACTGTGGGTAAGACCCTTTTTCTCTGTCTGTGACGTCATACATGAGGATGGCTAGCCTCTAACTCACAGAGATCCTCCTGCCTCTGCTTCCCGAGTGCTGGGATTAAAGGCATGCGCCACCATCACCCAGCAGCTCTAACTTCTTATTAGCTAACTCTTACATTTTTGTTTAACCCATTTCTAGTAATCTTTATATCACCATGAGGTCTTGGCCTACCAGCAAAGTTTCAGCACTCCGGCAGTGGCAGATCATGGTGTCTCCCTCTCTGCCTTCCTTCTCCCAGCCTTCAGTCCAGTTTTCCCCTCCTACCTAAGTTCTGCCATTTCAACAGGCCAAGGCAGTTTCTTTATTCATTAATGGTAATCACAGCACACAGAGAGGACTCCCACTTCAGGTTCATACTCCTGCGAGGTGCCACAGAGGCAGCATGCTTGCATGCCTGCAGGTGTCCGAGGTGGTACTTGTGATACGAAGGATCTCAGTCCCTGTCCTATTGTTGTGAAGAGACACCATGACCAAGGCAACTCGTATAAAAGAAAACATTTAATTGGGACTTTGCTCACAGTTTCAGAGGGTTAGCTCGTTCTCATCATGGCAAGGAGCATGCAGCCAACAAGTGTACTGGAGAAGTAGCTAAGAGCTGCGTCCTCAGCCATAGGCCAAGAGAGAGACTCTGGGTGTGGAATAGGCTTTTTGAAATCTCGGGGCCCAACCCCAGTGACACACTTCCTTCAATAAGGCCAGGTCTCCTACTCCTTCTAACCCTTTCAAGAAGTGCCACTCCCTGGTGGTTAAGCATTCAAATACTTGAACTTATGAGGGCCATTCTTATTCAAATCACCACAGGAAGCCTGTGATGTCATGGTAAGCAGATCTAAGAGGTCAGAAACAATCTTGGAACCTTTCTTTCTCACTGTGGTGAAGTCTCACTGACCCCCTGTGCAGCTAGTGAAGAGAGGGCCACACAGTTGTTTCAGTTACGCAGGAGCTCCCAACATTGGACAGACTTCAGGCTAAGGGAGGAAGGGCCCAACCAGGCAGCATCACTTCCCTGAGGCCTTCCCACGTAGGGCATTAGACACTGTGTAAACAAGAAGCTGGCTGCCCGGAGCTGTCAAACATTCATATTTTGAGCCACACACATGTTCACCTAAGAAAATATAATTATAGAGAAGGCTCCGTGGCAGCTCGCTTAGCATGCGGAATGTCACTCGGCTCCGTGTTCCCAGTGTAATTAGCATGAGTGCACAAGGCGCCTAAACTGCTGCTAAATTAAGCCATCGCCGTGGAATGCGCGGGACCCACATTAACCTCAGCACAATGGGAGGTGCAGGCGCCTCCTCGGAGCTCAGTCAGAGTGAAGCCGCAGCAACACCCAGATGTCACCGCTGACACCTGGTACGGTGGGGAGCCAACGCCTGTGTGAAGTTCGACACGGCACTATGACACGGGAAGCCCTATCCTGGTTAGCAATGACTGGGATGGATTACTAGCTGAGACTTTATTTTGACTTCACGTAACTTTGTCTTCAAACGGTATTCACGCTCAAGACGTGAGGGTGTTTTATCTAAGTGAGAAGCCCATACTCTGCCAGGACTGACGCTCCTCACAGAACTGCTGATTGTATTTTGACTCCTGACTCAAGTCTTATACCCGCTATGTCCCACCTGCCCTGTGGCTCCTGCGTTCTCTCCTCTCTCCCAGTCTGTTGCCCCGAATTCCACACATCAAGTTCACAGGCAATGCCGGATTCTGCTTTGTCTCAGTTTTCCCTGGAGCCCTCCACAGAGGAGGGTCCCCAGAGCCCCAGACTAGCCTGAGCCTGCGTGTAAGAACAGGTCGAAGGGAAGTACGAGTCCGAGGGAAGACTGTTCAGACTAGCTGCATTTGAGGTTCAGGCAGTCCCTTACTGTCCCCGAACGGTCCCTGTAGAACAAAAGCACTGAGTCCCTGCCACCTCACCCTTTGGAGTCACCGTACACAGGACCAGGGAAATTTTCAGTTCCACTCTGCAGCCAGAGACACCTGCTTCACTTCCGCAGGGGGCCTGGGTCTCGGGTTGTGTGTTCTCAGGACAATCCAGTGTTCCACAGTGAGGGTGGAGACTGGGTGACGGGAAGCCGTACTGTTACCGTTGTCTGTGACACTCGAGAGGGTCATGGGCCAGCCCTGGGCCAGGCACAGGTGCCCTGGGGTAGAATGACCTGTCACTGGTGTCACCTCTTTCCCAGCTGTGCCCTCAACCCCCTGACCATGTTCAGAAGTCATAAAGACTTTACCTTGGCCCGGACTTAGCAAGCTTCAGACATGATCCTAGCTTCTCACTGCCGCCTTCCATGTGTAAGTGGTTGAGACGTAATTGTCAGAAATGATTCTTACATTCAGGCCATCAAAATCCATTAACCACGGGAAATTCTGAGCAAGCCTCAATACATCTATTTTGCAGGCACTTTTTTTCACATCAATTTTCCTTGTTTTTGCCCCAAGGCAAAAAAAAGTGATCTTTTAAAACCTCCCCTTAAAGGTATTTTGAAAACAGAATGCAAAATGCAGATCTAGATAAACCCACAAAGCAGAAATAAAGCATGTAAACTGTTCCAGTGTTGTGCTTGCTTCCAGAGGCTTCTGTGACTCGTCTGTGCCGAGTCTGAAGGGTCCCACAGAGAAGATGTCAATAGAAACACCACGCCTGAGGCCTTTCAGGTAGAGTTAATACTCACAGGCATGTTGGTTCTGAAAGTCACAGGAAGCTCAGGTCAACTGTGTTGATCGTGTTATTCTTCTCTGGAAGGAGAGGGAAGAAGTGGGTGGCTTCTCACAGGAGACATTTATTGAATAGTAATCTGGAATGGTCAGGCCCAAGACCGCAAAGCTACTGGGATTGTAGGGGTTGATACTCCCCCCATACACACACCACTACCACCATGTTTTATAGGGAAAAGCTTTGTAGGCGAGCTACCTGGAAACTGTGCCAGGCTAGACACGACCGCTGGCTCTGGCTGCACAGAGTAAAAAGGCTGGCGGACAAAGGCATGCTTTCCTTGGGTGGCTGTTTGTGTGTGTGTGTGTGTGTGTGTGTGTGTGTGTGTGTGTGTGTATGTCGGGTGCAGCTGTAGTCACACTGAGGGTCAACCTGTAAGACTTGCCTGGTTTTCTATGAGTCCCTGACGCCAGAGCCGGTGGCACCATTTCACCCCATGTAGTCAAGACAAGGAACCTCCTGCCGCCTGAGACAAACCCCTGATGAGGTTGGAGACTTGAGGCAGATACTCAATTTTTCTACAGAGTATAGGCTCTAGCCAGTTTCATCTGATGTAGATGGGAAAGCAAAATGAAGGGACCCAGAGGACTTCCATGTTCCGGCTTGAGGCTGCTGGAGGCGAAAGCCAGGGCTTTCTTGCTGTGCTCCTTGAGTTTGCTCCGTGGTGGGATGAGCGGCACCCATACTTATGCTCAGGCCGATCACACTGGCTTTACCTGAGTGACCTGGAGCTTTTGATTCTGGAACATGGCACCAGACCAGGCTAGACCCTGGCAGAGGTTTAGTAGAAGCTCTGTCCCTGGTGGTCACTCAAGCTGAAGTTGTGAGCTAGAGCAGGGAAGGGCATTGGATTGGACGCTTTTTTTTTTTTTTTTTTTTTTACCAGCTAAGCTAAGACACCTTGATGGTAAAGTCCTGATGTGGAGGTTTCTTATACAGCAAAGAGTAAGCTTAGTGTCCATCCCTGACATCCATGTTTAGGAAAGGGAAGCTTCTGTCCTCAGAAGCAGACACAGAAGCCATGTGGTAGAAGCCCTCCTACAAGGTCCCAGGATGTTGAAACCAGACTCTGAAGTGAATGAGGGATTGACAGGGCTTGGGCAGGGGTGTTGGGGGATGGGAAGGACTACCCGTGGGGTTTCTCTCTGGGGTACCTGTTTTGGAGTCAGACAGCAACATATTAGGAATGTACTAAATGCTCCATTGAGTACCTTAAACTGGTTAATTCTGGGTTGTATAAATTTTACTTTAATTCAAATCAAACCCATATGAGATTGTTCTTTTTCTCTGAGTTCCTGGGTCTCTGTCTGTCGTGGCACCTGTATGTGCTGCAAGGCCCAAAGTGTGTTGACTTTTACCTCCTCTGTGGATGCCCAGGGGAGTTCACCCTGTGTTAGTTAGTGCTGTCTTATCTCAGTCAAAGATTTCTAGAAACGCCATCGCTGGCACACCTAAAGGGGTGTTTCCATGGTGATTCTAATCCAACAGGCAAGATTAATCTTCACAGCCCTCCTGAGTGAGGCAGAGGTGGTGTTTTGCATGTCTTAGCATAAGCTCAACAAGTCTTGATACTGGCAGGCTGGGTCACTGGGCGTATGTCCTCTCTACCTCAAGGCCTTGGTTCCCCATCCCAGCCCCCAGAGCTACTCTAAGAAGTTCAAATCCTCCTTGTCTTAGGGGATCTGAAGTTTATGTCCAGGGGTTGTGTTCCCCTTTGTCTCACTTCAGAAGGTCTGCATATAGCTGGTTTGCAGTGGGGCTGGGGGCCTGTTGTTAAACAATGACCCCAGCGTCCCTGTGGTCTCTTCCTGAAGCTCATCAGCCATCTTGTTTTGAAACTCCCAAAGTGCCCTTTGGTTTCCTTATGTCTTGCTGTCTACCTCTATCTGACTTTTTATTTTAGAGAGAGTTTCTCAGTCCTTGAAGCCTTCTTTCCTTTGTTGTTCCCCTAGTCCCTTTCTAAGGCAGTCACTGGTTTTGGTTCTTTATGGGTGCTGCTTTGTTCTTGTTTCATGAATATGCCATTTTCTTTCATCTTTGAGTACCTTTTGTGTCAGGAGTGCAGGTGCAGCAGTGTGGCAGGAGTGCAGGTGCAGGAGTGTGTCAGGAGTGCAGGTGCAGGAGTGTGTCAGGAGGAATGCAGGTGCAGCAGTGTGTCAGGAATGCAGGTGCAGCAGTGTGTCAGGAGTGCAGGTGCAGCAGTGTGTCAGGAGGAGTGCAGGTGCAGCAGTGTGTCAGGAGTGCAGGTGCAGCAGTGTGTCAGGAGTGCAGGTGCAGCTGTGTGTCAGGAGTGCAGGTGCAGCAGTGTGTCAGGAGGAGTGCAGGTGCAGCAGTGTGTCAGGAGTGCAGGTGCAGCAGTGTGTCAGGAGGAGTGCAGGTGCAGCAGTGTGTCAGGAGGAGTGCAGGTGCAGCAGTGTGTCAGGAGTGCAGGTGCAGCAGTGTGTCAGGAGGAATGCAGGTGCAGCAGTGTGTCAGGAATGCAGGTGCAGCAGTGTGTCAGGAGTGCAGGTGCAGCAGTGTGTCAGGAGGAGTGCAGGTGCAGCAGTGTGTCAGGAGTGCAGGTGCAGGAGTGTGTCAGGAATGTGTCAGGAGTGTGTCAGGAATGCAGGTGCAGCAGTGTGTCAGGAGGAGTGCAGGTGCAGCAGTGTGTCAGGAGTGCAGGTGCAGGAGTGTGTCAGGAGTGCAGGTGCAGGAGTGTGTCAGGAGTGCAGGTGCAGGAGTGTGTCAGGAGTGCGGGTGCAGGAGTGTGTCAGGAGTGCGGGTGCAGGAGTGTGTCAGGAGTGCAGGTGCAGGAGTGTGTCAGGAGTGCAGGTGCAGGAGTGTGTCAGGAGTGCGGGTGCAGGAGTGTGTCAGGAGTGCAGGTGCAGCAGTGTGTCAGGAGGAATGCAGGTGCAGCAGTGTGTCAGGAGTGCAGGTGCAGCAGTGTGTCAGGAGTGCAGGTGCAGCAGTGTGTCAGGAGTGCGGGTGCAGGAGTGTGTCAGGAGTGCAGGTGCAGCAGTGTGTCAGGAATGCAGGTGCAGCAGTGTGTCAGGAGGAGTGCAGGTGCAGCAGTGTGTCAGGAGTGCAGGTGCAGCAGTGTGGCAGGAATGCAGGTGCAGCTGTGTGTCAGGAGTGTGGCAGGAGTGTGGCAGGAATGCAGGTGCAGCAGTGTGTCAGGAGGAGTGCAGGTGCAGCAGTGTGTCAGGAGGAGTGCAGGTACAGCAGTGTGTCAGGAGGAGTGCAGGTGCAGCAGTGTGGCAGGAATGCAGGTGCAGTAGTGTGTCAGGAGTGCAGGTGCAGCAGTGTGTGTAGGAATGCAGGTGCAGCTGTGTGGCAGGAGTGCAGGTGCAGTAATATGGCGGGTATACAGGTACAAGTGGTGTCATGTTCTCTTCTGGGCCCAGGCCATATCTGGACAGGGAGCTGCCCAAAATTCGGCTTTTTCATCTGGATCTTAGGGTGCACATAGCAGACTGATCTAATCCTGCTGCTCTTGTGGGGCTGTTTCTATCACAGGTGGCTTTGGAGCAGGCTGGGCCCCTCCATCACCCTTTATCCTGGGCTAGGGACCTGTTTTGCCTTTCTTCCAAGCTATGGTGGAAGGTAGGAAAAGCCCCAGGGGCCATAGTTCCCACAATAGATGGGTCTGCATTTGTGGTGTCTCCTTCACGGTCCTAAAAGGTCCTTGCATGGTTCAGAAGCAGAAGTTTTATGTTCTCCCCAGCACTTCAAGAGCACACAGGAAGCAGAGGCAGTTCAACCCTGACACGCTGTGGAAACGGCTGTGTCAAAACCACTTTGAAGGCCAGAGAAGGTTTAGGGATAACACACAGGGCTTTCTTCTGCATCAAAACCTTTCTTCCTTCAAGACCACTGGATTCATGCTGCTCTTCCCCTTCAGATGACAAGCATTCAGCTGCCCATCTTTCCACAGTCCTTATTTTGGGAAATTCAGCCACCATCAGCCTGTGATTATGAGCAGTTCTTCAACCTAATTGCAATTTGCCTCTTTGTTTCCCGCCAGCTCATCAGGCATCCACCACACTTGACAGCTGAGTGGAGTAAGTGGGCCGGTTCCCCTCCCAGCTCCATGCCGGGGCCTCCAGGGCTATGTCGATAAGACTACTGTTCCATCCCACTTGAACCTGGGTCAGTTTTCCAGGGAGTCCCAGGCCTTCCAGGCTTTTTTGCAGAGCGATTTTCTCCCAGTTTAACCTCTGGTTGTTAGGCACCTCTGCTCTCCCTAAAGAATTCCTTCCTCTCCCTGCCGTGCTGGCCACAGCCAGGGAGACTTATATATGGAAAATAAGTCTGGAACAACTGCCACGGGCACAAGCCGGTGACCCTCCAGCCTTCCTACCTCTCAGAGGTTCATCAATATGAGGGATTGGTATGAAGGGAGGACCTAAATCATGTCCTGGGACAGAACAAATGCAGGAAGCCAGGAGAAAGACAAATTAGAAAGCATGGAGGGATGGGCCTTAGCTGAGACTCCCAGACAGTCAGGTAGAGAGTAGCCATCCTCTGGGTGGTAGTCGGAATGAAGACGGCCCCCATAGACTCATAGGAAGTGGCATTATTAGAGGTGAGTCCTTGTTGGAGGAAGCATGTCACTGGGGAGTGGCCTTGGAGGTTTCAGAAGCTCAAGCCAGGCCCAGTCGCTCACTGTCTCTTCCTGCTGCCTGGGAATCCAGATGCAGGACTCTCAGGTAGCACTTCAGCACCCTGTCTGCCTGCATGCTGCCATGCTTCCCACCATGACAATGACGGACTGAACCTCTGAGCTGTAAGCCAGCCCTGATTAAATGCTTTCCTTTATATGAGTTGCCATGGTCACGGTGCCTCTTCACAGCAATAAAAACTTAACTAAGAGAGAAGTTGGTACCAAGGACTGGGGTATCACTGTGATAAGCTTGATTGTGCTTTTCTTTGGAGTTATGTGGATGTCTTAGTTAGGATTTCAGTTGCTGTGCAGAGACACCATGACCATGGCAACTCTTAAGAAGGAAAACATTCAACTGAAGTGTTATAGTTCAGCGGTTCAGTCTGTTGTCATCATGGTAGGGAGCTTGGTGAATGGGAGTGTGGTGTGGTGCAGACAGACAGACAGACAGACAGACACGGTGTCAGAGAATCCTACTGTAAGACTTTAAGACAGTCCTAAAGCCATTTTTGACAATTCTGAATCCTCTCAACCTCCGTGCCATAGTGCTCCCCCTCCTCCCCTGGGAACCAAGGACCTAACAGCTACACTTGCACGCACGTACTCAGTTCCTGAACAATTACCCATATACGTATGTTTTGATTCAGTCCCCTGGGAAACAGGGTCAAAATGACCTCTTACCTCATCTAATCTGGCAACAGCTCTCCAGTCAATTATTGGTAATAGCCCTTTTGAATAAGCCAATCAGAACAGTCAAAGAACAAGCCCCCTTGCTTCTGTGGCCCCTTTAAAAGTAGACTGTACCAGCTATTCGAGGTCTCTCAGCTTCCCGAATGCTGGGGGACCCTGTCATGACAGAATTAATAAAATCCTCATGTTTTTGCATCGGCTGTGGTGTGTGAGGTGGTCTCTGGGGGCGACTCCTCCTCGGTGTTTGGACGCTAGAGTTCAACACTACCTATTCATCCAAAGGCAACAGGAAGTGAACTGTCACACTAGGTGTGGCTTGAGCATATATGAGACCTCAAAGCACTTCTCCACAGTGACACACTTTCTCTAACAAGACCACACCTACTCCAACAAGGCCACTCCCTTTGGGGGGGTCGATCACATTCAAACTACCACTCTTCACTCCTTGGCAGCCATAAGTTTATAACATAATAATGCAAAATACGTGTAGTCCAACTTCAAAAGTCCCCATATCTGTTATAATCTCAACAAAGTTTTAAAGTCCAAATTTCAAAGTTGCTTCTGAGATTCATGCAATCCCTTAAATGTAAACATGTATAAGATAAAAAAAAACAGATCACATACTTTCAACATATATATCCATTACCATTCCAAAATGCAGGCAAGGGAGCATAGCAAGGAAATACTGGGCCAAAGCAAGACTGAAAACCATCTGGGCAAACTCCAGACTCTGCATCTCCATGTCTGATGTCGAAAACGCTCTCCACATCTCCAGCTCCATTCAGCTTTGTTGCCTGAACACACTTCCTCCTCTTGGGTTAGTTCCACTCCCTGTTAGCAGCTTTCCCTGGCAAGTATCCCAGGACTCTGGCATCTCTAGCATCTTGAGGTCTCCAAGGCAATCCAGCCTTCTCTTTCACAGCTTCACACGCTGGCCTCTCTGGGCCTCCATTCAGGGACACCCCTGACACTTGCCTGGTCTCAGCAGCTACCCTTAGATGTGAAATAAGATTCCATAACCCCTTTCTTTTGTCTAAAACTCCAGAACCATGTAGCCAAACCTGCCAAGTTCTACTGCTTACTGAGGATAGAACAAGGTCCCCTCATTCAGTAACAACTTTACCAACTTTCTGTTTACCATGGTTTCATTCATCTGCCTTTTAGTTTTAGCCAGTTTTAGAACTGGCTGTTCTAAAAGTGAATCTGTAGACCAGGCTGACCTCAAACTCAGAGATCTGCCAGCCTCTGCCTTTCCAGTGTTGGGATTAAAGGCGTGTGTCACCATACCTAACTCTAAACTGTCTCTAACTCCTTTCACAAGTTGGAAAGTTAACTGGGTGGGATCTTGCCCTGAAATCACCACTACCTTTATTCCATTTCTTCATCTGTTTATCTCCTTGAACACAGGACTCAGCCCCATCCACATTCTGACACTCCTTTTCCCCTCAAGCATTTTTCCTTGCTCAACTTGCCCTTGGGATGTTTTGTTTTCTGCCCTAGTCCAAGAAATCTGCCTGAGGCTAAAGAGTTGAAAGTTATAGATTACCAGTTTTGACAGGAAATTTTCTGACAGCCTGGTATTTATTGACTGTGTCCCCTGGTTTTTAGTGGCCAGTCTTATGCAGATGTTTAATGAAAAGGAGCAAGCCAAACAAGGAAAAATACAAAATGTACAGATTGTGAAGAAAAGGGACACCAGGAAGTACTTAATCAAAAGCCCGTTGCTAATTGGAATAAAGGGAGTTGTGACCTCAGTGCAAATCCCTACCCAGCTAAGCTTCCAACTTGTGAAAAAGAATTAAAGAAAAGCAAAAAGGAATTGGAGAAAAATTTAGGGCTGAGAATAGTGACGCACACCTTTAAACCCAGCTCTAGGGAGGCTGAGGCAGGCGGATCTCTGAGTTCAAGGCCAGCCTGGTCTCCAGACCAGGACAGTCAAGCTCAGACAGTGAAGGAAACCATCAAACACAGAAAGCTGGTGAAAATGTGTTTGAATGAGGGGCCATGTTCCAGACCCAGCAAACAGCGAACAGCGGAGCTTAGCAGCTTTGTCCACGTGGTTCTGGATTTAGAGCCAAGACTACAAGAAAGGGGTTACGGATCTTCCTTCTTGACTAAAGAAAGCTGCTGAAGCCAGGTGTGTGGAGGGCTGTCCCTGCGTGGAGGCCCAGAGAGGCCACTGTGTGAACCTGTGAAGGTGAAGCCTGAATTGCCTTGGAGACTGGAGATGTTGGAGAGATGTGGAGAGTATTTTGGCACCAGACATGGAAATGCAGATGGGAGTTTGCCCAGCTGGTTTTTAGTCTTCCTTTGGTCCAGTGTATTCTCACTATTTTCCCTTTCCTCCATTTTGGAATGGTAATGTATATCCTGTGCCGCTGTATAATGTAAGTAAGTGATCTTTTTTCATTTTGATTTTACAGATGATTATAGTCAAGAGATTGCCACGAGTAGCAGAGACTTTGAACTCTGGACTTTTCATCACTGTTGAGATAGACTATGATACTAACTGTGCTAGACTTAGGGGGCTTTGTTTGTTTGTTTGTTTTTGAGACGTGGCTCTGTAGCTTTGGAACTTGCTGACCTTGAACTCACGGAGATCTGCTCTCTCTGCCTCCAAGCACTGGGATTAAAGGTGTTCATCACAACTGCCTGACTATGGGAACTTTTGAAGTTGGACTAAAGGCATTTTTGCATGATGATATGGCTATAGGCCTGAGGGGGTTAGGGAGTGGAACATGGAGGTCTGAATGAAAATGGCCCCCACAGACTCATAGGAAGTGGCACTATTAGAGGTGTGGCCTTGTTGGAGTTGCTGTGGCCTTGTTGGAGGAAGTACATCACTAGGCCTGGGATTCCAGATGTAGAACTCCCAGCTACCACTTTAGCACCCTGTCTGCCTGCATGCTGCCATGCTTCTCATCATGACAATAAAGAACTAAACATCTGTACTGTAAGCCAGCCCTGATTAAATACTTTCCTTTATAAGAGTTGCCACGGTCATCTCTTAGCAGCAACGAAACTGTAGCTAAGATACCCTGGAAGTCAGAGAACCTAAGAGAGCCCCCACATACCTGTCCCAACTGCACCATGGGCTGAGTCACAGACTAAACATGGGGAGGGCATTGACCCTGCCTGGCCCAGTTTGAGTCCTGTCTGGTCATCAGACACTTCCCTGTGAGGCACATGAGGCACTTTGAGAGGTCTCTGGTGGCATACATTCTGTTCCTGTCCTTGCTGAGTGGCCTATGTGATAACACCATTTAGAACCTAGATGTGATAACACCATTTAGAACCTAGATTGGCTGATAGCTCTGCAATGCCCATGTCTACTTGATGCCTGGTACTTCTATCTCCCAGCCACTGTCCCCCAATGACAACTGGAAGACAAACAGACACTGGCTGAGCTGCAAAAGGGCATGTGTCTGGAAAAGGCTCCTAATAGCAGCACTTAGGGAAGTGTGACTTTAGCTTCCGACTGTGCAGCTGGAGCAGACTCTTCCCCACAGTGCAGGGCACAGCCACACTGGGGACATAGGTCACGTGCTAACAGGCCAAAGGTACCAACCACCCAGTTGGAGCTGGGGCATCAGGGAACTACAGACTGACCATTCCTATCTACCACCTGATCATGTCACATGGCAGATGCAACATGCCCTTGTCAGAGCGAGTCTGTTAGTGATTTTGGGGGGATCAAGTTGGGGATTGGCCCAGTACCCCTATATAGGACCCAGGTATCTCAGAGCACTGCTCATGGCTCACTGGTACCCACAGATGAGATCGACAATGGAGCCAGATGCAGCATGCTACCTCCATGACAGTGGCACGTGAGCTGTAGGGGCTTCCCTGGTGCACGTGCCCACTCTGGTTCTTTTCCGAGTTCAGATGTAGGCCACATGGGGTAAGAATTAGTCGTGACTCCCTTTTGTAGTCTGGAGCCTGGAGCACCTGTGATCACCATCTCTGGAACTGTCCCCAAAAGGCAGTATCCCACCAATGAAGGCTGACTATCCATGGGCTCACAGAAGCTCTGGAAACCTACACAGGCCCCAGTTATCTGCCACCTCTGATGTTGCTTTGGCTGGGTCCATTCCAGGCAGGCTGTAAGGACCCACTTGGGGGTGTGTCCAGCTTGCTGCCACTCTCAAAACTCTGACAGGCTCCCTCAGCCCTCAAGAGCTTGGGTGTGACTAACTGCCTGGATCGTGCCAGGGCACAGGACACAAAAGAAAGCAAAGGAGGTCCTTACATCAAGAGTTAGACTCTCCCAAGGTGACTCTACCCTCCTCTTGACTAGCTTCTTCCTCAGAAGGCCTCGCGCATGCTGGATACCGGGGCCTGGACCTAAGGGTCTACTTAAGTAGCTACTCAGCTAATCACTAGGGACTCAGTTTCATGCAGTTGAAGTTGCTCCCTTGGAAGCAGAGTGTCCATAGCTCAGACCCAGCATGAGTGCATCCCCAGGGGTCCTGTGCTGGTGGCCAGGTCCTCATTGCATTGAGGTGATGGGAGTGTTAGGCTATGTGACCTGGTGGTGATTGCATCATAGGAGAACTGTCCTAGGAAGGGATTAATAGTTCTCGGGGATCCCAGTTAGTTCTAGGCTTCCTGTCCATACAGATGATTTTCTCTGCCCATGAGTATTTGTGTAAGAGATGCACCTGCCCATGCCGGGCGATGACTGCAGGACTCACATGTACAGGCAGAAGCCCCTGGTCCTCCCTGGTGCAAGGTTAGGTGCAAAGTGTTGTGAAAGCATTTTTGTACTTTTGTTACAAACTTACATTGATTTTCTTTGTAAAGAATTAGCTAAAACACACTGTTCTTTAAAATATACACAACAGATTCATTTTAGTTGATTATCATGTCATACAATGATAAAAATCATTTTTTTTCTTGCCCTGATTGCCAGTCCCTGCTGACTCTGTACTTCATAGACTGACTCCCCCAGGTCCTATGACCTCTGACCCCTTGTCCTCAGTGTGCAAAGATCACCAATTTTCAGGGTTCCTTAGGATCCTGTGTTCACTTGTTCCATTAACTTTGATCAGTTATTACACAAATGAAATTTTCTGACTTTGAAAACTGGTGCTCGGACCGAGAGGCATGTCCTTGGTCTACAGTTATTCTCTGAACAGCCTACTGTGTCTGTGAGACGAGGCAGCCAGCCAAGAGAAGGAGGGTGCTGCCGAGGGGTGCAGCCAGAGCTTACTCCCTGGACTGAGTGAACAGACGTGTGTACTAGAAAAAAATACCAGGTGATTACAGTGTCTACCACAGCCCTGGAACCTTCTTCACTCTTCACTTAGGCCTGGCCTCTTACGGCCCCATTTAATCTGACTAGAGTCTGTAGGACTCAAGCAGCCATGAGAATCTGCTTAATAGGAGCAGACCACCCAAAGGAAGTTCTTAATTCCAACCATTATCACCTGCCAGTGTTGGTAAGCTAGCCATGATAAGCTTAATAGAGGCCTGGTTTCAGTAGTTTACCTTGAAGCAATACCTGGTTGCAGGAAGGACCAGAATTTGAGATTACCCTAGCACCACCCAAGAGCAGACCATCCAAAGGAAATTCTTAGCATTCCAACCATTGTAGATAGGAACACCTTTCCAGCACACACTCACCAGGACACCCCTAGACAAATGTCTATAAAAACCCACTTCTATCAGAGCTCAGGGCTCTCTGATTAATCCAATACATTGGACACATAGAGAGACTGAGTTTGCAAACTTGTATAAAATGAAGGCTCTTTGCTTTTACATATGGAACTCAGTCTCCTTGTTGGTTTTTGGGGGACTTCACAGATCTGGGCATAATAAGTCCAGCTGCTGGTGTACAGCTATCCTAAGACCATCCATGGCATCTCTACTTCTGCTCCCTCCTCCATCTACTCAGCAAACATTCATTCTGCACCATATGCCAGACATAACACATGACAAAACCAGGCACTGATACACAGGCCCACTGCCTGTGGCTTGGGGATCGGCTCTTGGGTCTCCTCATTGCAAGTTAGACCATTATGTGGTTTCTTTCCCTCATTCAGCCTTCAGATGACCTCGTTCATTTCACAGTGGAGGAACCACGCTGGGAGGCTCAGATACCTTGAGGGTGGCAATTGGAAAGTACAGATGACAGGCTCCATACCTGTCTGGGCTCAGGAGCCGCAGGCCAGCACACAATAGAGCAGTGTTCTGTACAACAGGGGCCCAGAGTTCCCTCACTCTCAGTCTGTAGGCACCATGGTGGATGCAGCAGTCTCCACACTAGCATCTCTCTATATGGAGTCTGGGAAGGGTACTCAGACCATGAAGGCCTTGGACACCATTGATTGAAGCCTGTTTCCTAGAAGAACACTTGTCTCTTTTCTTCCTCATGTGTTACCCATGTTGAAGCTGGTACTCTTCATTGGCCACTGTTCAGCCTGAGGGGCTGCCCTGAAGCACCTTGATGGACTGTGGGTGGCATATGAACACCCAAGACATTTTTGGGGGGAATTGAGGTGAGCATGCCGAAGGAAATATGGAAAAGACCCAGAAGAACTTGGCAGGAGCAGCTTAGATCAATTAGAAACAAAACAAAACATCTTGCAAAACCTAGGGTAGAAAGCAGTTTCTAATATCCACAGGTGTGACTCAAATGTCATTTTCAACATAAACATCCGAGCAACCATGTAGTGTATGTGACTATTTAAAGAAAAATACCAACAGAAACTGACCCCAAGAGAGACTGATGGCAGATAAGCTCAGTGAAGGCCCTGGAAACAAGCCTTGAAGATGCCCAGAGAACCGAAGGAAAGCATGGAGAAACTCAAGAAAATGATGGAAGAACTGGGACTCATTATGGTTTGATTTCCAATGTCTCCCAGAAGCTATATGTTGAGGATTGACTCCCCAGTGCAGCAGGGTTCAGAGGCAGGGGCTTAGGGGGGTGATTGGATCATGAGGGCTCTGACTGCATCCATGGATTAAAACCCAATAATGGGATCACAGGGCTGGGGTGCAGTTCCATTCACAGAAGTTTGTTTGCCTAGCATGCAGGAAGCCCTGGGTACATTCTCACCTAACACTGGGTGTTGTGGTCCATA
Organism: Microtus oregoni; assembly: GCF_018167655.1. Lineage (NCBI taxonomy): Eukaryota > Metazoa > Chordata > Mammalia > Rodentia > Cricetidae > Microtus > Microtus oregoni. The sequence goes on from NW_024543075.1 coordinate 5,304,167, forward strand.
TCTGTGACCCCAGGAGGAGAAATAGAAGTTTAGTATCATCTTTAGAGACATAGGGAGTTCAAAGCCATCCTTTCTACATGAGACTGCCTCAAAAGCATACACAGAATAAAAACCATCAATGGCTCATGGTTTAATGGGCTATTGGGAAGTTGTGGAAACTTTAGGGGGTGGGCTTGCTTAGAGGCACTAGGTGTGGAGGGCATGCTTTCAAGGGGTATATTGGTCTATGTCCATTTTTGGTTCTCTCTGTCCTTCCACTTTCTGGATGTTATGAGGTGCCCATCTTCACTCTACCCTGTGTTCCTCACCTTGAGGAAATCTCTCCCAGGCTCAGAAATGTTAGGAAGTAGTGGCCACGTGAGCCAAAAGACATCTTACCTCTTTCAAATTGACTTCTCAGGTGTTTCCAAAGTGGTGGGAAGCTGTGCAGCCCAGGAACTTTTCAGAAAATGAAAATAAACTAAACTAAAAAAAAAAAATTGAAGCTGCAAACAACCAGCAATGAAAACCCACTAGAAAAAAATAAAAACGTCTGAGCAGAGGGGCGAAGTAAATGCACTCAAGGGCAGGATGACAGAATACTGAGACAGAAGAACAGGAAAAAAACAAAGGTTAGGGAAGAGAGAACAGAGCCTAGGGGATCTGTGGGACACCACCAAAAACATCTGTGCACACATTGTGGGCGGTCCCAGAAAGAGAGGAGAAAGAAAGGAATAAAAAGAACTCGTAGAAAAAAAAAATCTTCAAACCTTCCAAATCTGATAAAAGACAAGAATGTAAACATGCAAGGAACTCAACAAATTTCAGGAGAAATGAACTCCAAGAGACCCACACCCAAGGGTGTTAAAATAAGACATTTAAAAGACAACAAGGACCTTGTGAGCAGCAGGAGAGACGCTAGCTACTCCCACACAGGGGATCCGGTGATGCTGCCAGCAGCTATTCAAAATTCAAATCAGCTTAAAGATTCCTCTGACTAATAAAACTTTCCCTTACACTTAAGGATGAACAACAATATTTGCCATTAAGCAAGAACTGGCATAGTCAGTCGCTCCAGGACCCACAGGAAGGAAATTCTTCAGAAGCCCTCATGAGACCAGGAGAGGATGCTGAGATGGAATTAGAGCCTTGCCAGGTAAGCAGAGGCCATAACAAGCGAGCATTGTTGTAGAATGGGTTGTTTGTGATTCTACATTTTGTTTTCACATGAGTTAAAGACCTGATTATTTATAAGAATGATAACTTTGTTTGTGAGGACACTGTGTAAGGATGTAATTTTGTGTAATTTAATTTCTGAAAAGAATGGGGGTAGCGCTGAAGGAGGGGAGTTTTGCTTGTTGTTGACGTTGTATCTACATGGAGTTATAGTGCTGAAAGTGAGAGAGAACAGATAAAGAGTAACAAAAAGAGAGAGGAGGAGAGTTTAAACATTTTACTATATAAACAAGGAACCAACTAAGCAGAAAGTCCATTCAGGACGTGCAGGAAATAAGGGCCAGAAAAAGCTACCAGACATACAGAAAACAAATAGCAGAGTGAGGAAACAAAGACTCTGCTTATCAGTAATTACTTTAAAGGCAGATGAAAGAGACTGGTAAAAATAGATAAAAAATAAATGAGTTCATTATTTGCTGTCTATAAGAAACTCACTTTGGGTCAAAAGTAGGCTACAGGAGACAAAACATGTTTTATATTAAATAAAAGATTTATTCAGCAAACAGAAAATAATCATAAATATATTCACACCTAGTAACAGACTATGGAGAAAAGATTGGGGAGACGGTCCAGTGGGTAAAGTATTGATCATAGAGCATGAGACTTGAATTTTGATCTCCAGCATCCACATACATGGAAAGTTGTAGCAAGTGTGTGCCTGTAATCCTGGTGTCACAGAGGCAGAGACAGGAGGCTCTCCATGCTTCTTTCCCAGCTAGCCTAGCTGGATCATTGAACTCCAAGTTCAATGAGAGACCCTGTCTCAAAAAAACAATGTGAAGAGAGATTGAGAAGGACATCCAGTGTCAACCTCTGGCCTCTACATACATACTTGTACAAACATACAAACATGTACCCATTCTTATGCTACATGCATGTGCTCTCCAAAGAACTGACAGGAGAAATAGAATCCTTCACTAATAGTTGGACACACCAATGCTTCGTCTCAGGATAGGATACCCAGACAGCATATAGGGACTTGGACCCTATGCCTGGCTAAAGGGCTATTCTCTAATAGATAGGATTTTACTTTAAAATGTAATGATTTCTCACAGAATTAAGATTCTCTCTGCCAATACATGATGTGAATTCCCTTCTGTGTACTATGAATACCATTGGTTAATAAAGAAACTGTGTTGGACCTGCACAGGGAATAGAGGTAGACAGGGAAAACTAAACTGAATGCTGGGAGAAAGAAGGGCAGCCATGTAGCCCCACCAGAGACAGATGCCAGAACTTTACCCAGTAAGCCACTGCCATGTGGCGATACACAGATTAATAGATATGGATTAAATTAAGATGTAAGATTTAGTTGATAAGGAGTTAGAGCTAATAGGCCAAGCAGTGATTTAATAATATAGTTACGGTGTGATTATTTCAGGTCTGAGCTGCCAGGCAGCCGGGAAATGAACAAGCGGCTCTTCTTACAACAAATACAAAGAAAATAGATTTCACATATCAGAAAGCAAGAACTAATGCATTCAGGTCTGATGAACTTGCCATGGCTGACTTCATCTTCGGAGAGGCTGGGCTGCCAGTTATTTCTGGAAGACAAAGAGCATCATACAGCTAGCAACTAAAAAGCATGAGAAAATTCAAGCTGCCCCAATGCTTACTGGGTACAACACATTCACCCCAGGTCCACTGATAACTGGGCAAGCCTGAAGATTTCCATGAGAGCAACAATGTCCCCACAATGTAAAACACACACACACACACACACACACACACACACACACACACACACACACAATTTCTGCCTTTTAGAGAACTGTACTTGCATGCAGTCTCTCAGAAAATGTCAAGAGCATCACAGTTAAGAGTCAGTGCGAGGTTTCCAACACAAAATGCTGCTCCTCACCACCCGGCCAAGCCAGTAGGCTAAGCACGTTTTTGAAGACAAATACCTCATGGAGCCAAGTAGTGGGGATTTGGAAGGAAAACACATCAGCTTTCCAGATGAAGGTCAACAAAGAAACGAGCAGGAAAGACTCGGGCTTTTGGCAGGAATCCAGAGCAGGCTAGCAGATGTCTGTGGAAAGACTGAGCTAGGCTGAGTGAGGCGCAGGGCTGGCTACAAAGGAGAGACTGAGCTGCCTCTGTCCACACAGGCTGCCTTTACCCCTGGTCTTCTGAGATGTGTCCCCCAACCTCTGCTGCTCACTCAGGGATAGGTCCAGACAGTGTGAAGGAAGTCAAGATGGTTAAAAAAAGTAAAGGTGGGTGTGTTCCAGGAGCCCCCTGTCTGACCAGGATTTCTGTGAGTGACTCACACCAAAGATGGCTCTGAGCCCATACCCTGCTATGTTTCAGGGTATCTCAAGATTAATCACTATTGATCCCCAAATCTCCACTGAAGACCTCTAAAGAACCACTCAGGGTGTCCCTGGCTTCTATTCAGGATGGGTGGCAAAGGATTCTTTCCTTTTACCCCAGATGAAATCCTAGGTTCACATACAGAAGCCTTCATCAGCCAGAGCAAGAGTCATAGTTGTGTCTGAGAGCTGGGAAAATGGGGAGCAGTGGGAATCAAGGCACCGCAAAGACTGGCATCAGGCTACAGAGACATTAACAGTGTGCCAGAGAGAACTCTGCTCCTGGAATGATGGAGGGCGCTTGTGTTCTTCCTCCCCCACCACCCCACACCCCCTGAACAGGACACTTGAGCAAACAGGAGTCTGAAGAGTGGAGAGAGAAGGCAGGCCAGCTACGGAGACAAAACCCAAACTGATGTGGGAGTGTCATATATCAATCTGTTGATTTCATTGGTTAAGTAATAAACTGCTTGGCTCATAGCTTAGAACATAGGTGGGTGGAGTAAACAGAACAGAATGCTGGGAGGAAGAGGAAGTGAGCTCAGAGACTCGACAGCTCTCCTCTCTGGAGCAGATGCCTCAGAGAGACGCCATGCTCCCGGCTCCTGGGCAGACACACGCGATGAAGCTCCTACCCAGGATGGACGTAGGCTAGAATCTTCCCGGTAAGACGAGTGCTCACAGATTATTAGAGATGGGTTGATCGGGATATCAGAATTAGCCAGTAAGGGCTAGAACTAAAGGGCCAAGCAGTGTTTAAAAGAATACAGTTTCCGTGTAATTATTTCGGGTAAAGCTAGCCGTGGGGGCGGCCGGGTGCCGGGGACGCAGCCCGCCGCTCATATTACTACACCAAACTCTGTGTGTGTATGTATGTCTGTTTTCTTTATATGTATTCTATGTCTTATTCAACTACAGTGGAATCAAATTAAAATCAATAATGGGGAGGTAATAAGTGAAAGTATGAAGAGTACAAACATAAAACCCAAATAATATCCTTGTAAGTAGCCATGGGTCAAAGACGTCTCAAGAAAAATAATGTAAAACACAGGATAAAATGAAAATAAAAATGCAGCTTGCTAAAATTTGTTGACAATGGATGCAGATAAAACAGGGCAAGTAGTAAATTGTATAGTGTTATTTACTTTAGAACAGAGAAAATGTCTTGATCAATAATCTATGCTCCCACTTCAAGAGCCTAGAAGAAAATAAGAAAAAAGAATACAGGCTCCAAGGGATGGTGACAATCTAAGGGTCACACAGATGGTCCTGGTTACACCAAATAGTCACAAAACAAAGCCAAAAGTGATGAATCTGAGAAGCACGCTACCCCTACCTGTGCTTGGATGCTTCCAACAGTTCTAGCCACAGTCTCTGACCTGGACGTTCTTTGTCTGAGCTCATCCACATCCACAAGGCTAGCTGACAGCAGGAATGGATGGATGTGAAATAAGAGACACAGAAGCCTAATGACTCCAAACTTATGCTTGAAGACTGACAGCTCCAAGAGGTTGTACAGAACATTCTTGATGTGGACAAGAGTTGAGAAGGGACTGGGAGAGGATGTAGTTATTCATGGGGAAGGTGCATAGACCTGTGTAAAAAGGTCTAGTGTGCACATTGTCTATCTGTGTATGGGGCATTGCTAGCACATCTGTGTATGAATGAGCCACTTGCACTTATGGATCTATGTGGAATACACATCTGTGCTATGCGCAAGTGAGTGCACTATTTGCGGGTGTGACTTAGGGTTCTTGTGGTGGTTTGAATGAGAATGGGCTCATAGGATGGTATGTTTGAATACTTGGTCCTCAGTTGGTGGAACTGTTTGGGAAGGGTTAGAAGGTGTGGCTTTGTTGGAGGATGTGTGTTACTGGGGGTGGACTTTAAGGTTTCAAAAGCCTACACCATTTCCGGTTAGCTCTTTTCCTGCCTCCTGGTTGTGAATCAGATGTAAGCTCTTAGCATTGCTCCAGCACCACGCCTGCCTGTCTGCTGCTATGCTCTCTGTCATGATAGTCACAGTCTCTGACTTACCCTCTGTAAGACCTGATAAAATTCTTCTATAGGTGCTGGTGAAGGTTTCTGTCCTGCCCAGTGCCGCAATAATCACTCAGAAACTATATTATTTAAATTACTGCTTGGCCAATCACTTAAGCATATTGCTTGCTAGCTCTTTTATCTTTGGTTAACCCATTTCTCTTATTTTATATTATACCACAAGGCTTGTGGTCTACCAGCAAAGTTCCAGCTGGCAGCTGGCGTCTTTCCCCTCTGGTGGCTACATGGCTTCTCCCTGACTCTGCCTACTCTCTCCCTATATATCTCTTCCAGCCTGGCTAAATTCTGTTAAGTCATTGGCCGAAAGCAGCTTCTTTATTAACCAATAAAGGCAACACATATACAGAAGGACTTCCCGTACCATATAGGTTGCCTTGGTCAGGGTTTTTGTCAAGGCAATGCCAGTAGAAAAATAACTAAGACAATTTCTATTGTGATAAAGCACCATGACCAACAGCAACTTGAGGAGGAGAGGGTTTATTTAAGTTGATATTTCCACATCGCAGTTCATCGTGGAAGGAAGTCAGGCAGGAACTCCATGTAGGAACCTGGAAGCAGGAACTGGGACAGAAGCTGTGGAGGAGCACTGCTTCTTGGCTTGCTCCTCATGTCCTGTTCATTCTGCTTTCTTGTACAATCCAGGGCCACCATTCCAGGGGTGGCCCTGCCCAGAGTGGGTGGGACTCTTCTCATCAATCATTAAGAAAATGCTCAATAGACCTGCCTATAGGCCATTCTTACAGAGGCATTTTCTCGATTGAGAGTCCCTCTTCACAAATGAGTCTAGTTTGTATCTCGTTGTCATAACTAACCAGGACAGAATATCCACACTTACCTGCCTACACAGGTGTGCCCAGCTGTCTACTTTGTAATTCTTGCCTGGCTTAAGATATATGATGTCATGAAGGCCTGGGACCAAAGTGTTTTCCAGAAAGGAAATGACACTGACAATGAAAAGTAGAGCCCTGTAGGGAAGTAGTCTCTTTCCACAACTTACGGGCCTGAGCCAACACGAGGAATAAAGCCAGTACGGACAGAGGCACAGGGCACCCTCACCCTAACCCAAGAGAATTCAACCACGGGGAAACACATCAGGATCCTGGTTCCATTTTAACCCCTACACCGAGAAACATCATCTATAGGATGAAGGGACAGTGAGTTCCTTAAACTGTGTCTCTTCGTTAGACTATATTTAGAACTTAACTTTATTGGACAGAATGCAAGCCAAATGAACCTTGTGTTTGGTAGTCTCTGTGTTAAGAAGCCCAGAGGGCGAATGAGAAAAATCAGAGACAGGCTGTGGGGGTGCAGAAGTTAGCGTCTCAATGACAGTCTCAGTGGGAACTTCTCCCAGGTTCTGGATTGGGGTCTCAGGCCAGAGACTATCCTAGGAATCTGCAGGTCTGGGCCAGACTCTCTTTGTTCTCTAGAAGCGTTTGCGCCCCACTAGGATATTAATCAACTCCATTCAGCCCAGATGGATCTGCAGGGAAGAGACTGAGTGGCCGGCTCAGCATCCAGGCTGCATTTTGACAACAGCAAATGAAACCCTGACTTTCTAGGTCCTGTGTGTCCTGAATGGGACTGTGGCAGTGAAGGGATGGCCTGGTGGTGGCTTTTCAGTCTGTCTCTTCAGTCACGGGGCCAGGTAAGGCCAGGTGGGCAATCAGAGCAGTGATTTCTCAATGTGGAACTTGAACCATGCTTCTAGTCTTCGGCTATAGTGACTTTACTGAAGGCTGATGCCCATGCAGACAGTACAGAAAGGCTGGGTGATCAGAAAGACACGGCGACGTCTTCAGCTGCACGCTTCCATGTCCGCCAGTGACAGACACGTGAGGAAGGGGACTTCACAGAACACAGGAGGACAAAGTCCATCGGATTTCAAATTTTCTCCAGTCTGGCTCCTCCTCCTCCTCCTCCTCCTCCTCCTCCTCCTCCTCCTCCTCCTTCTTCTTCTTTTTATTTATTTATTTTTTTTTTTTTTAGAGAGAGAGAGTTTCTCTGTGCAGTCCTGGCTATCCTGGAACTGACTTCGTAGACCAACCTGGCTGCAAACTCAGAGATCCGCCCGCTTCTGCTTCCCAAGTGTTGGGACTAAAGGTGTGTGCTGCCACTACCCAGTTGGTATTAATTTTCATGTTTGACAAAATTCAGTAATTTGGATAAATTTTGTATGCACAAATTTACAAAAGGGAAAATGAACACCAGAGGCTTGTTGTTTCAGGTCACAGCCCCCTTATCATGACCTTACAGCAGCTTTCAGTGATCCTGAGGGCCGGCCCCTCTCCTCGTTCACAATACCTCCTCTGCTGAGGAGAGAACAGCCTGCCCCAGCTTTGGAGATGAGGGGCCATGAGAAATGAGGCTATGCATCTGCTGATTGATGGGACCCCACAGAGCTGCACCCTGTTTGTGGAGGGTAGAAGGGCCTGCATGGAATCTCAGACTCAGGATATGGGGCAAGGTGGCAATTCTAGGACCTTCTGCAACAGCAAGAGTCATGGACTACAAATGGAACAGCCCATGCTGACACCATAAAAGATGGTTGCTGACCCCAGTCCACACTCAAGGCTAAGGGCAGCTGATGGCCCAGGGCCAGCGTAGGACAAACTTCTGTTCACAGGCCCCGTCATGGGCCTGTCAGTTACTTCATTAGCCTCTCTCCTTTGAGGCTTTGGATAATGGGCAGAAATTGCTCCAATTTCCACTCTTGTTAACCATTGCTGATCGAATCCAGAACACCCCCCTACCAATTCCTTGCCAGCTCCCAACCACAATTCCTGGGGTAAAGACAGGGGCATCGCCCCCAGTTTTCCTTAAAAACACGGTCCTCCCCGCATGGGACCCTCATACTGTTCAGCACCCTGAAAAGGGTCAGAACGGATGTTTTTTAGTCGAAGTAATAGCCTAACTGAATAAAAGCATTCAATTACGAAACGAAAGCTGCAAAGTTTTAATCACTAAATTATGTGCTACGTTTCTTGTTTCCTATATAGTCTACATAAAACAGAGACTGTAATTTCTCACCATAGAACAGGCAATTACTCCTTCCATGCATTTCTTTTTAATAAGCGCACTAACAGCAAGCTCCCGTGGCTCACCAGGGTTCCAATAAGAAGAGCAAACATCAGGCGCTCAGCCTCATGAAGAAGAGCCTTTGTTTACAAATCAGATTCAGAATGCGCTAAGCGCGGCCTGTGTGGGAGCCAGGAGGAGAGGAGCAGAGATGTCAGGACAGGACGTGGGCAGCCAGGGTGGGTCCAGCTTAACTCTGGGCAGTCACACAGGTCAGCATTTTTGTTTTCCCTCTTGGCTGGGTTGAGCCACTATGTGTCTGCCTTCATGGGGTCCTGGGAGGTCTCCCGACGTAGATGTTCTGTAGGCAGAGGTCAGGAAGGAGGTACGGTTTAGGTCTGAAGTTCCCCTTTCCAACAGGCTCCCAGCAGGTGGCACTGTTTGGGGAGGTTCTGGAACTTTGAGGACGTGGGGCATAGAAGACAAACATAGGTCACTAGAGCCTGGCCTGCTGAGGGCCTGGTCTCCAGCTCCTGGCTTCTTGCTTTCTGTGAGGAGAACAAGCCATGCTTCCTGCTCCTACCCTGGGACTGAGTTGCTCCCCACTGCCACACCTCTGCCCTCAGGAGGGACTCAACCTTCAGGAACTAGGTGCAGAAACCACTCCTCTTCCCTTAAGTAGCTTCTGTCAGTGTGATGAGGAAAGGAACGAATGCAGAGGGATTCTGTAGGAGAAGCTGTTGAGATGCAACTGGAGGAAGGAGGCAGTTTCCAAAAGGGCAGCAGGCCCTGGCCCAGGAGCCAGCAAAAGGACTAAATGGAGTTCATGAATCTAAAATGCAGAGAGCAGCAGAGTGTCGCAGAACTGTCATTGGCTACCTCATCCCACCCCAGTCAGTGTCCCTGCTCCTTCCTGGCCACACAAACCCCTGCAGTCTTCTGTAGCCTTCCCAGAAACACTCCATAGCATGTACCATCACCTCAGACTCTGGGACAGGGTGAGTTCCACCATGCCCAGGGGGAACTCGGTGGGGAGTCTACCCCTGAGTCAGGAGGTACACACTTTCACCACGTGACCTAGAAAAGGCCTCTGTCTCCTGCCTGCCCAGGTGAACGCTGGTGTTTGGTAGCAAACCTTGCACTCATTCTCAGTAATCCTGGGTTACAAAAGTAAGCTGGGAGCTGCTGTGTCCAAGGACAAAGCTGTGTCTGGGGTGTGGCGAGACGGTGCTGGGCAGGCTCCGTAAAAGCCCCAGCTTTCCTGTCCACCACAGGTGTGGACCCCCTCAGCTGTGTGTGGACCTGGTTGACTTGAGCTGGTGTCCTCCGTAATGGAGCTGCAGGTAATGACAGTGAACTGTGAGGAGGGCAGCGTGACTACGCCTGGCGGGACACCACAGCAGACGTCCTGTATCCTCATCAGTGACCCCTTTTACTGTAATGAATTAAGTAAAATGCTGCAGGTTCCTTGGGGTCTGCCTCCAGTGCCAGGCGCGGTCAGAATGCCCCTTGGGAGTCACTGTCCCACCCTATCCATGAACACAGCTTCTGGGAGGTGAGTCTTGTTATGAGAATGTCCTCCTAGCCTTGGAGGTAGGGCGGGGTCCACTGAAGCCTTGAGAAGACAGCTGTGGAATTTTAAATAAGAATGGCCCCCTTAAGTTCATAGTTTGGATACCAGGAAGTGGTACTATTAGGAGGTGTGGTCTTGTTGGGGTAGGTGTGGCTTTGTTGAAGGAAGTGTGTCATCAGGGGTGGGCTATGGGGTTTCAGAAGCTCAAGCCAAGCCCAGCGATCTCTCTCTTCCAGCTGTCTGCCCATCCAGATATAGAACTCTCAGCTAATTTCCCAGTACCATGTGTGCCTGAATGTTGCCATGCTTCCTGCAAAGACAATAATGGATTAAACCTCAGAATGTAAGCAATCCTCAACTAAATGCTTTCTTTGGGAAGAGTTGCCATGGTCATGGAATCTCTTCATAGCAATAGAACATTGACTAGGATGACTGGTGACTTCTTTCTTTGAGCACAGAGGACATTCCCGTGGGCATGATGAATATTTCAGCATGTAAAAATGGTTAGAAGCATCTTCTTAATTAAATAATGCGTGCATGAGTGTGCGTGCGTGCCTTCCTGCCATTGTACAGGTGTGTGGACATCAGAGGACTTTGGAGAGTTGGTTTTCTCCTACTATGTCACTTCCTGGAATTAAACTCAGATTACCAGACTCGACAACAATATACCTTTACTTGCTAAACCATTTTGCAAGCTCTAGAAGCATCTTCTAAGAATACTGTCACTGATGTATAGCCTTGGATGTGAAGAGGCAAATGCACAGACTACCAGAAACCTCCTCCAGGCTGATGAACTTGGTAGTCCTTTGGGATTCTCTGCCCTCCAGAGCGTGTGAAAGGGAGGTGTGTTTTCCTTCCCTTTTCTAAGCCTGGCTAGGTTGCTCCAAGCAAGTGAGCAAGCAAACATCTGTCACACAGATGTGTAGGTGTGGGGCCTCTGGCTAGGCCTCTTCCTAGCCGCAGAGCATCCTGGGAAGCTATGCAGAGGCCATCTAGTGTTCCCACTAGACTCAGGAGACATCAAGGTGTTGCCACTATCTGCTGTGATTAAGCAAGTTCCAAGTCGTGCAGGTAAGTCTCGGGAAGAATTAAGGGACTTGGCAGGGAGGCATCAGTGTGTCCGGCTGCCTGAAGAGTCCGCTGTGGCCAAATGCCTTGCTTTCTGGAAAGCCTGGGGATGATGTCCTAGAGATGCAGGCTGTTCTGGGTTTTGTTTTGTAGACTAACTCCTCACTTGGGTCTCAGCTGTACTCAGCCTGTCTGGTTTGAGGTACAGGTGTAAGCCCTGCAGCCCTAAATGTTTAAAGAGAAAAGCAGCCTCTGCTTGCTGATGGGCCTATCAGGGTCTGCCCAAGGCTCATGGGATGCAGGCTCCATCTGTGCCTATGTTTTTTTAATGATTCACTCGGTTTCTAGGCAGAGCATGAAGCCTCTTTCCTGGCTTCCTGCATGTCCTTTCTATTCAGTATTTCCCCTCACAAAACGTACTGGACGTACTGGGTCCAGGTCAGAATAAAACAACAACAACAAACCCTACGTAAGAAGATAGGCCTGGGTAAGGCTGGCAGCTGTGAGACAGTTACTGCCCAAGTCCCTGTAAGTTCAAGGGCTGGAACAGTGTCCTGGGACCTAGACCTTGGCCTCCTTTATTCATCAAAGGTTGAAGATATCAACCAGGCCCACCTGTGAGAGAAGCCTTCCCTGAGCACTGCAAATGCAGTCTTACCCCGGCTGCAGCCCAGATGAAAACAGGAAACATGCATGGTGCATTCTACAGTTGCACGGCAATAAAGCACCCACCAAGAGGAGCCTGGCTGGAACCTTGGCCAAGCATGCCCAGGAAGGCTCTCTCTCCTCCCGTCGTCGTCTCCTGACTTCCGTCTGGATGTAACCAGCCTCAGCAGAACAAAGCCACATTGCAGAAGGTTCTCACCCAGATCTCAGGGAAGTGGATGCAACTGTGGAGAGCTAGGCTTGCAGATGTGTTTATTTGACCTACAAAATGTTGGGAGCCGTGCCAGAGTGCTCCATCTGCCTGCAAAACAGGCGGGTGTGTCTCAGTCTGCCACAGCAAATTACCGGAGACCAGCAGGCTTCAAACAGGACGAAGCTATCAGCTCACCTGCCAGGAGTCCCAGAGCCTCAAAGCAAAGCCTAGGCAGGGGCAGGCTCCTTCCTGAGCTTTTGGGGAGGTATCCTTTCTTCTGCTTTAGCTTCTGGGGTTCTATGATCGTCCTCCAGCTTTGGCTCCAGACCTCTGGTCTCAGTCTCCGTCTGCATGTATCTCATGTCTCCTTCTCCTTGTCAGTCTCCGTCTGCATGTATCTCATGTCTCCTTCTCCTTCCTCTTGCAAGCACACGCACTGCTGTTCACAGAGAACCCTTCAGTCTGGGCTGATCTCATCTCTGGACCCCTAACAGTCGTGTCTCCAAAAACCACGTTTCCAAATAAAATCATGTTCCTGGAATAGGGTAGAGCTGGTCACCTCTGGGGAAGACTGTTGAAGCCACTGTGGTTAGCTTTCCTCCACGTCCTTGCTATCAGGTGAAGGAAAGAGCATCTTCATGGAGGTTCTAGGTTTCGGCTCCAGAAGAAACTCTGCTCAGCTTCCCAGGTTCTAGCTTGCTTGGAAATGCCTGCCTTGCTGTGAGCCAGTTCTGAGCAGAGGCATGTGTGGGGCTTCAGAGACGTAGCTGGCTGAAACTGGGAATTCAGACTCAGGAAGTGAGGGCATAAAGGAGTTAAGCAGGGTAAGAAGAGGAGGTGCAGCTCCGATTCTACACGCAGTGGACCAAGGAGGCTGAAGCTTGTTGAGCATAGCACCAAGCTGTCTGAGTACCCGGGAAGTGCAGGCCAGAGCTTTGTAGATATCCCCCAAGACTCTACCAACCTGGAGTTCCCTAGAGCAGGAGTGGGTGTGACACTCAGCTCCACAAAGACCCCCCCCTCAGATCTACTAAGACAACACAGCAGCGAATGCTGTGCGCACAGACCTGTGCTGACCCGTGTGGAGTCACTCCAGTGATGTTCCTAGTCCTTCACAGGCCAGACTAGGCAGCAATCGCCCACACTTTGGTCATGGCACAATCATAGTCCTCCCATTACACACAGCCAAAAAGCCAGAGGAACACACAATTTATATTCTTGATGTTAGCTGAGAAGAGCAGGGTTTCTGAGAGACAGGCAGGATGAGCTGTGACCACCTATGTGACCCTCTGACTATCCAAACCTACAGCTGCATGTGAGTCGGGTGGGACCAAGTCCTTGAGGAGACAGTGTACTCAGTGTACAGGGCACGAGCTACCAGCGAGGGAAGTGGTAGAATCATGAGAACAAGCAGAGGGTCACCCAAGGTGCCTCTGAAACTGGTCAGCACAGGTAAGAAAAAAAAAGCATGGGCCAGAGTAAGTACTTGATGCTTTGGGTTCACCCCACTAGCTGGAGGGAAGAAGATAATGGGAAGTTCCCAGCGAATGCACTTGCTTAGGTAAAGATGAGAAGATAAACAGTAATCTCCTCTTTGGGATGGAGCCACAGAGCCGTGCAGCAGCCAACAATGTGTGCTACTCAGTGTTTACCATCTCATCAAAGGTGACCAGGTCTACCAAGGGGCAGGAGAATGTGACCCACGATAAAAAGAGCTCTTCAAAAAAGATGGGAGTGATGTTCACAGAGATTGCAGTGTGAAGACCTCTGAAGATGCTCTTTATCATAAAAGGAACGGGAACACTGGGAAAGGCTGTCAAAATAGCCTTTTCAGAACTCGGAGGCTAACCAGAGATTGTCACAAACAAGGGAGTATTTATGCAAGAAAAGCAGCTGCATCTTGGAAGAATAATGAGTTTTTTAGGGCTTTAATATGTCCCTTTCCTATTCTTTGTCTCCCCAGTTCCTCTGTAGCCATGAAAACTGGCAGTCCTTCTCTCTGGTGGAGATGAGAAGTTGCTGGGTGAGCTACGGCAGGACTGGTGCTGGCAGCATCACCTGACCCACCTTGGAATCCCCTGGAAATGCATTTGCAAGTACTTTTTTTGTTTGTTGTTTGTTATGATTCTCCCAGAACTGGCACCATTTCCTGGGTTGGGAGTTGTGATCAGAGGTAGCTGTTTAACACACCAGCTGCCCAGGATAACAACAACACAGGAGGCAAACTCAGAGCTGAGCAAGGCACTTAGAAGGAGAGCTAGGGTCCTGTCCGTGGTGGTACACGCTTTTAGTACCAGCATTTCAGAGGCACCGTGTGAGTTCAAGGCCAGCATGGTCAACAGAGCAAGTTCCAGGATAGCCAGGGCTACACACAGAGAAAACTCTGTATGAAAGAGCAAGTGAATAAAACTCCCACAAGGGACTTTGAAACATTCCAACATACTCCTGAGAAAACAGCAAGGCGGGTCATGTGTGCAGCGTGACACCCAGGACAAGCATGAACTGAGAAGGTTCTGAAGTCTCCCCCACCTCATTCATGGTTTATGGACGCAGCAAATGAAAACTAAGGTGAGGTTTAGATGCCTGGCTGAGTGCTGAAAGCATGGCCAGCGCTGCCAACAGCTCCTGACCAGAGCCTGGGGAACCCACTTGTTCCAGGACATAGGAGAAATTGCTACCCAGCCACCATCTGAACACAGGCTCACCCAGCAGAGCCTTCAGTGGGCACATGTAACACACCCAATACACAAAAGATGTGGAATCCACAGTGCTGACTCAGGAGACCACTAAGGAGAAGCAGAAGAATCTGGTTCTCACTTATGCTACGTGATGCAACCTACTTGAAATGTCACAGTTTCAACAAAAGCTGTGACATATGCAAAGGAGAAGAAAGCTGGCCTACACACAGGAAAGCAAGCAAGGAAACTGGCCTGAAGGGGCCTAGGTGGTGGCACTGCTAGATAAGGTCAAAGCGCTGGCTTCAGTTGGCCATGAAATAAAGAGCCAAGAAAGCCCAGCAGTGTCTCCCCAATGAGAGAATTTCAGTAAAGATACAGAAATCAAAAGAAAGGATGAGGTAGAAATGAAGGAACCGAACAGTACTATAACTAAAAACCAAACAAACAAAAGGCTAAGGCAAGGGCTCCATGATATATATATATTTTGAACTGAAAAAATAAAGAATCTCAAATCTTGACTGTTGGACAATTGAGGTTATGCCATCCAGGAGAGCTGTGAAGGGAACCCTGGGCCTGCAGTACAGGCCTCACAGGGCCCTCCTGAGGGAAGCTGGGAAGAGGCAAGAAGGTGAGGATGCAGGAGAGACTCACATTAGAAAAGGAGACCCTTGGCACAGCAAGCCCAGCTTTTCCTATTAGGAAGGAGAAGAAGGGGCAAACTAAATCCAGAGGAAGTAGAAGAAAGCGACCAGAGAAAGGACTGGCAATACCCAAGCTGGGGAAAGAGTAGAGAAGAGCAAAGAAGGCAGGCCTGGTTCCTGGGGAATACCGAGAATATCGATGGACTTCCAGCTAGACTAAGGTAAGAGGAAAAGAGAACACAGAACAAGGAAATTATCTAGAAAAGAAAAAAAATGAAAAATATCGATTACCCAGACTTCTCTACTAATAAATGTGTTTGCTTTTTAAAATATATTGCTAAGAGAATAATAATAATAAAGACCAAAATAACAACAAAACCAAAAACCTGAGCAGGTAACAAGGTATCCAATACACATACCTGGCAAAAGATTGCTTTCTAAAATAAGGAGAAACATGTCACTCAAAAGTAAGAAGACATACAAGCCATGGAGTACAAAAATCCAGTAGTCAGCTCCGCTGAGCGTGTGAATGGGGCCAGCGGGTGCATGAACTCACTTTCGCCCGTAGGAGAAAGACACAGTAAGCTGCTTTGAACCCAACAAAATGACTAAGAACAAGCCAAGCAGGCACTGCCAGAGCTGAGAATGGGGAGAAACTGGAGTCTTTAGTCTCTGCTGGCAGAAGCCCAGGATGGCAGTTACTTGGGAAAATAACTTGCTAATTTGTTGGAAAAAGTCAAATATACACATGGTGTTTGCCCATGACAAACAAGAATGTATTTCTACAGATCTAGACTAGAATGCTTATGAGAGTCGTACATATGCAGGCAACACTTGGCCTACTCTAGCATCCCTTGGCAGGTAAGTGACTAGGCTACTGGAGGGATTGGGTACCAAGGAGTATGCCACAGTCACAAAATGACCAAATGCTGACACACAGGACCAAAATGATGAGTCCTGAGAGCCAAGAAGAAGAAGTCAGACCAAAGGACCACAGCCCTAAGAACCACATGTGGACAGTTCTCAACCAGAAAAGCAAGCCCTAGTCCGTGCCAGAACAGACCAGGGTCACCTGGGACTGAGCAAGCGAATTTTCCATGAAGGGCGGGAGGCAGCTCTTCAGGATGAGAGCAGCCTTCTCTGTCTCCATTGGGTTACAGCTGCCATGTATACACGTTAAAACCAGCAAACAAACTCACAAAATGCGTGCATTTTCCTATACATTGTACTTCAGTAAAGTCAACTGCTATGTGAATGTTTACGACAAGCTAGTTCTTCAAAGCAACGCTCTCAACCCCATGCTGCCTCTCCCACCATGCTCTGCCTTCCTGTCCAGGTTGAGAAAGCCATTCTTTGGCTCCATAGTCCTTGTTAGCACAGTATGGAAAATAGTTGCACCTTGGCTCTCAAGACTTCACAATGAGGTCAGCTCCAGGGGAGTGCTGAGGACACTTGGTGCTGAGGAGATGCCCCCACCGGAACACCCCCCCCCACCCCCCACATACTGCAGGATGCCCTGTATCCCTTATTCATAGCCCACAGAATCAGCAGCCCCCTCTCCCCATTGCGTTCACGGCAGGGGTGCGGGGAGAGGAGGCTGGTGCTCTGGTTGCTTGGCCTCCTGCTGATGGTGTCTCCACAACATCCTGTGGTGACGCCCAGGCACTCTCATCTCCCTCAATGAACGGTAATTACTCCACTTGTTTCTTTCTGCATTGCACAATGCCAGCGTCGGTCTGTTTCCAAATCTGTTCTTGTGTTCGGTTTCATCTGGTTCTAGTTAAATGTGCGTTTTGTTTACTGCATATAATTTGACTAAATCGTTAAAATACATCTTGATGAAAAATAACCTCTACAGTTGGGTTTGGATTGCTGAATGACAGGCACAGCGGCATCTATCCACATTTTTGAGAACCCTTTTCTGAATTGTTATTTGAGTAGGATGCTGGGAAGAGAAATTCAGCCCAGGCTTCCTGCAGATGACTCAGGGGCCCATGGAGCTGAATGAGACCTACATTCAGGGCTCGAGTGCAGCTCCCAGGCTCTGCCTTGAGCTTCAAGAGAATTGCCCCCAAGAGACTTTGGGGGAGGGGCCGAGGCACAACAATGACAACCACTGTGCTTCCCCTTATCACTGGGGTCAGGAGGGCCCTGGCCAGTCTTTATTCTTCCCTCCTCTCAGATGACATGAGTTATATTCTTGGGACATAAGTCTCTGTGTGCTGAGATTCACATAGGCACTGGGGCTGAGAAGTCACTCAGCCTCCTTCTGTGATCCTGAGATGTTTGAGAAAGTGTCTACTTAAAGCCCTTGGGAGGTAGGAGACGGGACTACCAATATGTAGACACATCTTTACAGGATTGGCAGGGAAGATTCTGCAACAACCTGTACAACTTGCTATGCCTTTGGCTATTTATGGGCATGCGCTCAAGGCGTGGAAACCCAGCGTTGGCTCTCAGCAACACCTCACTGGGGACACTCTTGGGTCATTTCCTTGGATCACTTCCAGATATGCCACTACAGCCTACACGGCAAACAAATTCAGAGCTAAACAAGCCAGCTGTGGGTCTTTGAGGAAGGCAGACTATGGATTCTCAGACAAGGCTCTTCAGTCAAGACAGCCTGGCCCCAACAGTCCAAGTTAACAGGTACCAAACATTGCTGCAAATAAAAGACTTTGGAGTGCTGAGGGACTTCGGGGACTGTGGGTGGCAGTGGAGCCTCTGTTATCCAGACACTGCCCCTCAGAAGATGGACTCCTTTACACCATGCTCTGCCCTTTACCCCCCAGGGTTCCCGGGCCAGCCCGTGTTCTACCCACTGACCGGGATGTTTCTTTAATCATGTCCCCTGCTGTCCTCAGCCTGAGGAGCCTCAATCCCTTTCTTCCTGTGGCTGCTATATGGTCTACAACACTGAGCACAACCTTGATAGCCATCCTGGGCTTGCAAACCGGCCTCCAGCCTGTGCTCAGTCCCTGGAAGGTCCTTGCCTGTAGCCCCAGGCTCATGGGGTGATAACATTGGTGTGGTTCTGCTGTTGGGGTGCCTTGGTGCAATATGCCTCAGTGTTCCCCATGCTGAGTTTGCATCTTGCTTGGAGGGTCATGTTCCGAGAGCAGAGGCATCACAGTGAGCTTCGTAACCATCCAGCCAGGTCCTGGGAAGCTCCTAGCCTGCACATGACCTAGATCTTCCATAGTGACCTAGATCTGCCCCATCCAGCAGCTAAGCCCCCACCTCCTGCACTAGACAACCCCAGCACAAGCGGAGAAACCAAGGTTTAAAGACCTTTAAGCTCACCCAAGTAAGGCTGGACTTGGCAGGTTCAGTACTAGGCAGGAGTTTGGCCTTTGACTTCCTGTTACCTGCCGTGAACTCCCCAAAGGTCTCTGACTTGTGAGTCTGGCCAATTTTGGAAAATAACGGCCAGTTATTCTAGATGGACCAATGTTTGCCTAGAGACACCATGGCCAGGCACACAGGGAGGAGCCGATGCCAGGCAGGTGAGAGACAGGCACAAGTCAGCCCTGATCTGCTCTCTCCATTCTCACAGCTTTCTCCTTTCCAACCCCACCCTCTCCCAAATCCTACTGAATAGTGTCTGGCATCTCAGCCACCAGTTCCCCTCTGGACAAGAGCAAGGTCACAGGGTCATCTCAACCTAAAGTTGACTTCTTTTGAGGTCCCAGAAATGTGACACCTCCTTAAAATGTCAAGCATCCCCATCCCCACCACCTACCTTAAGCCAATAGAAACAGAGTAAAGGAGGAATTGTATTCCTGACCCTGTGCCCTGTTCTGGTCACCAGAACCTTGTGATGGCCCAAGGAGTGGTGAGCAACAGAGCAACTCCCAAACAGCCTCCTTTCTGGGACAAAGGGCTCCTCAGATTGGTTTGTTTGTTTGTTTCCTAACAGCTAGTCAGGATGACAGATTCTCTGGGTTTCTAACTGTGGACTCTCTGTCTCACTCAGCACAGCCGGCCACTATTTGAAGGCCATTTTCTGAAACTGACCAGACTTACAAGTCATGGGCCTTCAAGGAGCTCATGGGAGGTAACAAGGCATGCAAAGACCAGACTCTCCTGCATAGTACCGAGTCCAAGTCCTGAGCGAGTCTCAATCTAGATTTAACCCATTTCTGGCTTGGAACAAAGGTGATGGGCTGATAAGGTCACCAACCTGCAGCCATGGGTTCCACGGATCCCTTGCTGGGTGAGTCACTATCATGGGAAGTCAAAAGGCCCCCCTACTATCTGAGGTATCTGAGTTGAATTCAGGGCCAAGGTTGCATCACCAGCAGTCAGTTCCCCAGTTTCTCCCAGACCCGATAGAGAGGGTGCCAAAAGAAAGGAAGGGGATATAGGAGATATGTATGTGTACAGGGACTTATGATATTAGATTAGCCTCAGTCACAGATAAGTGCTATACATATGCTATAGGAACATCCACAGCCATCACCCAGGAACAGCATCCCCTACTCTCGTGTCTATTTCTTTTTTCCTTGGAGTATGGACAGAAAAGTCATGCTCAGCCCAAGAGTCTGAGAATGAAGAGACAGCTAGCCTTCAAACTGGGAATTGCTTTTACAGTGTAGAATCAGAGCCCCAATCAGGCTCAGAGGGGACTGGACCCGCAGCACTGCCATCTCCTGGGACCTGCCAACATCCCCTGGGACTATCTACCACAGAGATGGCATGTGCCACCCCCCTGTGATGCCTTCTAGTGCCCAAGGCAGGCCTTTTATTTTGAAGATCCCACCTGTTCATCTCAGGAAGAACATTTACTAAGGTTTTACTTAAAAAAAAAAGGCAAAAACATGCGAGTCGTTGACTTTATAAATACAAAATCACTCAAGCTCAGGAAGTATTTAATTAAAAAGAAGCATCCTCCTTGATCTACCTCATACTCGGCACAGCCGAGAACCTTCTCAGATGGTGTGAATTCTCACATGAAAGGACAGTTAAGAAACAGATGCTACCAGCTGCTGCGAGGCTGAGCATTGACTAGAAACAGTGCTTGGATGCGGCATGTCGGCATCGGATGCTCGCCAAGCAAGTGGGACCCACAGACACCTGAGACCAGGCCAGGTCTGTGGCCGCTGGGTCAGGGAGACTGCCCAAAAGACAAGCATGCTGCTGTGTGGCTAGCTGCTCTGCTTCCTGCCACACACCATAGAGCTTCGCACAGGTGCTCAGAAGAAGTCCCTGCACCCTGCAGGCAGGTTTGCTCAAGACAGCAGAGAAGATATCACCTGCACGTCCATCAATCAAGGAGAGTGGTCCAGGCTGGGGATGCTCTTCTACAAATAATAGGAATAGACATGAACCAGGGATCATACACGGGGGACCTTGAAACCGGGAGATCTTGGAACTGTCCCCATTGGAGAGTGCTGGTCATGGGGTCGCTTGCCATCTGATTCTGTGTGCAATGTTCAGAGTGACTGAGTAGAGATGGGTCTTCAGGTGCTGGGAGCAAGGAGAAGGAGTTCCTGCTAATGGGCAGGAGGTCTTTTCTTCGTGGAAACTCATTCCGGATCTAGGGAGTAGTAACAGCTTACAGGTTTGTACCCGTGTTAAGGTCCTGGGACACTTTAGATACCTATTAAAAAAAAAAAAAACTACCCGAATAAAAAATGCCAGGGGGTACATGTGTCACATTTCCCTGCTAGCTTGTGTGTGTGTTTGTGTGTGTGTTTGTGCGTGCAGTAAGGCAGAACTGCATGGGGTCCTCAGCAGCACTGGCATGCCTCAGGGCTCAGTCAGGGCTCAGAAGACACAGGCTGGAGACTGAGGCCGAAGGCTGTGATATGACAGCCATGTCCTGGGACACAGCAAGCTAGAGGTTGGTCATACCTACCCTTGGCTGTAGTGTCTTTTCTGACGAGAACAAGAGGCTTACCAAGACAAAATCGTGGCTCTCTGGGCATCTCGGCTCTCTAGCCCCCCCCACCTCAGATTCCTGCCTGAGTACCATTCCCAGGGCAGCCGCATGCTGTCTTCTCCAGGGAACCACAAGATAGGGAAGGAAGAGCAAAAACACGGGAAGAGCACAGGGTGGGAGGCTCTGCCCCTCCCGCTGCGGCTCCCTTGTTCATACATAGACTCATTCGTTCTGCAAGGCTCCGAAGGAGCGAAGTGCTGGCCTGCTTCAGAGCCTCACTCTGGCTCTCTGGGATGCAAAACACCACCAAGGAGTGAGGAGAGTCAAGGTTTCACTATGGCAGAATGATTGAACCTCTCCTTCCCATGGGATTCTGAAAATTTCCACCTTCTACCCATTGGCATCCCTTTGTTTACAGAATGACCTTACTGTGAAGCTGGGAACTCACAAAGCTAATTTAGGGAAATGCATCAGTTTTGAAAGGCTGAATGCAGCAAATCAGAAGCGAAAAATAGCTTTACTGAAAAAAATAACAATAATTACAACAACAAAACTGCTCAGGGCAAAGAGGGGTCTAATCTCTGGTGTACTATGGGGCACTGAGTGGAGGCATGCCATAAACCTTGTGTTTGGACGAGGCTGGGAATCTGGCCCAAAGGAATGAAGAGGACAAGACTGCTGGTTACCCACTGCCCCCTTGTCCTCCCCCAAGTGGCCACAGGGGAAGGCTAGTGAGGAGCTTTGACCTCAGGACCTGTGAGGAGGGCGCACAGCCCTATGAGGCAGTTCTGACAAGTGTCATATGGACCAAACCAAGAAAGACACTGACTCCTGGTCTAAGGAGTACCTAGAAAAAGTTCCTGCCTGCATGCAGACCTAGGGTTCAGGATGACTCGAGGGTAGGGTCAGCTGGGGAGATGACTCAGTTAACAAAGCGCTTGATCTGCAGGCGTGAGCACTGAGTTTGGGTTCCCAGAACCCATGGGAAAACTGAGCAGGCAAGGCAGCTGTGTGCAGTCACAGCATTCTGGACTCAGACCTAGGGATCCCCGGGCAAACTAGCTAGCTGACTAGTGAGCCCCCGGGTTCAGCAAGACACCCTGCCTCAATAAATAAAAAGTAGAGAGGGATCAAGGAAGACACTGGTATCTTCAGATCCATATATACACACACGCGCATATACATGCAAACATGTACATATGCACAGGACATACAAATGCATGCAAAACAAGAAAGAGAGAGAATGGGCGAAGTCTCTGAAATGACATTTAAAACTGATAAGAAGGTCTTGGCAGAGGTCCTAAGAAAGGCTGAGGAGGCTCTAGATGGAAGTGCTGAGTGATGGTGGGCGAGAGGACACACAGCCTGTGCCTGTACTGATGTAACTCCTGGGGGAAAGGGGCTGCCAAGGGTCCTAGACTGAGCGAGGACCAGGACGGTGGGCAGGACCAGACCATCTCAGCAGCTCACGGAGCAGAACTATAGCACCATCTGAGGAAAAGACAGTGGTTCAGAGCCCCCTGGTGGGGAAGGACTGCAGAGAGAATATTCCAGTCAGTCATTGGCACAAAGAAAATGCCACTCTTTCATTAGGCCATATGGAAGGGTGTGATTAACGCGTCACATTTAAACCTCACTCAGACAAACTACAGACTTGTCAGTTCCTTGGTTATGAGCACCCAAAATCATCCCCCTGTAATTGCAAAGCCCAAATATTTAATGTCAGGGGCTGTGTTTTAAGTGAATTCAGCATCCGGATCTCAAAGATGCCAAAGGCCAGATGTAAGAAATGAGACCAGCGTGACTCCGGAAGTGAGGAGGGGGACATTGGAGCCTCTTCACAGCCCCAGCCAGCCCCCTCTCACCTTAACGCAGTGTCTGCCTGCGATCCAACCCAGTGACAGCTCATCAACTGCTCTGTATCCCAGAGACTCTGATCGGATGGGGCAGGAAGGGAGTCACTGTCAGGTTACAGCACACAAGCTGGGGCCGAGGACCCTGTCACCCTGAGTGAGGAAAGACCTCACATGCACTTGGTGGTGCCCAGGCTGATGCTGTCCTCTTCAGTGCCGTCCTCCTCTCTGGAGAGATCCTCTATCTATATAATCTATAGGAAAAGAGCAGTTTCAGAATCCCATCGCTGGCTGTGAGGCATAGTTTTGTCTGAGCTGGGAGGAAATGTGATTGGTGCCAAGGTTATGGCATGTGGCACCTAGACTCAGGGTGGGACAGCCTATGCCAAGGAACCAGAGAGAGGGAGGGAATGGCAGAGGAGAAGCAAACACGAGAGGCTTGAGTGAGATGCATTCCAGTCAATGCCAGGAGCTTAAGCCATGCATTTTCCCCTTGGAAGTGCTGACTGTGGGATTCTCTGAGGCTGGCATGCAGACGTCTGAAACTCAAGAGGAAGAGGATGGTGGAACCCAGAAGAAGCAGACCTTGAGGCTACCCCACCTTCAGGGCTCACAGGGAGAGGCTTGGGTGTGTACATGCACGTACGGACTTGCATCCACGTTTGGGCTCTCAGCAGGCTGCGGAACTATGCTGAACACAGTTGTGAGATCTAGATGAGGCAAGCGGGTGCTTGGCTTCTGCAAACAGAAGACTGCAGGCAGGATGAAGGCTGGGGACCAGGAAGAGGTGATGAGTGTTTGGTAAGGAGAAAAGGGAACAGGGTAATTACTCCAAGAGTGGAGAGACCTGGGTTCAACGTGGTTGGCCAGCTGTGCCTTCTCCATCACCCAGCTAAGAATGGTCTTGTCGCTTCCTGTCCATACGGGACGTGATAATTCCACCTACAGTCCTTGACTGGGCTGGCCTGGCTGGATTTGCTTGGTGGCCTGAGGATCTGTGAGCTACTACTGGCATCCTCTGCTGGCGTTCACATGGAGAAGTCCCCTTACTCACTTATAGGAGGTGAAGGCCTCTCACACCAACCCATATCACCTTCTGGCAGCCCACATCCAACACTAAGTAGGCAAGGCCACATTAGGTCACCCAGTGTTTGCAAGTGTCAGATGACTGCAAAAGTGGGGACCCCTTGACGGGCAGAGTGAAACCGGGCCAGCAGGCTGCAGCTGGACCCACACTATAGGAAGCTCCCTGGGGTGGGTGGGGGTGGGGGTGGATTGTCACCAGCAGTAAATGACTGACACAGTTCCCCCTTCCTGTCTCCTCCCCTGGCTAGCTTTCCTCAGATACCAGCACGGCAGCCTTGTACAACGAAAAGCAGTCCCTGAGGGTAGAAGCATCTCCCTAAGCCCTGTCCCTCTTTACATAAACAAGACAGATGAGCGAGGCCCCTTCTTGTCTCGTTTCTGCTTGACTACTCCGTGGCTTACATCTGAAGAGCTAAGCGTGCTGCCTCTCAGCACCCCACAACCAGGGCACGTTCCACTTAATCTTCCTCTCCTCACCCATCTGGCTCATTAGCATAGCCAGAAGAACAGACATCAGTTCAGCGTGTCTGTTCCTTCTTGGCCATAGAACAGGCAGGCCAATAGAGCCTAGCCCTCCTCCCTCCTCTCTGCTATTCACCTACCTCACGCCCCAGCCTGGACAGATTCATCTAGTCAATAGATCCAGACCAGAATCTGAGGGCTATCATTGTGGTGAGCGTGACTCATGCCAGAATGTGAGGTCCGGGGAGATTCAGACCACAAAGGGAGCAGTGAGGTCCCAGTAGGAAGATCAACTAATAGTGTCCCTTTGCTTTCCTGCTGGTCCATAGCCTCAAGTGGCTCTCACTCCACCTAAGACTGCCCTGCTTGTCTGATTCCATGTCACTGTGCTGCCCAGGCCTGGAGACACTGCATGGTGAAGAATATTAGGATGTGGATTTGCCCAGCCCTGGAGACAGTAGAACTCAGGAACCATGTCTCCTTTGGATGCTGTGGTTGGAAGAAACCAAAGCAACAATAACAACAAACCCTACCTAATGGAAACTGCCAGCCTGAGCCAGAACATCTCTCATTCCCCCACAGGAACCACAGTAGAGTGGTGTGGGAGGTCCTTCTGTCTATGTATTGCTTTTGTTGGTTAGTGAATAAAGAAACTGCCTTGGGCCTATAGCAGAGCTATAGGGGAACAGAGCTAGGCAGGGAAAACTAAGCTGAATGCTGGGAGAAAGGAGGCAGAATCAGAGAGAAGACATGGAGCCTCCACTGGAGACAAACTGGGAATTTTACCCCCAGTAAACCACAACCTCGTGGTGATACACAGATTAATAGAAATGGGTTAAATAAGAAGCTAGAGCTAATGGGCCAAGCAGTGATTTAATGAATACAGTTTCTGTGTTGTTATTTCGGGGCTAAGCAGCCAGGAACCAACAAGCGGCCCCTCCTCCAACAGTAGAGGATGAAAAACAATGGCAGATGCAGGAGAGCTGCGACAGGTGTCTATCCAGGTCAGATCCTGCTGGTGGCTTCTGTGCCCCAGTGATGCTGCAGTGCAAGAATCCACACACGTGCTGAAATCCACAGAGACAGAGACAGCAGTCAGTTTTCCTGAATGATAATAAAACAGCACCCAGTTTTTAAACGCTCCTAGCTATGCAGGTCTTGGAACTGTGGTAGAAGCAAAGACCCAAGCAACCCTGGAGATGTTAGTACTTGTCAACCAAATAGGGAAAGCCAGAGTTTGGAGATACTGGGGAGGATAACCCAACCTGAACAGCATTGCATGGAAGAAAGGTCAGACCCTGGACCAGAGAGAATTCTGTACTTGCCTCCCAGGTGGTCACATCTGGAAGGACAAGATGTGGACCAAGTCACTAGAATACGCTTGTGGTTACCAGTTTTGGCATGGCCGTAACCCTGCCTTCAGATATCCAAAGTCTTCTCCTTTACAGTACTAGGGATCAAGGGTTAATGTAAGGAGAGGAAATTAAAGGTCAGGATGGGCAAAGTTTGCTGAGAACACTAGTCTCTTGGTGCCAGGGATGTGGGCTCCTCTGAGACCACAAGGACACCAGCTTTGACTTCATCCTGAAGCACAAGCGGACACTTAGAACTCTCTGCTCATCCAGCCCTGGCTCTGGAGGCCCTGATATTGGGACCTTGACTGTCTTAACTTCCTTGGTCAAAGAAGATGTACCCTTGGGCTCTAGTCTCCCAGTGGCTCCAGTGGTCCCCTTGTGCCATATCCAATTACTAAGCTGCATCCTGAAGGGACTTGGGAGAAATGTCTCCAGTCACAGTGTGACCCAGCGTGGCCTCAGTAGAAAGGCTTTCACTGTTTGTAGAAGCCCGTGCTAACCAGTGGTCACTTCTGGGGATGGCCACTCAGCTGGAACAGCAACAGAGGTATGGGATGAATGGTGATGACATTTCTGAAGCAAGTCACAGCAGCACTGAAGATGCTGCCCACCCTTGGCTGGGCATTGGCCACTGAGACCACCCTGCAACAACAACAGCCTCCAGTGTCACCATGACAGCTGCTCTGGGGAAGTTTATCTGTAGGACTTGGACTCAGGCAGACCGTCCCTAGGAGCCCCCCGCCCCCAGGATGTGTCCCTTCAAGGCCACACAAAGTCATATGGACACAATGGCTCTAATGGTACTTTATGATGGCTGAATTATGGTGGGGATGACCTTGAGATGATCTGAAGGGACAGTGTGGGGAGCTAGACAGTACAGTGACCAACTCTGACCACAGGTTCAGATAGAATAGGTCCAGAACCATAAGCACCGTTGTTAAAATGAAGCTGCTTCTGAGGAAATACCATAACAACAGGGATTCAGGACCAAGTGGGCACAGGATCCAGGATCCAATTCAGCAGTTCTGATCCAGTTCAGGATCCAGCGCAGAGCAGGGATAGAGGAGGGTGTGCTGATCAAGAAAGGTGAGCTCTAAAGAAAGAGATATCGTGATAGAGTGGTCATTGTGGGATTAGGGAGAAACCTGGTATCGGAAAAATTCTCACGAATCCCCAAGAAGGACCCCAGCTAAGAGTCCTAGCAATAGTGAAGAGGGTGTCTGAAAGGGCCTTCCCCTTTAAACAGATTAGTGACTGCCCTAATTGTCATCATGGAATCTAAATCCAGTAAGTGATGGAAGCAGATGCAGTGACTCACAGCCAAACACTGGGCTGGGCTCCTGGAGTTCAGTTGAAGAGAGGGAGGAGGGATCATATGAATAAGAGGGGTCAAGAGCATGATGGGGAAACCCACAGAGACAGCTGACCCGAGCTAGTGGGAGCTCACAGACTGTGAATTGACAGCTGGGGAACCTGCATGATGTAAAGAGGAGCGGCAGCTGTGGCCCGCCGCCCAGCTCCCTGCCGCCTGGCTAGCTTATGTCCAAAATAACCACACCAAAATTGTATTAATTAAAACACTGCCTGGCCCATTAGCTCTAGCCTCATATTGGCTAACTCTCACATCTTGATTCAACCTATTTCTAATAATTTGTTTGTCACCACGAGGCCGTGGCTTACAGGGAAAGATTCAGCGTGTCTGACCTGGCAGATTCATGGCGGGCAGCTCTCTCTGACTCTGCTTTCTTCCTCCCAGAATTCTGTTCTGTCTTCCCTGCCTACCTGAGTTCGCCCTATCAACTAGGCCAAGGCAGTCTCTATATTTAACAAATGAAAGTAACACATAGACAGAAGATCCTCCTACACCAGCATGGGACCAAACCCTCCGAATGTGGGTGACAGTTATGTGGCTTGATCTTTTCATGGGACGGGGGTAGCAGCATCACCAAGTCCTATCCCAGGTGCAGTAATGGCTTTTTGGAGCTCATTCTCTATGGCTGGATACCTTTCTCAGTCTTGATATAGGAGGGGGGCATCATGTTCCAGCCTCAAGTTGGTATACCAGACTTTGTTGATTTCCCAAGAAAGGTCTTACCCTCTCTGAGGAGTGGATGGAAAATGGAAAGGGGGAAGAGGGCAGCGGGAGAGGGGGAAGGAGGGAGCACTTGGGTTGGTATGTAAGATATAATTTTTTTTTTTTATAGAAAGTATGAAGAAAAGAAAGGTGAGTTCTATGGGGAGGACACAGACAGACCTCAGACCTGGCAGCAGCCACATACCCTGCACTGCTGAGGACCAGGCGGTGATAGGCAGTGCCGCTCCAAGGACACACAGGTTTGTGTGTGTGTGTGTGGGGGGGAGTCACTCCTGGCTGGTGTGCAGCCATTATATAAAGCTGGGTAGATGGAGCAGCTCTTATGTGGCCCGAGAATCCTGACATTCTCACCATTGAGCCCTGGGAGGGGAAAGGATGCCAGCCTCCGTTTTGGAGGCAAAACTGTAAGTGACACCATACACACCAGCGCCCTGTATCCTCCTTCATCTGCCATGGTAATCACGTAGATGCACCCTTTTAATTAGGTGTGCTCCCTCTGTGAAGAGGCTCATTTTCCACTCACAGGAATGCACCTGTGAGTTGTTCCCCTGGGGTCTCAGTCCAGGACGCTGACAAAGCCTCACAGGCAAGCAGGAGAGGCCATGCCCTGCAGGCTTGCCACACCCTGCTCAACTCATTAAGACATCTGCTCCCTCTTGTCTCTTGGCACCAATAAAATCTGCCAGGAAGTAAGAGTGTCTTGAGGGTTAGGAGAGATCATACTTTATCAGTACATGGTCATGGTGTAGTGAAATGCTTTCACAATTTGCAATGAAAGTTGATAAGCCTGTTATAACTTACAGTCACCAATAAAAGACACAGTTAATCCTAAAGATCTCTTCCTCACGCAGAACAGCCAGGCAGAAGCCTGCAACAAAGCAGGCGACCTACTCTGGCCACAAGCTATGGAAGTTCATCTTTCTCTGCAACTCAGCTGGCCAGTGCCAGGACGTGCCCTGTGTTGTCAAGGACCTAGGCATTAAGTTAGACCCCAGAGATTTCAGAGCTAAAACAAACATGGTCCTGGATAAACCAGTGGGTAGGTTACCGGAGTCTGTGCTTCTTGGTGCACGAATTACAGCACAGTATAGTGTTCTTTCAGCTGTAAAGACAGATGCCATGCAAGGCCATTCCTGAGCACACAGTACCCAGAAACACTGAATGAGTGAGCCCTGACTGGCAGGCCTAGCCCCAGTCCCAGGAATGCACGCCTATGCACACATTCTAGATCATATCTGAGCTTTGTGTTGTCCAAGAAACATGCTCACGGCTTTTCCACTGTTCCCGCCAGTGTCCTTCCCATGCACTACCTACCCCAGCATCTCAGAGGTTAACACTAGACAGTAGTTTCGAGATATTGGTGCACATCTCATGATTTGCATATTCCAGGTTGGAGATCAGCATCAGATGGAATGGGATGGCTTGCAGCACACGTAGGCAGTGACAGACACAAAACTCTGAGGCCTAGGGTATCCTCGTGCTGTCCCAATTGCCTTCCCAGAATCTTCCATCCCATGCTGTCTGAGCCAGGAGGTAAGGCATTGTACGGAACCCTCTGACTGTTTCCAAAGACATGCTTGTCCAGCTGAGCCCCCCTGGAGGTTTCTGAAGGTGCACTTGTCTAGCTGAGCTGACCTCTCACAGGCAGCATTAGCAGAGAAGCTCTTTGCACCCACACCTCAGCCCACCCAGCTCTCATCCATTTCCCACTGTCTCTCCCTGTGTAGCTTCAAGCCTGGAGGCTGCCTTTACTCCCATCTATAGGAGCTGTCCCCTCTGCCGTGGTTCTGGAGATTCCATACAGAATGTGGCTGTGGTTTACAGAGAGCATGCTTTCTGAGAATCAGATTCTTCCAGCACTGAGAGCCTTGTAGCACTTGGGCAGTGTGTTCCCCCAGCCTGGGTTCTCTTCAGGTCAGAAAGCATGTTTGTTTTCATATCAGGTGGAACGCAGCCACAAGTGGCCCTGGGGTAGCTTGCCCACGGCCACGCTGGTCTTAGCTCTGAAAGTTCAGAGGTACATCTCTACTGCCTAGGGACTGAGGGGAGGAAAATGGGGCCACATCTAGGCACTGGCTGCTATTAGGGCTTGGTAGCAGAATCTGGGATGCAGGAAGTTCTGAATAAGTACTGAGCACTGTGGTCGCCATTGCCACTGCTATCACCACCACTGTCACTATAAAGATGAATGATTGCTATTATCATTGCCACCACACAACAATCACCACCATCATCATCACCACTTCCACACAGCCATCACCACCCCCACCATCACCTCATTACCATCACAATCACCACCACCATCTAAGTCATTACCACCACACCGCCTCACCACCACCATCAACGCCATCACAACTATCACTGTTGGAAACAGGATAAGTGTCACAGATCAAGAGACCACTACTCAAGAAAGCTCAACAGGGCAAATTTACTTGTGCATAGAAGGGGGCTTGGCTATCCAAAGCCGGAAAGCACACCTAGTTAAATGGGCTTTTATCTTTCATCCCTAACCCAAGGGGAAATTAGCTGATTGGTCACTTCCTCATTGAATAACTGTGAACTGAAAAAGTGCTGTGGTCAACAAGAAGTGGGACAGGAAAACATGACTTATTTTGTGTAGGAGGAACAGAAAGATATTTTCTGAGATGCAGTTTATGGCTTCAAACACATGGCTTCTTCAAACCTGTCCTCCCTGTTTGTTCGTGTGTTTAAAGAAGAGAAGCCACATGTGACGGCACAGAAAGGGATGCAAAGTTCCTTCTGCCCAGATCTTCCTGACAGCCAAAGAGGGGAGTGGACTGTGAGCCTTTAGGTTCCTTCTGCCCAGATCTTCCTGACAGCTAAAGACGGGAGTGGACTGTGGGCCCTTAGGTTCCTTCTGCCCAGATCTTCCTGACAGCCAAAGAGGGGAGTGGACTGTGGGCCCTTAGGTTCCTTCTGCGCAGATCTTCCTGACAGCCAAAGAGGGGAGTGGACTGTGGGCCCTTAGGTTCCTTCTGCCCAGATCTTCCTGACAGCCAAAGAGGGGAGGGGACTGTGGGCCCTTAGGTTCCTTCTGCCCAGATCTTCCTGACAGCTAAAGACGGGAGTGGACTATGGGCCCTTAGGTTCCGGAATCTCTGAAGTAGATGTTGCTTGAAACTCTTGAGCAAAACTCCACCTAAAGCCCAGGGTGCACAATGTCACAATTGAGCCCCTCAGCCTATGCAGAGCCTGAGACTCTGAGAGCCCGAAGCTTCTCCCTCCACTGCCTAGAGGGGCAGCCTCTCTCTTTCCATGTCCACCAAGAGACAAGTCCTTGGGTACCTCAACTGTGTTGATGCAGGAGGAACTTGTAATAAAGTTGATGCTGTAGAGGATTTACTGCTATCTCACGTAGGAATACTAAGTTACACAAAGCAGAATTTAGCTAGAGGCGCTGTCTCCAATAGGAGTGGAAGCTGGTAATGTACCAACCAGGCTTGTTAGAAAGTGTAGGAAAGAGCATTTGAGACGTAACTGAAGTTTAGGGTTGCTGAGAAAGTTTCTGCTCCTGTTTGTTCACCAAGACTGACCTCCATTTAGGCCCCATCCCCATAGCAAAAGGAGACAGCGTTGGTTTGCAGACATCCATTAGGTCAAATCTCTTATCTAAGAACATGTCTCTGAAGGGCAGCTCAAGTGGACAGCATAGTGTCACAACCACCACTAAGTACTCCTCTGCCATTAAGTCCCCATGTCTTATCAGAAAGCCGTAATTCTGCCAAGTGGGCAAAATGGACCTGGGTAGCAACTACCGGAAAAAAACGACACAGGTGTACTTAAGAAATAATCCTGGCAATATCTTTACTGTGAAAATCTCCCATCTGCCCAAGTGTCCAGACTTGCAGTCTCCTGTCCCTGTTTAAATTGACCTGGAGCCAGGACCTAAGAGAGATGTAAGGACGAGAGCTTATGTGGAATGCCTAAGGTGCATGTAAGTTAGCAGAATATCTTCGAGGCTGGATCCTCTTCGGACAACAGCCACAGCTGGACCGGCACTGCTAAAGAGCTTTTCCTTCATTAATCTCTAAGTGTGATGGACGATTTCTCACTAGGAAGGCATGTTGATTCTAGCACAGTGTCACCACCAGAATGAAACACTAGGCCCCGAGAAAGGAAACCGTCTGACAGCTTTTGCTAAGCCCTCCAAAGGGAACCCTGAAAAGAGAATCCAAGACTGATGCCATTCTCCGAAACCCTTCATTATAATCAGACACCCTGCCTTGAGGTGACATTGCAGGGTTCAGCTGCATCTACCCTGCCTTTATCCCTGGGAGGATGAGCATGGAAGTCCAGGACCACAGTTGCTCAGGAGCTCAGTCAGAGGCCCTGAGGACAAGGGCTGCTCTGAGGCCAACACAGCAAGCCGCCTCCATGTGACAAAGGAGGGGACCGGATGTTAAAAGAGCACTTGGGGCAATGGGTATGCAATTTCATGGATCTGTGCTTCTCAAATTCTTGCAAAAATAGAGTTTGTTTTCTTCTTTTCTTTAACAGAAAAAATTTTATCTTTTCCTTTTATTTCCAGTATGTTTCCAGCATCAAATTATGACTCTGTTCCTAAGAAACTCGTCCTTTCTTCGCCATTATGGAGACGGAGTACAAAGAGCCCTGGCCACAAGCAGTGTGAGCTGCGGGGAAGGGGCAGATCTCCCTTCAGTACCCTAAGTGGTTTATGGTTCCCTGGTTTTTTGTTTAGGTGTGGCTCCATACAAGAAGGGAGGAGTCCCCAGAAACTAAGAGGTAGCTGAGGTCCCAGGCTTCACCCAGAGACCACCTGGCATTTGTGTCTCTTCTCCAGAAGAAAACACTGGTCCTAAAACCAGGAGCTTTTGGATAAATGCCATCCTGTGTCACAAGACCCAACCAACTTGAAGCAGTTCCCAGGCATGCTTTCCTTTTCCATCTTTGTTTGCATACAAGGTGTCTATTCCCACCAACTATTAGTTGGGGTGGGGGGGGAGCAGGATGGGGGTCCGGTAGGTGTGGAGGGAGCAGGATGGGGGTCCAGTAGGCATGGAGGGAGCAGGATGGGGGTCTGGTAGGTGTGGAGGGAGCAGGATGAGGGTCCGGTAGGCGTGAGCAGCACATGCCTCACCAACAGGAAAGGGAGGCGGTGTTGTCCTAGACAGTCATCAACAGCAGTGAGTTCAGAGATTCTGTTCAGGTGGTTGGTGGTCGTCTCTTGCCATCCTACCCTCCTCTCTCCTTCATGCCCATCCCCCACATTCTCCATTTTCCACCCCCCACTCTCTCTCCACAGCCACTGACTAAGGGAGAACTCCTTAGATCCCTGAGACCTAAACACTGAGTCTCAAGACTCAAACAGAGAGAAACCAGGGCTCACTCTTTTCCAGTCTGCAGATGACCCAGAAGTAGCCCAGACAGATGGAGGCAGACAGAAGACTGACTGAGGCCTCCGAGCCCACTGGTGCTGCCCCTTTGTAGAGCAGAAAGGGCAGCTCATGGTCACTTGTCACTGATGTAGCAGCCTGGTCCTACCCAGTCAGTACCCTAGCAGCCAGAGCCCACAACATTCCTCAGAGCTCTGGCCAGCCGGAGTCAGAGACACGGATCTACCACACTGCCCCTTTTCTTGTACAAAGGTGGGTGCTCCCTAGAGAGCAAAGACATGTCCCTCCTTCCTCCAGCTCCTCACAGGTTACCCCAGGGTTTGCCCATAACTGGCAGCAGCACCCAGAAGACTTCTTGGAGTCACTGTGGAAAGGTTCAAAGTCTTAATAATAAACAAAAGCAGAAAGGTTCCATCATCAGAAGCCTCTAAGCCATCAAGCAGGGAGTGGGCGGTGCATGCAAAACTGTGTTGTCACAGCTAGGGGGACTTTTCAGGCTCCATGAGCTGTTGTGGAGAGGTGGGTTCAAATTCCCACAAAGGGAAGTCAGGCTGGACATAGGCACCTTCCGTGACAGTTAGCTGTTTTGAGCTTTAAATGCCTGTGAAAAGTATTGTGCAGGGCACACATTACAGTTGCAAGTGCAGGACATGGCACTGGGGATAGACAAACCCTGCCCTCATAATTAGGGCACACTGAGTCTGCAAGGGGTCACCTACAAGAAGGACACACCCCAATCTGTCTCCATGATGAGGACTTCTGAATTGGACAGAAAAGAGGTGACACCTGCCTCTTGCCAGTGTTGTGCCCACTTGTACCCACCAAGAGTACATTTGGCACCCACTAAGCTGTAAATAGCTGAGGTCCCAGCAATGCTCCAAGGGCATTCCACTGAGCCTGCCCTGTGGGCTCTCTCCAGATGAAGCCCCTGCCTTCGAGCTGCTGCTGCCAGAGGTGAGAGGAAGTGGCAGCTGCAGGGTCGGAACCATCCCATCAGAAAAGGTGGGCTGAGATTTCCAGGTCACCAGGAGGTGCGCTTGGCTATTCTTACCTAAATCACTTGTACTTTTATAGGAGGGACTGGCTGTTTCTTTTCTTCCTGTCAGACAGCTGCTGCCACTAATGGCAAATCTGTCTTCAAAGATCTAGAAAAGGGCTCAATAAAAAGTGCCCATAAACTGTGCTAAATTAATATTTATACCTTTCTGAGCCTGATGCTTGTCAGGGGCTGACAGGTTGGTTTCTTTTCCTGGTTTGCAGAGGAGCTTTTGTAAAGACATCTTTATCACAGGGTCAGGTGGAGACTGTCTCCTCTCTGGCCAGCGCAGGACAGAGAGCCCCAGGCGTCAGGAGAGTGGAGCGTGAGGAGGGGCTGGTTGTGGGATCTGACAGAAGGCCTGCCTGTGTGTGGAGGGAGGCTCCAGAACATGGCTTTCTGTACCTGTCAGAGTCGCTGCAATTTAAGACCTAAGACACATCTCTCTGGTTACTTAATCTTATCTCCCTTGACCTGCCAGGGGCCCAAGCTTTTAGGTACAACTGAGCCTGAAGGCAGAAAGGGAGTTCACCCTCCCTCCTTCTCCTCCTTCCATTGTCATTGTCCCTCTTCCTTCTCTTCCTTTCTCCTTTCTTTCTTTCCTCAAAGTCTGTCTACAGGAGTCTCCAGGAGGCTGCCCCTCTCTGGTGATGCTCAGACACCATAGTAACCTACTACTGCCCTAACTGAAGATGGCCGTCTACCACATGGCCCCTCTCGTGGGCCTTCCACAGAGTCAAACTCAGATATCCAGCATCCTTCCAGAGCACATTGGTCTGGAGCTGCCTTTGTGAAAGCAATATAGCATGTTGCCCTGGTTATGTTTGGTCTCCTCTTAACAGGTACAGCATCCCACCCTGGTTATGTCTGGTCTCCTCTTAGGTATAGCATGCTGTCCTGGTTATGTCTGGTCTCTTCTTAGTGGGTACAGCATCCCACCCTGGTTATGTGTGGTCTCCTCTTAGGTACAGCATGCCGTCCTGGTTATGTGTGGTCTCCTCTTAGCAGGTACAGCATCACACCCTGGTTATGTCTGGTCTCCTTTTAGCAAGTACAGCATCCCACTCTGGTTATGTGTGGTCTCCTCTTAGGTACAGCATCCCACCCTGGTTATGTCTGGTCTCAGTACAGCATCCCACTCTGGTTATGTGTGGTCTCCTCTTAGGTACAGCATCCCACCCTGGTTATGTGTGGTCTCCTCTTAGCAGGTACAGCATCCCACCATGGTATGTCTGGTCTCTTCTTAGCCTCTTTCTGCTGACTTGATCACAGGACAACAGTGGCATTGATGCTGCAACCTGACTGACTCAGCACTGTCTGTCAAAAACCAAGCCCTTCAGAAGACTGTTCTGGCTCATGTCCCTAGGATTTTGAGCAAGATCAAAATCTGCCCCAGGGTTTAGCTGAAATTTCTTCTTAATGGAAGCCTTCTTTCCTAAAGCCAGGAGAGGGTCATTAGGACTCAGAAAGTAAGATGTCTCAGAATTTCACAAAACTGACAAGACTCGTGGGGCTAAATTCAATTAAAATATGCATATCTGACATTCTTAAAGAATAGAAGGAAAGAAATCCGTAAGGTTCACATGGCTCTTCCCCAAAGCCATCCATGTACAGCGATGGCTGGTGAGAGGCTCTCTGGCTGCCAACAGGTCCTCCAGAGAAGTCCAGGGAAGGAGCTTTCGTGAGCCATCACCCATGCAGAGTGGGCTTCTCAGTCGTGCAATAGTGTCTGGGAGTCATCCCTGCCCCTGGAAGATACCGCAATGGATTCTGGTTCACCAGGATAGGTTCAGGGGGGTTGTGCCATTGTTCCGTTGCCTCTGTTAGATGAACAGACGTTAGCTCACAACACATCAGGAAAAGTCTCACAGCACCTGGCAACGGCCCAGGCTAAAATGGTCCAGGGATGCAGCCACCTGTGTCTGCCACACCAGCCATCACGTCCCGTTTGGAAGTTAAAAAGGTTTAGTAAAGTCCAGCGGGTCCCCAGCTCTCATCCTGTTAATTTCCTATTTACAGTATCTGACTATCCTCTACACAAGGACGCTGGAGATCAGTGACCTCTCCACTCAAACGTCAGGGTGACATCCACACAGGGGACTTTTGCCTTTTCCTAATTTTCTTTCTTGAATTATGATCGGGATAAAATATTCATGTGAAGCTTTTTCCTAGGTCACGAACCAGTGAGTTGAAGAATAAAAACATGCCTAAGGGCGGCGTGAGGGAGCGGGGCTGAGACCTCACATGTGTTTCAGAACGTGGGGTCTCAGAAATGAGCTCTGTCAAAGTCATGATGGGAGGGAGCTAAGGCTTGCAGAACAGCGAGGCACCGATTTGCATCGCTGCCAAGGCTATCATGTGTTCCCACAGAAAGGGGTTTGAAGGCCACCATCTCATGTCCCCACCAGAGCAGTGGTTCCTCCTGTTTTTGAACATCATAGCAAATCTAGAACCTTGAGTTTGGTCATTTGTCTCACCTGTTGAGCTGGGTCACTGGGACACAAATGTCCATTAAAAGATTCTGATTCATCCCGCATGTCTCCTTTGGAGCTCTGAACCTTTATATAGCTGCCTCCTGGAGTTGGGGTGAGGGCAGGGCTCCACTAAGAGGTGTTGGTAAGGGGCATCCCCCAGCTTGGAACCAGCATCCCAGCTACAGGACAATCCCAGCTCACCCCCATGGGCCCTGATGTCCTGTGTGGGTTCAGTGGCTCTGGTATCTAACTGATATCCCAACAGTCTGAGAACTCTCTGTACCTGGGGTATCTGTCTTCTCTTCCTGGACATTTTCCAGGACCCACATCCCGATTCTTGTTATAATCGGTCTTGATTTCAATAGCTCCTACAAGTTGGAGACCCAATTTTCTGCCTGAAATGCTCCATATATTTGTGACACCAGCGTGTTTCCTATTTTAGTGGACCCACTGGAGTAGGGGTGGACCCTGGGACACTGCGAGCCAAGCAAGGTGACACAGTCTCAGTTCTCAATTGGCTGAAAGAGTAGACATGAGGCTCGACAGGCCCTTGAGTCCTGCCTTTGGTAACAGGTTGAGCCGAAGGGGTGAAATCCCAACAGCCAGTGCTTCTAAACGTGGCCATGCTGCGTGGTATGCCAGCCATGGTCACATCATTCCTCTCTACCCAGCTCCGGGCAGAGCCAGCCACTTGGCTCTAGTGATAAGGCCTGTGTTGAGGAGTCATCATGGTTTAGTTTGCCCTCCACTCTGACCTTGATGGAGGGGGCACCTCTGTAGGCCTGGAAGCTGTTTCTGCATTTTCCTTTCTTTGGTGTGCTGCTCTTCCCTAGAATGAGAAAGTGCGCCCACTCGGTTCACATCCGAGGCTTTTGTTCCTTTTCACAAACTGCCTTTTTATTTTCTCAGTGGTATCTTTCACGGGAAAGATTTAGGTTTTGATAAATTGCATTTTGCCACATTTTTCTTCTGTTGTAAATGACGAGCTCCCGATAAGAAATCTTTGTGTAGCCCAGGATTGCAAAGATTTTTCTCCTGTGCATTTTTCTGGAAGCTTTATTGACTTAGGATTTACAGTGTGGCCTGTGGCCCACTGTGAGTTACTTCTTAGAGGGCTAGGTGAGGGTAGATATTCTTTTTTTTTTCTTCCACATGGATATTTAGATGTTCCGATGTGATTTTTTTTTTTTTTTGAGAAGAGTCTTTCTCTGGGGAATAATTTCTGCATTTTTGTCAAGCAATTCTCCCACCAGGAGCATGGGAGCCGGATTACACTGCTGTGCTCCACTGCGCTGATCAGCATGTCTGGCTTTTTGCTGTGAATGGGGGTCACCGAGCTTCACAGCCAGACTGAAATCAAGACTGCAATTTTGGTAATTTTATTCTTGTTTTTAATAATAAGCTGGACATTCTGGTTTGTTGGTATTTTTATACTTCCATATGCATTTCAAGACATCCTGTCAATTTCCACCAAAAATAATTTCACTGAGATTTTTCTTTAGATGCAATTTTTGTATCTATAGCCCACAATGCGAAAACCAGCAGCCTTCTAGATTTAATGTCACTCCATCTGAGAACATGACGGAGCCTGAGAATGGCTAAGGTCGGTGTTAACTGAGCTCAGGTCCACAAACTGTTCTGCAGTTCCAGCAAAGAATTTTTGTACAATACATGTTTAGTTTATTTCTACATTTTTTATATCTTTATTATGTAATTATCTCATATTTTTTGGTCTTATTTTTTTTGTGTTTGTCTGCTTATACTACATTTATGTATTTACCATGGACTTGTTTTCTTGAGATTTCAATTTCCAAATGTTGGTTGGGATCATATTAAAATACACTTTATTTTAGAATACATGCCCTGTACCTCTGCTGAACTTACTTATTATTTTTCATAAGTAATAAATGATGCTACTTAAAAATAGAGCCAGCCTTATTTCTTTCTTCCAAATTTTATATGTTGATTTTTTTTCCTGCTTTATTGCAATGGCTAACACCTCCATGACAAAGCAGAATAGAAATGGTGAAACTGAGTATCTTTGTTTTGTTCTCAACATCAGCAGGAAGGCTGGGGATTTTTTATAGATGCCTCTTAAGATATAAGAAATCCCTTTCACTCCTAGTTTGCTGAGAGTTTTTGCTGGGTCATTATTGCTAGTTATTGAGTTTTATCAAATGCTTGTCATCTATTGAATTTTTTCTTTTATCTTTTTAATGTGGCTAAAAGTACTTTCAAAAATGTTAAGCAAAGCCTACATTCCTGCGGTCATGGATACTGGACTGCACTGTGTTATTGGCTATTAAAAATATTGCATTTTATTTATTTATTGTGAGTGTGTGTTGCTTGGGGGTGCGAAGTTGTCATGGTGCTCTTGTGGAGGCTAAAGAACAACCTTTAGAAGCTATAGAAATTGGTTGTCTTCTACCATGTGGGTGCTGCAGACTGAACTCAAGTCATCAGGCAGGGTGGGAAGCTTGGCTGATATTTTGTCAGGAATTTTTGCACCTATACTCATGAAACATGATGGTGGAATTTTCTCCTTGTTCTTCCTCTTTCTACTTTTCTTTAAAACATATTGATTTGTATTTCACAAGCTGTGACTCTTTGTCCTGCATAATAGGGCATCAGATCCCCTGGAACTGGAGTTAGAGGCCAAGGGGGTCTT
Organism: Microtus oregoni; assembly: GCF_018167655.1. Classification (NCBI taxonomy): domain Eukaryota; kingdom Metazoa; phylum Chordata; class Mammalia; order Rodentia; family Cricetidae; genus Microtus; species Microtus oregoni. The sequence continues at coordinate 5,343,883 of NW_024543075.1, forward strand.
CTGGAAGAGCAACCAGTGCCATTAACCTCTGAGCCACTTCTCCAGCCTCCCCTCCATTTAAATAATGCCTTTGCTACATTTTGGGTTTCCGGGTGTGCTGAACTCATAACAGAAGGGAAGAATTGTTCCTTGACTGTGAACTGTCTGGAAGCTTTTGTATGAGAGTGCTCCTGCTTATGAAAACTCACCATCCAACCATCCAAACCATTTAGGGATGAACATTTGGATGAAGGTTTTGGTGAGAAACAGCTTTGAAAGGATGGAACCATTCATGTTTTCTATTTTATTTTGGGTCAACGTAGTCATTGGAACATCCAAGGAGTTTGTCTGTTCTGGTGCTGGAAAGATGGATCTGAATACAGCAGAGACATGAACAAACCACACAATACAAATAAGATAGGCAAGTTTTTCTATTGGGACATTAGCTTGAGCTGGTTGAATTGAGCCAAAAGGGGTGAGCACCGATCTAAGGTGAGCATGCTTATAGCTTAGCACAGGGAGCAGTAAGCTTTGGTTGATTTTTCTGGAGTGGGTTCATCTGGTAATTGTGGGTAGTTTCAAACAATGCCTTTTCTACTGTGTGAAAACACCCTAGCTTCACATCTGGAGGGTCCACAGGAGGACCCTTGGCCTTTGGAGAGGGCTGCAGGCCTTTCAGCATCAGAGATGAATGAAGCACACAGGTGATATAGACAGAACACACACATTCCGACAGCCAGCAGATCAAGTTCACCCTGGGTGACAGATAGTCGTAGGTAAAACATCATTCAAATGGTTGGCATGTCTAGTGTGGAGCTCAGGAGAGGCAGGCTCAAAGGTGAAGGCAGCAGAAGGGCAAGCATGCTGTGTAGACAGAGACATGGACCTCTTACTCTGTTCAGACGCACACCAGAGGCTAGAGGCACTGGTAAAGAGCCAATGTTTTTACTAAATGCACACTGCGAGTTTCTGCAGTGGCCTGAGCCACAGTTCCTGCTATTCATTCATCAGAGGAGACATCCTGCAGCACATTTAGTGGGAAGTCAGTAACATACTGCTCAACTGTATGACTTGTGCAGGTCATGATTAATGGGAGCAAGTGAAGAATGAAGACTTTTTTTCTTCTGTAAAAAGCTCCCCTTGTATTTGCCATGTGTGATTCCATCATGACACCCATTAACTTGGTTAGTCATGGGCTCTCCTAGTCACTTCATCATCTGACTTGGGGACCTTGGACTTCGGTCGGGGACAAAGCTATTGAAAAGGCACAGAGGAAGAAGAGAGTGCATGTCGCTGTTAGCCGGAGACAGGCTAGTGCCCCCCTTACTGCCATTTGTTTCTTTGTAGTGGTCCCCACCCCACACTCTACCGAAGCTGGCTTGCACGAACTACTCCAAAGTCCGTGCTGTCTGCACACATGCTGTGGCCTTTTATTGTGACAAGGTCTCACTCTGCAGCCATAGCTGCTCTAAAATTCAAAGAGATCCTCACCCCACTGCCCGCCTCCCTGCTGTTTGGATTACAAGCCTGAGCCGCCACATCCAGTCTGGATCTTTAGTAGTGATGGTCAATTATTGTAAGTCCTTGCTATTCTTTATCAACGTGACACAAACCTAGACTTACCTGAAAGAGGGACTCGAAGTTAAAACATTGTCTCCATCAGTTTGGACATGACCTACTGGACATGTCCGTGGGTAACTTTTTGGTTGCTTAGTCACCTGTAGGTGGTGCCATCCATGGGCAGACAGGGCCTGTGCTGTGTAAGCAAGGGAGCTGAGAAAGCCAGAGGGGCAAGCAAGTAAACTGTGCTTTCCCGGTCTCTACTTCAGTTCCTGCCTGGCTTTCCTTAATGATGGATGGTGACCCGGAAGCTGAAATACATCATTTCCTCCTCAAGCTGTGTTTGATTACAGTGTTTACCACAGCAACAGAAACCAAACGAGAACGCTGTGCTAGTGGGGGGTTGGCATTTTCTACTACAGCCCTTCCTGTCCTCAGGCAACTCATTTGTTTAAGGAATTGGCACTTGGTTCTGAAAGCTTCTATCTTGTTGATAGAACAAGTGTGTGCTTGTCTTAACTACTTACTTTAGGTTTATTTTCCTTCTCCTCTTCATGTAGTCACTGGTCATAAACGTTGGGCATTTTCCAGTGCCGAGCTTCACCGTACAGGGTCCTCTCAGGGTTATTTTAGCTTTGCTCTTGTAACTGTGCTGTTCTCAGTGTTATTTGCTCTTGATATCTCCTCATTTTCTTCTTTTTTTTATTTCATAGTTAATCCTTGGGTAGTGTAAGTTTTAATTATTTTTTTTAAGTTTACATTAATTTTAATGTAATGCTGTTTATTGCAAATATTTGTGGTTTTCCTTGTCGATCTCTTAAGGGAGCAGGCAAAAGCACTTTGGCCTGAGTACTGCCATTTTGACTTCAGACTCCATTTTACCTGTCAGATGAAATAAAGTTCAGGTTCCCAAGCCCTAGGGGAGCTGAGAACCATCCAATGGCTGGCCCACCTCCTCCCTAAACCATAGAAATAATCATCATGCATCTTTAGTTCTCTAGAAACATTATGACTGTTCCTGTTGAAGGAGCAAATGAATCTGATTGGTTGGATTGAAAGGCTGACAATGATGGGATAGTCAAGGAAAATCCCTCTTTGATTTCTGATTGGTGAAAATTATAACTGTAACTTGGCAACAAATGTTTGTGAATTTTATGTTGATAAACCCTGCTTCTGCCCCTGCTTGGGGTGTTGGGGGAAACAAGGCTCCTGTTTCCTTGTCCTGCAGCCTTGATCAATCTACTTATGTGGTGAACTGTTAAAATCTTTAGAACCCCTAAGTGTTGTCTCTCTCCTTCCTTGTGGCATAAAACAGGCTCGGTGTAACAACCTCTAAGTTAATTTTACTGTGTTCAGAGGGCATCTTCTATATGGGTTTTGCTCTTTTAACTTTGTTGTTGGGTTTTTGAAACAGGATCTGGCTCCACTAGTCCAGGCTGGCTTTAACCTCTCTAGTACTGGGACTACAGGCACTCTCCATACCTGGGTCCATCCCTTTAACATTGAAAATTGTTGACTGACCAAGGACATAAGGGCCATGCTGGACAGTGGTAGCGCACACCTTTAATCCCAGCACTCGGAAGGCAGAGGCAGGCGGATCTCTGTGAGTTCAAGACCAGCCTGGTCTACAAGAGGTAGTTCCAGGACTGGCTCCAAAAGTACAGAAAAACCCTGTCTCGACCCCCCCCCCCAAAAAAGAAGACATAAGGGCCAGTTCAGTGAAGAGACTGTGTGTGTGTTGGCTATGGAATTTTCAAGCGCCAGCTGCTCCAAGACACTGGCTGTGAAGGAAAACCCATGCTGGTTGCTTTTTGTCTAGTTCCATCAATTCCTGAAAGAGAAGTTTTCAGATCTTACAACGATGTAGAACAATGCTTTTCTCTTTGAGTCTGTCAGTTTTTGCCTCATGCATTTTGAAACCCTGTTTTTATGACTATAAATATTTATAACGGTTGTGTCTTTTAGATGAATTAACCAAAATGGATGGTTTTGGAATGTCCTTTCTTACTGCAGTAACATTCTTTGTAATGAGACAGAATTTATTTTTGTGACTATACAAAATATGGTTCTCCCCACATCCCTCATGCTTGCTGCCATCTGGGTGTCTCTTCCCACAGTTTCTGCCTGAGGACAGAGTTGTCCTCTCTTGTGGCATGTTCTGTCCTCCTCTAGGCATGACGTGGCTGCTGCTGTCCTGATCAAAGCAGGTGTGGTTATCCACAGGAGACCCCACAGAATGGGCCTATGAACATTGCCTGATGGAGTTGGGGAGAGTGGCTAGAAACTCCCCAGAGACGGAAGCTATTTTCTTGTGCCCTCTCCCAAGCTGTATGTTATTCTTCCTTGTGTCACATCCCCCAGAGGTGCCAGGATATGTACAAGAGAGAAGTTAAATGACCAGGGAATCTGTCTGCACAGTTCTCATAAATTGTCACCAGTGCTGGAAGTCGGGGGGACTTTTCAGTGACACTGACCCAGTCACCCATGCTTTTGTAATCTATCTCTGGTTCACCAAGATGGACATTAGTGGCGTCATTGCTGCCATTTGTAGCTTCCCTTCCTGAAAAACAGAGAAAAGTTCACAGCAGACTCTTAGAGATGACATATACCTAAGTTACTTTTGTTTGTTTACTCTTTTACCCATTTTATAATCTCTGTCTTTTTATTGCCATACTCATGCCATTAATATTTAATATAGCAATTGGTATGGCTGAATTCAGTCTCCATCATATGTCTTGTATTCTTTTATAGTTTCTATTGGCTTCTCTGACAAAATCTCTGCACTTCCTTTGTTATTTTAGCTCTTGCTTTAGGGATGGCAGTCTTCACACTTCACTACTCCCTCAACTTAAGAGATATCTTGTAACACTTTCCATAAAGTGTGGAAACTTCATAGCCGTGTGTGTGCCGTCTGTTCCCACTCTCACTGTCTTTGCTGATTGCTGCCAAGCCCTGTAACCTCTTTTTAACATGTCAATGCTTTGTTTATACAATTATAGGGTTTTCACAATTTTAAATTACATTTATTTTGTATGCCTGTCTCTGTCAGTCTGTCTGTGTGTTAGCACACCTACGGGCCTGTGTGCCAGGGTGGGCACTGGAGATCAAAGGTCATCTTGGCAAGAGTCAGTTTTTTCCTTCCACCATGTAGGTTTAGGGTCTCAAACTTAAGTCACCAAGCTGGGTGCAAGAGCTTTTTCTCACTGAGTCATTTTGCTGATGACACATTTATTTATTTATGTATTTAAGGAATTAAACAGTAGATGGTTCATGCAAATAGCATCTGTTTACCAGAGGCTCTGCTGCTCTCGAGTGTCTGAGCCTCAGACACTTGTCAGGGAACTTCCCATGAGGAACTCTCTCTGCTCTTTGCTTTTATCTGCAGTGGCCTTCATTACTTATGGAGATTCTTGTCATATACAGAATTTTGGAATATTTTTTTCTCTCAGATTATATCTCACTTTTTTGGAATCCAGTTACCCATGTCAGGGTGTCAATCTTGTCCCACAGTTCCCTGAAAACTGCTCTTTTCTCCTCTTCTCTGTCATTCTTCTCATCTCGTCTTTTGATTAGATTTTTTTTTTCTGTTGACGTGTTAAGTCACAGTAGATACTTCCCCAGCTTCTTTTGGTCAGTATCATCTGTTTCCTGGCTGATAGGTCCCCCTGTTGCAGTCCCTGTGAGTAAACCTACCACTTCCTTTGAGATGTATCAAAACCCTTTTCTGACTGCTGTCTTGAGGTCCTTTAGCATCTCTCTGGCATCTTGGAGGAGTTTCCTGACGCCGTATACTGAGTGATAGGGATTATATTTGCAACACTGAGTTTTAAGCTATGCTGACTCTGGATCCAGTCACATTCCCCAAAGAGCACCGATGCTTTCATTTGCTGTAGCCTCTTGGTGCATGCTTACACTGTGGGTTATGCCTCCCTGAGGCAGTGGTTTGGATCAGTTCAGAGCTGTTGGTCCTTCTCTTCCTGGAAAGTTGAGATCAACCCAGAGCCTGTGCCAATCAAAACACTGTCTCTTCCCCTTCTGGATTTCCCCATTTCAAGATCCTTGTCCCTCCTCTCTCTTACATACACTCAGGCAACCTGAGTGTCCAGGGTCCCTTGCTTGTCACCTCATTCCACCCATGCAGTGTGGCTATTGGTGATGCTCTGACACTCAGAGGCAGCCATTGCTGCCCCAGCTTAGACCTCTGAAGTCTGCCCACATTTTCCCATGGGGCCCTTGGGGCTGCTTCAGTGCTTCATCTGAGCTCCACTGTGGGGATCTAGGAATCCTCTGGCTCTTCCACGTCAGAAGCAGAACTCTTGAATTTCTTGATCAACATTCTCCTGCCAACTGTGTTCATTTCCCACAGGGCCTTCTTTGTCTCCAAAGGTCTTGGTAGCAGAGTTCTATCCAGCACCTCAGGCCCATGTAATGTCAGGAATATGTGAAAGAAGTCATAGGAAGACGCGGCAGTTAGGCCTGATGCCAGGAGCCCCATGTTAGGGAGGTACAATGCTAATGCTCCCACACCACCACTCTGGGGTCGCTGCTGAGGCTACAGAACACTGGATACTATGCCCTGGGCTCAGGTTCCAGGCCAGCATGACCCCCTGCTTGGGTGTTGCCTTCCCAGACCAGCATGACCCCCTGCCCTAGACCCTGGCCTCCTCAGATCAATGGGATCCCTTGTCTTCCCTTTAGGAGACTGGGATTCCTGAGATTGGTGATTCACCCTGCTCCTCTGGTACTAGTGGGGATAGGTGAACAGGAAGAAGTGCAGGAACACAAAGAGTTGAGGGACCCATGAGGACACCTTTGTCTGAGGAAAATCCAGGCAGGACAGGCAGGACTCTAGGTCAAAGGCAACAAAATAGGGCTTTGTGGAAAATCTGGGGAATAGCAGATCCGTCCTTAGGAAAGCCTGCCTCAAATGCAAGGATCAGAGCCTCCACCTCCAAGGGAGTTCATGGAGCACTAGAGCCCAGGATTTAGCCCCAGCAACCTCTCTGTCCCAAGCCTGAAATAGCTAGCTTACAGAACCAGCCTTCTGCTCAGTAGATGGAGATTATCCTTCGTGTAGTCTCTGAAATTGCTTCAACCTTTAGAATTGGAGGTGGAGGAAAACCTTGCCAGTTCCCCACCAAGTTAAATGTCAAAATGCCAAATTGAATTGCTGTTAACCTATAGAAGGTAAACTAATCAGAACAAGAAATTAATAAACAAAGAGGTCCCACCTGTGCCCTGACAAAAGTAACATTTAAAAAAAATACACCAAAATAACAGCTTTCTTGGAATCATATATATATAAACAACACTCTTCTCTTGCTTGCCATTAGAAGGTGTCGGAGGAGGGCAGCTGGGAGATGCCTCTGGCACACTTGAGACTCTCAACACTGACAGTGTGGGAACTTGACCAACAAGCCATAGCCATGGTCACCCGCAGCTGCATTGGGCTGATTACCCTTGCAATCAGTTTTGAGTTAGCACCTTTACGGAAGAAATCCTAATGCAAAATCCTACCGTGGTTATTATTCCTAATAGTAGGGATGTTCGGAACAAAGCCATTGGCTCGGTCACCGTTCAATTGCTGTGAAGAGACAGCAGGACCAAGGCAATTCTCACAAAAGAAAGCATTTAATTGGTGATTTTTCTCACAGTTTTAGAATGTTAGTTCATGACCAGAGCAGTAGCTGAGAGCTTCTACTCTGAAGGCAGCAAGGAGAGAGAGAAAGAGAGAGAGAGAGAGAGAGAGACAGAGACAGAGACAGAGAGACAGAGAGAGACAGAGAAAAGCAGAAACAGAGATGGATACTGGGTCAGACACAGGTTTTTAAAACCTCAAAGCCCAACCCCTAGTGACACATGTCCCATAAGGCCACACCTCCTAATCCTTCCCAAATAGTTCCACTCACTAATAACCAAGTGTTCAACAGATGAGCCTATGAGGGGTAAGGGATTCTCACTCAAAGCACTACACAATTTTGGAGTACTCAGTCCTAAATAGAATGTCTTCATCAAACCCCTCTCCTCGGGGCTCAGGGAACTGTGCAGAAGAGGAGGTGGAAAGATCGTAAGAACCAGAGGGGACGGAGGACACCAGGGGAACAGTGTCTTCCAGACACAGCAGGGCTGACACACATATGAACTCACAGGGACTGTGACAACATGCACAGGACCTGCACAGGTTCAAGCCAGACGGGGTCCCAGCATTAAGATGGGGAAATGGACCCAGGCTCCCCACCTCTAGCCAAGAAGCTATCTGCAATTAACACCTGCTTGCAAAGGAAAAATGTGTTGTCTCCGATGGAGTCTCATTGGGAATACAAACCACATTTAAGAAAGGGCCCCGTGTCCAGCAGTAGATGACCAGCACAAAACAAGCTCAATGGTAATTTTGTAGGCTTTTTCATATGGCTTTTTCTGGGCACTTTTTCCCGTTTTGTGTTTTCATGGGTCTCTCTATTTCTCTCCCTCTCTCTTTCTGTGTGTGTGTGTGTGTGTGTGTGTGCGTGTGTATGTGTTTGTGTGTTCCTGTGTATTTGTATTATGTGTGTGTGTGTGCGTGTGTATGTGTGTGTTCCTGTGTATTTGTATTATGTGTGTGTATGCGTACATGTGTTTGTGCATACATGTGTTTCTTGCATTTTTTCTTCTTTTAAAAAATTCTTTGTGTGTTTGTTTATTTGCCTTTTAGTTATCTAAAGAGAGAGATGGAAAGGAATTGGATGGATTGGGAGGGGATGCATTGTATGAAATCTTTTTTTTTTAATTACCCTGCTGTGTTAGAGTTTGCCTTCTTTTCAAGTTTTTACCAGCATCAGGTCATCAGACTGTGACTATGAGCTACAAACTCTAAAGGGTTGAATATGCTTCTTCCTCGGGCATGGGTGAGCCCCCTCTGCACACACAGATTTCACCACGCAGCATCTCTTGAGATAGACAGAACTATAAACACATCCTGTGATACCAGTGTGTCTGCTGGAGGCAAGTGGGGCATGGATGTTTCCACCTGTGGGTGAATATGATACTAAAATAAAGCCCCAAAACGCCATGGGTTGAGGCCCCCTCTGCGGTCATACTGCCTGCAATCTTTCTTGTGTATTGTTCAAGGGAATCCTAGACATACAACAAACCATCTTGTGTGATGAACTTGTGGACCCCAGGAATTCCAGATCATTTACGGAGGCCATCTGGTATTACCCACCCCAGCTGTTCTGTTTTGAAGCAAATCTCAACAGTAGAATCTCATGTATTAATATTTCAGTGTATTTCACAGGAACTTGGACCCATTAGATAAATAACTTCAACACCATGTCTCATTTAAAATGAATGGCAGCCAACCATCGCATGCCCAGTAGGAATCTGTCACACTGTGTGACTCTGTGGCTTTCCTGTCTCAAGACTCAAATACCTGGCATGGGCACTTACCTGTTAGGTCTCTTCTGCTCCACAGTCCCCCCATTTCTGCCCTTGCTGTGATGGTCCTCACTCCTTGAGCTGTACCCACACACCCCTCCTTTCTGATTACCCCATTAGTAAGACAGTAGGAGCGAGGCATGATCATACACAGAGTCTTTGGTTTCGCACAGAAACCCCCCCATCAGAACACAGGTGACATCTGCTTGTTTCTCTTTGGGGAGGGGACTGACTATCATTAAACACTTTAGCAGGGAACTGTTTCTGTGGACAGAGAGGAGGGGGGATGGATGAAGGGAAAGGTGGGTGGAAAGGAATGGAGGGATGAGTATGAGAGTGGGTATGGGTATATGTGTTTGTGTGTGGATGGATGGATGGATGGATGGATGGATGGATGGATGGGAGAGTGGGCAGGTGTGTGTGTGTGTGTGTGTGTAGATGGATGGATAGATGGATGAGTGGGTAGGTGTGTGTATGTAGAAGGGTGGATGAACGGATGGATGCATGCATGCATGGATGGATGCATGGATGCGTGCATGGAAGAGTGGGCAGGGGTGTGTGTGTGTGTGTGTGTGTGTGTGTGTGTGTGTGTAGATGAATGGATGGGTGGGCTTGCAGAGTTCTGCCCCAAGGCAAGCATGTACACGCTTTTCCTTTGGCCTCTTATTCCCTCATGCATGACTTCTTCAGTTTCTTATTAAAATTAATTAAACTTATATGGAAGTTGCAGAAATAATAGACAGATCCCATCTGTTTCCTGGAGACCTTCATCACTCATCCACATGGGAACCCACTGCAGACACTTAGATCCTGCCATGCTACACATCTAGTGCATTCTCCAAGAGCAGCTAGTGTACTATTCCTGCAGCACAGCCCCAGCGCTGCCCTCCAGCCCAAGGCCCCATTCAGCCCAAGGCCCCTTTCAAAGTCCAGGGTTGACTTCAGTCACCAGGGTCTGGGGATGAAGCAATTCCTTGACTGCCCTTGAATTTAGAGCTCCCACAGAACAACTGTCTGATGCTATGTCCTTCAATTTGTCCAGCGGAATGGCTTGTTTTTCCAGAACACAATGCTCTCCTTGGTTGTTTTCAGGGAAGGCTCAGTGCCACTCATTTGTCCCTTGCAGATCACCTGCCTAACAGGGTGTCTGCTGGGCTTCTCTGTTGTTAAAGCAACTTAGCGAGCATGATGTGGCTGGCAAGGCAACGGTCCCCAGCAATGTTCATGTCCTGATGCCCAGAATGCGGAATCTATAGAGCAGAAGGGTCCAGACTACAGATAAAGAACAGGTGGCAGACAGCTGTCCTGGAGAAGGGAGTCACTCCGGGCTCCTCTTGTGGGTTACACAGACAGAGTCTAAAGAGGAGGGAGCCTGAGACCCCAGGGCTAGGGAGAGAGCCAAAACTGCACCTTAGCTCTGAAGACTGCCCTTAATACAGGAATGTCATCATCCACACAGCTAAGGATGTAGAGTTCCGGCAGGACAGTGTGACAAGGTCCTCATGACAGAGGGCGATTATGTTTAGGTCGTTTAGAGCCACCAGGTTTGTGTTCAATTTTTTTTTTCTTTTCGTAGTCGCTGAAAATGAATACATGTGGCACACATTAATTAAAAAGCAATTAATTCTTATTTTCTGGGGAGATGCTTGGAGACCAGTTTAGTTTCCTATACATCGGAAATTTGCCTGCCAAGTTGGCATCCTTGGAGGACTCCTGCCTGAATTAGTAGCTGCCGACGTGCTAGTGGCAACTGTCGGAGCCGTGCTCAGTGGAAGGCTTTTGTAAGGCAGAGCACTTGAACCGTCCAGCAGCCATGTCTCCACCAGGTGTTCAGGGCTCGGGGGCAATGCCATCACTGGGTAGAGGTTCCCGCTGCCCATGCCGTTTCCCTTCCCTCCTCTCCTTATAGTTCCGCCCCCCAAACCTTTCTCTCCTCACCCCTAATCCATTCCCCCTCCAGTTCTGTTCAGAAAAGAGCAGGCCTCCCATGGATATCAACAAAACAGGGCATATCAAGCTTCAGTAAGACTAAGTACCTCCCCATGTATTAAGGCTGGGCAAGGTGACCCCGCATGAGGAGTAGGGTCCCAAAAAGCAGCAAAAGAATCAGAGACATCCCGTGCTCCCACTGTCAGGAGTCCCACAGGAGGACCAAGCTGCAGAACTGTAACATATATGCAGAGGGCTTAGGTCAGTCCCATGCAGGCTCCCTGGTCATCAGTTCAGTCTCTGTGAGCCCAGGTTAGCTGATTCTGTGAGTTTTCTTGTGGCGTCCTTGACTCCTGTGACTCCTACAATCCTTTCCCCTCCTCTTTTGTAGGATTCCCCAAACTCTGTTTAATGTTTGGCCGAGGGTCTGCATCTGTTTCCATCAGTTTCTGGATCTAGGCTCTCTGACGACAGCTGGGCTAGGTACCGATCTGTGAGTATAGCAGAATATTGTTAGGCATCATTACACTGACATTTTTTTCTCCAGTCATGTTTGGCTCCATCCTAGGTTTCTGGGTCATCCAGCCTGTACGTCTTGGTGTTCCAGGCAGTGTCAGGGGTGGGCTGACTCTCCTGGCATGGGTTTTAGGCTAGGCCAGTCTTTGGTTGACCGCTACCTCAATCTCTTGGTCACACTTACCCCAGTAAGTCCCTAGGCAGGACAGACTGTATGTAGGACAAAGGTTATGTGGCTGGGTTGGTGTCCTATGCCTCTATCTCAAGTCTTGCCTGGTTCAGGAGATGGGCCTGCTCATCCCCACTTGAGTTTCCAACTCTTTACAGCAGAACAGAGGTCCCTTTGCCATGCTCTTGCGACCCTTATACTTGGCAGACATACCTACGCTGTGTTTTCAGCCCCACCCCCAGCACCTCCCCCAGGCCTAGTTCTCCTTGTCTCCCAGACTCACTGGCATTGAAAGCATGCAAGTCCCATTTGTGTCTTGTTCTGCTGGAGTCTAAACACTACCTTTCTTTCCAGGGGCTTCCTCTTGCATGACAGCCAGAGCCAGGAGGCCAGGTGAAGGTGTCCCTGCGCCCCCCTGCCCAAGGCCTCTGTAGCCTCAAAGCCTATGGGTGATGGACGGGCTGCCTCTTGCCTGGCTTTAAATAGCTCCGCAGGGAGGTGAGGCAACTCAGCTCAGAGGACAGGAAGGTAATCACGCCTGACAAGTGTTATTTTTACACAGATCTGTCCAGCTGCGGGGGGGGGGGGCGTTATGTAACTAAAAGCAGGATATTTGCTAAGTCTAAGTAAACCCTCAAAAATAAGAAGGAAGAAAGGGAAGAAGGACGGAGGGGGGGAGAGGAAGGGCAGGAGGAAGAAGGAAAGAAGCAAGAGAAGGAGGGAAGGAGGGAGGGAAGCAGGAAGGCAGAAACATATAAACAGAGATATAAGGGGGATGGATGAAAAGAAGGAAAGAAACAGAGGAGGAAAGGAAGAGGAAGGGCTGCAGATGCCTGAGCAGCACAGACCATTTGCGGCTTTCTTTTGTTGCCACCTGGTGGTCATCAGTATTCACTGCAGGTATGGACCCACCCACCGCCCCAGAACCCAGGAGTAACCTGGGACAAGGGACACTCACTTACGTGGGGCGTGGGGCGCAAGGGAGAGGCCTGCTCGGCCTAGGCTGAGTACTGAGCCTGCAGCTCCCAGCACAGCTGGTGACGATGTGTATCCTGAGCCTGAAGCTTTGTATATGATGGAATTGATTGTCTCTCTTTGAGGATCGGGAAACTGTCAGGAAAGTGAGCACCATGACACCATCCTGCCACAGGGAGGTTGCAGAGCATGCTGTCAACTACCAGGGTCCTGATCTGAGGGTGCCCAGACCCTGTCTCAAGGGCTGGGTGAGCCACCTCCTTTCGATAAAGGTATCCCAACTCCTTGGGCTGAAGCCAGGGACAGTGTATGCTCGGAGTCCCACACAGCGTGCAGAATGGTTTGAGGCTCCCGCTCCTTGGTTACTGGGTAAACTAACAGGTCACAATCTGTGCTTCTGTAACAGAGAGACCTGGCCTCAGGAGGAAGGTGAAATGGCTTTCCCACAGTTCCCATGAATGAGCCTGTCCAGAATGGGGCTCTATGTCATCTCCATGAGCACAGAGCCCCAACTCCAGCTCAGCAGCCCCAGCGACTTGTCAGCAGGCCTGAATCTCTACACTGGTAGAAAGCATCCACTCTAAAAGAGAGAGAGAGAGAGAGAGAGAGAGAGAGAGAGAATTTTAAAGTAATAGAAGGGAGGAAGTGGCCTACTGCACACAAGCGTGGAGTCCCAGAGGGACATGAGAAAGACAGCAGGAAAAACTTGGCCAAGATGAAAACATGTTTATAGATTCGCGAATCCAGCAAAGCAGAAAAAAAAAAAAAACCAAAAAATCACGCCAAGTCACAGCAACATCAGCTAAAAAGCACAGACCAGGAGAAACCCCTTCCACAGTCAGAGGAAAAGGAATAATGGCTGGAGAAAGATTACACTGGTGCTGGCTGACTTTAGGGGAAATGGACAGCAGAAAGAACACTTTGAAACCCAGACTTTTTATTTGTGATTTTTATCTGCAAATACAAATACATCTTTGAGTAAGAAAATACTTTTAAAAATAGAAACTGGATCTACAGTCAAGCAGAAGTGTTCCAGAGGCCATATGCATGTGATGAAATGTGAAGGACTATATTCCTTTGCTGTCTGGTTATTTCAAAATTATGTGACTGTTTAGCATAAAGAGGAAAACATTGCTTTGGAGTTTACTAAATATATAGATTTAAAATATGAGAAGAAGAGGCAGTGCTTGGGGCTGCACTGCATTATGGGAAATGGATCAGTGTTTATCCTAAGGCGGAGAAAAGTCGAAGGCTTGCTTCCTAACTCTGCGAGCAGGCATTAAAATAACTGTGTAAAGAGGCAGAGGAAAGGCGTAGCCAGGAGAGTGAAAATATATTAACTGGCTTCTAGAGAGATGGAAGGAGCAGAAAAGCAAGAGGCAAAAATAAGAAAGAAAGAAAAGAGAAAGAAGAAACCAGGCAGCAGCTCCAGTAGTTACAGACAGATGGACTCCTATAGAGGAGGCTGGATTGTCGGGCTGGAGGGCTCAGGATGTGGGTCAGGTCGGGCGCTTGCCTGGCATTCATGAGGCTCTTGACTCCATGCCAAGAGGTGTCAAAATATTAAACAAACAGATAAAAGTTAAAAGGGAAATGCTACTTTATAGTGTAATAGATTATATTTTCAAGATTCCTTTTTTATTATTTTCATTTATGTGGGGGGGGTCATGCTATGTGTGTGGGGTGCAGTGTGAGAATGTGTCCTCTAAGGCCAGATAAGGCCATTAGATCCCCTCTTCTGGAACTGGAATTGCAGGTGGTTGAGAGCCCCTCAATTTGAGCTCTGGGCACAAGCTCGGGTCTTCCATAAGAGCAGTCCAGGCTCTTTATGGCTGAGTTATCTTTCCAAACTTCAGGCCGTATTTTAAACAAAGTTTGGAGAAAAGAAGACAAAAATGCCAATAATGACCAAAAGAGTAATCTACAGTAAATTAAAATTAATTACTCAATATTAGACAAAACAGATTTTAGAAAATATAGAGACAAAGGGTCAGTTCATCAATAAGACATACAAACCATAAATGTATATACCCCTCTCAGAAACACTTGAAATATAAGCCCAAACAGTTTATAAAAAATAAAACATAAACTGAGAGTTAAAAAGAAATATAGGAATCTGCAATCACGATGGGACATTCTGTCCAGCCTGTTTCCTGATCGATAGAACAAGCAGCCGAAACAGGAGCAGGGAATTACTCACTCCCATCCACATGGCCCCATGGCTCCCACAGGACACTTGTGGTTCCTTCAAACTGCGTCATCTTAGGCGCACGTGGAACATTTGCCCACGCGGTTGCTATGTTTCGCCAAAATAAGATTTTAATAAATTTTGAGACTTTGAAACGGTATTGAATGTTCTCTAATCACAGTAGAATTAAATTAAAAATGGTGCCAGAAAGATATCTAGGAAAATCTTCCGCCTGCCAGACATTCGGCAATTAGACGACACACTTTGGAATAGCCTGTGGGTCAAATAAAATAAAAAAAGTTAGAAATATTTCACATTGATAGTGAACATTCAAAATCCTCTTATGTATCATCTTACTTGGATGATTGTAGGGAATGAAAATTCAAAACCATTTATTTTAGGCAAGGTGCTGCCGAGAAACCTGATCACTGGACAGATAGATGGATAGGTAGGAAGGCTGATAGGAAATAGATACACATAGGTAACTGATGATAGGTAAATAGATATAGACAGATGAATAGATAGATATGATATGATAGATGGATGGATGCATGATAGACAGACAGACAGATGATAGATAGGTAGATAGAGATGGATAGATGAGACAAACCAACAGGTAGATAGTACCTGTTGAAAGTTGAAAGATAGACATCTAGATAGATAGACATCTAGATAGATAGACATCTAGGTAGTAGGTGTAGTTGATAAATGATATCATCTATCATCATAGATAGGTGATAGGTTAATTAATAGAGAGGTGATAAATAAAAGGTAAGTAGAGCAGATGGTAATTTAGTTCAAGTTCAAGGGGCTGAGGACCCAAATGCTGTCTGAGGAAACAGGTTTTCCAGCTCAAAGGAGGCTGTGTGCACCTCTGCCTTTCAGTCCGGTTCAGAGGCTCTGCGGTGTGGGTGATACCCAGCCACACTGGTGAAAGTGCATCCTCACTCAGCTCACTCGTTCAACTGCTGGTTTCTTCCAGAAGCACCCTCACAGACACTCAAGGAATCCTTGTCCTAGCTGTCTGTGCAGCCCTAACTGTCACGTCAGTCCCCAAAACTGTGCAGCCCAGCTCGTAACCTCCTAGGAGTCCTTTAGACAAACGAGCAGAATGAAGGAATCACTGAAAATAAGACCAGAACTCAACACTGTAGGAAGCGGAGAAAAAGGAGATAGACTGATTCAAACTTAAATTATCTTTTTACTTTAATTTTGTTTTCATACTTAGGCGTATGCCACAGAACATGTGTAGAGGTCAGAGGACAACCTGTGGGAATTGGTTCTCTCCTTCCACACGTGGATTCCAGAGATCATTCTTAGATTGCCAAGCTCGACAGCAATGCCCTTACCCACTGAGCTGTCCTCAGCCCCCCCAGATATATTTATTAATCATTTTTCTGCATATGGACACATGCCTGTAAGTATGCACTGCACTGTGTGCGTGCCCGATGCCTGAGGAGGCTGGAGAGAGGCCATGGATCCTTGGCACTGGAGGTAGACAGCTGAGAGCACCTTGTGAGTTCTAGGACCCGAATTCGGGGCCTCTGGAAAAGCAACCAATTGGTTGCTCTCCAGCCCCAAAATTTAATTATTTAAAAAGATAAGTATTATCATCAAGAGAAGTCAGAGGGTATGTTAAATTACTCTAGAGCAAAATTTAAAAATTGGAAGATTTCATGAAAAGCACGACTTAACCCCTGACGCTGATGAAATGAGATGGAAAGTCCGAAGGCCAGCTCACACTCGTCCCTCACAAAATAGTTGGCCTGAACTCTGCAAAGCAATCAAAGTCCGGTAATACAAAGCAGGGCTAAAAAGAAAGTCCACAATTCAAAATGAGGGATATGAAAATAAAATCAGTCATGTGATCCTAGTTTAGACACAGAATGTAGGGAAAGGGGAGAACACTTTGACATCTGGTGACATCTGAATTATTTTGCAGTAGTTATTTTTTTTTCTGGTGTTAATTTCCTTCATTTTGATAAGTATACTTTGGGTTATTAAATAATATGCCTCTGTTTGGAAATGTAGCCATGAAGTATTCAGCAGCAAACTGCCATAGCGTTTGCTGATCTCAAGCACACACCCATGTGTGCCTGCATGCATGCACGCACGCACTTGCGAGGTGGGCTGTGGGAGCAGACCAGGAAGTTATAAGAAGCCACCTCAGGAGCCCTTCCTGAGCAGGAGTTCTTGGTGAGCCTTGAGGTCCTTTGTGCGACTCTCTGTGAATCTGAAATCCCAGTCCTTGGACTCTGTGAGCAGCATCCGCCTTATCCCAGACAATGCAGATCGGGACAAGTGGGCTGCAATCTCTGAGCCTTTGGCTACACTGGGTCTCATGCAAGGGTTGGTTTCAGGCTCTTTAGGGGGAAAGTTTCACAGTGTAATCACAGTTAGCAACTACTTGTATTGTCTCACGTCCCCTTCTTACTTCTTGTCAAATTGTCTCTCTACATCTGTAACAATTATGAATAGCTGGCTTAGGCCTGATGCCAGACTTGCAGAGTCGGGTTACAGGTTCCTGGGATGAGAGGAGAGTGCAGAAAGATTACTATAATAGGGATGGAGAGGTGTTGTTTGCAGAACCTGAGGCTAGGACTCCTTCTGACACTGTTGGGAGGAGTTTCTTCAGCACAGACTCAGAGCGCAGAATTGTCATGGAGGGTTGGTTCCTGAGGCTGAATGAGGTCCATGAAAGGCTGGGACAGGCTACTTCCCTGCCTTCGCTCACCTGTGCCAGCAAGCCCAAATGGTTGGCATCACTGGGTACCTGTTCACACCAGCATCTTGTTTATGTTTGTGTCGTCTTGCAGTCAGGTCTCCTTTTTATCAAAATCTTGAAATGCAGCCCAGACAAAGCCCTTAGCAGTTCTAAAGCCCACTTTTGCAAGTGCACGATCCCTGGAGGGTGAGTTATATCATGCTAGGAGGTGGAACTGGAGGTCTAGCTCCTGTTCTGTGCTGTGACCTGCTCAGAGAGCAGCTCAGGTGAGAGCGGTTTGGATTTAGGGCTGGCCCTAGATGGGATGGCTGGTGTCTTTGTGAGAGGCGTATGAAACCAGACAGGCATACTGGAAGATGGAACAAAGACTTCAAGAGAGGGACTGCCTTTTCTGGAGCGTTCCAATGGTGCCGCTCTGCTGACCTGGGATTTTAGGCTTCAGGCACCTGGATTGAGGGGGTAATAGATGTGTGCCCGGTTCAGCCCCCCATCGCTGCTGCATCCCGGGAAACCAGAGCCCATAGGTTCCCATGGCCATTCCTCCTGATGATGGAGAGTCTATCCAGGGAGCTATGGCAGCTCTCCAATGCAGCTGGTTCAGCTGGTGCAGTGGGCTCCTCAATCTGCCGCCCTGGGGCCATGTCTGTCCATCTACAAGAGGCTTCCTCCGGTCCTCTGAAGGTGACAGAGCTGTCTCTCCCTGCATACACCCCACCAGAGCAGCAAAAAGGGATGTGTGTGCAATTAGCAGGCTTTGGGAAATCCCTGGGGAAGTGAAGATACAATCCAGGTTTAAATCAGCCCCCGACTCAATCCCGGGAGTTATCGGAATGAAATTTACCTTCGTGAAAGGAGGCACTCAACCACTTTCCGCTTCCAGCCTGTCTGCATTCGTAAACATCTTTATTTTGTTTTCATATTAGACAGGGAAATCGTTTAAAATTTAATTTCAGTGGCTCGAGATACCAGGGCTGTTCGTCTTGCCCATTGTTTTCTGGGAAAAGATTAGGATCGTGTTGCCAAAAGGAAAAATAAGCTTAATAAATAATGAATACAGAACAAATTACTAATGCTTAAATTTTTATACTTCTATGAATATTTAAGCAAATAGTGAAAGGTTCTCCCGCCTTGCCATAATAAGGCTGTCAGGGAGACACCTTCTTCCCAGGACCCTCATGATGCCATTGTTTCAGATGGACACAGGAGCCCCTTCCATTTTCCAGTCCATTGGAGAGAAGATTGATAGGCAGAGCATCACTCCAGTACCGCCCAGGTGCTTTCCAGAGGCCTGGTGTCAGCTCCTCGGAAGTCCCCTGCCTGGCTTGGAGCTGATGTGCCAGGCACTTGTCTGTGACAGGGCCACCTCAAGTGACATTAGCTAAGGAGGTGTGAACACAGAGTATCTGCCTCGGTATGTGTATACAAAGAAGTGGAAACCTCACATGCACCGGAACACATATGTGCACACAAATGCTCACACCCCCACATGGCACAAGTACCCCACACTCATAGCCCCTAAACATGCCTACATTTATACACTCGTGTTCATGTATCCCAGTGTATATGGACTCATTCACGCATGTGTGACCCACCCACCTACTCACATGCACTCATACACACACTTATGCGCACTGGTATGCAGTCACACCCACAAGGTATGCACTTCCTTACACTTGTGTGCACCACATCCACATTTGCTGTCTTAGTTTCATTTCCTTTGCTGTTGACAGAAGCAACTTGAGGGAGAAAAGGTTAAATGAACCCAAACAGGCTCACATTTCTGGGTCACCATCTGCCATGTGGAAAGCCAAGGTGGCAGAGACTTGAAGCAGCTGGTCCTGCCACTCTGACAGTCAAGAGCGGAGAGCAGCGAATGAATACATACATGCATGCTGGGGCTCGGTTCACTCACCCCGCTCTTCCATAGTCCGGGATCTTCTTCCTAGGGATTGTGCCACCCACAGTAGACAGGTCTTCCCATCTCAGTTCATACAATAAAGATATGCCCATAATGTGCCCTTAAACCAACGTGATCTAGACAATTCCTCATTGAGATTCCCTTACCAGGGATTCTAGGTTGCATCAATGACAACTGAAACTGTCCATCACATTCACATGCATGGTCACATATACTCATACATGACCAGCACCCACATGTTCACAAAATTGCATACACACATGCTCACATTTGTGCATGCGTGCTCACACATACACACACACACAACATGCATACTCATACACAGAATACATGTACCTACACTTGCATAGGCATGCTTACACGTATTTGCTCACATACATGCCAACACACTCAGGAGAAGGGGCGATACAGAAGGACTCTCAAAGCAAAGCCAAGGATGGGGGAGCTTTGCCTAAACACCGTCCTTAAGGCCCTGGTTTTGGTTGGGCAGGAAGTGTGACGTTTCTGGCATGCTATCATTTCAGCCTTTTGTTTTTCCTCAAGCCCATAGAGATGGAACTAAAGCCAACCTCAGTCAAAACATTTCCAGATTTCCCAAGACATTCACTGATATCACTAGCTAGCACAACCGTCTTTTCTACCCTTTTAAAGGCTTAAGCATGAAAGTCCTAGATTTGAGCCGTGGGCTGGTCCTTGACACTTCTCCCCATCGTCTGGGAAGCACGGGTTCTGGTTGGCTTTGCTCTTGCTTGTAGACACCGATAACGTCACTGCTAGACTCACGTCTGGACTCATGAGCGAGGACTTTACTTTAGGGGTGCGTGTGGTGTACCAAGGAGTGTGGCTCCGGCCCAGGGCCTCCAGACCTGCACGAAGGAGCAGAGTTCCCTTGGCAAGACATTGTCCTCAGCATCCGGCACACGCCTGACCCTTGCCTGCAGCAGGAGGCAGTGATGTTAATAGTAATGATGCTAACGATGTAGGGAACCGAACCCCAGTGAGCTCTTGGAGGCCTTGCTGCCTATGAGAAAAGTCTAGAGGCCCAGACTGGATGATTAGATGGGAACTCCTTCTACTAAGAATGGGGATATCCATGTGACAGGACCTGTAAGAAAGGAACTGTGTCAGGAGCTCCCATCCCCCCACCTAGCCCCACTCCCAACTCTAGGTACATTCTGCTCATGCCCTCTTCATCCCATACAGCAGCCCTGTGAGAGACATAGATGAACTGTGTGGCTGTACCCCTAGGACACATGTGGCTACAGTCAGATGGTGCATTACCCAGTCCCTCCTGGGTTTGGGTCAGGCATGGCTTCACCTGACCCCATGATCACTAAGCAGGGAGGTTCTGACTCAGACTATTCACAATGCGAATTAGAAATACCCACTTCACTCGGCCTAGCCTTGAGAAGCCACTAGCTGTATAGGGAGGAGTGCTGTGGGACAATGTCTGTATCCTGTCAATCATATTTTAAATAAATGCTGATTGGCCAGTAACCAGGCAGGAAGTATAGGCAGGACAACCAGACAGGAAGTAGAGTCGGGTCAAGGAGAACAGGAGAATTCTGGGAAGAAGGAAGTCCTAGTATGCAGTCATGACCCAGCCACAATAGAAGCAGGATGTGACTGCCTCGCCAAAAAAGGTACCAAGCCATGTGGCTAACATAGACAAGAATAATGGGCTAATAGAAGTTATAACAGTTAATAAGAAGCCTGAGCTGATGGGCCAATAAGTTTATAACTAATGTAGACCTCTGTGTGATTTCTTTGGGACTTAACAATTGTGGGAACCAGCAGGACAGAAATCTCAGACAATAGAGGAGGTCACCTTGATTTTCACTTCTTCTGAGAACCTAACTGATCCAAAGTCTTCCTGAGATGAGAGCCTGGGACCACAGATGGGATCATCCCCTGGGAAGGCAACCTGTGTCTCCAGTCTAGTGGGAAGCATCCTTCCAGAAGCAAGCCCCACAGAAAGCTTCATCTGGCTAGACAGGAAGAGCGAGCTGCGTGCCCACTTGGGGCATGTTGTCAAAGAGACTCAGGCCATGTATATAGTATCCACCCACATCAGGACACCTTCAGGGTATTTTAGTAAAAGCAGCACACAGGGGTTAGGGAGGCAGCACCAAGGTTCCAGAGCCTAGGCTGGCATAAGCAGAAGCCCTAGGGACCACTGTTCACAAAGGTGTTCTTAGTGGGTCATGACAACCTGGCTACCACCTCCTGAGGCTTCCTGCAGATCAGTACTGTAGTCCTGCCACTCCCATCCCAAACACCCATTCTGGCATGGCTGCTCCTAAGGTTGCCCAGCCTCTGTCAGCACCTGCCAGCTTATCCACTTCAGCCTGCTGGGGGTCCAGCAGTGGCCCCAAAGCCATCTCAGGAGTCACCTGTCTACCGTGCCATACCTGGGTGGACCCTCCACACTCTAGAGTCCCAAGAGAGGCATGATCCACCCCTACTGGGTGTTCCAAGTCTTCATGGGTACCACCACACATTTGACCACGATTCCTTGGAGAGTCACCCTGAGTTCCATAGGAAGCCCCCTCTCCATGAGGCAGATGACCCCGATGATGTGGGATGTCCTTCTGTATAGGTGATGCGTTTATTGGTTAGTGAATAAAGCTGTTTTGGTCAATGGCTTAGCAGAGTAAAGTTAGACGGGAAATATAGAGAGTAGGTAGAGTCAAGGAGATGCCATGTAGCTGCTGAAGTGAGAGGACCCAGACCCTTACCTGTAAGCCGCAGCCTCTTGGTGATACACAGATTAATAGAAATGGATTAATTAAAGATGTAAGAGCTAGTCCCATTCACACCCCTGATCTCACCACCTAAACTTGGGTAGACCTCGGAGGTGATGAGGGTGAGATCCTTGGATATGGAGGTGTGGATGATGCCAGTCTGCCTTTGTCGCGTAACTAGAAGGTTTGAAGGGCAAGATTTCCCTGAGGTCTGAGGATCCAGGGCACACAAAGAAGGTGACTGTCCTCTGAAGAGACAAGCAAGCAAGTGGCACAGCTAACCGAGTTGCTAAAGATGTTTCCTTGAAGGGTTTAATTGTCCACTGCTGTTGGAACAGCTATACATTTCTAGTCCCAGTCCCATGATGTCAGAGGTAAGGCCAGGGCAGCCCCCAGGCTAGGACATATAAGCTCCAAAGCAGTCTAGCTTCCGCCTCCTCCAGGCTGTGTATTCAAGGAGCACCCTGGGCCAGTCTTACAGGGACAGATTGGCCCCTTGCCATTTTCCCCCAGTGTCCAGTTGAGGTTACGTCCTCAGAAGAAGCCCCTAAGACTCCCTACATATTCTATGGGGTTGGGAGGAGTGTGAGTACCACAGGACCCTCTCCATCACTTTCCAAGAGGCCCTCGCTGAGGCTGATGGCAACTAAGTGTCTAAGGGTCGGCTGTCCCAAGCACGAAAGTTCAGCATGGCCTTTGCTTGCCGGTCATCAGGTGGTGAGGTGATGATCCATACCTCACTTTTAGTCTCTTCCTGCTTAGGGGGTAGAATTGTGACATCTTCCTCTCAGATCAGGGCATCCTGTCACAGCCCCCTGGGTCTGCATTTAAACAGCTGCCTGCTGGGCCCTGATGCTAGGAAAATAGGAATTGACCTCAGTTCCTAGGCTGTGAGATCCCATGCCGGGTGCCCAAGAAGAACATAAGGCCTGTGGAATTCCTGGAATTCCTCCTGGGATGGCCTGAAGAGCTGGGTGGTAGTTGGTCAGGGTTCTGTCTTCCTGAATGTTAGTCACTAAGAATACCCCGAGCATGGAGGCAACCCACTGGCGCCTCTGGAGTCAGAAGCCCAAGGGGCAAGGCCATCTTGTAGAAATATATTCCAAGTCACTGGAGTCCATTTTCAGAGTATCTATTAGACACCAACCCCCATCTCCTACTCATTCAAACCCTGTATATGTCTCATAAACCCAACACAAATGTTTCCCAGGCTAAAGAGACCCTGAAGGGATGGAGGACCCAGCTCCCTGCACTAATGGAAGAACCCCCTTGTTATCATCTCAGAAAAGTACCTCTTGGCCCAAACTGGGTCCTATCCTTCCCCTGTAGCTTTCACCCAGTCACTTTTGATAGTGGAACCCAACTGTCAGGTTATGAGCCCATATGGATTCTCCCTGCAGGAAGCAGACCAGTAGCTAGAGGGGAGCACAGGGAAGGGCGAACAGGGCTCCACTGGCATCACCCCCATTCCCCATGATGAGAGTTGGGGACAGCCTCAAATGACCTGCGCAGACACTGATCTACTGTCTCACCTGGCTGCTTCCCCAGGGCGGAAGTGCTACCCTGAAGGTGGCCTTCAACTAGAGATATACACACTTGTGCTTATGTATGCGCGCACCTGTACATGCACACATGCAAACACACACGTGTACACACACCTGTGCTACATGAGATTGAAAAGCAGCAGCCCCAATCTCATAGAATCCAGGAAACCTCTAGGAGCACAGTCGTGGCCTCTGAACCCAGCACAATGGCACAGAAATACAGGAAGAGCACATTTCAAAAGCGGACTTGAAAGGAAACAGGGGAATGAACTTCTGTACCAAATCAAATTCCTCAAAGTCCATGCAAGATCAGCAAAGTGCAGGGAAGGAAGGTGGAGCACCACATGGGGTCCTGGAGCAGGAGTCCCCACCTCAGGGTGGTCAGTCAATCCATAATTGAGTCTCTATCATCCTAAAGGAAATGTCATGGAGTGTTTTCAGTTTTGTGTTTTCTATAGATATATTTTAACTAGACCAGATGACGCAGCATTTACATAAACATGCAAATATGGGCTTGAAAGATGCTAAGAACAGAGACAGCCCAGGCTCGGCCTGGCAAAGCAGATGCAGAAACATATTGGAGATGGGAACAACAAAACAGTGTGTGTGAGCTCCACACAGAGATGCAGGAAGAAACCAAACCAGAATACACAAGCCACTATGTGTGTGAGACCTGCAGAGACCAAGAAAGAAACAAGACCAGAATACACAAGCCAGTGTGTGTGAGCCCTGCAGAGACCCAGGAAAGAACAAGACCAGAATACACAAGACAGCATGTGTGAGCCTTACACAGAGAGCAGAGAAGAAATCAGGGCACACTATAGCGTGGTGGTGTGTCTTACACAGAGACTCGGGAAGAATCCAGAGCAGTCCTCACCAGAACAGCGTGTGTGGGAACAGGTCTGTCTTATTCCTCACTCCCGAATCAATTGGTTTGTCCAAGACCTTGGAATCCCTAAACTATGGGAGGGCAGAGGGAGTTTCTTGGAGGACTGAAACCAGGCAGGTCTTTCTGAGGAGACAGAAACGGCCAGATTACCTCAGCTACATTCAATTTTTAAAATTCTGGCTGACAGAAATCAAAGTAAGCAAAATCAAAGAAAATAACACCAAAGCACGAGACATACTTTGAATTAATATCACAAAGTGGTGGTTTCCTTAGCCTTTAAAGTCCCTGACAGTCTTCTCAACTTGCCAGGCGCCTAACGGAAATTACCCGTAGAACACAGTGCCCGGCTGACAGAAAAGGACAACAGCCGACATGCAGAGAAAGACGCCCTGGTTAGTGCAAACAAATGCAAGTTGGGACTCCTGTGGGAGCTGCAGAAAACATGTTCTCCATCACACTGGTGATACTCAGTGAATTTGAGCATCCTGTGTAGATTGGGTGTGAGGCAGCAGCCCCGTTGTTCCTTGTCAGAGGAAATAGAAATCAATACTTCACGGAAATGGGGGAGAGGTTGAGTCATGGAGACAAAATTTTAGATGCACAGGGGCCTGTGACAAGACAACTCTGCAAATTCCTTGACAGACTGACAGACAGAAAGACAAGGTAGCTAGAGGATTAAGGTGCACAAAAGGAAACCAGAAAATGGGTGCAAGGTAAGCCCCACCCACTCCTGTCTCACCTTACCAGACCACGGACTATCTTAAGTAACCTCCCCCCTCCTCTGTGCTTACTCCCCAGTGCCCCTTTCCTGAGTCTCCTGCTTCCACACTTCACCCCTCTGTTGAGATGCTGCAGGCACTAGGACCTCCCCAGCTGCAGCCTCACGTTCCTTTCTATCCTCAGGAGACCCTTAAGCACGCACAAAAATTAAAATATTAACATCAAATAAAATGTGTATCCCATTTCATTTCTAGGGTCCCAGATGCTAAACCCAAGAGGAAAGGGGGAAAGTTCTTACTCCCTTAAAAGAAATGGGAGGCCAGACAAGAAAGGTAAGTTCCTGTTGCTGAAGGTAACACATGCCCTTCAGACACCAGGTCCAGAGGACCCTGAGCTGGAACTGAACTCACTACCTCCTCCATGAGGACCACCTTTTAGGGTTCCAGAAGGCACCATGCAGGCTTCCAAAGGAAAGAAGCAACTAGTGTCCCACCTAGCAGTGAGGCCCATGAACTACAGTGACAAGCACACTCTGGTAGGCATGCATACATTGATGGGAACCAATGGCTGTCTAGTCGGATGTAAGACCTGCTCAACAGGAGGCAAATCACGCCTGGTACTGGAAACCTAGCTAACTACCCAAGGCTAGGAAAGCCATGGATCTTAGATAAAAACCTATAACCACTACTTAACTAAACCAGCAAAATCCCTAACTACTTTCTAAATGTTTGCTTTTATACCCACAGGTAAGTGTAGTCCTTACCCCCCATTAGGGAAACTTCTCTTTGCAACAGACAAAGACCACTACAGAAAACCACGACCAGTTGAAATGCAGAGCTGTGGAGTCTAGTCCCGAGAGATCAATCTACAGAGTGATTCCCACACCTAAGGTGCAGGGGACATGGCGGAAGAGGGGCCAGAAAGATCACAAGAGTCAGGCCAGGAGGTTTGTTTTGAGAGTGTGTCTCCTAGTAAATGTCAGAAGTTACACCCATAGTCTCACAACCATGACTGCATAAACAGGAGCTGAGCATGACAACATCAATAGACATAGTCTGCTGGATGAGGGTGGGATGGGGTACCTCATGAAGCCTCAACTCTACACAAAGAACTACAGGCAATCAGGGAATGCTGAGAACAGGAGACATGTAGTCTTC
Source organism: Microtus oregoni (assembly GCF_018167655.1). Taxonomy (NCBI): domain Eukaryota; kingdom Metazoa; phylum Chordata; class Mammalia; order Rodentia; family Cricetidae; genus Microtus; species Microtus oregoni. The sequence goes on from NW_024543075.1 coordinate 5,370,309, forward strand.
CCCAGAAGAGTATACCAATTGGTTATTTAGAACCAAATAGCCCCCAAAACATACAAGTAACATTATGCAGGTTGTATTTATGACCCTGTGTGTGTGTGTGTACATATAAGCATGTAACAACAATTAATGGGGGAGACCATGAATCTGAAATGAACAAGGAGGGGTAAATGGATCTGGAGGGAAGAAAAGGAAGGAGGAAATGATGTGATTATTATGATTTTAAAAATAAAATAAGTTAAAATGGTTTAAAACAAACAAAAATAGATGAGAGATATGGAGATAACCTGGGGGGTCTCTACTGCAGTTCTACCCCAAGGGATGCATGTTTGTAAACATTTTGGGGTGCTATAACCCAGGCGGGAAAGCAGTGCTCCTGACAGCTAATGCCATTCAACATCCCATTATGCACATGGCATTCTCTAAAGAACTATGCGATCCAGAGTGTCTCCGTGCTGAGCCTAAGAAGCCCTGATCTGAAGTGGCCATAGCTGCAGTGACTGCCACGTTGGCCCTTGGTAAATGATGCTGAGTAGATGGATGTCTGAGGTAGAAGAAAGTGCGAAAGACAGGTGGTGGTGCATCGCCACTTCCGTGGACAAGAACAGAATAGATGTGCACAGGTCACCTGAGCCACGCTGTGACTGGGGGATGCAGAGATGAAGCAAGAAGCACAGAACGACAGTTGCACACTCTCAGATGCAAACACAGGAAGCCAAGTAAAGTCTAAATGTCAGCTAAATAATGAATAAGCCGTTTAGCATTTCCATAGAATCCTTACATATGCTCGCGCGGTACTAAAATATCATCCGTTACGTGATACTGTGTTTAACTGGTCCCCGCGTGTCACCTGACTGGCTGGAATGGAAGTGCAGTAGGTTTCTGTGGCCTATTTGAACGTATTCCTTTGTGAAGGGGTGCTGACATACCAGAGACAAAAGGGACAAGTCTGGTCAATGAAGAAAGACTCAGGTTGAAATGCAGAAGGTGGTAGAAGCCATAGGACCATTTCCTGGAGATTCTGAGAAGTTTCTAGTGCTAGAGACACCCCCGGTACTCAGGATGCTGGGGTGCCAGGTGTTGGGTGCTGGGGATACTGGATGTTGGGGTTGTTGTGCGCTGGGATGGTGGATCCTGGAGACATTGGGATGCTGGAGATGTTGGAAAGTTAGAAGGGGGATGCTGAGATCCTGCGGATGCCAGAATGTTGGTGATATTGGCATGCTGAAGAAATTTGGGGGTTAGGGTTTTAGGGTAGCTGGGGTGCTGGGTTGCCAGGATGTTGTACCGCTTCACTGTTTGCAAGGTGGGGTTACAGAGCCCTCCCATGGCCCTCCAGGGAAGTGCAGGAAGCCATGTGCCCAGGGAGGCAATGTCCTTTCTGTCCTGGGCTTGTTCCTTGAGATAGGCAAAGATGGAAGCTAAGTTGTCATTTTCTCCTGCTCTGTGCTCTCCTTACACTTCCTAAAGTCATCAGCGTCCTCTTCCTGGAAGGAACCAGGTAATATAGGCTTGGTCTGTCCTCTGATCAACGCCCAGGGCCTGGTCCCACACACTTGCTCTGGTAACATCTGAGGGTAGGAGGACTGTACCTCTGCTCCCTGGGCAGCAGCAGGTCATATGCATGCTCTTATAGACACACTCAGGAACACTTACATCGCACACTGTATACACTCACCTTCTTGTGCTCATACACATTACTTGCTCAACACTCATAAACAACTCACATATCCACAGTCACACATATCAACACAATCCCATTTACACACACATACAACTCGCAGTCATGTTTCTGCACTCACACATGTGCCTTTAACTCACACACTCACATGTACATGTACACTCAGCACACACGGGAGATGACTTGGAGGACCCGCTGACCGGCTGAGCATTCCCTCCAGGCCCATCATGACCTCCATGGGACCTCCTCTGGAGCAGGCCATGGATCCGATTTGCACATCTCCTGATGGCCTCTGATCAGACTGTGCCCACTTAGGGTCACTGCAGCCCAGTGTTCGCCCATACTTCATGCTTGAATTCTCATCCCATCATAAAGCAGACTCAGTGGTTCTCAAAGTGAGCACACAGCCAGGAAAAGCCACCACGGGCTGCTGCCTGCAGTGAATAGAGGACTCACTCCCCACGGCGGTTTCTTCCTTGTGTGGGAGATGCAGACCAGCAGCCCACCCATTTCCTCCAGGGGACATGCAGCCAGGGATAAGCTCCAGCCCACCAGTGGAGACATGTGTGGGTAGTGGTTAGCTAGGCAAACCTTAGGCAGTCTGGATGGGCTCTGTCCGGAGGAAAAGAACCAATGTTTTGGATCAGGAGGCCACCTTTGTGTTTCCCTGGGGGAGTTACTTTTCCCTGTAGACCCTCCCTTCCCAACTTTGGAAACTCCCAGGTAACCATAGTACCACAGTCTTCTGAGAGTAGCTAGTGTCCCTCCTGCCCTTTCTTGCTATTGCTAGAGTTCCAGGTGCATTTGGGCTGTCCACCTTCTGGAGTTTTGCTCCCCAGCTGGCATGGGCAGGAGAGTCTATGTGTCTGCTCTCTTGGATATATTAAGCTCTGGTAAAATACTGGAACTTCAAGGAGTCGGGAAGTTGTAATCACATTAGATGGGTGTGTAGGAACTCCTGGGGCTCATTCTTTAGAAGCAGAGAACCTTGCAACACTGCCATAGCTTATGGCCCCCATGCCAACTCAACTCCGCCCAAGGTTAACTTATGGGACACCCAGTGGTGTCTAGAGAAGGTGGGAATGTCCCCTTTGTGGAGGAAAACACATCCCACAAAAACTTCAGAAAGCTTGGTTACTATCTTCCTGTTCGATACTGACCTCAGCACTGCCTGAAAGGATGTTAAAGACTTCCTGCTATAGATGGGTGCCAGTGGCACCTGGGCATCTGAGAGGCAGAGAGAAGTATGAGGAACAACTTGAATAAAAACGTGCCGACCCCAGTCCCAGGAGGCCCCACCTCGGAAGAGCCTGACACCAGGGTCTCTGCTGTCAGCCAGGAGTCGCTGCTCTGTCTCCAGCACTTCTGCAGACAAAGGATGGCGGGTGGCACCTGCAAGAAGGGATGTGAGTTTCAGGGGTGACACAAAGAACCCCACAATCTCACGCTCTCGGAGTTAAAGGCTGACCTGAGTGGTCCGTGGCAAAATGAGGCACATGTAGTCAGAAAAAAATATTTTGTGTTGCAGCCTTCATATTTATAGCTACTATGTAGCCAGAGAAATGAGTTTCAATATCTGATGTGCTTGGATTTGGAAACCGAGGTCTTGCTACATAATGCGTGAGCGATGGTTGCTTGGTGGAAGTAAACATCTTTATATTTACTGCAGTGTACACACTGCAGAGAATCTTTATGAATAAGCAAAGACTCATAACGGTGCCGTCTTAGGAATGGAGAGATGGTCAACTTAGAGGGACTTGGGGCTTCTGTCTCTAGGGTGGAATACTGCTCTGGGACCCTTGGGAAAATGTGACATTTAAGTTTCAAAATTGTATCAGCCATACCCAGCTTTATTATACACCCACACATAGACAGTCCATGGCATTTTCCTGCCTCATGAAGCTGCAAAAGAAGCCTGTATTCAGTAGCACACACACTTCAGTATTGGATTCCAATCTCTTCCCTGATTGACCTGTGAAAGACAAATCTTGGATGATACAAGGCAGTAGCTGGAGCCATAACCTCCTCCACATCCTGTATTCATGTTTGTGTCCTCCAGACCTCGGTGGCCACCCCAACAGATCTTCACCCTCAGCATCCACAAGTTCTAGAAAAGAAGAAAGTACCTTATAGATGCCCCAGCCTCCCAGTGCAAACCCAGTGTGATTGAAATCTCAGTCTGACCTGCCCAGGGCCCCAGGGAGCTCCTGGCCCCACTGCACTCTCTCCAGGTGGGGTTCTCTGCTCCTGGCCCCACTGCACTCCCTCCAGGTGGGGTTCCCCACTCCTGGACCCACTGCACTCCCTCCAGGTGGGGTTCCCCACTCCTGGCCCCACTGCACTCCCTCCAGGTGGGGTTCTCTGCTCCTGGCCCCACTGCACTCCCTCCAGTTGGGGTTCCCCACTCCTGGCCCCACTGCACTCCCCCCAGGTGGGGTTCCCCACTCCTGGCCCCACTGCACTCCCTCCAGGTGGGGTTCCTCTCTGGCTTTGGGTTTTGTTTGGTTCCTTCACGGAGGGAACAAGAACATAAACCAAGATGCTGCCAGCTAAGAGACCAATCCCAACCTCTGAGGTCTGATGACTATGTACCATGTGTGTATACCACCAAGACCTTCACCATCAATCCTAGCCAACAGTCAGTCTGAATGTAACACCCTAGCCTCTCAAGCTGAAACTGTCACAGTTCACCAACATACACAGACCACACATGCATACACACTTGGCTCTGGGCCCATTGTCTCCACATTGCCGGAACTCATCATGGTATTGTTGCCTGCCAAGGTTCATTTTTTTTTTAACTTTTATTCTCCACTGCAGTTTCTCTTCCTTCTGCTCCTTCCAGTCCCCCCACATCTCCCTTTATTAGGGTCTGAGAAAAAGCCCCCAAAGAAGACCAACAACCATGGGGTGGCAAAAAAGCGACCCCCAAAGAAGGTCACAAGCTCCTTTTGAGTGGAGTTTGGGAAATTCCAGAGAGGAGGGATTAATCTGGGGCTGATTGGTGGAAGGTCCCGGTGGTTGGGGACCTTCCAGCAGCAGGGTAGGAAGAGCTAACTTTAGCCTGCAGAAGTCTGGAGGTGGGGGATCTGCTGACGTAGCAGAAGGGCTTTTGGGGCCTGCTGATTCAGCAGAAGGGCTTGTGGGGGTGCTGGCTGATGGTCACCCATAGGTTGTGGTTTCATGAGACCTGCTTGCTCAGCTCTGTCCTACTCTAGAGAAGTGAAACTACGGTCTGGTCTCTATCAGAGCTCTGGTCTGCTGCCCCCCCTCTAGCCTTTTCACTTTCTCCCCCAGATCAACTCCTCCTTTTTCCCTTATTGCAGAGCAATCGCCCATTGTGTAACTGGCCATCCTTAGTGAGGCTTTTGTTGGCTATTTGGGTCATTTCTACTCTCGGGCTATCATGAATAAAGCAGCCACAAACACTCTCTACAGGACTTCCAAGGATAGATGCGTCCATCCTTCGGGGCAAGCACATGTGAGGAGAATTTCTGGGTCATCAGGCAAGTACCTCAGTTTACCTGGAGCTAATGGTTTCCCCGCGGCTGTCATTTTACATTCCCACCAGCTGTGTGGCAAATGCAGCTGTTTGTCCTCCCAGGCTTCTTGATTTTAGCTGCACTAATGGGTTTGAACGTGGGAGTCATCTCTTGGTGCTGTCTTTTGTGATTAGTGACAACGTCAGCACTCTTTCTGTGCTGGCTGGATAATCATGTATCTCACTTTGCCACGTGTCTGACATCCAAGTCTTTAGCAGCTTTTAAACTTGGCTATGATTCATCTGTTGAACTCTTGATCTTGTAAAAGAGATTTTATTGTGAATGTTCTCTCCCAACCTGTGCTCTACCTTTTTATTTTCCTAACAGCCTGTTTCAAAGTTCAGAAGGCTTTGCTTTTGAAGACAAATTTGTCTGTTTCTCTCTTTGTACCTGCTAAGGTCTCACGGGCACATGTGCTGACTCATAGTCCCAGCAGGTGGCGCTATTTTGAGAGACTCTGGATTCCTTAGAAGGTGGCTCCAGGCTAGAGGAAAAAGGTCACTGGAGGCGTGGCCTTGGGGACTGCGGCTCCTTCCTAGGATGCTTTGTTTTTTCTTTTTGGTTTTTCGAGACAGGGTTTCTCTGTGGTTTTGGAGCCTGTCCTGGAACTAGCTCTGGTAGACCAGGCTGGTCTCGAACTCACAGAGATCCGCCTGTCTCTGCCTCCCAAGTGCTGGGATTAAAGGCGTGTGCTACCACCGCCCGGCTCCTAGGATGCTTTTGTCCTTCTGCACTGCACTCCGTTCTAAACGCTTATTTGATCTTCTAGAGCCAGCTTTGTCTTTGCCTACGCGCCTGCTCACCTGATGCTCCGGGGGTCTCCATCGCTGCCCACCCACCATTGCTGAAGCACAGCCCCAACAATAACCAGGGGCTCTGCCCAGCTAGGACCTCCAAGACTACTGTGTCTTATTTGGAGTCCTCTGAGAGTCTTCTTCGGCCAACGGCCCTAGAGAGCATAAAAGGAGTCTTCCCACCTTTCCTGACTCCACGACTGCTCCCATCCCTTGGAATGGAGCTTCTGTCCCAGACGGCAGCTACAGGCGGATCTGCCCAGTCTTCACTCCTCACGTCCCGAAAGGCTCAGATGGATGTCACAAGTAGACCTGCCACAGGTGGCACCTGAAAATAGAAAGGGAGGCTCTTTCCCAGACTGGCAGCCTCCCTGTCCGCTGGTACCCAACAGCCTTCCTTCCTGCTCCTCGAGACATCCTCTGTTAGATTCTTGCAGACGTGCGTCCAACCCGCGCTCTCCCATAACAGGGAGGTCTTATGAAGAACTCATATTTTCCCTAACTCAACAAAGCGGGACCTGAAGAATGGGAGGTGAGCGCAGCCTGGCGAGAAACTGAGGAAAGCACGGCGTTGGTACCAAATCAACACTCAAAAGTTCTTGACCTGGCCGCACTCGGTGTCTGCCAGTCCTGCCCCACCCCTTCTTGCTTCCTTCCCCGCCTCTTTCCCCTCACTACTCCCGGAGTCACTTACCCCCTCCCTCCCCAAGTGTAGCCCCGCCCCGACCTTCCGCGTCCTCAGTCTGGATCCGTCTCTTGGCAACCAACCGCTACTGGTACAGCAGCGAAGTCGCTGTCTGGCTGTGGGCCTTAGGCGCCATGGATTTGGTTATCACGCAGGAACTGACCCGTGCCCAGAACCAACAAGGTGGGTCTCATCCTAGCTCTGCTGATGGGAATCTCTTGAGCCCAGGAGAGTGGCACATGATGCGGTGGCTACAGCTGTTGAGCCTGACCTAATTGTTGAGTAGGGAGGGTTGTGGGCAGCCTGACTAGGAATTCAGACCCGTGTTTCTGTGCCAGAGGAAGGCTTTTTCGGGGACTGTATCTCTCTGACACACCCATGCCGGGCCCCTCTGCTGATCCTCTGCCCGACAGATGCAGCTGCCCTGCGACGAGCTTATGAGCTGATCAAGTCCGCAAACCTGGGAAAATCGGAGTTCGACCCCTCAGAGAGCTTCAGCCCGGACCTGTTTGTGCTGTGTGCAGAGCAGGCACTCAAGGTGGAGCCCCGGGCCTGGCTGGCACTGGCACACGATGAACCTGCCCCCCCACCACACACACACACATTTGGGAGTGTTAATGGCACAGAAGAGGGTGGGTGGGACACCGATGAGTGTTGTGGGAACGGGGATGACCAAGCTTTACTTTCCCTGGTTTCGATCTCCTACAGATGGGAGAGCCTGAAATGAGCGACGACTGCATCCAGATGTACTTCAAAGTGAAGGGGCCAGTAACTCAGTTTCTGGGTCGAGCACACCTGTGCAGGGCCCAGCTCTGTGCCCCACAGTCAGAGGAAAACCTGGTGAGAACATCCCCGTCTGTTTTCACCCCACCCCCGGGGAGAGCAGCAAATCAGGTCTTAAGAGTGACTTTTAGCCTGGAGAGATGGCTCAGGGGTTAAGAGCACTGACTCCTCTTCCAGAGGACCTGGGTTCAATTCCCAGCACTCACATGGTGGCTCACAGCTCTCTGTAACTCCAGTTCCAGAGGATCCCATGCCCTCATCTAGACATATATGAAGGCAAAAAACACCAATGCATGTAAATTTTTTTTTTAAAGTGGCTTTTAAGCAAGATGGAGTTGAGGAACCATTCTCTCCTCTACAATGCTGCACAACAGTCAGAGTTCCCGTCTGTGCTTTTCTCTCCACTCGGCATTTGCAGTGTCCGGCATGAGTCCGTCTGACCTCCCATCCCCACGCGGCAGTGCTATGGTCTCTCTGTCTTCTAGCCATCCCTGAGCTGGGCAGAGAGGGAGCTGGGAGAGTCAGGCACTCAGGGGCACAGCCAGCTGTGGTTTCTGTGCAGAAGCTGGGGTGCCAAGCAGTTTGCATTTGGTGACGGAAGTGGAGATGCGTGGTGACAGCTGCTTGTGTGGCAAAAGCGCCTTACCTGTGCATTCGCTGGGCTCTTTTAGGAGGAATTTGAGAACTGCGTGACTCAGTACATGAAGGCTATAAACTTCGCAAAAGGAGAACCAAGGTAGGCATGCAGGAACTGTCTGCTTCTGCAGGATTGTGTAAGACTTTGGTGCCCAAAGGTACCAAGTGATGCTATTTATTTATGCTGCCCTCCATCCATCCCCTCTCCTTTCTGTTTTGTGTTTAATGGAGTCATGGCACAGGCTTGTCTTATTACCTGGGAGAACCAGCCATGTTCATGCAGACTTCCCAGAGCGGCATCCTTTGTCGTGCTCGGGACTTGTTGGGATTTGTTAATGGCTGTCAAAGTGTTTTCTCTATGGCCTCCTTTCCAATCCGTCCCCCAGTACCCCTTGTTCCTGACTTTGGGCGTCAGCCTTTCTGAAGGGAGAAGGGCACACTCTGGGGCTCCTCTGGTTGGATTGTGGTCCTTTACCCCTTCCCCTCTTCTTGTCTCTGCAGCTGTGAGTCTGTGAAACCCTAGCACAGACTTCTAGTTGGTGGCCGTCTTTTTTCCACTCAAACCCAAATTCAGCTATTGAAACGTTAAGTTAGCATACACTGGCATTGGCACACCTGCAGTGGGACCCAACATTAGAGGGGCTTTCATTCATTTTGCCCATGCCCACTGCTCATCTGTTGAAAGCCTTCTCAGGTCACACACTGCACAGGTACAAGGGTCCAGGGTCCAGCCCCATAGGCCTTCCCTCCAGGGGTCAGGAGCCGACCCTGCGCCAGAGAACTCAGCAGAGTGGATGTTTCCAAATACAGCCTGCAGTTCCTGGCCATGATCCACTGCAAGGGTCTCGGAGACAGCTATAGCTGGGCTGAGCAGGTCACTGCGACTCACTGGTCTGGTTGCTGGTCACTTGGTTTCCCTTCTTCCTTCCTGGGTAATGAGCAGCCATGGCCTGTCTGATGACCAATCAGTGATAGAACAGCAGGGCTGCCCGCTCCAGACAGTGGCTTTCTGGTAAGAAAGTCCTGAAGCTTCCCTATGTGACTCCCTCTGATGCTGCCCTGCCCCTCAGAGGGAGGTGCTTGGGAAGTGCCTCTCCACACACCTTCATCACCTCCTCAGGGGTTTATGCTCAGACATGGAGTTTGTCCTTCAGCCCCCATTTCCACCTGCAACACACTGTGTCTGACCATCTTTTATCTGCTCAGCTCCTGGCTGAGTCTTGGACTTCTTTTTGGTCATGGTAGGATGCTATCTCCTCCAGGAAGCGTTCCACGCTCTTCCTTCCTTCCTTCCTTCCTTTTTTTGTTTTTGTTTTTTTTTTTTGTTTTGTTTTGTTTTGTTTTTTGAGACAGGGTTTCTCTGTGGTTTTGGAGCCTGTCCTGGAACTAGCTCTTGTAGATCAGGCTGGTCTCGAACTCACAGAGATCTGCCTGCCTCTGCCTCCCGAGTGCTGGGATTAAAGGCGTGCGCCACCACCGCCCGGCCTCCACGCTCTTTCCTTCCTTGCTCATGACTGTGTTTTCATGGGGCATGGTTAATTTGTGGACTAAGGTACCATGTCATCACCACCACGAGACAGCCACTGCTTGTATGGAACAGGGCTGTGTGGGGCAGGGGTGGCTCTTCATCCTGGTGCTGATGCAGGCTGGAGAGAAGTGTGTCAAATGAAGTGCCTGCATCTGATGGTGATGGGACACACCTCCACATCCCTTCTGAATCGGTCCAGGAATCAGGATGCCCCAGCCCTGTGCCTCAAGCATTCTGATTTCCCCTCCCTGCCTAGGTATTACTTCTTGGTGTTCAATGCTTCTGTTCTCTACTGGAACATGGTGCGGCCATTCCTCAAGCCTGGATATCACCAATTTGTGATCCCCAGCCTCTCTCAAATCATCACCGTGTTAAACCAGACAGAAGAAGAGGACAAGGAGTGGCAGGCAGAGCTGATGTTGTGAGTGGGGGCAATAGAACTTAAAAGCCCTGGGCAAGTCCTATACTTATTGTGACTCAGGCCATATGAACCTCTTTCTCTCCCAAGGAAGGGGCTGGGTTCCTGACTTGTCAGGGCATTCTTTCTAGAATCTATGGCTATTGCAGCAGGTCTTAGAGATTCCTCGGGACTCAAAGAAGATGAAATGTGACTCCATCGCTGGTCCTGGCCCATGCTTTTAAAACCTTAGTGAGTAGAGTTTGTTGTTGTTGTTTGGTTTCGGTGTTAGTAGGCACTTTGGCAAGTAGCTATGCCGATATGAGCATCACATCTGGGTTCCCAGGTGCCTGAGCATGGGAGCTCTGAGGTCACTGCTCTGAAGCCACAAACTGTCAGCAAATGCCTGGCCACTGTGCCAGCTAGACCAAGAGGCGATCTCTCCCAGGTTTTCTCAGGATCTTTCTACAAGCACGAGACCAAGTGGATTTTGACAATGTAGATCCCAGCACCAAAGATGTCAACCCAAGTCTAGACCACAGTCTGCAATCTTGGGGCACCTGCTTGTGGCCAATGGGAGGAACCTCTAAGAGAAAGTTGATGCAAATGAGATCTGCCTTCAAAGTGCCATCCGGAAATGTCCTTGATAATTAAAATGCCAATCACCCCGTGCTGTCTGCAGTAGTTTCTTCCACTCCAGCTGGCCTTGCTGTGGATCTTGACGGGTAGAAGGCACTTTCCTGGGAAGCTTTTTTAAAGCTCGTGAAACACAGAGTTTGCAAAAGCCCAGACCCTGGCTCTCAGAGATTTGCAGCAGAAGACTGCTAAGAAGGCTAATGTCTGCTGTTTTCTGTTGTCCAGGGAACTTCTTGAATGCTACTTGCAAGCCGGGAAAAATGAGGATGCTGCCAAGTTCTGCTTGACGGCTGCACCATTCATCAAAACCCATGTGCCACGCAAGTACAGGCAGATATTCTCAGTCATGGTAAGCGGACACGTTACAAGGAAAGTCAAGGAGTGGCGCTGTCAATCATTCAGAGACTATGCAGAAAGCCTCAATAAGTCCATTTGTTGAGGAATATAAAAACATACACATATGTGAACAAAACAAGCAAAAATGATGAAGAGAACAGGCAGTTCATCTTATAGGGAAGAGCAAAGTTCTCTCACTACTATTGGTTAAGTATTTCTTTTGTTCTAGCATCAATTTTTTAAAAAAAATATTCACAGAAAACTTGTGAAATACAAGTAATTGCTATAGCACCATGTCCCCAACATCTACAACCTGCTAATTTTGATGTATAAGAATCATCATAAACCATATCTAAAAATGTATAAAACTTAGTGAGAATTTGTCTTAATTACAAACATTAATTTTATAGGGGAAATAAAAAATACGTAGACACAAAATCTGAATGCATCTCTCGTTCCTCATTTGAACGCAAAGTAACATGCAGTTGCATTCCCGGACAGGTGCGTCATGAGCTAATGGATGATCATCAGTTAAGGGAAGAGAAAAAGCATTCCATGAGTCTCTCCATCACTTACCACATCAATTCACTAAAAGCGTAAGTAGTCAGGGGAAGTTGAGCTCAGGCTGGGATAGGGACACCGTCTCTTCTCTTAGGGTGCCCTTTGTCAGTGAGAGGGAGTTTTAGGGCTTAGGACTGGCTATAGGGCCTGTCCTAGATGAGATGGTACTAGGGGTTTTGTGGGGAGGGCCTAAAGTAACCCCCATTTACTACATCCATTACTGAGAAGCAAGGGGGGGATGATCAGAGTCCCAGCAGGTGAAAAAAGTCCCCAGCTGAATCAGATGCTTCTCATAGCCCTGCTGGCCTGCCAAGGAGAGTGAGGAGGAAATCACAATGTGCCTGGTCCTGAGAAGAGAGAGGAGATTACAGTGTGCCTGGTCCTGAGGAGAATGAGGAGATTGCAGTGTGCCTGATCCTGAGGAGAGAGAGGAGATTACAGTGTGCCTGGTCCTGAGGAGAGAGAGGAGGAGATCACAGTGTGCCTGGGCCTGAGGAGAATGAGGAGATTGCAGTGTGCCTGGGCCTGAGGAGAGAGAGGAGATCACAGTGTCCCTGGTCCTGAGGAGAGAGAGGAGATTGCAGTGTGCCTGGGCCTGAGGAGAGAGAGGAGATCACAGTGTCCCTGGTCCTGAGGAGAGAGAGGAGATTGCAGTGTGCCTGGGCCTGAGGAGAGAGAGGAGATCACAGTGTCCCTGGTCCTGAGGAGAGAGAGGAGATTGCAGTGTGCCTGGGCCTGAGGAGAGAGAGGAGATCACAGTGTGCCTGGTCCTGAGGATACTTCCCTGGCATTTTCCTGCAGTGATATAAGAAAAGGAATATTTCCTGCAAAAAGAAAGCTAAGGAGGCATGGAAATTCGCCCGGGAAATTAGGCACAAAGAGAGGAGAGGGATCCTTTAAGATCTCCATTCTTTAGGAAGCATGGGTTCATTGATTGAAGACTTGCCCTGAGAATAATTTTTTTAACAAATATGACAGGATGATTTGACAACATAGCGTTTAATTAAATCAATTCTAGGAAATTGGATAAACATAATTTGCCAGAAGACATCGACCAGATTCTGAGGAAAGCCTATAAACACTTGAGTCACTACAATCACCAACGCTTCCCTTCCATCAAAGAAGAAAAGTAAGTGGAAGCTTTGCTTTATGCGCACACAGAGACACCCACACAGCCAGCACACAGCACTCAGAACACACCAGAGTGTGACACAGACCCACACAGCACTCAGAACACACCAGAGTGTGACACAGACCCACACAGCACTCAGAACACACCAGAGTGTGACACAGACCCACACAGCACTCAGAACACACCAGAGTGTGACACAGACCCACACAGCCAGCACACAGAACTCAGAACACACCAGAGTGTGACACAGACCCACACAGCCAGCACACAGCACTCAGAACACACCAGAGTGTGACACAGACCCACACAGCACTCAGAACACACCAGAGTGTGACACAGACCCACACAGCCAGCACACAGAACTCAGAACACACCAGAGTGTGACACAGACCCACACAGCCAGCACACAGCACTCAGAACACACCAGAGTGTGACACAGACCCACACAGCCAGCACACAGCACTGAGAACACACCAGAGTGTGACACAGACCCACACAGCCAGCACACAGCACTCAGAACACACCAGAGTGTGACACAGACCCACACAGCACTCAGAAAACACCAGAGTGTGACACAGACCCACACAGCACTCAGAACACACCAGAGTGTGACACAGACCCACACAGCACTCAGAACACACCAGAGTGTGACACAGACCCACACAGCACTCAGAACACACCAGAGTGTGACACAGACCCACACAGCCAGCACACAGCACTCAGAACACACCAGAGTGTGACACAGACCCACAGAGCCAGCACACAGCACTCAGAACACACCAGAGTGTGACACAGACCCACACAGCCAGCACACAGCACTGAGAACACACCAGAGTGTGACACAGACCCACACAGCCAGCACACAGCACTCAGAACACACCAGAGTGTGACACAGACCCACACAGCACTCAGAAAACACCAGAGTGTGACACAGACCCACACAGCACTCAGAACACACCAGAGTGTGACACAGACCCACACAGCACTCAGAACACACCAGAGTGTGACACAGACCCACACAGCCAGCACACAGAACACACCAGAGTGTGACACAGACCCACACAGCCAGCACAGAGCACTCAGAACACACCAGAGTGTGACACAGACCCACACAGCCAGCACACAGCACTCAGAACACACCAGAGTGTGACACAGACCCACACAGCCACCACACAGCACTCAGAACACACCAGAGTGTGACACAGACCCACACAGCCAGCACACAGCACTCAGAACACACCAGAGTGTGACACAGACCCACACAGCCACCACACAGCACTCAGAACACACCAGAGTGTGACACAGACCCACACAGCCAGCACACAGCACTCAGAACACACCAGAGTGTGACACAGACCCACACAGCCAGCACACAGCACTCAGAACACACCAGAGTGTGACACAGACCCACACAGCCAGCACACAGCACTCAGAACACACCAGAGTGTGACACAGACCCACACAGCACTCAGAACACACCAGAGTGTGACACAGACCCACACAGCCAGCACACAGCACTCAGAACACACCAGAGTGTGACACAGAACCACACAGCCAGCACACAGCACTCAGAACACACCAGAGTGTGACACAGACCCACACAGCCAGCACACAGCACTCAGAACACACCAGAGTGTGACACAGACCCACACAGCCAGCACACAGCACTCAGAACACATCAGAGTGTGACACAGACCCACACAGCCAGCACTCAGAACACACCAGAGTGTGACACAGACCCACAGAGCCAGCACACAGCACTCAGAACACACCAGAGTGTGACACAGACCCACACAGCCAGCACTCAGAACACACCAGAGTGTGACACAGACCCACACAGCCAGCACTCAGAACACACCAGAGTGTGACACAGACCCACACAGCCAGCACACAGCACTCAGAACACACCAGAGTGTGACACAGACCCACACAGCACTCAGAACACACCAGAGTGTGACACAGACCCACACAGCCAGCACACAGCACTCAGAACACACCAGAGTGTGACACAGACCCACACAGCCACCACACAGCACTCAGAACACACCAGAGTGTGACACAGACCCACACAGCACTCAGAACACACCAGAGTGTACCACAGACCCACACAGCCAGCACACAGCACTCAGAACACACCAGAGTGTGACACAGACCCACACAGCACTCAGAACACACCAGAGTGTGACACAGACCCACACAGCACTCAGAACACACCAGAGTGTGACACAGACCCACACAGCACTCAGAACACACCAGAGTGTGACACAGACCCACACAGCACTCAGAACACACCAGAGTGTGACACAGACCCACACAGCACTCAGAACACACCAGAGTGTGACACAGACCCACACAGCACTCAGAACACACCAGAGTGTGACACAGACCCACACAGCCAGCACACAGCACTCAGAACACACCAGAGTGTGACACAGACCCACACAGCCAGCACACAGCACTCAGAACACACCAGAGTGTGACACAGACCCACACAGCCAGCACACAGCACTCAGAACACACCAGAGTGTGACACAGACCCACACAGCCAGCACACAGCACTCAGAACACACCAGAGTGTGACACAGACCCACACAGCCAGCACACAGCACTCAGAACACACCAGAGTGTGACACAGACCCACACAGCCAGCACACAGCACTGAGAACACACCAGAGTGTGACACAGACCCACACAGCCAGCACACAGCACTCAGAACACACCAGAGTGTGACACAGACCCACACAGCCAGCACTCAGAACACACCAGAGTGTGACACAGACCCACACAGCCAGCACTCAGAACACACCAGAGTGTGACACAGACCCACACAGCCAGCACACAGCACTCAGAACACACCAGAGTGTGACACAGACCCACACAGCCAGCACACAGCACTCAGAACACACCAGAGTGTGACACAGACCCACACAGCCAGCACACAGCACACAGAACACACCAGAGTGTGACACAGACCCACACAGCCAGCACACAGCACTCAGAACACACCAGAGTATGACACAGACCCACACAGCCAGCACTCAGCACTCAGAACACACCAGAGTGTGACACAGACCCACACAGCCAGCACTCAGAACACACCAGAGTGTGACACAGACCCACACAGCCAGCACACAGCACTCAGAACACACCAGAGTGTGACACAGACCCACACAGCCAGCACACAGCACTCAGAACACACCAGAGTGTGACACAGACCCACACAGCCAGCACACAGAACACACGAGAGTGTGACACAGACCCACACAGCCAGCACACAGCACTCAGAACACACCAGAGTGTGACACAGACCCACACAGCCAGCACACAGCACTCAGAACACACCAGAGTGTGACACAGACCCACACAGCCAGCACACAGCACTCAGAACACACCAGAGTGTGACACAGACCCACACAGCCAGCACACAGCACTCAGAACACACCAGAGTGTGACACAGACCCACACAGCCAGCACACAGCACTCAGAACACACCAGAGTGTGACACAGACCCACACAGCAGGCACACAGCACTCAGAACACACCAGAGTGTGACACAGACCCACACAGCCAGCACACAGCACTCAGAACACACCAGAGTGTGACACAGACCCACACAGCCAGCACACAGCACTCAGAACACACCAGAGTGTGACACAGACCCACACAGCCAGCACACAGCACTCAGAACACACCAGAGTGTGACACAGACCCACACAGCCAGCACACAGCACTCAGAACACACCAGAGTGTGACACAGACCCACACAGCCAGCACACAGCTCTCAGAACACACCAGAGTGAGACACAGACACACACAGCCAGCACACAGCACTCAGAACACACCAGAGTGTGACACAGACCCACACAGCCAGCACACAGCACTCAGAACACACCAGAGTGTGACACAGACCCACACAGCACTCAGAACACACCAGAGTGTGACACAGACCCACACAGCCAGCACACAGCACTCAGAACACACCAGAGTGTGACACAGACCCACACAGCCAGCACACAGCACTCAGAACACACCAGAGTGTGACACAGACTCACACAACCAGCACACAGCACTGAGAACACACCAGAGTGTGACACAGACCCACACAGCCAGCACACAGCACTCAGAACACACCAGAGTGTGACACAGACCCACACAGCCAGCACTCAGAACACACCAGAGTGTGACACAGACCCACAGAGCCAGCACACAGCACTCAGAACACACCAGAGTGTGACACAGACCCACACAGCCAGCACTCAGAACACACCAGAGTGTGACACAGACCCACACAGCCAGCACTCAGAACACACCAGAGTGTGACACAGACCCACACAGCCAGCACACAGCACTCAGAACACACCAGAGTGTGACACAGACCCACACATCACTCAGAACACACCAGAGTGTGACACAGACCCACACAGCCAGCACACAGCACTCAGAACACACCAGAGTGTGACACAGACCCACACAGCCAGCACACAGCACTCAGAACACACCAGAGTGTGACACAGACCCACACAGCCAGCACACAGCACTCAGAACACACCAGAGTGTGACACAGACCCACACAGCCAGCACACAGCACTCAGAACACACCAGAGTGTGACACAGACCCACACAGCCAGCACACAGCACTCAGAACACACCAGAGTGTGACACAGACCCACACAGCACTCAGAACACACCAGAGTGTGACACAGACCCACACAGCCAGCACACAGCACTCAGAACACACCAGAGTGTGACACAGAACCACACAGCCAGCACACAGCACTCAGAACACACCAGAGTGTGACACAGACCCACACAGCCAGCACACAGCACTGAGAACACACCAGAGTGTGACACAGACCCACACAGCCAGCACACAGCACTCAGAACACACCAGAGTGTGACACAGACCCACACAGCCAGCACTCAGAACACACCAGAGTGTGACACAGACCCACACAGCCAGCACTCAGAACACACCAGAGTGTGACACAGACCCACACAGCTAGCACACAGCACTCAGAACACACCAGAGTGTGACACAGACCCACACAGCCAGCACACAGCACTCAGAACACACCAGAGTGTGACACAGACCCACACAGCCAGCACACAGCACACAGAACACACCAGAGTGTGACACAGACCCACACAGCCAGCACACAGCACTCAGAACACACCAGAGTATGACACAGACCCACACAGCCAGCACTCAGCACTCAGAACACACCAGAGTGTGACACAGACCCACACAGCCAGCACTCAGAACACACCAGAGTGTGACACAGACCCACACAGCCAGCACACAGCACTCAGAACACACCAGAGTGTGACACAGACCCACACAGCCAGCACACAGCACTCAGAACACACCAGAGTGTGACACAGACCCACACAGCCAGCACACAGAACACACCAGAGTGTGACACAGACCCACACAGCCAGCACACAGCACTCAGAACACACCAGAGTGTGACACAGACCCACACAGCCAGCACACAGCACTCAGAACACACCAGAGTGTGACACAGACCCACACAGCCAGCACACAGCACTCAGAACACACCAGAGTGTGACACAGACCCACACAGCCAGCACACAGCACTCAGAACACACCAGAGTGTGACACAGACCCACACAGCCAGCACACAGCACTCAGAACACACCAGAGTGTGACACAGACCCACACAGCCAGCACACAGCACTCAGAACACACCAGAGTGTGACACAGACCCACACAGCCAGCACTCAGAACACACCAGAGTGTGACACAGACCCACACAGCCAGCACACAGCACTCAGAACACACCAGAGTGTGACACAGTCCCACACAGCCAGCACACAGCACTCAGAACACACCAGAGTGTGACACAGACCCACACAGCCAGCACTCAGAACACACCAGAGTGTGACACAGACCCACACAGCCAGCACTCAGAACACACCAGAGAGTGTGACACAGACCCACACAGCCAGCTCTCAGAACACACCAGAGAGTGTGACACAGACCCACACAGCCAGCACTCAGAACACACCAGAGAGTGTGACACAGACCCACACAGCCAGCACACAGCACTCAGAACACACCAGAGTGTGACACAGACCCACACAGACAGCACACAGCACTCAGAACACACCAGAGTGTGACACAGACCCACACAGCCAGCACACAGCACTCAGAACACACCAGAGTGTGACACAGACCCACACAGCCAGCACACAGAACACACTAGAGTGTGACACAGACCCACACAGCCAGCACACAGCACTCAGAACACACCAGAGTGTGACACAGACCCACACAGCCAGCACACAGAACACACCAGAGTGTGACACAGACCCACACAGCCAGCACACAGCACTCAGAACACACCAGAGTGTGACACAGACCCACACAGCCAGCACACAGAACACACCAGAGTGTGACACAGACCCACACAGCCAGCACACAGCACACAGAACACAACAGATTGTGACACAGACCCACACAGCCAGCACACAGCACTCAGAACACACCAGAGTGTGACACAGACCCACACAGACAGCACACAGCACTCAGAACACACCAGAGTGTGACACAGACCCACACAGCCAGCACACAGCACTCAGAACACACCAGAGTGTGACACAGACCCACACAGCCAGCACTCAGAACACACCAGAGTGTGACACAGACCCACAGAGCCAGCACACAGCACTCAGAACACACCAGAGTGTGACACAGACCCACACAGCCAGCACTCAGAACACACCAGAGTGTGACACAGACCCACACAGCCAGCACTCAGAACACACCAGAGTGTGACACAGACCCACACAGCCAGCACACAGCACTCAGAACACACCAGAGTGTGACACAGACCCACACATCACTCAGAACACACCAGAGTGTGACACAGACCCACACAGCCAGCACACAGCACTCAGAACACACCAGAGTGTGACACAGACCCACACAGCCAGCACACAGCACTCAGAACACACCAGAGTGTGACACAGACCCACACAGCCAGCACACAGCACTCAGAACACACCAGAGTGTGACACAGACCCACACAGCCAGCACACAGCACTCAGAACACACCAGAGTGTGACACAGACCCACACAGCCAGCACACAGCACTCAGAACACACCAGAGTGTGACACAGACCCACACAGCACTCAGAACACACCAGAGTGTGACACAGACCCACACAGCCAGCACACAGCACTCAGAACACACCAGAGTGTGACACAGAACCACACAGCCAGCACACAGCACTCAGAACACACCAGAGTGTGACACAGACCCACACAGCCAGCACACAGCACTGAGAACACACCAGAGTGTGACACAGACCCACACAGCCAGCACACAGCACTCAGAACACACCAGAGTGTGACACAGACCCACACAGCCAGCACTCAGAACACACCAGAGTGTGACACAGACCCACACAGCCAGCACTCAGAACACACCAGAGTGTGACACAGACCCACACAGCTAGCACACAGCACTCAGAACACACCAGAGTGTGACACAGACCCACACAGCCAGCACACAGCACTCAGAACACACCAGAGTGTGACACAGACCCACACAGCCAGCACACAGCACACAGAACACACCAGAGTGTGACACAGACCCACACAGCCAGCACACAGCACTCAGAACACACCAGAGTATGACACAGACCCACACAGCCAGCACTCAGCACTCAGAACACACCAGAGTGTGACACAGACCCACACAGCCAGCACTCAGAACACACCAGAGTGTGACACAGACCCACACAGCCAGCACACAGCACTCAGAACACACCAGAGTGTGACACAGACCCACACAGCCAGCACACAGCACTCAGAACACACCAGAGTGTGACACAGACCCACACAGCCAGCACACAGAACACACCAGAGTGTGACACAGACCCACACAGCCAGCACACAGCACTCAGAACACACCAGAGTGTGACACAGACCCACACAGCCAGCACACAGCACTCAGAACACACCAGAGTGTGACACAGACCCACACAGCCAGCACACAGCACTCAGAACACACCAGAGTGTGACACAGACCCACACAGCCAGCACACAGCACTCAGAACACACCAGAGTGTGACACAGACCCACACAGCCAGCACACAGCACTCAGAACACACCAGAGTGTGACACAGACCCACACAGCCAGCACACAGCACTCAGAACACACCAGAGTGTGACACAGACCCACACAGCCAGCACTCAGAACACACCAGAGTGTGACACAGACCCACACAGCCAGCACACAGCACTCAGAACACACCAGAGTGTGACACAGTCCCACACAGCCAGCACACAGCACTCAGAACACACCAGAGTGTGACACAGACCCACACAGCCAGCACTCAGAACACACCAGAGTGTGACACAGACCCACACAGCCAGCACTCAGAACACACCAGAGAGTGTGACACAGACCCACACAGCCAGCTCTCAGAACACACCAGAGAGTGTGACACAGACCCACACAGCCAGCACTCAGAACACACCAGAGAGTGTGACACAGACCCACACAGCCAGCACACAGCACTCAGAACACACCAGAGTGTGACACAGACCCACACAGACAGCACACAGCACTCAGAACACACCAGAGTGTGACACAGACCCACACAGCCAGCACACAGCACTCAGAACACACCAGAGTGTGACACAGACCCACACAGCCAGCACACAGAACACACTAGAGTGTGACACAGACCCACACAGCCAGCACACAGCACTCAGAACACACCAGAGTGTGACACAGACCCACACAGCCAGCACACAGAACACACCAGAGTGTGACACAGACCCACACAGCCAGCACACAGCACTCAGAACACACCAGAGTGTGACACAGACCCACACAGCCAGCACACAGAACACACCAGAGTGTGACACAGACCCACACAGCCAGCACACAGCACACAGAACACAACAGATTGTGACACAGACCCACACAGCCAGCACACAGCACTCAGAACACACCAGAGTGTGACACAGACCCACACAGCCAGCACTCAGAACACACCAGAGTGTGACACAGACCCACACAGCCAGCACTCAGAACACACCAGAGTGTGACACAGACACACACAGCCAGCACACAACACTCAGAACACACCAGAGTGTGACACATACCCACACAGCCAGCACAAAGCACTCAGAACACACCAGAGTGTGACACAGACCCACACAGCCAGCACACAGCACACAGAACACACCAGAGTGTGACACAGACCCACACAGCCAGCACACAGCACTCAGAACACACCAGAGTGTGACACAGACCCACACATCCAGCACTCAGAACACACCAGAGTGTGACACAGACCCACACAGCCAGCACACAGCACTCAGAACACACCAGAGTGTGACACAGACCCACACAGCCAGCACACAGCACACAGAACACACCAGAGTGTGACACAGACCCACACAGCCAGCACACAGCACTCAGAACACACCAGAGTGTGACACAGACCCACACAGCCAGCACTCAGAACACACCAGAGTGTGACACAGACCCACACAGCCAGCACACAGCACTCAGAACACACCAGAGTGTGACACAGACCCACACAGCCAGCACTCAGAACACACCAGAGTGTGACACAGACCCACACAGCCACCACACAGCACTCAGAACACACCAGAGTGTGACACAGACCCACACAGCCAGCACTCAGAACACACCAGAGAGTGACACAGACCCACACAGCCAGCACACAGCACTCAGACCACACCAGAGAGAGTGACACAGACCCACACAGCCAGCACACAGCACTCAGAACACACCAGAGTGTGACACAGACCCACACAGCCAGCACACAGCACTCAGAACACACCAGAGTGTGACACAGACCCACACAGCCAGCACTCAGAACACACCAGAGAGTGACACAGACCCACACAGCCAGCACACAGCACTCAGAACACACCAGAGAGAGTGACACAGACCCACACAGCCAGCACACAGCACTCAGAACACACCAGAGTGTGACACAGACCCACACAGCCAGCACTCAGAACACACCAGAGTGTGACACAGACCCACACAGCCAGCACACAGCACTCAGAACACACCAGAGTGTGACACAGTCCCACACAGCCAGCACACAGCACTCAGAACACACCAGAGTGTGACACAGACCCACACAGCCAGCACTCAGAACACACCAGTGTGTGACACAGACCCACACAGCCAGCACTCAGAACACACCAGAGAGTGTGACACAGACCCACACAGCCAGCTCTCAGAACACACCAGAGAGTGTGACACAGACCCACACAGCCAGCACTCAGAACACACCAGAGAGTGTGACACAGACCCACACAGCCAGCACACAGCACTCAGAACACACCAGAGTGTGACACAGACCCACACAGACAGCACACAGCACTCAGAACACACCAGAGTGTGACACAGACCCACACAGCCAGCACACAGCACTCAGAACACACCAGAGTGTGACACAGACCCACACAGCCAGCACACAGCACTCAGAACACACCAGAGTGTGACACAGACCCACACAGCCAGCACACAGCACTCAGAACACACCAGAGTGTGACACAGACCCACACAGCCAGCACACAGCACTCAGAACACACCAGAGTGTGACACAGACCCGCACAGCCAGCACACAGCACTCAGAACACACCAGAGTGTGACACAGACCCACACAGCCAGCACACAGCACTCAGAACACACCAGAGTGTGACACAGACCCACACAGCCAGCACACAGCACTCAGAACACACCAGAGTGTGACACAGACCCACACAGCCAGCACTCAGAACACACCAGAGTGTGACACAGACCCACACAGCCAGCACACAGCACTCAGAACACACCAGAGTGTGACACAGACCCACACAGCCAACACTCAGAACACACCAGAGTGTGACACAGACCCACACAGCCAGCACTCAGAACACACCAGAGTGTGACACAGACCCACACAGCCAGCACACAGGACTCAGAACACACCAGAGTGTGACACAGACCCACACAGCCACCACACAGCACTCAGAACACACCAGAGTGTGACACAGACCCACACAGCCAGCACTCAGAACACACCAGAGTGTGACACAGACCCAAACAGCCAGCACTCAGAACACACCAGAGTGTGACACAGACCCACACAGCCAGCACTCAGAACACACCAGAGTGTGACACAGACCCACACAGCCACCACACAGCACTCAGAACACACCAGAGTGTGACACAGACCCACACAGCCAGCACTCAGAACACACCAGAGTGTGACACAGACCCACACAGCCAGCACTCAGAACACACCAGAGTGTGACACAGACCCACACAGCCAGCACTCAGAACACACCAGAGTGTGACACAGACCCACACAGCCACCACACAGCACTCAGAACACACCAGAGTGTGACACAGACCCACACAGCCACCACACAGCACTCAGAACACACCAGAGTGTGACACAGACCCACACAGCCAGCACACAGCACTCAGAACACACCAGAGTGTGACACAGACCCACACAGCCAGCACACAGCACTCAGAACACACCAGAGTGTGACACAGACCCACACAGCCAGCACTCAGAACACACCAGAGTGTGACACAGACCCACACAGCCAGCACACAGCACTCAGAACACACCAGAGTGTGACACAGACCCACACAGCCACCACACAGCACTCAGAACACACCAGAGTGTGACACAGACCCACACAGCCAGCACTCAGAACATACCAGAGTGTGACACAGACCCACACAGCCACCACACAGCACACAGAACACACCAGAGTGTGACACAGACCCACACAGCCAGCACACAGCACTCAGAACACACCAGAGTGTGACACAGACCCACACAGCCAGCACTCAGAACACACCAGAGTGTGACACAGACCCACACAGCCAGCACTCAGAACACACCAGAGTGTGACACAGACCCACACAGCCACCACACAGCACTCAGAACACACCAGAGTGTGACACAGACCCACACAGCCAGCACTCAGAACACACCAGAGTGTGACACAGACCCACACAGCCAGCACTCAGAACACACCAGAGTGTGACACAGACCCACACAGCCAGCACTCAGAACACACCAGAGTGTGACACAGACCCACACAGCCAGCACTCAGAGCACACCAGAGTGTGACACAGACCCACACAGCCAGCACACAGCACTCAGAACACACCAGAGTGTGACACAGTCCTACACAGCCAGCACTCAGAACACACCAGAGTGTGACACAGACCCACACAGCCAGCACTCAGAACACACCAGAGTGTGACACAGACCCACACAGCCAGCACTCAGAACACACCAGAGTGTGACACAGACCCACACAGCCACCACACAGCACTCAGAACACACCAGAGTGTGACACAGACCCACACAGCCAGCACTCAGAACACACCAGAGTGTGACACAGACCCACACAGCCAGCACTCAGAACACACCAGAGTGTGACACAGACCCACACAGCCAGCACTCAGAACACACCAGAGTGTGACACAGACCCACACAGCCAGCACACAGCACTCAGAACACACCAGAGTGTGACACAGACCCACACAGCCAGCACTCAGAACACACCAGAGTGTGACACAGACCCACACAGCCAGCACTCAGAACACACCAGCGTGTGACACAGACCCACACAGCCAGCACTCAGAACACACCAGAGTGTGACACAGACCCACACAGCCAGCACACAGCACTCAGAACACACCAGAGTGTGACACAGACCCACACAGCCACCACACAGCACTCAGAACACACCAGAGTGTGACACAGACCCACACAGCCAGCACTCAGAACACACCAGAGTGTGACACAGACCCACACAGCCACCACACAGCACTCAGAACACACCAGAGTGTGACACAGACCCACACAGCCAGCACACAGCACTCAGAACACACCAGAGAGTGTGACACAGACCCACACAGCCAGCACACAGCACTCAGAACACACCAGAGTGTGACACAGACCCACACAGCCAGCACACAGCACTTAGAACACACCAGAGTGTGACACAGACCCACACAGCCACCACACAGCACTTAGAACGCACCAGAGAGAGTGAAAAGATACACGAACACAAGCAACTAGACCCAGGTAACTACCTGCTCCACGCCAGGGGAGGATTTGGGGCTGCCTCCCTGGCAATAGCATCATGACATTTATCTCCTCTGTGAACTGCACTTGGGGTGTGGGCCTTCATGTCCTGCCTCGGAAAATCAAACTTAAACTTCTAAGCACAATCATTTTCAATTCACCGCCGTGCCTCGGAAACGTCTTAGTAGCTACACAGAAGAACGCATTGATTTGAGCCTTTCTGGGGAGCCTATCTTAATTCTGAGGTCTCTGGCATTTCTGGATCCTGGAGGAGTCGGGAGGAGCTCTGGGCTGGCTCCTGTATGAAGAGTGGGTGGTGTGAAGCAGAGTTGAAGATCTGGAGTGTTCTCTCACAGAGGTGGCAGGAGTCTGTTTCTCGCCTCAGTGGCTGTCCGTCACACCCTGTGAGCGCAGCATTTGTTTGAGATGATGAGATCATAATTGCCACCATGTGTGGGCTTTTGCTTTCCAAGTCTCTGATCACCAGAGGGGTTCAGCGTTCACCTATGATTGGGGCTTTCGAACCTCCTCCTCTGGGAATTTATCTTCTGAATTCTCAATGATTTTCTCAGTAACTTCTGTTCACTTCTGATGGAAGAAACCCATTGACCCCTTGACTATGATAATTGTTTAAGCCACAGAGCCTCTCCATATGAAGTCCACTGTTACCAGAGGCAGAGCACCGGCTGGCCTCACTGGTCATTTGGCCACTGACTTGGGCTGTGGTGTGTAGTTTTGTATACAAGAGGATGCACCCTTGATGGGAATGGAATCAGATGCAAACATGATGTGGAAACAGGCCCTCGTAGCCAAGAGTTCAGATATGCCACCCTGAATAAAGGTGGGCTCTGGCTCCCAGGACAGGTGTCCTTCTAAGGAAAGGGAAATTTAGGTCCAGAGACACACATGGGAACAGAAGGTACCAACAAGTACCGGCCACAACCTGAAGAAACAAGGAGGGATTCTCTGCTGAGTCTCTAGATGCAATGTAGCGTGGGGGAACGCCTCGATCTGAGGCCTGGCCTGAGAACTGGGAGACAATCGTGCCTGTCATTTTACGATACTTGGCCTGTAGGGCTTTGCTGTGGGAGCCCAGAAAGCTGATGGAGAGCACGTGTTAGCTGTCTGTGGCTGTGTGACAAATGGCCACTCGCTGGACCTCAAAACAGGGCACATTTGTATCTATCTGGTTGTGTCTGTGGGCAAGACTCCCATGCGTTTACCAACAAGATGTTAGCTGCCTCCCTCAGGTCTCTCTGGCAGCTAAGCTAGGAGAGAGCTGCCCTGCTCACATGGCTGCTGGCACAATTAGTTCCTTATGGCCCATAGGGTATCTCCACGGGGGATGGCTTGCCTTACCAGAACAGCCAGGGAAAGCACCAACTGTCTATAGAAGGGGCTATGTATGGTTCAGGGCTGGGGTAGACTCTACTTACATACAGGAGCTGTGTAGTGCTTGACACATACTCCTGGGGGGGGGCACGCAAAGGGCCACACTTGGGGTCCCAAAGGCCTGAGTAAGAGCCAGAGGAGAGGGATCGAGTGTACCGGACTCCCCATATCAGCTGCCAGACCCTCCCGTCAGGCTAATAGCCACTCTGAGAGGAGTGAGTGAACGTGTGGCCGTGTTTGTTCCTGGAAGGAAAGCCGCTTCCGTCATCAGATTCTCCAAATTTAACCGCAATCGACTCCTGCAGTCAGGCAGGGTATTCTCCCAGGGGTTTGGTGATGGTGAGGTCCCTGCAGTCAGGCAGGGTATTCTCCCAGGGGTTTGGTGATGGTGAGGTCCCTGCAGTCAGGCAGGGTATTCTCCCAGGGGTTTGGTGATGGTGAGGTCCCTGCAGTCAGGCAGGGTATTCTCCCAGGGGTTTGGTGATGGTGAGGTCCCTTTATGAGAACATGCTCATTGTTCTCCAAGGCAAATTCCTAGAAATAGGGTTGCAGGGCGCTGCACAGATAAGCATGCAGGGAGCTTGCTTTCTGATCTCTTGGTGACTCCTCTGAGCCTGTAAGGTAGAAGTTCCACTGCTTGACTATGATGAAGCCAGATGCTTACCTATGCGTGTATGAGTATTGGTTTCTTTGTTGGCCCCCCTTCCTTTCTTTTACCTGACTTTAAAAATACGGCCTATATCCCCTCTGTACTGCTCACTGATAACATTCTTGTACTGAGATCCAAGGATCCAAGCCCTTCAACTTTGTGATAGTTCCAAGTTATCCAGGTGACCAGTTAAGCTTTTTCAAATTTTGATATACAGAAATGTTTTACTTACTATAGAAATAGTGTGAGCTAGCGTTCATTCCCACCAATCCTGGGCCAGGTACTGTCTTTGGTCTTTTATACATGTGAATTCAGCTGCCTAGTGGAACCTGAGGGTGGATGTGTGGATTCTCAGAGGAACTCACTAACCCTGGCCTCCTGGCTGACGTTTTCTCTACCAACATACTTCCGACAGCATTCCCTACAGTGAGCTATGGGGAAGCTATTCTCTAAGGCTCCATTTCTGTGTGAACCTCTAGTTGAAATGCACAGGGACCCCCCAGAACCCATGTGTCTCGAAGGACCCCAGAACTCTTTCCGACCCCCAGTTCTTCGTGCAGTCACCACTCGCTGCCACTCCTAGGGAGCAGCTGTGTAGCTCCCGACTTGCCCAGGATACATCATAAGCAGCTCGAGCTGCCTTTAATGGCTGTAGGACCCTTCCCCACAACCTAGAGAGCCTTGGAGCTTCCTGACACTACGGGGCCCTACCGCCATATCTTCATTTGGGTTTCTGTGTCTAGAATTCTGACTAGAGAAGAAAATGTAACATCTGTTTAAAGCCAAAATGGTCCAGGGACCAGCTCTTTACCCTTCCCTGAGTTCCTCCTTTTTGGCCTGACTATCAAGCCCAGAACACAGGTGAAGCAGAGAGGCAGAAGTGCTAGGACCATGCCTTGAGTATGCAGAGCCTGAGGAGAGAAGGGTGGGCAGTAAAAAGCTGCCCCCACCTGGAAGAGCTCAAGACAAAAGAAAGGGAGGGTGGTGCCACCACGCGAAGTCACTGGGACTCAGCCTGAATGTGTCTCTAGCAAAGGCAATGAGATACTGGGTCTGTTCCTGCAGAATAGCTGCCAGTCTCTGGAGACACTTGATGGTCATGGACGGGGATGTTGCTGGAGTCCAGTGGGAGGAAAGCAGGGATGCAGTGGTGGGACTGAGGATGCTGAGATGCAGAAGGCCCGAGGATGCTAAGGTCAGGAAGCTCTGGCCAGTCTCCTAAAGGACCTTGGCCTAGCACACGTCTCTCCCAATTTGTTCTTTTTCAAAATTGTTCGTCTATCACAGGTCCCTGCACTTTAATACACATTTAAGATCACCTACTGAGACTCACATTAGTGACAATGACTGTCTTGACGCCATCCCATACGCCTGTCACAGGGAGGAAGAAGCTGGGCTGTGTCTCTCCCCGACATGGCCTTTTTTCAAACTGCGCTCACCAGGTGGGCGTCGACAGAGCCTCAGTGGGCACCTGTACAGGGAGTTCGCGATGACCCAGTATTGCCAGGGCATCTGGGCCGCAGCCTAAAACCCTGGGTGGGGACAGTGTGTCCAGTGGGGACTGATGTAGCCTTGTGGAGAGTTTTGGGCCCCGCAACAGCTGTGGGGGCAGGGCCAGCACAGCAGGTACAGCTGTAGCTTGGCACGTCTCACTTTGCTCTCAGCTCCTGCCCCTGCCACGCCACTGCCACGCCACTGCCACGCCACTGCCACGCCACTGCCACGCCACTGCCACGCCACTGCCACGCTGGAGCAAGACTGGCACTGCCACTGCCAACATGCACTTATGCCCTGTGCTGAACCAGGGCCTGCTTGTTTCTTTGTTTCCAGAATACTTCTGCTTTTTGAACTGGCTCGCCTGTCTCTGACCTTGAAGAATGAGCCAATGACAAACGACTGCCTCTCAGATCTGAAGAAAATTGAAACCAAAGTAAGTGATTAGCTCTGAATGGTGGCCACAGGGGGTAGCTCAGAGTTGGTGGGAAAGGCTTCCATTCTCAGCATGTGCCGCCTGCAGGAGTGTACTGGCCAAGTCCGCTGGTCTGCCCCTGTGTCTTCTCTTTTACCTCTGGCCCGTGTTGCTACCGCTGTTCAGGGAAGGGCTGTGTAATGCTCACAGAAGTAGTGATGTACCCCCTTGATCCTCTGACCCCTAGACATTTAGATCATGATGAATTTTTGCTTATTTCTTGAAGGACTACCATAAAAATTCTGTGCTTAAACCAGCAGTTAGGGACTCCTCAGTGACATGGATTACCAAGGAACTGTCACTGTTAATTTTTTTTTATGCTTATGACAATATTGCCATCCAAGGGAAATTTAGGACACACACAGTGGTGAAAGCAGGCTTTGGGATGGTGGCCCCTGTAACTTCCGAAGCTGCCTGAGGCATTTCCAGAGTGGAGAGTGCTCTTCTTACACATGCTGTCGCCTTCAGGAATGAGGTTGGATGATGGCGGGCTGGATAACCTGGTCCCTGTCTTGACCACTGCTTCCTGACATCTCCATTGAGGACTTGCTCTCTGCTCGGTCCTGGTGGCCTGTAAAGGTGATCTTTGGATATTTGTCAACTAAATAAAGCCACGGGGCTGGAGCAGACAGTCAGGGGCAGTTCACATTGCGAAAGGGAAAACGGGGGTGCAGATGGGGTGGCAATACAGGATTGCTTTAAAAGGAAATAAGATGCCATCTGGACTTTGATCATCAGGCAACCCTTGGATAGGATTTTCCAATGGGGTGAGGAGAAAGCAGTTGAGGCTGGGGACACATGGAGTGTGGAAGGAGCATATGATAGGTTTATTTTTCAGCACTTAACCAAAGTCTTTTGTGGTCCATTTTCCTTTTCTTGGTGTCTATGACACCAGCACCCAAACCCAGCATTGCCCCTTCTTCACCAAACACTGGCTTCCTTCTCTCTCTGAATCCTGGGTTTTGTCTATAAGGAGGCAGTGCTAACAGGGCACGTCTCAAAATGACATCTGCTCTTGGTGAGGGAAGAGGTGTGGAGACAGGTCCAGCTCGCCAGCTAGGCCTGCAAGGGCTCTACCCACAGAGCACTGCCCAGTCACAGACCTCTCATCTCCTCTGCCACAGCTACTGCCCATCCACCTCTCTGCCACCTGCTGGAGCAGGCCCCAGCTAACATTCCAAGGAGGCCGCTGGGCTTCCCGGCTCTTCCTTCCCTAACTGAAGCTGTGGTCTGTGTGCTAATGCACCTTGGCTCTGGGTATCTCTAACCTTCTCCTCCTATTCTGTCTGAGGCCTCCACCTCCATATGTCCAAGTGTGTCATTCTTATTCATGTATACTTGAGAGAAAGAAATTCATTTTTAGTTAAGGATTCTATAGGCAACTGTAAAATAGTATGTTTGTGTCAGTAAGTTTTCCAACCTTTTACCTTTTTTTTGGGGGGGGGGGTGTTCAAGACAGGGTTTCTCTGTAGCTTTGGAGCTTGTCCTGGAACTAGCTCTTGTAGACCAGGCTGGCCTCGACCTCACAGAGATCCGCCTGCCTCTGCCTCCCAAGTGCTAGGATTAAAGGTATGCGCCACCACCACCCTTTCCAACCTTTTACATCGTGTTTGATGTTTGCTTTGTGTTTACTTCCTGTGAGAAAAATCTCCATTCTTCACTTGTGAGATTGGATGTCTCAGTCTGGCCAAGAATATCTCTCATTTGTTATGTTCCTTGGTGTGAGTTCAGGGAAGACAGGTCATCCTTTGCCGGTGGAGTCTCCGGGGTCTTCCTGAGAAGCACGCTGCATTGTGTGGTCATTGTCCACCTTCCCTGCTGGGATGCAGCCTTCCTGAGATGGGGACATGCCTGCTTTACTCCCCACTACACCCCACCTCCTGCTATAGAAGCTGGTGCCTAAGAGCTCCTCAGGAAATGTCTCCATCTTGCTGAAGATGGCCAGATTCAGGCCTGCAGGAAACTATGGCTGAGAGTCAAAGAACCAGGCCACTACCAGGCTCAGTACAGAGACACCCCTAGGAGGAAGAATCCCTGAGCCCAAACATCTGGCACTTTGGCAAAAATGAAAGCAAAAACCCAATTCTATGCGACTGTCCAGAAATAAGCGAGCCTTTTGCCATGTGAAGCATTGCAGGGAGACGATGACGGAGTCTACCTTGTGGCCCAGGCAGCAGAGATGCAAGAACATTGTCTTTGAGTCGGAAGTAGCTAAAAACCAAGCAACATAGAAGAAACTGCAAGCTTCAAGACCCTGGAGAGCAAGCAGATAATGAGGGAAAGTTCTGTGCCATTTAACCATCTCAGGAACCTCAGGAGAAGCCTAGGGCAGGAACCTGTGGGAGGGGGTGTAGTGGGGTGCAGTGGGGAGAGAGCAGCTACAGGTCACAGGAGCAGGGGCGTCAGGCACACAGGAAAGCCGCCCTGACCCCTTAGCTGAGCGCTGAGGAGCACATTCAGCAGCAGCTCTCATGTTGGGGAAGCAGTTTACCTGCAGATGACGACAGCAGAGCTCTCTGCAGACAGCCTGGGTACAGGTCCTGTCCTCTTCAGCCAGAGACCAAACTCTGGATTCTCAGGTTGAGTGCCCAGAAGTGTGGTGAAGGGCCATCCCTTCTCTGCTGCGTTCTGGTTGTGTGTAACAAAACTTAAGGTCAGGAATAAAGAACTGAGTTATGATGAGATAAATTTAGGTGTAAACTCACAATGGCTGTGACTATTTGCACAAACAAGGTCAAGCCAGACAAAAGTCCCCATGGTGGAGGGGGTTGCTATGTCCCACTCTAGCTGGGGAATTATTGGCAGTTGATACCTGTTGGCAGGAGAGTAAGTGTTCTTCAAGGATGCAATCCCCAAGGAGGTAACTCAAACTCTAGTAGATTATCCTGGACCCATGCTCATTCTAGAGAACTAAGTAGACTCAGTGCATGAGAAAGAGAGAGAGAGAGAGAGAGAGAGAGAGAGAGAGAGAGAGAGAGAGAGAAAGGAGGAAAGAGTAGTGAGAGGAATATGGAAAAAGCTGGAGTAAGGCAAAGGGAGGCAGATCAAAATACGTTATGTGAATTGTGAAGTACCCAAACATTAAAGAAATCTACATTATCCAACAAGGTAGAATCGACAGTCTGTGGGACCTGATAAAAATTACCAGACATGCAAAGAGAGGAGAAAAAATGACCCATGAAAAAATGAGAGAGAAAAGCAATCAAAATCAACCACTAAATGATATAAATAGCACTATCGGTTGGCACGAGTGCTATTAACTCTATTATAATTTATCCCAGATGTTTAGAAAGGTGCTGAGAATCTCTGAGGACAGAAGAAGGGAGGGGAAGGAAGGAGAGGAGGAGAAAGGAAAGGGGAGGGAAAAGGAGGGGAAAGAAGAGGGGAGAGGAGAGGAAGAGAGAAGAGAAGGGAGAAGACAAGATGGGAAGGGAGAGGAGGAGGGGGTAAAGGAGAGGAGGGGAAGGGGAAGGGAAGTGAGGGGAGAGAAGAGAAGGAGAGGGGAGAGGAGAGAAGAGAAGAGGAGAGGAGAGGAGAGGAGAGGAAAGGAAAGGAGAAGAGAAGAGAGGAGAAGAGAAAAAAAGAGAAGAGAAGAGAAAGATACTGGAAGACATAATGATCCAAATGCTACAGTTGGCAACCTTGAAGAAGGAGGATTAAGGTATGTTAGGTATCTAGAAAGTGCAATTAGGGGTGGCATCAGCCTGCTTGCTGGAGACAGTAAAAGCAAAAGACAAGGATGGTCATTAAGATCCTAATGTCTAGTCAACAGACTTCCAGCTGTGGGATTTCAAGACTGCGATGGGGTCTTCACACAAGGCTCACTCAAAGAACTCTGCAGTGGTCACAGTGATGGCAGGGACAGGGCTTCTGTCACACCCATCCACAAGGGCAGGGCGCCTCATACCAAAACCAGGAGTTTTTGCTGCTCAATTATAGTTGCTAAATTTTATAGATGTTGTAAGGTAGTTTGTTATTTAAAAATTTAAGCCAGGATCTCACAGACTCCCCACTTCAACATTACATTTGTTCTTAGCTGCCCTCCAAAACTTGATGGCTTAGACCCTATTGCTGAAGATACCACAAGCTTTAGACATAGAATTTAAAGAAGTCAAGCCAGTATGTGGAAGCTTCATTCCTATTCAGAACTCTGGCTTTCAGAGTACTAATTCTAAACACACTACCAAGGGAGAAAAGTTGCCATTAGTCTTGCATGATTGTGAATCAGCAACTTCAAGCCGAACAAGACGTGCCCATGGTACAATAGTGGCACAAATGTTATAGGGAAAACCAACCACTTTCTGACTGCCGTGTCCACTCCACATGGCAGAACTCACGTCTGGCACTGCTAGCATGGCCCAGAATCCAAGGTTATCCAAAGCGAGGCAGGTTTCAGGCTCCAGAGAGAACCTAGTGTTGCTGTTCTACTGTAAGGGCATCGCAATAGACCGACTCCTGAAGACCTGTCATATTCATAGGTCAGCGCATCGCTCAGTCGTGAGAGAAGTTCTGTATGGTATAAAATGAACCCAGAGTCCCACAAATGATCAACATACAGAAAACAAAACATTGCAGCGTGCTCAGCCCTAAATGTATTGTACCCCACCTCCCAAAACTCAGGATTGTCGCAGAAGCGAGGGTGGAAAGAGTCTAAGAGCCAGACACAATGAAAGAGTCTCATGGGCTGTTGCACACATGAGCCAACTGTGGCTGTGACAGCAGGCACAGGACCCGTAGAAGATCAAGCCAACCCAAATCCCAGCATGCAGTGAGGAGGTCAGAAAGATTCCACACCTAGCTGAGAAACTATTGGCGATCAATGGCTGCTAAGAGAAGGAGGGATGCCACCCCCGAGAGGTTACCCAAGCTCTGGTAGATGGCTCTACACCAACGTACATGCTGACAGCAATAAGTGGGCTCTGTAGTTTTTTTTTTTTTTAAGTCAACACGGAATTTGGAGGGAGTAGAGGTGGTGCTGATGGAAGAGGCGTTAGAGGGGAGTGCATGGGAGTGAGTTTGGTTCAACCACATTGTATGCACTTATGAAGTTCTCAATAAAAAAGGCAAAAGAATTTAAACCAGAGGCTAAGGAGACGACTTGGTGTGTAAAAGGTGCCTGCCACCAAGCCTGAGCACCTGAGTTTGATCCTTAAAAATCCACATTGTGAAAGGAGAGAGCTAACTCTTGCGTGCTGCCCTCTGACTTCCATACTCATGCAATACATTTACATGATCATTGTTTGAAAAAATCTAGGCCAGGTGTGGTGATTTACTTCCATTGTCCTAACACTCAGGAAGGTGAGGTAGGGCTGGCGTGAGTTCAAAGCCTTCCTGAGCTATGTAGAGTGAGTTCCAGGAGTCTTGGCTATCCTGTGAGACCCTGCATTTTAGAAAAGAGAAAACGAAAAACTAAAGACAAATTCAAGGCCATCTAAAATCAGTGAGGGTTTTCCTCCCTCCTGTTAAAAGGTTTCAGAAGTCTCTCTCCCTTTGTGTCTTTCGAGACACATTAGGTTTTTGTCCCCGTGACTTTGCACTGCTCTCTGATTGTCCGTTTTCTGGTTCCTGTTTCTTCTGGGAGTGGAAGGCATTTGAAGGGTCTTTAGGGCTGATGAATGTGGCTTGATTGCCACCATTTGTGTCTTTGTGCTCCAAGTTCCACCTGCATCCACAGGATCCTGGCAAGCTGCTCGAAATCGAAGGCCTGGAGTGTGAACTGGAAGCTTTGAGACTGGAGAGTAGAGTTAAAATGTACTTTCGAGGAGCCGTTGAGGTAAAGCCCAAGTCAGAGTTCCCCTGGAGCCAGGATCCCTGGGGTCAGGCTAGCATTGCAAGCACTGGTGCAGCCTGACAGTGAGGTGCCTGGATGTAGGGAGCCGGGGACCATGGGGGATACGACTGAGAACAGGATCAGTGTGGGGCTTGAGGAAGGCTCAGAAATGGTGAGTGTGTTCCCCGGGCTCTGAAATCCCAGCCTGGAGCATTTCTTCTGGGAAGGACCCATAACACAAACCAGGGGTGATTCATCTCAGGTGGTGAATGAAAGAGGCAGCCCTAGTGAGGAGACGGCGATAAGAAACAGTGGGCTCTGACTCCACTTGTGCAAGAAACACGATGAACCACAGCTGTGTCTAAGCCCTTCATAAAGTGCCCACTTCAGAATAGGAAGGATCACTGTGGCATCCTCAGAGGGACCGGGGCCCTGGTCTGATGACCCTGCTAATCTGCCACCTACCCTGACTGCCATCCCCAGCACTGGCTTTTCCAGATGGCCACCATAACTAGTTTCCCACCCTCGCCTCCCAGCCCTCAGCCAGCCACTCAATATGCCCCCTACAGGAACTGCTGAATATCATCAAGAGACTGGACATCACGCTGCAGCGGGCCATCCGTTTGGGTGACTCCAAGCTCATCCACGTGCTGTGTACCGCACAGTGGAACACCTGCCTGCCCCTGCTGCAGCGCAACCTGAGGTTCTACCTCCGGAAGCCACTGACCACCATCGCTGAGATCCTGGAAAAGATTGATAGGTGGGCACCATTTCTCCTGTTCTCCCTAGGGTCGGCCTCTCAGTAGGGGAGAACTGGGAGAGTCCAGGGTGTGAGTGCCCTGTTCTTGGCATCACTTGCGGGACGCACAGGTACAAGAGCCCGGCTTCCTCCTCTTGTGCCTT
This sequence comes from Microtus oregoni, assembly GCF_018167655.1. Classification (NCBI taxonomy): domain Eukaryota; kingdom Metazoa; phylum Chordata; class Mammalia; order Rodentia; family Cricetidae; genus Microtus; species Microtus oregoni. Next base: position 5,406,822 of record NW_024543075.1, read on the forward strand.
TCAGTCACCCAGGCAACACAGATCAAGAATCCTCATGGTATAAACAGTCCTCATCCTGTCTACCTGTCAGCGGAGGGCGGTGGTGATTATCTGGAGGGAGACTTGGAAATGTAACCTCAGTAGCCATTGTGGGCATGTTGTGGATGGCCTAGCATCATAATCCGAAGACTCCTTCTAAGTGCACCGCCCTTAGCTTGCAGCACACTGCAGGTCCCCTGCCATTTCATGTCCTCACAAACACTTAGCTTGATTCATCCCTTGGCTTCGGCTGTGATGTGGACGTGCGCTTATATTCAACAGGAGATCCTTTTTATTTCCCTGGGTGGGCAACAGTCTTTTCTGTGCTGTTGACATTTGCCTGTCCGTTTTGGTGACCTGCCTACTCAGACCTTACGTCCCTGCCAGTTTAACATCAAGGCCATGCTGACTTCATGTGCTGATTTGTAAGGTACCTTTCTAAAATCGCTTTCCAGAGGAGTCGATACACCTGTTTGTCATGTTTGCCATCACCATGAGGGAAGTCGTCCAGGTCCAGGGTGTGCTTGTCTGATTGCCACTATCCTGAGAAGGCCTTCAGTCTGAGACAGTCCCCGAGTCTGGACTGAAATGAGTGAGCCCGTTCCCAGAGCACTGTGTCGCCATGCTTGAGTGGTCACGTGGCTCATGATCTGCATCCTGCTTTTGGCCAGTTGTAAAGATCTCAGGGAGGGGAGCACCACACGTCCTAGCAGGGTGTGATACCATCGCCTTCTCTCTGCTCTGGTAGATGCAGTCTCCATTAAGGCTGAGTGTGTGCCTAGCTTGGCATTCTGTGTGGTTTGATGCAGACTGTGACATGCCTGCTTCCTGTGCCCCCTGTTGCACAGCTTGGTCTACTAGAGCTTGCCTTGAGGTGAGCAGCCTGGGCCCTCACCAGAAGGCTGTCTTCATTCTGCCACTGCTCTGTCCCCAGGAGCTAGCTGAAAAGTCGAGAATTCCCTCTCCCTTCTGTTGGCCTCCTCGCTTTTATGTGTCTCTTAGGAGATTGGGGGGGCTCCTCCAAGATCATAACTGGGCTCCCTTTACCTAAGAGAGCCTGTATGAAGCACTCAGTTCCCATGATCCCTCTCTCCACTCATAGAGATGCCAGCCTTATACCACCATGGTGCCACCCCACAGCTAATCTGTGCCCATTGCTGGTCATCTTTTAATTCTGGGAAAACCATAGCCTTTTCTGTTCACCTCATCTTTGCGGCTTCCTGGAACATCTCCTTCTTCCAAAGAGCAGAGCTCTCCAGCTGGGGGGGGGGGCACCCATCCTGAAGCACAGGGTATGGCCGATGGATACCCTCAGCCCCGCTGAACAGATCCCACCCCATCTTAGTTTCAGAAACTGTTGCTTGTTACTGGATGCAGGGCTGGCAGACACACTGGTCTTTAAACACCTTGCAGGGGTTTTCCTTCCGGCCTCCGCCATCTCTGATGGACAGTCCAGGGCAGTGTGACTCTCTGTGCACTGTTCCCCCCTATATTTTCAGCATGTTGATTATAATATTCCTGAGAGCCTTTAAAATTTTTAATATAATTCCAGTATGCTAAATGACACTTTTATAAGATTTGGGGAGTTATGAGCTATTGTTTCTTTAGATACATTCCTCTTTCTGGGATTCTAGCTATATGCATGCAGAATGTGCTGTGTTCCTCATGGCTCCTGGACACTGCTTGGTGTTTTAACCTTTTTGATCTCCATTCCTCTGATCAGACCATTTCTGCTCCCAGGCTTGTGAGCTTGCTGGCTGCCCACTCTGCCATCATACTAGTCTAGAATGGCCCTTCTTTCACTCACTATGGATTTTGGGTCTGGTATCGACTTTTTCCCACTGTTTTGCTTTTTTTTTTTTTTTGTGAGCAGGCTCATGATCTGTATATTGTGATATCTACTTTAAAAGATTTATCTGCAAAACCCAACAGCTGGTCCATCTGCGTCCTGACCCTGTGTTAGAGTCTTCCATCTCCTGGCACAACTAATGGACTCTATGTTAAGCATTGCAGATGGTATCCTATGGATTCTTTGCATTTTTGTTTGTTTAAAACAGAGTCCTACATAGCTAGTAGACAACGAGGCCCTGACTAGCTCTGAGTTGACCTCCAGTTTGCAATGATCCTCCTGCCTCTGCTTCCCAAGTACTGTGAAAGCACCACCATGGTTGTTGCCATTTTAAAAGAAGTGTTGTTTCAGTTTTGGTGGGCAGTTTAATGTTGGCTGGTGCTCTTAAAATCACACTGACTGGTCCACCTTGCTCTAGCGTATCTCTGGGCGACCAGGTGTTTCCCATGCCCATCCCAGAGAGAATTTGCCTGCGACACAGGCTCTGTTCAGGCTGAGCTTTGTATCTTGCTGCGGGCAGAGGGACAGAGATCCCTGCCATTCAGCAAACCCATGCTCTGCCTACCGTCTGCTCAGAGGACACTGTGCCCAGCTGCTCTGCCTCTCAGGAGCCCATGGCTACCTCCTTCCTGAGTTTTCTTCCACGGGACCTCGATTTCATGCTTTCCAGGATCAGTGCCTAGAAACAGCTGCCCTCTTGTTAGATCACTTTTCAGATGCTGTGGGTGACTGGGTAACTGTCTTCTGGAAGCAGAAGCAACTGTAGCCTCAGGCCAGCTCTCTGACTTGTTTTCAGGTTGAGAACTCTGGTTTTACATCTGTTGGTTGTGATTTTCATTTCTGGCCCCCTGTGGGCTTCTCTTTATGACTCCTGCTGTCTGCTCCTGGCAAATTTCATGTGGGCCCCTCTTCCCCCATCCACACTAGGCACCGTGGCGCACCAGATCCCTGCTCCTTTGGGGAGCAGAACTCCAACACCTGTTAACCACAGACTCTCTCAGCTTCTCTGTACAGGTTCATAGTATTTCTATTACCCCTGAGGTCATGGGAATGTTACTATCACTTTTCTTTCTCCATTTTAGTAGAAAAACCAATAAGCCCATGCCCTAGCAGTCCATAGGTGGTTAGCTCTGTGTCCTGTGGTGGTGGTTAAGGTGGCCCCCTCCATCACCACTGTCCAAAGCTTTTACTCAGGTGTAGGGGCTTCTCTAACCCTGGCTGAGTTCCCACCAGAATGTGGCTAAGCCTCCTGGGCAAGCGTCCCGTGTATCTGTAAGAGTAAAGACAATGGACCGCAGCACCGACACCAAGCATGTTCCAAGAGACAGAGGTTCTTCACGGTAGACAGCAGGGCGACAGTGACATCTGGGTGGCCATGGGAAAGCTGAGCCTGCCCTTGTGCTCTTGTCACTGTAGGGAACACTACACTAACCTTTCCTCTGCTTCTTCTCAGCCTGGGCCCAAGGCTCAGGAGCACAACTCCAGCGGCCTATACCAACCGCTGCGGATTTTCTCTACCTTTGTGAGGTTTCTAGAAAAGACAGGAAGGAGGCTGGAAAGCAGGGCTCTGGGGCAGCTATGTCAGTCCATGCCTCTTGCTGGTGACTGGACATAAGGCCCCCAGGCATGCCAGCAGCCCACCATAGCCTCCTCACATGTGCTGTTATCTCTAGTCTCATGATCCTGATGCGCTGCCAAGTCCACATGGAGCTGGCGTATATCGACCAGGACGAGGACCGGCTGGAGCCCGCCATTGATCACCTGCAGAAGGCCATGCGTCTGGACAGCCTGGGCCTCTACGAGGACAAAGTGAAGGTCGCTTACAAACGGCTACAGCTGTGTACCATGCTGTACCAGTCCCCAGACCGTCCTGAGGACAAAGCCACCATGGCCATTGAACAGGTGCAGACCCAAACCATTGTGGGGCCAGCCTGCAAAGGAGGAGACTAAGGGGAAACCCTTAGTGGCCATGCACACCCACGCATGAGGCCCAGGCTTAGCTACGCGAGGTCTGTCTGGCATCCTGAAGACCTGTGGGAGTTCTGTTGCCTGAGTGTGGAACCATAAGTTACCTTAAGAGTCTCAGCTGTCCCTGGAGAGGGACTACCTCACATTGTGTCCATCATCCTGTCTGCAGGCAAAGAAAGCCACCATGAAAGACAGTGCCCGGAAGAAGCGTGCACTCCTGGTGAACGCAGGCCTGGCCCTCGCCCCTGACACCTTCCAGATTGTGCTGGACAGCGAGAATGAGGCCAAAGGTTAAGTGCTGCCCTTGACCTCGCTGCCCTTGACCTTGTGACACACTGCATTGGCCTCTGGAAGCACTAGAGAAGGATTGTGTCTACACGTAGCAGAGGACCACCGTCAGAAATTAACTTCTCTGTTCTAGATGCTGGACATCAGTGATAGGGATGCAGTGGGCTGCTCTCTTTCAGAGCCATCTCCCCTGGCTTGTGGATACTCGTCTTTGCCTTACGTCCTCACTGTCTGTCCTATACATCGACCTCAATGTCCTCTTTGCACAAGGACTCAGTCACCCTGTGAACAGAGCCTCCTGGTGGTTTCCTCAGCCTTATCATTTATTCAGACCCCATCTCTTGAAAATGAGGCTGTGTTTTGGAATCCCAAGGGCAGGGCTTGAAAGCAGCCTGTCTGGGTACACAATTCAGCCCACAGTGCCATTTGAGGAACAAAGGCAGCAGCTCTGGGGATGCTCTTTGTATCAAAACCGAGTATATTTCACTGACCTGCTTACCTGGGCCACCTACTTTGTCCCCAGGGTAGAAACAGGATTGTACTATACCCTAGTCGCAGCTGCTGAGCCCAGCTCTCAGGGTCCAACCAGCAACTCTGGCTAGATTGGTAACGCCTCTGTCGCTGGAGCCGCAGACAGGTCTTGGTTGGTGGGGGCACTCTCCTGGATCTCCCTCCAGCACAGCTCTGACAGAAAGCGTTATAGGGACGGGAGCCTTGGAGATGACCGTTTGAAGTTCAGTTGGCTGTAGCCCATGTTGTGGGTCCAAGACAAGGGGCAAGAAAGGGAGGGCGGAGTCATGGCCCTGGGCTGGGATCAATGAAGTCTCTGGAAAAACAGCCCTGCTGGCCCAGGAGCTGTCTGTCTTACTCCACCGCTTCCTTTAGACTTTTCACAACTCTGGCTTTGTTTTGCCCCTCATGAGTCTGAGAATGAGAAGCTGGAGGTCTGTTGACATTACATGGGTGGGCCCATCCTACTTGGTTGGTTCATTTCATTAGATGAATATAAACAGCCAAGAGTCTGCATTTTTACCAGACGACAGAGTGCCAAGCTGGCACCTGAGGGCTTATCAAGGCAAGGGGTGGTTTCAGGGGGGAGGGGACCCCAGCAAGTGAACACCTATGTTATATATGGAAGCACTGAGGAGGTAGGAGATCACCTGAGAGGAGACACACTCTCCCAAAGCCCCAGTTTCCACCTGGTGTCTCCTGTGGCTGGCTCTGCACTGGACAGCTGGTTCTCACTGGGAAGCTGAGCTCTGGGTGGGTGCTCATCTTAGATTTGGAAAAGGGGCAGTGATTCAGAACCTCCACATCAAGCAGACATGACTGCTGAGTTTGTGAGTGAATAGTGGGTGCTGCCTGAGAGGCCAGGGTGTGTGGGGCAGGTCAGAGGCTTGATGTTTCTGAGTGAACTTAGACTGTCTCGGAGGACTGGAGGCTCTACTCACTCCATAGTAGCTCAGTGTCCTTGCTGGTCCAAAAGCACTAAAGATGCTTTTAGTGATGATGATGGGGCCTCTTTATACCCCTAGAATGAGCTCAGCTGTCCAAACCTCATTCCTGACTTTGATCCCATTTGTCTGGGTCAGCATTGCTATCGCACGCCCAACCCTGGCCCACCTCCTCAGCTCGGATGTTTCCTGCTTTCAGTTTCCACAGGGAAAAACAGGGGTCGCTTCACCTACCTCTGCGCGAAAGCGCGACACCACATCCTCAGTGTGGACAAAGCTGCTGGGCACCTGAGGCGTCTGGGAAATGAGAATGACAAAGAGAGGTGAGCCAAGGAGGAGAGATAAGGTAGGTCTGTCAGCTGATGCCTTCATCCAGGCACTGACTCCGTGGCTACCTGGGACCCTGTGAGAGGGGACAAGTCACGTAGCTCCATGGGCAGCCTCTGTGCTGAGGACATGGCTTTTTCCTGTGGAACAACTGGGCCACTTATTAGGGCATTCTGGCCAAGGCAACCACAGGAGTCCCCAACCTACGGATACCCATCCACACCACACGCAGGAAACGACTCTGTGGGGACATTTCTCGTTAAGTGACCAGAAGTGTCACTGGCACTGGGGAAAGGCCAGCAAGAGAGCTGCATATGACTTTGGGGACAGTCGTAGCTCTGACCTCTGGGCCTTGACCCAACGAATTGTTCTAGCTCTGACCCCTGAGTTATGACCCCTGCATGACCCCACTGTCCAGGATGGTCTTCCCATTCATACCCTCAGCCAACTGCACTTCCGTGTCTCATTCAGTACTTGGCACCTGCTTGCCGTAGGGTGGCTTTCCCCCCCCCCTCCCGCCCCCGGAACCATCCCTCCAGTTGTTCCTAACTTCACCTGTGCTTCCTTTCCACCGCCTGGATCCTGATGCGCAGAATTGTGATTTGGGCCGAGCTGGCTAAAGTGGCCTGGAAGCAAGACGTGTGTGACGTGTGTCGCACAGCAACCCGCTTCTGCCTTCTGTATGACAATGTCAAGTCAAGGAAGTCCACAAAGCTAAAGCGAGGTGTGCATCCCTACCCTGTGTCCCCTCGGCTTGTGGGCAGGCTGAGCTTCAGGGCGTCACGAACCTCTGGTGACTGTGGCAGCCACGGCACCTCTGCACCAACAGAGCCCACCACGGGACAGCCAGCAAAGGGCGCAACCCGGAGCCAATGGCCACTTCCTGGAAGGATGCTGGCCATGGGTTTGGGTTTGGAAGGGCCTTTTCACAGATAGCAGCATCTCTGAGTACATATTGGGTCTGGCCTCTGTGTCTGCAGACTCCACATCCACAAGGTCAGCCACGAAAGTCTGAGAGTATCGGCAACAAAAACAAGCATTTCTGCTGAGCATCCATAGCCTGCTTCCTGGCCCTTAGCCCCTGACCATTGCCCTTTAACAGTGAACCACACGATGCATAGATGGCAGTCAGTGTCACGGTCAACTACAGATGGTTTATAGTTCAAAGGGGGACTGTGTAGATCCCAAGTTTACTTGGCATCGTTTTATAGAAGGGAGTGTGCCTCAGTACCCTTGGGGGCAGGTCCCAGCAATACTGAGCAGCAGCTGGACTTAATACTGATCAATAGTAACAATGAGGGCTACAGGGTTATAGCAACCCATGCTGCCCTTCTTGAAGGGCTTGTCCCACCAAGAGCTGGACAGAGACTCGGGGAAGCAGGTTGGTGGGGGAGGAACTGCTGAGGTTTGGCTTGCTCAAAAAGGGCCTCTCTGTGCCTGCGGCTGTTTTCTCAGGGAGGAAGAAAAAAGGTGCCGAGGCCTCCCAGCACGACTGGGGACAGTCTGAGGTGGTCCTGCACAGAAATATGCCCGCTGATCTGCTGAGGAAGATCGCGGAGGTGGCCTTCCTCAGTGCTGAGGTGCGTCATGAAGGTCTTGGCTGTCGTAGCTGCCAGTGTGGATGTGGCCAGTAACACAACAGAGAGACTTGTCATACGGGCTCCCCTTGGCACACACATCCCTAAACAAGACTGTACTCTAGAGAGAGAGAGAGAATTAATTGATGTCTTAGAACAGTGCATGAGAAAAGTGTGAACTGAGATGCATTGTGCTGTGTGTTGGTGTAACTTTTCTTCATGGGAAATAATTTCTGAATTCTCTGGATGTGAAGTTATATCTGGGGATTGAACGTGGAGGTGACTTAGGAAGTCCCTGAAGGAGGTGTGATCTCCGCTAGTATGACTCTGTCGGCTCAGCCGAGACTTGGGCTGGATCCTGGTTCCCCAGGACCAATAGGCCTGCTCCTTTACAGATGGGGTACTGAGACCCAGGGCTGGACCTACCCAAAGCTAACCATGTGTATTGTGACCTAGATGTATCTAAAGCCCTTGATGTGAGCTCTCAGTCCCCACACCCGTGCCAGCATCAGAGGCAGCCTTGGCCATGTGTTTAACCCTCACCGTGGTACAGCATTTCCATCGCTTTTACCCAGTGGGTTCAAAGCAGAGGCTGGAGGCGCTCACCTGTTTATTCCATCAGAGTCTAGTGACACAGGGTGACCAAAGACAAGCCCTGCGCTCAGGGAGCAAATTGCCAGATGGCAGTGCCGAGAGCGGACATGCAAAGAGACCTGTGGCTGAGACTGACTAACTGGCCTGCCAGCTCGGGGCCGGCCTGACCCATGTGTCCTCCCACCCCATCTGCCTGCCAGGTGGGCTTTGCAGAGGCCTTTGGTGCTGCAGAGCAAGATTGGGAGGCTTCAGGGAGATGAGCAGTTAGCCGGTTGCTGTGGGAGAACACGAGGACTGTTCTGCCCGCTTGCCAGAGTGTGATGTGGCTGTGGGCTGTGCTCCTGAAGGAAGCCCTCCTCCCCTGGGGATGCACGAATTGGCAGGCTGTTGAGGCAGGTGGGGTGTGCAGGCCCCTCGTGCACTCTTTACTTGTGTTTGGCTTTTTCAGAAGCAGAATTTGCTGTGTGCTCCCCGAGTGCTGTGGTCTGCCTAGCTATGACTTCTGTGACCCTGTACTTCCTCACAGGCCACGGTCCACTTGCTGCGCTTAGAAGGTGTGGAGCTGAATGAGCAGGCCATCCCCCCTGAGGACTTGAGCCAACACCCAGCTGGCTATGTGCCTGAACCACCAGAGAGCAATCCCGAGTGGATCACGTACAGGTGGGTGAGAGTCCCAGCCACCCTGTAGACCAGTGGCTCTCAACCTATTGGTCACAATACCTTTGGGTTCACATACCAGATATCCTGCAGATCAGAGATTTACATGATATTTCGACATAGTAGCAAAAATTAGTTATGGAGTAGCAATGAAATAATTTTATGGCTGGAGGTCTCCACAACATGAGGAACTATACTAAAGGGTCCCAGCATTAGGAAGGTTGAGAGCCACTGCTCTGGACCACGGGTTGAAGAACTGCTTCATTTGCCCAGACCCAGTTGTGGGTGAAGCAGGATATACAAGTGAGAGCCTAGGCTGTTTGTAAGCCGTGGCTAAGAGTGGCTTGGACAAATCAAACAATTGTAAAACAAAATGAAAGAAGCATGCTGCAGAGACTTTAGCAACTCACTAAAATACCAGCTTGGCTCCTGACAGAAGGAAGTTTCCCAGCCTGGGCTGGTAGAAGAGAGTTGCTTTTACCACGAGCACTGTGCAGAGCGGCTACATTGCCCTGCTCTAGGTACCACCCGGCAGGCTATGTGTGCTGGGGGCAGGCACAGCTATAGATTGTCTTGGAGCCAGGGGGTGAAGGCCACCAAAGAAGTGAGAGAAGGCAACCTGGGAAAGGCCTTAGGCCAGCACCCCTCCTCAAATCAGGGAGCTCTTAGCAGGGCCTGTAAGACTCATAACATGGATGAGAGGTAGCTTGCCAGTATCTGGGTCGTAAGGAAGGACAGACGGGCATTTCCAGAGAATACGGCAAAGTCTAGCTAGGACTAGGTGTAATCAGGGACATTTGGGGGCAGCTGCATGAGGAGATCAGCACCAAGACAGTCTCTCTAGAGCCTGGATCTCTGGCCTATACAGACAGTCTGAAACACCCTCCAGACCTAGGTGGGGATGACACAGAGAGCCCAGGCTCACTTCCTCAGTGGTGTGTGGGATGGGGAAGGTAGAGTCCAGATATTGAGCTGACCGCTACATGGTGTGCTGTTGCAGAACCTGGATAGAAAGCCTGTCGCAGTATGCCATGAACAACTGGCTGCGGGCTGCAGAGATCGGGCAGGAGCTAGGGGAAGCCTGGATCGTGCAGAACGCCGTGGTCTATGTTTTAAACCACAATCGTCACCTCATCGTGGCTGGGAGGCAGAAGGAGCTGGTGGATTCCCTGTGTCACCTCCTGAACACCCTCAAGGCCACTGGCTATAAAGGGTGGGTGTTGCCACCACATCTGTTTATGTTAGGGAGTCACAGCTGTGGCGTCAGGCATGGCCATTGTGGGGGCAATGAGTTGAGAGACTGCTAGGCACAGGTAAGGTCTATGCATGGAGGAGACGCTCAGCCTGCACTGGGATGACCTGCTCACCATGACCCAGGGTATTCACAGCTGCCTCACTGCCCCCTGCTGGCTCTGCTCCAACACTGCCCTCTGAAGGCTCTGCTCCAAGCCTTTGCAAAGAGTTCAGCTGAGGGCCCAGGTACTCTGTGAAGTAGCTCAGCGGTCACCCCACCTTGGGCTGGAGGTGGGGAGAGGGTGAGATCTCATGACTGTGTGTTTCTTTTCCAGATGAATGAGAACTTAGATTAATGTTTCCCCAGAATAAATTAGAAGCCTGAATGCATCATGTTAGGTTGGGTTTGAGGCCAGCCTGGTCTACAAAGTGGGTTCCAGGGCAGCCAGGGCAGCATAGTGACAATCTGTCAAGAACTAAAGAAAAAAGAAGGAAGGAAGGGAGGGAGGGAGGGAAGGAGGGAGGAAGGGAAGCAAACCAGCACTCAGCAGCACTCACCCGTGGTCTGTGTTAAACCACAACTATCCTCTCCTCTTGACTGGGAGGCAGAAGGAGTGGGCGTGGTGCTGTGAGGTTGTGCCTGGGGCTGAGCCTTGTCCTGCCCTTGCTGGTGGCACAGCTCGCATGTTACACCCTCCAGGGATTTAGTCATGCTGGTCTCGCTGTGTGATGCCCTTGCTCGAGGCCTGATCATCAGCTGGATTCCCACCCAGACATCTGAAAAGTCGAAAAAGAATGTGCGCCCTAACCTCGTTCATGTTCAAGCGGAGTTTTCTGCCTCCTCTGAGATCAGAGCAGCGTTGGAGGTACTCCATCCTGCAGCCCAGGAATGGGCCCTGGAGTGGGCCCTGGAGTGGGCCATGGGGTAGGCCCTGGGGTGGGCCATGGGGTAGGCCCTGGGGTGGGCCCTGGGGAGGGCCTTGGGGTGAGCCCTGGGGAGGACCCTGTGGTGAGCCTTGGGAAGGACCCTGGGGTAAGCCCTGGGGAGGGCCAAAGGTTAACTTGATGCCTGGGTACAGAGAGCCATGGAGACAGCCAGAGGGAGGATGGCTTAAGGACCCCTCTTAGATTTGCCTCGTGATGAAGACGCTTGTTTTAGGTCTGTGAGTTTGCGCTGCAACTCACTAATGGAAATGTGCCTGATGACATCGTCCCCACCAGCGTGCGTCAGCATCTCATCTCGACCTGGGTGAAGGCCAAGCAGCTACTGCAGCAGCAGATTGGGCAGCGACTGGGCACTGATGAGCAGGTGGTTGCCGAGGATACCCTGGGGGCTTAGGACCCACAGACTGCCTTTCCCCGGCGTTCTCCTTATTCAGTGTGGCCACAGTTGCTGGAAAAGGGGTGTTTCCGCCTAGTAAGGTCTGAGATTATTCTCTGCTGTCACCAAAATTGCCGCTCTTGAGAGCCAAGGCAAAAAGTCTTCACCAGGTCTGAGCGCTGGGCCTCTGGGAGTGCTGCCCACTCTCAGTGCTACTCAGTCATCGCTTTGATATGGCACCAGCCCACCCCCAACACTAAACCTGTGGGAGCCGGTCTGGGAAGGAGCAGGGAATAATTTGAACTCGCAAACCCTCCCTATGACCCCGACACAGCAGCAAGTAAACCCGGGGGAAGAGCGGTCAGGAGGGAGCAGGGGAGAGCTCAGGAGGGACATTTATCCTGGGCCAGACAGAAGCGGTTCATGGGATAGTCCCAGACCAGCAACTTCTTACCAGGGCTCAGCAGCCTTCTCCCTCTGGAAAGTCGTCCTTAGTGGCCAGACAACACTGTCTTCAAGGCTCAGAAATATGCAGATTTCATGCCTTGTTGCCTAAGAAGACAGCGTAGAGGTTGATTCCTACCAGAATAGCCTCAGATATCAACTTTCCGAATACTGTGGTCTGGCTGTCCCTTGCGGCTAATGCAGCACAGGGTTATCTCAAAAAATGGCTCAGATATCCACAGCTTTTCCTCCCTGTTTCCTGGGCAGTAAGACACTCTATCCCTTCCATCCCTCCAGGGTACCAATGAGGATATCAACTCCATAACCAGAGTCCTTGTGGCCCTTGAGATGTATTCGTGCAATGGACTGGGTCTCATGGACTTCACGGTTCCCCCGCTAGCTCAGGTGGGTTTCCCAAGAGGTAAGTCAACAACCCCCATCCAGGAAAGACGAGGAAACTGAGGCCTAAGGTCCTGCCTGAGGTAGTCAGAACTCAAGCCCACATCTCCCTCTGCTTCCTGACAGCTGCCATCTCTCTAGGCATACATATCTGGCTTTTGTATGGGATAGTCCTTTATACCCATGGGAGGAAGATGCTTCTCTGGGTGGCTTTTCTGTGTCCTTCTTCATCCCACAATCTCAGCCCAGGCAGAGACATATAAGAGAACAGGCATGCCTTCAGTGGTGGGAAAGTCATGAGGACGGAGCAACTGAGATCAGTTAGGCTTCACTGATCGCTAGCCTATCTAGGACTGCATATGCTTAGTAATCTTTGAACGCATGCATGCGAAGCCGTGTGCGGACATTGCAGGGTGGATGAAGCTCAGCAGGCTGGCAGCAGGGCAATTGTTGAAAGCCACAGACTCCTAGAGAGTCACTGTTGCTAATGCAACGTCCTTCTCCCCTCACGTGCTGGGAAGGTGGTGAAAATGGCTTCTGAGTGCAACTGGTCAGAGCCCCTCGTGGAGCTGCAGACCCTGACGCGCCTCACCCACTTCGCCTACGTGGCCCACGACCATGAGATCACCATGGCATGTTCTCACAATGCCACCCAGATGGGCCTCAAGCACCTGAAGTCATTTAATGAGTAAGTGACCTCCGCAATGGCATCCTAGAGGCATGCAGGAACATAAGCAGAGTGTGGACTATGTCCCATGCCACAGAGCAGGGGCCAGAGGTGTAGCCCTGCTGAGCAAGGGACACCTGGCAGGAATCTGACTGCCATGCCGCTTCCTCTGTGTGTACCACAGGACAGCACAGAAAACAGGACCCGCGAAGCTATGTGGGGTGTTAATGGGGACTCAAAAGACACATAGGTCTCAGTTAGGAGGTCTGTGCAAAAGCTCTCTGTGTGTGACAGATAGATAAGAGCTGATAGTTCTCTTAGATGAGGCTCCTGTGTTAAAATACCACAGCTGGGGAGGCCTTAAGAAATGGGGATTTATTGTTCATGGCATAGAAGCTGGACGTTCAAGTTCAGGGCATGATAGTTGGTATCTAGTGACTGTCGCTGCCTAGTTCAAAGTTGGCCACTTCATGTGGTGGAAGAGGGAAAAAGCACTGTTATTCTCCCTTATGGGGCAGGATTCCATCCTGGGGTGCCAGCCCCGCACTCCACCACCTTCATCTTCCAACAGCCCTTCTACTTATGCCGTCACCCGGGGAATCAGATATCAGCATGTGACTTTAGGGAACACATGTGGTTCTCAGATCAACCACGGTTCCATCCTGACACATGCAGCTTTGTCCGAGGGATTTTGGGAGAAGCAAGATGCGTGATGCTGAAGTGTATTAATGCCCCTGGACAATGCCCCTGGCTTGTTAAAATGGGAGACAGCTTCTCTGTCAGGTCTCCATGGTAACTGCTGGAGAATGCCAGTCACCAGGTTGTTTTTCTCACTGCCGCGAACTGATGAGAAGCAATGCAAGGGAGGCAAGGATTACCTTGGCTCATGGTTCCAAGGTCCAGTTCATTATGGAGGAAGGCATGGCAGCAGGATGCTGGAAGGCAGCTGAAGTGTGCAGAAGAGGAAACCGGGAGCAGACAGGGAGTAAGGCCAAGCCACACAAACATCATGACCTATCCTCAATGACTGGCTTCCTTTAGCATGGAAGTGCCACCCCTTGTAGGTCCGACAACCTCCCACAACAGTGCCTCCAGCTAGGAACCAATGCTCACACATGTGAGCCAGTGAGGGACATTTCTCATTCAACTACAGCAGCAGTGAAGCACCGGAACACGTCCGTCTTCCTTCATGGTTTCGACAAGGTTCCACAGTGTTGACCCATGATCAGAAATATCAGCCTTTCCTTCTCCCTGAATCTGGGGCTGTTGTAAAAGGCAGTGTTGTAACAAATGCCCATGTAGCCAAGATGGTTTTCTTCCGGGCTCTTCTTTTTGGCTTCTTTCCCAAGTCCAAGTATCCTGAAAGATAGAGTCAGACCCAGGACTATAAAGGTGTTTCCTTTGCCCAGTGGCCAGTTTGGACAATGGTCACCAAATCCACAGAGTTCTTCCCCATGCCCATGTTACTGGTCTTGCACCATGTCTACCAGCCTTGCTTTCTGAGCCGTTGATGTGCTCCTGGTGTGTTGGCAGGATTTAGTGGGCATGTAACATGTGCCTCTTAGTTGGTTGGATCCCTATGAGGACAAGGCCAAGCACGTGCCTTGCTCACAGTGACAGCACCAAGGCTATGTTCATACAACTGCCGAGAGTCTGAGAATCAGCAGAGCCCCATGCCCTGCAATGTCTGTAACAGAAGCATCCACTTGTCTAGACCCCCTGCACACACAGGGGCAAGGACATAGCATTGGTACCGAGGAGTAGGGTGCTGTTCCTTTGACCAACCTGCTCATGTGGTTCATGGGCCTTTAGAACTGGTTTGTGTGAGGAATGTGGAAGAGTTCGTAGGACTGAGAATTCCTAGAAACCCTGTAAGCAAAACTCAGTGGACCATTTTGATCAGAGTGTAGAAGAATAGAATGCTAGAGGGATCGGCAGGGGAGCCCCAGCTCGTGAGATTTTCAAGAGGAAGAAGAGCTTTGTTGGGGACTGGGTCACACTCCTGTTCTATTCCAACAGAAAATCTGGCTGCTTTCTCCCCATGTCCTGATTATTTTAGTAAGGCTGAATTCAAAAGTAATGGAAAATCCATTATAGCACAATGACCAGGCTGTGGCATGGTTACTGGTCACTGTTGTTAGTCAGATCTACAGTGATAAGGAGCAACAAGGTAAGAAAAGTGTGCAGCCTTGTGAGGAAAGGAGAGGCACAGGTTCCAAACTTGTGCCTGAGCAAAGCAGATGTGGTCTTAATGCCACTGGAAAGGAACCTAAAGTTCTGCCCTGAGAGCACAGGAAAGGTGCCTCTGGAAATGCAAAGTCATTTGAAAGAAAGAAAAAAAGAAAAATGACACACAAAGTATTTTCTGCTCAGAAGCAGCTGTCAGGGACATCTTTTCCCAGATTGAGCCAGGGTACAGAGACCACCACAGCTTTGGGAGAAGGGGACCTAACTACATCTCAGGCTAACATCAGAACTTGGCAATGTCCACATGATGCTGGTTTTGTAAGCAGGCAAAATTCAAGAGTGAGAGATTTACAGAGGCTTATACCCAAGTTCTGAAAAGTCGTTAGGGCCAGACAATGTGTGACAGAGTCTAGTTTCCAGAAGGGAGATGCTGAGAAGCCACCCTATGAAATGTGAAGGTGTTACTTAAGTTGCAGTAGGGAACCCAGGATGTTGGAGATGCCAGGACCACAGTAGCCAACAAAGGAACACTGTAGACATGAGCATAGTTATCCTGAGAGAGAGGCTACGTGTATCGCAGGTGATAGAATTGGAGGTGTGGGCTCCTTGGTGCTACTGAACCCATATGATTCCATTATAATGGTAATTCCAGATGCTGAGTGGGAGCTGCAGGGTTTGGTTCCAACCCTGCTGAGTCTGTCTTTCTTTGGCTTTGTGTTTCTTTGGATATGTTTGTTCTGTATCACTGTATATTAGAAGTTTGTAACTTTTAGATTGTATTTTATAGGGACTCATAAATGAGAGATGGCCAGAGTCTTAGAAGAGACTGAACCGCTTAAAACTCTAAAGGCTTTGGAAGTTAGAATTGCTTCATTTTCCATTATGAGAGGGCCGTGAGACTGGGGGACCAGTGATGTGCAAACACAGGGGGAATCAGAGATAGCTTTATTCTGAGCCACAGGGAGCAGGGCTTCAGATGAGATTGCTCTGAACGAAATGTTCCTCCTTGAAAACAGTTGCACCTTGTTAGGCACAGAACAAAAAGAATTCCTAAATCAATGTATTTACTCAACACACTGGTGGGAACGGCAGAAAGGCAGATTACAGACAAGCAGGGAACTCTGCTATCGGAAGACATTCTTCCTTTTTGGGTTGGTGGAATCCAGTGTCTTTATATTAATACATTTCAAAAGTTTGCCAGTAGTTAGGAGCATGTTAAGTCAAATACCAAGATGACACATGAATGGCTGTTAGGCGCACTAGCCCAAGGTAGTCTTGACTTTGGATCTGCAGCATTCCAGCTCTGACTGACTGGTCAGTCCTATAGAATCTTTACCACATTTTCCCCTAAAACTTCAGTTCACAGAGAGAATGTTATGGCTTAAAGTGATGTGTTTGGGTGTCAAGTTGATAACAGGTCAAGGTGTAGTGGTTAGTTTACTTCAATTGCCACTTGATCGTATTAAGACGCACATAGGACGTTAATGAGGCAGACCTCTGGGGCTGTCCTTGAGGGTGTTCTCACAGAGGTTTAACAGGACAGATGGACTCACCTTGAATGCTGATGACACCATCTCATGGGCTGGGGACAGAGACGGAATTACAAAGTGGGACAGGAGGAAGCCAGTGGAGACCAGAATCACCTCTCTCTGCTTTCTAATTGTGGGTCCCATCCATGTGGCCAACGGCCTCCTGCTCCTGCCTTTCCTGCTGTCACTCCGGTTACACGCACTAGCCATGAACTCTGAGGCATCCTTTGTCGTATCACATTAAAGGAAGAAAGAAAAACTCCTCCCCTTTGAGTCATTTAACTAAGAGCGAGTCCTGATTGAGTTCTCTGCTTCATGCTCCCTGTGTCTTCTGTCCTCTGTCTGTCTGGTGCATGAGTCTGAATCTGTGCCTGCCTGAAGACTGTGTCTGCCCCCCCAACACCCCCAGCATTCATCTGTTCTGTCTGTGTGTGTCTAACAAAGCGCTTCCGTCGGTCTTTATTGGACCACACAGAAAGCATCACTGGAGGAGTTTTACGAGGGATCAGGTCTCTGGTTCCAACTGGCCCAGACAACAGACACCAATCAGCATTTATCAACCAATATCCACAAATGGTGGCTTCCAACCATTATCACAGATTTTAGGGAGTGGCTTTCAACCTCTGTAACCATTATCACAGATTATAGGGAGTGGCTTTCAACCTCTGTAGTTGCTACTTTCAGCAAATGATACACACGCATCGTCTGGGGCAGGGACATGGACGAGTCCATAACTTAAGATCATAGCTATGCATTAGCTCAGGTTGGAGAAGTTGATGCTATGAAAACCCAAGGCAAATAAGGTTGATTGTTACATTGTTTCTTAAAGACAGGTTCAACAAAAGGTTTGAGTACACAGCAGTCTTAAATCTTGAGTGACCACACAGTGGTTAAGGCTGTGAGGTCCAGCAAAAGTTCTGGTCTCTTAGAGTGTGGAAGAGATATGTTCACAAGATAGTATTGCCACAAGTCATGAAGGACTATATTCCCTCAATTGTGAACCCAAACAAGCCCCCCTCCCCCAAAAAAATAGTTCTTCAGGAATTTGGTGACGGCCATGAGAAAAGCAGCTAATACAAAATCTTTCAGTGCCCTTGCCTTAGCGGGCAAGACTTTTACCACTGAACCATCTCACCCACACTAATCTCGCTCTTACTTAGACCTCATAGTGAGCTGGAAGGGGAAGTGGGCGAGCAGAGTAGCTGAAGTCCACTTACCACAGGCTCTTCAGGGAAGATTGACAACGCCACAAGGGTGGGGGTCAGGAACACAAGGTGACTACAGATTAGAAGTCACACCCTGTGGGGTCAGGCGAGGCCTGGCAGAGGTGGTCCTATTCAACCCTGTGCAAGATTCACTTCCATAACTCCAACATTGTCCTTAGAAGACGTCAACCAATTGCGCATCCCTCCAAAAAGGGTTGCTGTTAGTGCTTCCGTACGCAGCCACCAACTGCTTGGGCACCGGAAGAGAACTGGGCACAGCACCAGGCCAGGCTAGCACACTCTTCCATCAGTGATCCTAGCAACTCTAATTTATAAAGAAAATCCGTGTAATAAATAAAGCAAAGATATTCACGCTTACAAACAGCGACAGGAAACCTGGAGATTGCGCTAGGCCCTCTGAAGTTCTTTTGTAGACCACTGTTGTCCCCTCCTGGTGACTGCTGTCATTGCACCCTGCTGGCTGCAAGGGTCAAAATTCCCAACTGCCACTCCCCAGGCAAGGGTCACAGCCTTCTTTGCACCAGCCTACCACCTATGAAGGGGCGTAATTACTATCCAGCCTCCATTTACCTTCAGACCACGAATTCCCACCATACAGCAGGTCCTTGCAGGCTTAGGGTCAGACACACCTTCCCCCATTGCCTCCTTGGAATGTATTTGGCTGTTTGCTTCAGCAAGCAGGTGCCTCTTGTAGAGCATCAGGACCCAAAGGAAATGTTGCCAGAACAAGTATATCGCTCACAGAATAAAATCTGTGCTGCTGAGCTGAGCATGCCCTCCACCTTTCACCCCACCACACCCTAACTCTGCAGGTGCCCAGACCACTGCGGTGCCCCGGTTTGGAAACCAGGAGAGTATCTGCAGGGCTGCCGTGCTGCTCTGATATGGCACTGCAGGCCTGTGTGCCCCTCTGGGCAAAGAGTGCAGAGAGAGACAGGACTTTCTGTCCAGGGAGCAGAGCCTAGCTGAGGACAGAACCCAACAGATGGTTCTACCTGGCCCATTGATAGATGGGAAATCCACTCCAAAGAAATGACTAACAGCCAGTTAAGGAGTCTGTCCCATGGTTCTGTGGTTCACTGGACTCTGCAAATTCGTTCTGGTTTGGGATCTCTCGTAAAGGTCTCTCAGTCAGGCACCCACAGAGCTGATTCTCATGTCCCCCAAAGTTCTCTGTGGGTTGGGCATCTCCAGGAACTGCCACTGGCCTTGATGTGTAGTATCTCTGTAAATGCAAGCACCGAGAGACCATCTCCTCAGTGAATGCCCAGGACACCCAGGCCAAATGTGGGCATCTCAGTCACTGGCAAGGAAGGCCCCGAAAAGCAGAGCCACTTGTCCTGCATCATCTATCAGTTGGGCACGTCGCTCAGGCACAGGGTGGGTTGGAAACACGCCTCCATCTTTGAATGCACCTTCAGGGCCATGGATGAAAGGAGAGCATTTGCAACAAGTGGAGGCCAGCATGCATCACCCCCCACCTCTCCTCTAAATCACTCTGTGCCCTCTCCAGGACTGACGCCAAGCTGGCCGCAGAGATGTTGTGTACTGTGTCCTGCATCCGGGGCCGCAGCATCATGGAAAACTTGAAGGGTAGGAAGCAGCTACGCCTAGCAGCCTCCAAGACGTTCGTAGAGAGTGCCAAGTATGCAGCTGGGGATGGGCTGGCGATGTGTGGGGGAGGGGAAACTGGTGTAGTGCCACAGTGATGCTGTGGGAACATTCCTGAGTCCCAGGGAGGGAACGGGTGGTACCAGCAAGCTTTCGGCTACATCCTGTGGTATAGCCGAGCTCACAGACACCAGGACATCCGTGGGCAGTACTGTGAGAAACTCAATAGAGCTGTGAGTTGAGTGGGTACCAAGGCTGTCTGGAGGGTCCCTAAGCATACAGGGGCTTAAGTGGCAAGGGGCAGGTAGACACAGCAAAGACCAGACCAGAAGAACCCGTCACTGCCCTCTATTGTGGGTAGTACCTGACCCATACAATTTGCTAAGGTGGAGATATGGCAGGCTTGCCTTTTCATGGTGCCTGCTGTACAGTGCCAAAGCTGTACTGTTCAGATTCCACTCCTTCTCTACACAGTTCAGAAGCTTCAGGATTGGATGTAACAGGGGAAAGGTGTGGCTGAGTGAGCCACCTACGTAACTTGGGATGAGGCATGTCATTTCAGGTATGGGGGCCTGGCAGGCAACAGTTCCCTGGTGATGATGGCCGCCCGGCACTACTGGAACACATGGCTCCCACTTCTGTCCTCACCGGGCAACAGGAAGAAGGCCAAGGGATCCCTCCAGCGAATCATCAGCATCATCAACAAGACAGAGAGCAAGAAGCAGGTGCCATAGGGACATGGACTAGGGTCCTAGGAGGCCTTACCCTCAGGCCTGGCCAGACTCATAGGAAAAGACAACCTCGGCTTGCCTCCCACAGAGGACGCCTGCCTTGGGGCTTGACTGGGACATGGCCCCCATGGGACACGACTTTCACCAGACACAACTCCCGTGGGACATGGCTCCCACAGGCTACGACCCCAACCAGACACAGCCCACATTGGGCATGACCTCTACCAAACAGCTCCTTCAGAACGTCTCCTGGGAATAGCAGCATTCTCCAGATCCCAGAGAGGCCGGAGGTTCCTGGCCAACCTCAGTGGTGGCCTCTGACCTCCGGTCCCCAGATCCAGACTTCTCTCCCATTCCCTCTTTGTTTTAAACAACTTTGAAACAGCAGACTTCCCCTATTCTCACTTTGGTTTATTCTTCCCTCTCTGGTTCATAATTTTCTGTTATCTGGAGAATTAAAGGCAGGTTATTGATTTGAGATCCTCTACACCCACAGGAGTATTCACAGCTGTTGGCTTGCCTTGGAGCAGGGCTTCCACTATGTCCCATACTTTTTTTTTCTTTTTTCTTTTTCTTTTTCTTCTTCTTCTTTTTTTTTTTTTAGACAGGGTTTCTCTGTAGCTTTTTGGAGCCTGTCCTGGAACTAGCTCTTGTAGACCAGGCTGGCCTCGAACTCACAGAGATCCGCCTGCCTCTGCCTCCCGAGCACTGGGATTAAAGGCTTGTGCCACCACCGCCCTTATTTCACATCATTGAAAACAACTAGATCAGGGAGGAAGTAGTCTGTGTGCTGTATGTGTGTATATTACACGTGATGTAGGGGATGTGTGGTATGTGTGTGTGTTGTGCTGTAATGTTGTATGTGGATGGTACATGTTGTGTGGTAGGTGGTGTGTATTGTATGAAGTGTGGGTGGTATGGTGGAGTGTGTGTATGGCATAGTGTTTGATGTATTCATATAGTATGATACGTGTTGGGTATAACATATACATATGTTCATATATGCGTGTGTGTGGTGTGTTGGTTACAGTTTGGTATGTGTGGTGTGGCACATGTGTGATATCATATGTGTATGGTTATGTAGTATTGTACTATGGTGTGTATGGAATGTGTGTAGTATGGTGTATGCACAATGTGGTGTCTTGTGTAGAGTTTGAGAGTGTGTGGCATTGTGTATGCTTGGAACAGAAGATTTGGTGTGTATAGGATGTGCATGGTATGACCTATGTGTAGTGTGGTGTGTATAATATGGCACACAGTGTGTTATGTATGTGCTGTATTGTGTGCATGTGACATGAATGATGTATGGGCTTAACATTTTGTGACTTGATAGCTGTGAAATTTTGCTGCAATTTCTGCCTTTTGCTTGTTTTTACTGAAACTAATGACGAACAAGACGGAAGGAAACATCAGTCCCCTCCAACATGTTCCATTTGTTTATTTCACTTAAGGATACAGAGAAAACACTGTTTCTGCACCAGTGGCCAACAGCTGACTTCCAGGGTGGAGGCACAGGACCCGAAGGCCCATTTCTTCCAGGTTGGTAGCTGTAGCGCCAGTGAGAAACGGGGAGTTCTGGAAGTTTGAGCATTCTGTGCTTTACATCCGTATCCTTACATGAGGCACAAGTCATGGCTATGCCCAAGAGTCTATCTGCTTCTCACCTGATGTTTCCCTTAATATCCCATGGAAGCCTATTCTGGAGAGAGAACACCCAGGGTCCTCCATCCTACTAACATGGAGAGCCTTCACAGGCTAGCCCTTGACTCTGTTGATAACATGAGTCTCCTCTTTTTCTTTTTGGTTTTTCAAGACAGGGTTTCTCTGTGTAGTCCTGGAACTCACTCTGTAGGACCAGGCTGGCCTCAAACTCACAGAGACTTGCCCTCTTCTGCCTTCCAAGTGCTAGGATTAAAGGTGTGTGCCACTAATGCCCAGCTTTATATCACCTTAATCATATTTTCTGCCATAAAACATTTGGAGATGCATTCCTTGGCAAAATAAGGAAAGAGAAACACTGGCCACAGACCAGAAGAGCTACATTCGGTACTGTCTCAAGTTTTTTAAAAGAATACATTTTTTTTTCTCATGATACGATTCTCTGTCACTGAGCAGTGGTGGCACACGCCTTTAATTCCAGCACTTAGGAGGCAGAGGCAGGTGGATCTCTGGGTTTGAGGCCAACCTGGTCTACAGAGTGAGTTCCAGGATAGTCAGGGCTACACAGAAAAACCCTGTCTTAAAACAAACAAAACAAAACAAAACAAACAAACAAACAAACAAAATCAAGAGTCCTATGTATATTTGGCAATTCTTCAGCACTGTGAAATAGAGTAGTGGACCCTACCTTGAACATGTTAGAGTCTTTTCACAGGTAAAATTATTTAAAATTAGCAAAAGTATTGCCTTGTGTAAATAAGCATAGGGCACTGAACCCCCAGAGTTTAGAATGTTGACAAACATTTCAAGAAAAAAAATACAGATAGCATAGTCTGAGAGGAGGACTGCCCCAGACTCCAGGGGGATGCGGAGACTGGTGAGACCCTTTGTTCATATGGAGCCAGACGGAAGCTGGAGGTCAAACTGCCATCACCTAGGAAACAGCCATTAGATAGGTCAGAATTTTGTGTCTTTAAAAATTTCCATTCTGATGCGGGAGGGGTAGCACTACTGTCAAGAACACTTGGTGTTTAAGAGGACCTGGGTTCGATCTCCAGCACCCACACAGTGGTTTGCAACCATCTGTAACTCCAGGGCATCTGATGGGAATCCATGGGCACAGTCATACATGTGGTACACAGACACACATACAAGCAAAAAACTCATACACACAAAACAAAACACTACCACCACCAACAACAGCAAAAGAAAAAAAAATACCCTCCCATTCCGGACCAGGTGTGTTATCACACACCTTTAATCCCAACACTTGGGAGGTAGAAGCAGGCAAATTGCTGTGAGTTAGAGGCCTGCCTGGTCTTTATAGTGAGTTCTAGGCCAGCCAGAGTTACAGTGAAACTTTCAAACAAATGCACAACAACAAAACCACCTTCTACTCCAGAGGAAAAGCATCAGAAAGTAGCATCGGGCAAGCAGAAATTCTGTAGAAAGAGGCATACTTTCAAACCGATCAAAAAAAAATTTACAATGATAAGAAAGAAAGAAAATTAAGGAATAACAATGTGAGAAATCCCCATATCCATGCGGCAGCGTGGGAAATCCTCATATCCAGTGTGACAGTGTGGGAAATCCTCGTATCCAGTGTGACAGCGTGGGAAATCCTCATATCCAGTGTGACAGTGTGGGAAATCCTCATATCCAGTGTGACAGTGTGGGAAATCCTCATATCCAGTGTGACAGTGTGGGAAATCCTCATACCCAATGCAGCAGTGTGGGAAATCCTCGTATCCAGTGTGACAGTGTGGGAAATCCTCATACCCAATGCAGCAGTGTGGGAAATCCTCGTATTCAATGTGGCAGTATGGGAAATTCTCATATTCAATGTGGCAGCCGTGGGAGGTCAAAGGCCCAGCAGCTGCTAGTGTTAGCCTGATGAGAAGGAGCTCTGGCTCAGGGCTCAGCTCTCCCAAGCATTGCTCCCTTTCCGCAGCCTGTACCCTGAGGCTCAGAACTGAGCCTCCATGGAAGGACAGCACTGAAAGGCAGCCCACTGTCCTGCTGCTGGGTGGATGGGAGATCTGACAAGCTGGGTCTCTGACCTAAGTCTTTCACACACTCATTGGTGAAGCACCAGGTGGACAGGGATATGTCCGTGGTATGCTTCAATACACCTAACAAGGAACCAAGAACGAAACGTGGAGTCTGAGCTATGCAGGATTAAGAATGAGCATGTGTATAAGTGTCCCTCCCATTCCGATGCAGCTGGCAGGTTCAGAGAATAAGCTCAAATAATAAAGAAACTGTGAGGTCCCCAACTATCCGAGGTTAGCCACTTTTTCCAGCCCACCTTGGGTTTGGGGAAAGCTAGCAGAGCCACCAACCTGAGCTGTGCCTCATGGTGCAAGAGCATGGGAGTGTTCAATTCTTTACCCAGCGCCCCTATGCGAGAACACTCAGCATGAGAACCAAGAGGAAAAGAAGCACCCTGCTGACCACTGCCACCCACACCCACCTTCATGCTCAGTGCCAGGATTGACCCTGGGGACATGTGACAAATTTGGTGGCAAGGCCTGCAAGGCCTGCCACTTTCCCTGAATGTTACTGGGAACATGTAATATACAGAGGCAAGAACAGACTTCCATTTCCTCATGGCCATGCTGTTTACTTGAGATGAAAAGTAACAGACTTTCTGAGAAGAGAAGAGAGAGGTCATGGGACACCCTGGCCCTCGGACCATGTGCTGGGCAACCAAGAGACCCCATGAGAGTTAGAGGGAGTTCCTCAAGGCCAATAGACAGAGATAAGTAGAGACCAGAGTGGGCACTTAGAGCTGGTTCCTCCAGATAGAGGAGTACCTGAGCCATGAGGTGGGGGTGCTGTAGGCAGGGGCCACATTGATCTACCACCGGCACTATAGGACAGCTTCCAGCCTTCTGATACACAGTTGCATATGAATGGAAGACTGTGACATGGCTTGTGAGAGAATAGGGGTGGGGGGTAAGAGGTCAGAGGGCATCAAGTCAGTTGGCAAGGAGCTGGCTGCCCAGTCCCCTTGAGACTCCATCTCTTCTCCCCCTCCCCCAGGGTCTGAGGATGACCTCACCCTCCGTGCAGTACTCTATAGCCTGCTCTTCCATAGCCACGCTGACCAGAATGACTGGGAGATGGGCCTTAAAGTGCTGGATGAGGCCGTGCAAGTGCTGCCAAGGACAGCCCACCGCCTGTGAGTGCTCTTACCCTGAGCCCCCCGGAATGCTCTCTGTACTCCTCAGCGGGGCTTCCCTGTGGTCCCTTTCCACTAAAGGACCTCACCTCCCACAGGAAGAACCAAATATACAGCACAAAACCTCAGCTAGGTCCCTATCTGGTTCCATCCCTGCCCGCAGGAACACGGGCAGCAGTAGTTCTGTATGTCATATGTCACATGTATGCAGTAGTTCTGTGTGTCATATGTCACATTTATGTAGTGGTTCTGTATGTCATATGTCATGTGTATACAGTAGTTCTGTGTGTCATGTGTCATGTGTGTGCAGTAGTTCTGGGTCATATGTCACATGCATGCAGTAGTTCTGTGTGTCATATGTCACGTGTATACAGTAGTTTTGTATGCCATATGTCACATGTATGCAGTAGTTATGTATGTCATATGTCACATGTATGCAGTAGTTCTGTGTCATGTGTCACATGTATGCAGTAGTTCTGTGTATCATATGTCACGTGTGTGCTTAGCACTTTGTCATCTCAGTTGACCCGTCCTTTCCTATTCTACAGCTTGATTTTCAAACATATGGTAATTGTGAAGGCCAAACTTGGCCAGAACTATAGCATGGAAATTCAGAAGTTCAAGGACGAGAGCGAAGACTATTTGGCACACATGTGGTACCAACTGGCTCAGAACTCGAGGAACATCTGTGGAGAGCTCACCTGTTATCAAAATGCTATCCAGGCACTGCAGGTCTGTGTGGTGTCCACATTGGTGATGGTGGGCGGATTTGTTTCCTGATTGCAGAGAGAAATCATAGGAAAGCTTCAGACTTAGGGACTTCCTGGGTCAGCTCAGAGGAAGCCACTGTGTAGCAAGCCCTGGCTAAGGCCAGAGATTTCCTTCTGCTGATCCGCCCCTTTGTCACCCCTCTTGGAAAGGAGAGAGTGGGGAGAGCCCTGAGGTAAATGCCTGGGCTCCATGAAGCCTGGGACTGCTGAGCAAACAGGGCTCTGCATGCAGCTGGCTGGGACAGGCAGGCCTTGCTGTCCCCATTCCGAGCACCTGAGTGGCAGGGTGCTCTGACTTCTGACTTGATGACAATGGTCCACGTGGGCTCCTTGGAGTCCTGAGTGTGGGACCAGTGGTGTCCCGGACCTCTGAATTGAAAGGCTTGGACAGTGAGGAAGCACCTTGAAAGGCTGGTCTATTTCGTGAGGTCCTGGGTGCTGCAAGGACCAGGCAGCTCTCAGCCAGGGAACTATGTCCATCTCAGGGCACAGGCTGTGGCTTCAGAGACCTGACACTCACACACGTGGTTAAAGGGAACCCTGCATTTTGCTCTTGGTCATCCTGCTGGGTCTCATGGTCAGGCAGTATGTGGGCATCTCAGTGAGGAAGCTGGAAGGGCAACAACTCCCTGAGAAGGGGAAGTCAGCAGGCTACAGGAAGGGCAGAGAGCTCACACATTCAGCTGGACACCGCAGGTTTATCTGTCTTCAGTGACCTTGAGTCTTATCTCTGATACTTGCTTTTATTTACTTATTATTTAAATGTACTTGTGTATAAAATATGTGTGTGGTATGTATATACGTGTGTGTGTGTGTTCACATGTGCAAGCATGAACATGCACGTGCCATGGCAACCTGTGGAGGTCAGAGGACAACCTCATGGGTCAGGCCTCACCTTGTACCTTGTTTGAGGCAGGATCTGTTCCCCACTGTGTATACCCGGGTAGCTGACCCACAGGTTTCTGGGCCTTCTCCTGTCTTGGTCTCCCATCTTGCTGTAGGCGGGCTGGTATTACAGGTGCCACTGCCACATCCAGAGTTTACATGGGTCCTGGGAACTCAAACTCTGGTCATCAAATTTTGCACAAGAAGCACTTTATCCACTGAGCCATCTCTCCAGCCTCTTGAATTTTTTCTTTCTTTCTTTCTTTCTTTCTTTCTTTCTTTCTTTCTGTCCCTCAGTCTTTTCCTCCCTCCTTCCATTCCTTTCTTTGGCACAATACAGTCTCTAGCTTGTTCTCAATGCTTTTACCACAATCTGTTTTAGAACATTTTATCACCCTGCCTACCCCCAAATCATATCTGTTAGCCGTCACTCTCCTCCCCAACCCTCCTGCAGTCAGGGATCACTGACCCATTGTGCTGTCCGAACCTTTCACAGAATGAAATCAGGCCTACCACGTGGTTGCCATAACTAGCTTCTTTCACTAAACACGGTCTCGTTCTGTTATAGTCACATGGTATTGTGTGACTGTCCTGAATTCTTTCCTGTGACTAAGCAATACTCCATAGACACCCACGCACTTGGCTCCTTGGTTGTTTGCCAGACCCTTGCATTGTTTCTGAAATTGCTTGGCTCCTGTGAGCAGGGCTTTCGTGAACCTGCATGCACAGATTTTTGTGAACCTGTGTTCTTAGTTCCCTTGAGAATGTTCCTAGGAGTGGAACTGATGAATCACACGTGACTCTGTGCTTAGCCAAAGAAGAGCCGCCAGGTTATGCCCTCATGGACTGACCCTGCTCTTAGTATTGTTCATAGCACAGATTTCTAATTGTGATGAGGTCGATGTCTATTTCATCCTCTGTCGCTCATATTTACGATACTATATCAGAAAGACCATTTTGATCCAAGGTCAGGAAGATACATTCTTCGTTTCCTTCTGAGAATTCGGTGACTGCAGACCTTCTGTCCTGGTGGCTTGTCCATTCTTAGTTGTATTGTGTACAGGAGGCCGGTCCAGCCTCGTTCTCTAGCTGAAGACTCTCCACTCAGCCTTACGCCTTTGGATGAGAGGAGCATCCTTTCCCTCCTTAGTCCCTCTCTTGAGGCACCCACACTTGCCCACGCTTGTCCACGCTTGCCCACGCTTGCCCACGTTTGCCCATGCTTGCCCAGCTTCTGTCCAAGCCACAGTTTCCATGGCACATCCTAGACTCTCTCTCACCTCCATAAGATGCCTCCTCCCACCTCCACCGAGATGCAGGTTCCAAGGGCTACCTTAGGCCCTGACACCTGCCTGGGGTTCACATCCTACCTGTTCCCCCCATACCCTGTGACACTTTTCCCTCCCAGAAGCTTTGCTCCTCCTTCCTCATGAGACAGCATCCATGTCCAGCTTGCTATGCCCCACCTGAGGCCACCACTTGACCTGCAGCGCTTGTTTATGTTTGCTTTTCTTGCTTTGAACCCCACGCAGAGGTGGGCACAGGCTTGCCTCTCATGGGTACTCATTTGACAGGGAATGAGAAAGCACAGGCAAACACTCAGGAAAGCTACAGAGTCAGCAATAGAGGCAAAGGGCCGTGACTCTAGGTCCTGAAAAGTGTGGGGGTGATGCCTTGAGGCTGGGCCAAGGAAGAGGCCTGGAAAGGAAGGGAGTATGGAGCAAGTCTACACATTAAAGCTCCGGGCTGTGCATGGGTCTTTGAGCTTTGAGGCTGGCCTGCAGCTTTCAGCAACCATAGG
Source organism: Microtus oregoni (assembly GCF_018167655.1). Taxonomy (NCBI): domain Eukaryota; kingdom Metazoa; phylum Chordata; class Mammalia; order Rodentia; family Cricetidae; genus Microtus; species Microtus oregoni. The sequence goes on from NW_024543075.1 coordinate 5,435,201, forward strand.
CCAAGTACGTGTCATGCTACCTCCCTGGCTGTAGTTTCCCTGACACCCCCTCCCACAGGCCCGCAACTATATCTAGAAGTATTCTCCACAGAAACGCCTATCTTCACGCAACAAGTCATGGAAGCTATCAATAGTTGAAGCAAAAAGCTGAGCATGCATGGGGAACAAGGCATGGGGCCCTCAAGAGAGGACCTAACCCCAGAACCACCCATTCAAGGTTTCAGATTAGCCTGACTACCTTGCAGGGAGCCCTGATCAACATCTTCTGTGTTGTAATGGAGATTTGGAGAATTGTTAGGAAATACAGGGGTCAGTGGGACAGATAGGCCTGGGGGATTTTACCAAATTTTTTCCTACCATACTTCTATCCACAGCTGGGGTCCTCGGGGAACTTTGGTGGGAAGACTCATCTTCCTGGAAGGGGCCTCCACAGTGACTCCATGGTGACTCTAGGGTGGCATGAACCATCAGGTCTTTACTGCTCTTTGTGACTTCCCCATGCTAATTAATGGCACATTGACCTGATTAGTGCCATATGCTTTTCTGTCTTGTCCCAAAGAAGCCAGAGAGCAACTGGCAGAAGGTAGATTACATTGTGAAGTTCAGTGAGTGGCTGTATTACAAGCAGTTCCCTATGAAAGATGTGATTGCCCACCTCGAGTGGGCCATTGAGATTCTGCTATCCATGAAACCCATTGAAGACTCCCCTGAGCCGGAGCCCAAGACAGAAGGTGAGGGGGATCATGTTGGCTTCTCCTGATCCACGTACTGTAGGCCCTATCTGGGCCCAGGACAGCCGGATGTAGTGGGACTGTTGTTGGGCCACCAATGTCCTCTGGTCTTATACAGGCTTGCCATCAGTTTTGGCTCATAGCAGTTAGGAGTGGGGGAAAGAGACAGAATGGGAAAGTTCCAGAACTTGTGTGAAGAAATAGCTGTAACCCCATCCAGCTGAATACAGCAGTTGAAACACACTAGGAACAAAGCAGAGCAGGCCAGCCTAAGGCCTGTTCTGACAGGACACCAGCTAGGCACCTGCACGGGTAGCAACCCCAAGGCCAGCGGCCCTTTGCTTCCCAGAAAATGGGTCTTCTTGACTCCTGGACTCAGAGAGACAAGTCTGGGACACAGGACAGGCGGAGTAGAAGGTAACCCTGCTGGAGAAACTCCAGTCTGGGGCTGGCAGCAGCAGCACACATCTAGGCACCTGGTGACGGACAGGTAGCTGGATCAGCATCACAGATCAGGAGAGGAGAAATCTGGAGCCTGCAGGGGCCTAAGCCTGTTCACGGCTCCAGACTCACTCCCACCATGCCCTGCAGGGCAGGCCTCCCCTACCCTGTCTGCCACAGGGAGTGCAGTGTCCTCGAATCTGGAGACAGTCTCCTTAGACCAGTTTCGAAGTGTGAGGCAGTTGGAGGCCCTGGCCCGTGTGCACATCCTTCGGGCCTTGATAATGTCCCCAAGCTCCTCTTCCTATGAAGACGACTGCTTAATGGCCTACAGTTTCCTCAGGCGCATCTGGCAGGTAAGGCAGGCTGGAGATGGGATGCCAGACAGTGCGGGTCCCCAAACCCATCCTCCAGCCCCTGGGAGGAGACTCTGAAGGGCTCGCCGCTGCTGTTTTCTTGGTTTAAATCATCATAGCATTTTTTCAAAGAAATCAGAGCCTTCCCAGGTACTCTGTGAAGGCCTTTGAGAAGCACACAGACATGCAGACTCTTTTTTCTGCACCATCCACCTTGTGCTCTGTGCTGAAAGATAGGCCAGCATCTCTCTTGGTCCTGCCACACTTGCGTTTTGGAGGCTCCTCGAAGAGGATGCTCCCCAAACCCACCCCAGCTCTGCTGCCCATCCACCATGAAAGCTTGTAGGTCCAGGCCACTGACCAGACTTGCTCTGTCCTGTGGGGGCTCCTGGGTTTGACCATGGCTGACTAACACCCTCAGATCCAAGAGCTACCTCCCCCCAGGTGCAGAAAAGGGAAAGATACGCTCTGCTTTTTCTGCTCTAAGTTCGTATTTTCTCCCCCTCCCTCCAGATTTCCTTGATAGCAGGAGAAAAACTAATTCCAGAAAAAACTTCACAAGTAGCTAGTTCACAATTGTTACCGCCAAAAAAGGAGAAGGAACGGGGGAAAGAGAAGGAGAAGGAAAAGGAGAAGGAACGGGGGAAAGAAAAGGAGGAGAAGGAAAAGGAAAAGGAGAAGGAGAAGGAAAAGGAGAAGGAACGGGGGAAAGAAAAGGAGAAGGAAAAGGAAAAGGAGAAGGAACGGGGGAAAGAAAAGGAGAAGGAAAAGGAGAAGGAGAAAGAGAAAGAGAAGGAGAAAGTCAAGGACATGAAACAGGTGAGGAGTGGGCGACATGGTGTACCTCACCTGAGGTGGGAGCTGGAGGGTAACCCCAAGCCCACTGCATCCATGTTGGAGGTCTTTTGATTGTCACATGCCTCAGCTTCCCATTCTGTAAGGCATGTTATCCCAACCCTGGTCACAGCCTCCATCCACTGTGCCAGAGGCTGGCAGCCTGTCCTTCCATATTGTGCCACAGGGGCATCTGTTTCAGAACTCCATGTTTTACGGTAAATCTTGCTTTCTCTCATTCACAGATCTCAACTTCAGTTCCCATCAAGCCACCTGATGATATCCCCTCCAGCATAGAAGAGTGGGCCTCCTACTCATGCCCCGAGGATCTGTTGTCTGTATTCAGGCAAGACAGGAGTGACTCCACTATTAACCCCTCAAGTTTCCAGAAGCCGGTGAGTGGATCTGAGAAGCCAGCCAGGTCTTTGCCACAGGGCTGGCAAACCCAACCTCCCTCCCTCAAAGCTATAGCTGCCATTTCTGCTGAAGATATTACCAAAGAGAGACCCATGAGACAGAGGTTTCATAGAGAGGGCTAAAAGGGAGCCATTTTCTGCCTTTAGCACCCACAGCCACAAGGCTCCCTCTCGTCGGCACCCTCTTTCTTCCTAATAGCTGCCAACATCTATGAGAAGCCCCATCCTGCTACATCCATACCCAGGTACACATAGTCTTGGCACTGCTTCTGCCTGCTGTCATAGCTCCACGAACTAGGCAGCAATGACCACATGAAACACAGGAACTTGGTATCAGCAGGAACTTGGTCCCTCCGGATGCTTCACCCCACCCCATCTCCACCACCAAGGCCACACAACCTCTCCTCTCTAGAAAATCCAGCACTTGTAGAGACCTCCAAGGTTATACACTTAGGGCTGTACCTTGGACAGAGCCTCACCCTGGTCGTAGAGCATAATAAATCCCTTTGGATGCAAAGTCAGACTGAGAAGTTCCATGTATTAGGACTCCATGTTCTTAGGGGTCCGTGGTCCAGCCATCTTCTTCTGCCTTGTTGGGGATTCATGGGGATAGAACTGTTTGGCATATTCTTCTCGGTCAGTACGTTGGTAGGGTTCACCCATGCTGTTTGGGGACAACTATTTTTAGTCCCTATCAATGCTGCAGTGCCCACTGCAGTGAACAGGCCTTGGTGAGCCTGTCCACTCCCCTGCTAATGAACATCATGCTGGTGGTTCCTACAAATGAAGCATGTTTGTTGCTGGACCACAGTATGGGAAACTTTCCAGTGGCGATGAACATTGCCAATTGACAAATCGCATCCCAGGGTTGCCGAGCTGACATCCATCCTTGTGCTTGCAAGGGGAGCTCCTGCTGCCCATGTCCTGGCCAGCCTGTGCTAGAGTGCATGTGATGGTGTCTCCCATGGCTACAGCAATGCTGGGTGCCCTGTCGGCCTGTCCTAGCCCTTTCTCTTTTGTGATGTGGCTAGCCAACACACCGCCACAATTTAGCAAGTTTTCTTTTTCTCTTGTGGAATTGAAAAAAAAAATCACAGGCCTTTTCTGAGAGGGACATTCTGACTGTCCTGTATACAGTCACTTTGTGACTTGCCTTTCCTCCCATGATGGGGTTTTCTGTGTAGAAACGTTAACTTTAGTGTTACGAAAATCAGGAATCTTTTGCCCTGTGACTGGTGCTTCCTTCTGTCCTTTTTTTTTTCTTTTTTTCCTTCTGTCCTTTTTGAAAACAAAAACAAACAAACAAACAGTTTTTTTTTCCTGAGGTCAGAGATAGTATCCTCCCCGCTAAGGCACAAATACCCGTCACCTGTATAGCCTAGTATCAGATTCAGATCAAGTCTACCTTATATGGTTTGTGTGGACAGGGGCCAGGAACCACTCAGGCTTGACACTAATCCTGGGAATTAGCTGGGTTTTTTTTTTCTCCCCTAGATAGCCAGTTGTATACATATACGAAGAAATTCTGTATTTGGTGGATCATGAGTTTTAATTGGAAAAAAACTAAATGGAATATGAAATTAATGAATTAATGGTTGCATCTCTTGTGCGGATCGTTAACAATACTGTGGTGCTGACAGCCATGGCATTGCATATGGCAAAGTAAAACCTGTAATGACAGATAGGGAAGAGGGTACCCCACACACGTGTAAAACCCTTGCTGAGTGCTGGCATGCAGGCAAAGCGGGGTGTATTAGCTAACTTTTCTTGCTGTTGTGACCAGAATACCAAAGCAACTTAAAGGAGAAAGCATCTGTTTTGGCCCATGGTTTGAGGGTACAGTCTACCCTGGTGGGGAAGTCACAGAAGTAGGAACTTGAGGCAACTCATCACAACCATCAGCATTCAGGAAGCAAAGAGAAATGAATGGTCCATGCCAAGCCAGCCTCCTCCTCATTATGCAGTCCAGGACCCTAGTCCACGGCATGGCCCCACCCATGACCCTAGTGCATGGCATAGCCCCGCCCATGACCCTAGTCCATGGCATGGCCCTGCCCGTGACCCTAGTCCATGGCATGGCCCTGCCCATGACCCTAGTCCATGGCATGGCCCTGCCCGTGACCCTAGTCCATGGCATGGCCCTGCCCATGACCCTAGTCCATGGCATGGCCCCACCCATACTTAACGTGGGTCATCTCACTTCAGTTAACCTAATCAAGATAACCCTTTACAAAAGAAACCCAGAATCTCTAACCTACTCTAGATCATCTGTCCTAGGCATGCCCAGACTCGTCTCCTAGGTGATCCTAATCGTGCCAAGCTGACATCAGCATTAGCCATCTCTCTAGGGGACTAGTGTGCTACCCCTGCCTGTGACTACACCCATTTGCTATGTGTTGCTGCAGACGTACAGTTTGTACTACATAGACCATTTGGTCAAAGCCCTGCAAAAGATGTACCTTCACGAGCTCAGCATCCCGATCCTGCAGCTGGCTGTGCTCATTGCAGATGTTGTGGTGGAAAGCAAGAGCCTCACAGACCTCTACCACCTGCGGTTGGTATCTCTCCTTTATCTGAAGTGGTGAGAGTGGCAGTTTGCCCAAAGCGATATAAAAACAAACAGCGCCTTAGATATTAATTCTGTAGCTAATTGTATAAATAATAAATGCCCAAGACAGCCAGACAGTGAAATGGTACCTTTATTGTAAAACTTTACCTGCTCCTTAGAGAGTACCTTTTTTTCCCCATGAGACACATACTGGGGTATTTAAGGATCAAGGGACACTATACTTCCCATCAAGGGTCTAGGAGGAGGAGAAATGGGGGAGACAGTGGTAAAGAGAACATGTCGACACTCAGGGGAGGAGGAACACACAGATAACGCTAGAGTGTGTCTGCATGGCTACAGCCAAATGAAGTGCTTTAAGCAAAACCTCAGTTGAATTTCCTGCTGGAGGCTACGGCAGGGTTTGGCAGAGCCCATATGGGTACCTGGCTGTTAACCTCTAAAGATGTCCCTAAATGTACCCACAGGGAGTAAAGTATGTGAGTGAGTGACAGAGAAATTACCACCTGAAGTTTCACAGAACCACCTAGCATGTTTAGTTAAAATATATATATATTAAAACACCAAAGTACATTTGCTTTAGTTCCCCAGCCTTGATTAAGCACCCCAATCCAGGACCACTTTCTTTGGCCCCTTCAGACTTTTACAGGTGTGCTCTGACCTGAGGTTGCACAACGCAGCAGCTCATCATGAAGAGGTGGTTGGACAGACATACATTGGGGACATGGAGCAGGCCAGGTGTGTGCAGCGCTTGCTTCCGGGTGTGGGACTCCTCTTTGCAGCGAAGTAAAATCCAGGCTGTTTAGGACAGTGCTGAGGAAACCCTAGCCCCAAGCTGTGGCTCCTCTCAGTCCCAGGCCCATTGCAGCTACTGGATCCTCAGTCTGGGCTTGGAGGTCCTGGAGGAAGTTTCTAGGGAGGAGCACCTGGGAGGGCAGTGCAGAGAGAAGTATGAGCATCTCTTCCACGGTTTTCATGGCAGGTTTGGGGACTGCCAAGCCGTGGGTGCTCCACAGAGGAAAGGGAAGAGGGGTCAACAGGACAGGACTGGGACGGCTGGCCTTCACCAGTCCCAGGCTCCTCCCAGGGGGTGCTGGAAATGATGGCACTGAGTGACACACATATTTGGTTTGGAGTTTTGGGGTTACTCTGAAGCTCTTGTGGTTGGTTGATAGTAGGCTGTCCAACAGTTAAATTCACCAATTGCAGATTTTGTAGCAATCCTTTTCAGACTTAGAGACCACCTAAGAATACATAAGAATGTATACATAGTCATATTATTGTTGATTGTTGCAATGTGACTCACACACACACACATAAATTACATGATCATTGTGCGAAATTTAGAAAACAGGTAAGGGAGAGAATAAATGTCAGTGCGGGCCCCATCCCTTGGCAGCAATCCCCTGGGGTTTCGCCATCGCACGCTGGATCAGTCATGAAAATGTAATTCCACTGCATACACTTTTCCCTCTGCAGCCTTTGGCAGTGAGTATCTGTCTGCAAAACCATTTTTTGTGTTCTTAGCATAGTCATTTGTCTGTGCATTCCTGCACTGACTGGGAGATGTTTGCTGAGGAGGTTCAGAAATGCAGCCGCCAAGCCCTGGAGAGGCGCCTGCCTCTGCCTGCTCTTGGGTTCACTCTGAGAACCTGCTGTGCGGTATGGGAGGCACTGCAGGTGGGCTGCAAAAGAAGAAGGTAACCGAGACTGACAAGAAGGGTTGGTGCCAATGGAGATGCCAGGGCTGGAGATGCAGAGAGCCCTCAGTTTCAAGAGCATGCAGCCAGGGAGTCCTGGGCAGTTGGATGAGCAAGACTTTTGGGGATCTGTGAAGGGACATCATTTGGGTGAAAGTGTTGGATGCTCTGATGGGAAGAACCATTGTACGAGTGAGAATTTGGCCAGACTGGGTTGAACGCTGTGATGCACTGGCCCACCTCCCAGGGGACCACTCTGGATGTAGTATGGTGGGTGACTCAGAACTGAGGTAAGTGGTGAGGGAGGAGGAGCATCTTGGGTAGAGGGGCTACCTGGCTGCTCTGTGGGAAACCCTGAGCGCTAAGTGGCTTTTACTTATTTGGAGGGGTACCAGAGGCAGGTCTGCTCTTCATACATTTGTCTTGAGAAGCTCGTTAAACTACACTCAGCTTGTCAGACAGCTGCAGAGAGAACGGGGGGCTGGTGTGGTTCCAGGACCCAGGCTGCTGCCCAATTGGAGACTGGCTTTCGTAGTCGTGTGTTGACTTAGTTTGGGTTTTGGTTGCTGTGAAAAGACACCATGACCCCGACAAAACTTATAAAGGAAAACATTTAACTGAGGTGGCAGCTTACAGTTTCAGAGGTTCAGTCTATTATCATGGTGGGGAGCACGATGGTGTGTAGCAGACACGGTGTTGGAAAAATAGCCAAGTGTCCTACATCTTGCAACAGAAAGTTGACTGTAGTCACACTGAGCGAAGCTTGAGAAAAGAGACCTCAAAGCCCGCCCCCACGTTGACACACTTCTTGCAACGAACAGGGCCACACCTACTCTAACAAGGTCATGCCTCCTAATAGTGCCACTCCCTTTGGGGGCCGTCTTCTTCCAAACCACCACGTGTGCGGCTTCTCCTGGTTGTGTTAGCATATGTTTCTTTGACTTTAAACGAAACTCACCAATGTCACCAGCCATTGCAATTCTTTTGTTTCATGATGTTATTTCACTTCATCTAGCTGCCGAAAAGATATTGCATTTAAGAAAGAGAGGAACAGGGAACCTGTGATAGAAGAAAGCCAGCCAGCCCTTTATGAGCAGCTGGCTCCAGCCCGCTCTGAAGAAATGAAGCCACTAATAGCTCAAGACAAGGTAGGCTGCCACTGCCTCGGTGGGCTCCACAGACAAAAGGTGACACTGACTTAGCTTGACTCTGCCACAGTGGGGTCCAAAACCTAGAGGTGATATCAGCTTGGTTGCAGTGTAGGCGTGGCCTGAGTCCAAGAGCCATCATTGATTTCTGAAGTGCTCACTGCATACGCTCTTAGGTATGGTTTTTATGGGAAACTCAGAGATCTGACCAAGTTTGTCCTACCCTGGGACTCTGAATTTCCTCAGGGAAGGCAAAAATCATATGTAAAACAGATAACCTGGGGCCTGAGCATCAACTTAAAGCATCAACAGGCTTGGAAATACAGTGTTATTGTTTACCTAAACTATTTAAGGCCCTGGGCTCAGGCCAGGGGAAGTAAAATGGGGGAGGATTTCTTCCAAGAAGAGTACATCCAAGGGGGTCTGACTAGACTCTCGCTGTCCTGTCACCAACTGGCTGTCTTCTTCAGTCCACAAACAGGAGAAAAAGCCATCCCAAAGAACTTTGGTTCCTCAGAGTGCCAACTCTGTGAGCCTGTTAAAGTCAGTACTTGGGGCATAGTGGAAAGTGCCCAACATGGGGTTTGTTTTGGGACCTGAACTCAGAACAAATGAGGGTCAAGGACTCAGCGAGCCATCCACAAGGGGGGTAGGGGATGCTGACAGGTACACAGAAAAAGGAGAGAAGAGCTTATCACGGTGGGACACAGACTAGGGGTGGGACACAGACTAGGGGTGGGACACAGACTAGGGGCAGAGTCTCTAAGGGACATGGTGTCTCACAGATTTTGAAGATAAATGGAGAGACTGGCAAGGGCCTGGATGGAACATCCTACCCCCAGCTGTGGATGCTCAAAGGGGAGGTTCTACTGGAGCTGGATCTGTACCAACCAGCACGGCTGCTCTTGGCAGAGGCCCAGCAGACATTCCAGGTAACAGGACTCACCCATCCCCATTGAAGCCATCTTGACCTGGGCCTGAACTCTTCATATGTATTCTTACTCCTCATCTAAGGACTTTCAGAGGCACCTGACTTCTCAGAGTCTCCACTGAGTCCCCCAAAAGGCTTGAGTTAGCATCCTTCCACAGAACACTGCTCAGGGTCCTGCTCTCTATAGACTTGGGGGCTTTGACTGTTTTTCTCTAAGGAGATGCTTACTAGAGGAACTTGCACCCAGACCTGGGGACCCAGTACCCACTCACTCCCTAGATTGACGTTTTTTGAGTCTCAAGTTCCAAACTACACTCGGCAGGGATTCTTCTCTCCTGGACTCTGACCCCAGTGAAAAGCTGACCTTGGACAATCTGGATGGAAGAAGCTACTTGTGTTGTCTGCTCTGATGATGCCATTCTCCCAAGTTATAATCCCCATGACTCCCCCAAACCCCTGCAGACAGACTTCGAATTGCTGTCCATAGGAGGATGAAGCCAAGATCCTGACACAGCCAGCCTGTGCTTGTTCTGAAGAATTTAAGGACTAGAGGAAAATTCAGCAATGACAAAAAAAAATCAGTATTACCAGAAAGCTGTGAGCCCAGGCCCTGGTCCATACAGTGAGAGCAGGGGTGCAGTTACCAGAGAGGGCATAGGCATGTAAGTAGCAGGGGTGTGGCAAATGTGCAGGTGCTGGAGTGTGGGAATAACTATGCAGATGTCAGGGATGAGAAAGATGTGTAAGTGATAGAGACGGGACAGATGAACAGGTGCAGGGAAGAAGTCAAGGGTGAAGGTGTTGGACAGGGAAGAGATGCGCAGGTAGCAAAGAAAGGGGGCAGGTGAGGAGGTGTTAGGGAAGGGAAAGGTGTAGACGACTAGGAAGGAACAAGTCAAGCAGGCAGATGTTCAGGTACCAGGGAGAGAGTGGAGTGTCTTAGTTAGGGTTTCTGTTGCTGCAATGAAACATCATGACCAAAATACAATAACCACATTGGGGTGGAAAGGGTTTATTTGGCTTACACTTCCACATTGCTGCTCATCATAGAATAAAGTCAGGACAGGAACTCAAACATGGCAGAAACCTGGAGGCAGGAGCAGATGCAGAGGCCGTGGGGATGAGTGCTGCTTACTGGCTGGCTCCCCGTGGCTTGTTCAATCTGTGCCCAGCCACCAGCACCACTCAGACCCAGGATCTGTGTACTAGAAACCTGGCCTTGGTTGGAGATGATCCTACTTGTGTGCTAACCTTGTTCTCTGGGCCCATTAGGCCCCTGACTCTCCCACCTTGGAGCTCGGCACCCTCCTGACAGGCTCTGGTCCAGAATCTAGAAATACTCTTGTATAGAAGAAGGTCACCTTCTACCCTCAGACAGCCAGTTTGTCCTGTGGATCTGGAGTCCAGCATCCTCTCTCACCACCAGCGCAAGGAGGTTCAGGGCACGGAGTCCAGGTGGGACAAGTGTTGGTCAGGATTGCAGACGCCTGGTCCAGCTTATCCCACTGACCAATGAGATTTGAATATGTGAATAATCTTATGAACCACCCTGACAGGGATGCTCACATCGCTCCCAGAACTTGCCTGTGTCTGGTCCTCATCACAGAGGCCTGATAGCACCCCATGGCTCAGTGGGGTTTGTGAAAACGACCTGTCTGTCTCTGTCTGAGCAGACACACGACTTCACATTTTCCCAGAAAGCAATGCCCGGTACTTTCCTGTTGTGAGGACAGCAGTGTCCGACGCTGTATGAGTCTTCACCTTCCCTTGGTGCTTAACATAAATCGCATTATTCGCCCTGGTATTTGGCACACAACCGCCCAGGATAGATGAGGTTGGATGCTGTGAGCTGATGGAACCTTCTGGACACCATAGACTTGCCCTTGGGCCTTGACTCCAGGAAGTCTTATGCAAAGAGAGATCAGTGCCAGCAAGAACCTGGGAGGACTAAGGAGCTGGCCTTGTACTGCCCAGATAGCTCACCACACACCCTCCTCCAAAGAATACCCTCCAGCCCGCGTTCAGGCCTGGATTTCCTCAGGTCCAGGGAGAACCACCATGGGTTGTCTGTTGATTACCTGACCAGCTGAGTAGAGCTACTGACAAATCCATGTATGCTGTCTCAGTTAAGTTTTCTATTGCTGTGATGAAACACCATGACCACAACAACCCGAGGAAGAAGGGTTTATTTGGTTTACACTTCTATATCACTATTTATCAAAGGAAGTCAAGACAGAAACTCAGAAAGGGCAGGGACATGGAGGCAAAAAATGTTGCAGAGGCCATGGGAGGATACTACTTACTGGCTTGCTCAGCCTGCTTTCTTGTAGAACCTCAGGCAGCAGGGCTGAAAGGCACTACCAGTATGACCAAAATCCTTTGCAGGCTGAGTCCCATGACTCCTGGAGCACACCTGGCATTTCTGAGGGCTATCACTCCCAACTAGTGCCTATGCCCACTTGCGTGGAGCTGCCCATCTATCTATTGCATATTGTCTATTTCTGCTTTTAGGAACTAGGTGATAACTGTTCAGAAGCACAGTGCATGTTGCTTCTAGCACAGTTGGCCAATAAAGAAAAGAACCACGGACAAGCTATGCTCATAATTGAGAGGGCCCAGCAGCTAGGTGGAGCTGAAGACTTCTGGTACAAATCAACCCTGACTCTGGCTGAGGCCATCTTATCCTCTGCAGATGATGAAAAAGAAATCTCAGTGAGTCGCGGTGCCCGGTGGACAATGAGGGGGGCATGGGGGAGGGTATGTGTTAAGGTCTTGTCCCCGGGCCCTGCTGAGTGACTTGGTGGCATGTGATCATCACATCCAGGTTTGCAGACTGTTTCAGAAACTCATAGATACTCTCAAGGTCCTCCAGCATGAACGGCCAAACCGAGTGGCCCTGCTAGAATTCTTCATCATGGAGCTGGAAGCCAGGTAATGATGCCTTGTGTACCAAAGCTATGGCTGCTTTCCCCACACATTCCCTCTCATGCTATACGTGCCAAACCCAGGAAGGCTTAGACTCAGTGGAACCATGAGTCCCTTCCCTGCTCTGTGTGCCCCATGCATCCTCAGCTTCCTCTACTATGTGCCTCAGAGGAGTCATGGCCTCCTCCCAGACAGCCCACATTTCCACAGTGTCTTTGCAATGACTCCTGGAGCCTCTGGTCTCTGTCAGAGAACCCCTCCACCACCACCGCTCCCACCCCAGCTCTTCCACACATGCCAGTACAGACTTCAAGTCCCATCACAGGCCCTTTCCCAGGAATCCTCTGAGCTCACTGACCACAGATGCAGGGATCCTTGTCTTCTCTAATTCCTCTCTGGAAAGTGCTGTATGCTCTGGGTCCCGATGTAAGTCTGTAAGCAGGCCCACATCAGCATCCTTTTCCCGTTTTCCAGGGGTGAACTCAATACCTGGGTGGGATTGCTAGATTCTAACTTCACTGATCCAGGGCCATGACTGCATGACATCAATCTTGGGACAGAAAGTCTCATTGGTATTTGATTCAGTGTCCCTGAGTGGGCCCTGGGCAGAAGAAGGGTTGCTGTGGTCTTGGGCTTTTGAATCTGGTGTGGAAAACTTCAGTCTCCACCATCCTGAGAAGTTGCCTGTCTAACAGGTGCGTGGAACTTCAAACTCAACTTGCCTGCAACCTGGTGAACAAAGAACTTCTTGAGTACCCATTTTTGCTGTTAGACCTGGAGAAGCAGTTGTTGGAAGTCCAAGAAAACCTTATTCTCAGTGGCTGCAGGAAAAAATATGTCGACTTAAAACTAGAGCATGCAAGGATAAAGAAGTAAGGGCATCATCACCCCCTCCAACCACACCACTAGAGCTGCCGGAGGTTCCACCCTCTGAGCAGGGTCCACCTTTGAGCTCCCACAGTCAGCCCCTCCCCTCCTCAGCCCCAGACATGACCAGACCCAGCTCCCTCCCCATCCTCCCTGCCAACCCACCCCTGCCATCCTGCAGGGTGGCACAGCTGTGTTTTTCAATGGCTGTGCTGCTCTCCTCTCACGGCAGCCCCCAATGCTTCTCACAGTGTCTCTGCCCACTCTGGGTGCCCACAAGCTCTTTACACATGAGCAAATCCTGTGTAGGTATGAGCCTGCCTTCAGGAGTCATGATCAGCCAACGCCCAAGTCACATCCATTACTCAGGGCACCATTGTGGGCCCCCAGGGAGGCAGGAAAGTAGGTGACTGAGCCAGCAGGTGGAAATTGGTGCGTTACTTCATCAGACACCTCTCAGGCAGAGATTCCTTAGAAATGACATATACTCTGTCATTCCAACTGTTCAACATCGTGTTTTAAAATGTATTTAGAAGGCTGGAGAGATGGCTCAGTTGGTAAACCACTTGCCTTGCAAGCCAAGGGCTTGAGTTCATTCCTCAGAACCCATATAAAGAAGCCAAGAACGGTGGTGTGCATTTGTAATGCCAGCACTGGGGAGACAGAGACAAGTGGATCCTTGAGGGATGCTGGCTAGCAGTCTAGTCTACTTGGTGAGTTCTAGCCCAGTGCAACACCCCGTCTCCAAAGGATGGATGACACCTGAGGGACAGTGCCAGGGTTTATCTTTGACCTCCACATGCGCATACATGTACCTGTGCACAAAAATGAACAAATCTACATACACATTGAAAACAAATAAATAAAATTTACTGAAAATACCTTTTGTGTAAAACACATAACTGTAGCCGGGTGGTGGTGGCGCACGCCTTTAATCCCAGCACTTGGGAGGCAGAGGCAGGCGGATCTCTGGGAGTTCGAGGCCAGCCTGGTCTACAAGAGCTAGTTCCAGGACAGGAACCAAAAGCTACGGAGAAACCCTGTCTTGAAAAATCAAAAAACAAAAAAAAAACACATAACTGTAAAAGTTTAGGTACTGATAAAATGTATATAATAATTATGTAGAAATTAAGTATTATAATATTATATAACATATAATTATAGTGTGTTATATAATATATAATATACTATATTCCTATATATGTATGGCATACTATATATATCCCATCTATATGTATTATAAGAGACATAATATATTAATTATCTTTAATATCTTTGTTCTAAATTCCACTCTTATGTTATATAAAGGTTATGTGCTGAAAGGGAGAAAAATGAAGAACAAAAAACTGCCTATCGCCTGGAAGTGTATGACTTGTCCCAGAAGGCTATAGCTGAGGAAGAAGAACAATTTCACAGAGTCCAGGGGATACTGTCACTTCATGATGTAAGTATGAGCCTGCACTTCGCAGTCATTTCTGTGTACAGGACAGCACTACATGACAGATAAGATCTTAAAACAAAACCAGCCAAGCGCGGTGGGGCTTGCCTGCAATCCTAGCACTTGGGAGTAGCATGACTAATAAAAATCAAGAGACAGAAACTGGGACTCAAACTGAAGGTCAGAAAAGCAAAACAGCCAACCACTGACTCTTACCTCTACCTCAGTCCAAAATGGCAATCTTGCCTCCAGGACTCTCAGAATGAGACTGTGTGAGAGCTGTCTCCTCCCGTTTTATATTCCTCCCTAGTGCTGGGATTAAAGGCGTCCACCACTACCACCCGGTTTCTGGGGCAAACTAGTGTAGCTAATGGGATTAAAGGTGTTTGTCACTACTGCCTGGTCTGTAAGGCTAACCAGTGGGGCTGTTTTACTCTCTGATCTTCAATCAAGCTTTGTTTATTAAAATATAAATGAAATATCACTACACTTGGGAAGCTGAGGCAAGAGGATGGGAGTTCCAGGCCAACCTAGTGAAAACAAAAAACTGCCTATTGCCTGGAATAGGCTCCCCAGTGAGACCCAGTCCTATAAAACCACACACACACACACACACACACACACACCAATATACATTTTCACAAAACCCATATACAAGGACTGGGGACCAAGTTCAGTCGGGAAAGTTGTAGGTATTCTCTGGGCCTACTGGGCCTCAGTGCCGTCCCCAGATCTGATCCAGAAAGTGGAAATTCTCTTGTATAGAAGAGAAGCTCACCTTCTACCCATGGAACCTTTGAACCCATATAGCAAAGAAGTAAATGTGCTGGTTGTGCTTGTCATCCCTGCACTGGGGAGGAGATGGGGGATCCCCGGGCTCACTGCTAGGCATCCTGGCATGCTCGGCAAGGTCCAAACCAGCAAGAGACTGTGTCTCCAAACAAGTCAGATGGTTTCTACAGGACAGCTCCTGAGGCTGTCCACTGGCCTCCGCATGAATGTCCGCACACATGCCCACACATTTGCACTGAGCATGCGCACATATACAAGCACCTACATACACTATATACATACTTGAATATATACATATCACAGAGCACAAAGCACCTGATTTTCACTTTTTGGCCAAGATAGAGTGACAGTAATCAGACTCTTGCACCAACACAAAGCAATTAAAAAAAAAGAAGAGACAGAATACAAGGCTTTTCGAAACCCCATACATCAACCATGCCAGTTAGTGATCCCTGTGCTTAAGTCCCAGCTAACTGCAGCTACAGAGATGTAACCAGGTAGAGCCTAGATGAAGACCTGAGTCAAGGAGATTGAGTCCTGAGAGTCTAGAGAAAAGAAGGCAAAACAGAGCCCACGGAGAATGCTGTTCACAGATGTCTAGGGATACCACCGAGTGCCTAAAGACTAGTTGCCGGTTCATGAAAGAAGGAAGCTACCCAAGACTGGGAAAGAACCACACAGAAGGATTACAGAAAACACCCTGGTGCTGACTGGGGGGGGTCACAGAAGTGGGGTGGGAGGGGCTCCAAGACCTCAAGATAGTGAGCAGAGAGCACAGAGGGCCTGACCTCAGAATTTGGCAGTAAGTAAGTAAGTGAACCCTACCATGCAGTGCCTACAAGAAGGCCATTATGGACATAAATACAGAGATAAAAAAAAGACAAGTCAAATGCTGGAAAGAATATCCCATGCAAAGGCTGATCGAAGGACAACTGCAAACATCAGCAGGGATGAAAAGATTTACCACATAGAGGAAACTAACCAAGAAGAAAGCTAACCTAAACATTATGACCATGATAGGAGAGCTGTAAAAGCAAACATTGGTCTTTAAAAAATTGTTAAATCTATCAGAGCCAAAAGCTTCAGTATCCTTCTCTTCAATTTTTAGTAGAACAAATAAACATGAAATCAGCAAAGAATGAGAAGATTAAAATATTATCAACAACATGACCCAACAGACATTTTTTAATGTTTCACTCAGCAATACTGAAATACATTCTCATACAAATGTGGACTGTCTTCCAACATAGGCTATACTCTGAACATAAGATGAATATCATTAAATATGAATCATATAGAGGATTGTATGAAATTAAATTGGGAATCAAAACCAGGAAGTAAGGGCTGGAGAGATGGCTCAAAGGTTAAGAGAATTGACTGCTCTTCCAGAAATCTTGAGTTCAATTCCCAGCAACCACATGGTGGCTCACAATGATCTATAATGAGATCTGATACCCTCTTCTGGCATGCAGGCAAACATGCAGACAGAACACTGTGTATATAATAAATTATTAAATCTTTAAAAAAAAACAAACAGGAAGTAGAGTAGAAAAATCCATAGACAGAGAAAAGAGACTAGTGGCTTCTGGGGGACAAGGACAGGAACAAGAAGTGATGGCTAATGTTAGTATCCAGGCTAGAATCTGGGTTTCTTTGTAGAACAAACACTGTGGGTTTATCATGTGC
This sequence comes from Microtus oregoni, assembly GCF_018167655.1. Lineage (NCBI taxonomy): Eukaryota > Metazoa > Chordata > Mammalia > Rodentia > Cricetidae > Microtus > Microtus oregoni. The sequence goes on from NW_024543075.1 coordinate 5,452,032, forward strand.
TACTGAATTGCATACTTCAGTGATTAGATTAATTTTATTTTATGTGTACGAGTGTGCTGCCTGTTAGTATGCATGTGTGCCTGGTGCCCATATAGGTCAGAAGAAGGTGTCAGATCCCTTAAACTGGAGTTACAGACAGTTGTGAGCCACTGCATGGGAGCTGGGACTCAAACCTGGATCCTTTGCAAGCATAGCAAGTGCTCTTAACCACTGAGCCATCTCTCCAGCCTTTATACTTCATATTTGTTGATTCATTTATGTTACTTTTACCTCTGATTAAAAAAAAATATTGTGTGCATGGGAAGCCCCTAATGTTTAGTATATAAGTAGAATAAAGCCGACAGCTCTAGGTCACAGAAAAAGCCAAAGATGGAATGTTTTGAAATGAAGGGCAGAAAGGACATCGGGGAGTTTAAGATGTCATCATTATAGTACTTGGGGGGACCTGGAGCACTAAGCACCTGAATAATAGCAATAATAGCAATGGGCCAGACATCAGTGAGCTCAGCCTTCACCTTAAAAACAGAGAGCAGACTGAATCCTGAACAAGTAGCAGATGGGAATTAAAGGTGAAACAAAAAAGTCACTGAAAATCCAAAACAACCTCCAAGCCAAATAAAATCCACGAAACAAGAATTGTCAAGACCTTGGGTATCCAAGGGTAGTCTCTGAGCTGAGGTTCAAGCTCATTGCAGCTCCTTAAAGAAGAAGGTCACAGCTGGGCACAAACTATTAATCACAGCACTCTGGAGGTAGAGGCAATTAGATCTCTATGAGTCCGAGGCCGGCCTGGTCTACAAAGAGTTACAGGATAGCAAGAGTGGTTATGCAGAAAAAGAAAGGAAAAACAAAAACAACAACAACAAAAAAAACCTGTCTCAGAAAAAAATAAAATAAAATAAAAGGAAAGGAAAGGAAAAAACAAAACAACAGAGATGATCACTAAAGTCAAAGCTGGTTCTTTGGGACAGATCAGCGGTAAACTGAGTCAGACTTATCAGACAGTCCGTCAAGATTTAAGTGCCAAATACCAGAAATGAGTGACCTAGCCCTGCCATGGACTCTGCCCATGTTCAAAGGACAGTGAGGTGACATGTGAATTTTACAAGTTAGGTGAATTAGACCCACACTTGCTCAAAAAGAAATAACTCTATGGCAACACTGTGAATGAGGGGAATTGAGTTTGTAATTGAAGACCTTATCACAAAGCAAATGTCAAGCCCGGGCAGATCTACTGCTGACTTCTACCAAATAGTTTTTCAAAATACCACCTCTAAGCAGATGATTTTAGAAGTTGAAAGGCAGAAAACATACGTGAATTTTTCAATGAGATCAGTGTAACTCCAAAATAAGGTAAAGGAGGGCATAGTGGCACTCACCTTTAATCTGAGAATTCAGGAGGCAGAGGCAGAAGAAGCTCTGTGAGTTCCAGGAGAGCCTGGTCTGTATAGTAAGCTCCAAGACAGCCAGGACTACATAGGGAAACCTTGCCTCAATTTAAAAAATTTGAAGCTCAAACAAACAAACAGGCAGACCAGTGCTACACCTGAGCAGAGCTAACATAAAAGTATAACACCATTTTTCCTGGTGAAAGACTCCCCGATTCTGTTTTTGCTGCTAAGGACTAAGACAGTGATGTCTTACTACTTCTATTCAGCCTTGTTCTGGGTGTTCTAGCCAAAGCAACAAGGCTAGGAAAGAAACTAAAGCAATCAGATAGAAAGAAAGGACATGCAAGTAAAATACTTTTTCACAATTGAAGAAGAAGCTGGAAAATGACAAGCTCTCCCATGCTCTTGGGTTGGCAGAATCAACCTAGTAAAAATGGCAATCTTACCAAAAGCAATCTACAGATACAGTGCAATGTCCATCAAAATCCCAGCAAAATTTTTCACAGACCTTGAAAGAACAATACTCAACTTCATATGGAAAAACAGAAAAACCCAGGATAAGGAGCAGAAGGAGGGAGAACATGAGCAAAGAAGTCGAGACCACGAGGGGTGCACCCACCCACTGAGACAGTGGAGCTGATCTATTGGGAGCTCACCAAGACCAGCTGGACTGTGACTGAAAAAGCATGGGATAAAACTGGACTCTCTGAACATGGCAAACAATGAGGGCTGATGAGACGCAAAGGACAATGGCACGGGGGTTTGATCCTACGTAATTAATGTGATGGCTTTGTGGGAGCCTAGCCAGTTTGGATGTTCACCTTCCTAGATATGGACGGAGGGGGGAGGTCCTAGGTCTTACCACAGGGCAGAAAACCCTGACTGCTCTTTGGACTGGAGAGGGAGGGGGAAAGGAGTGGGGGGAGGGGGAGAAGGGTGGGAGGAGGGGGCATAGGGTGGGAGGAGGGGGAGGGAAATGGGAGGCTGGGAGGAGGTGGAAACTTGTTTTTTTTTCTCCTTTTCTCTCTCTCTCTCTATATATATATATGAAAAACCCAGGATAGCCAAAACAATCCTATACAGTAAAGGAACTTCTGGAGGCATCACAATCTCTGACTTCAAACTCTACTACAGAGCTACAGTACTAAAAACAGCCTGGTATTGGCATAAAAAACAGACAAGAGGACCAATGGAACCGAATCGAAGACCCGGATATCAATCCACATATCTACAAACACCTGATTTTTGACAAAGGAGCAAAAAATATAAAATAAAAAAAAAGAAAGCATAATCTACAAATGGTGCTGGCATAACTGGATATCAACATGTAGAAGAATGAAAATAGACCCATATCTATGATGATGCACAAAACTCAAGTCCAAATGGATCAAAGATTTCAACATAAAGCCAAACACACTGAACCTCATAGAAGAGAAAGTGGGAAGTACACTTGAATGCATTGGCACAGGAGAGCATTTCCTAAATATAACAACACTAGCGCAGACACTGAGAGAAACAATTAATAAATGGGACCTCCTGAAACTGAGAAGCTTCTATAAAGCAAAGGACGTGGTCAACAAGACAAAATGGCAGCCTACAGAATGGGAAAAGATCTTCACCAACCCCACATCAGACAGAGGGCTGATCTCCAAAATATACAAAGAGCTCAAGAACAAAATGTCATCAAAAGAACAGATAATCCAATAAGAAATGGGGTGCAGACTTAAACAGAGAACGCTCAACAGAGGAATCCAAAATGGCTGGAAGACACTTAAGGAAATGCTCAACATCCTTAGCCACCAGAGAAATGCAAATCAAAACAATTCTGAGATTCCATCTTCCACCTGAAAGAATGGCCAAGATCAAAAACACTGATGACAACTTATGCTGGAGAGGTTGTGGGATACAGGGAACACTTCTGCATTGCTGGTGGGAGCACAAGCTGGTACAGCCCCTTTGGATGTCAGTGTGGCGATTTCTCAGAAAATTAGGAAACAACCTTCCTCAAGACCCAGCAATACCACTTTTGGGTATATATCCAAAGGATGCTCAATCGTGTCACAAGGACATGTGCTCACTTATGTTCATAGCAGCTTTGTTTGTCAAGGCCAGAACCTGGAAACAACCTAAATGCCTCTCGACCAAAGAATTGATGAGGAAAATGTGGTCCGTTTACACAATGGAGCAGAAAAAAATAATGACATCTTGAAAATTGTGGGTAAATGGATGGAACTAGACCCAGAAAGACAAATAGAATATGTACTCACTCAGAAGTGGCTTTTGGACATGAAGCAAAAAAAAAAAAAAAAAAAAAAAAAACCAGCCTACAATTCAACAATCCCAGAGAACCTAGACAACAAAGAGGACCCTAAGAGAGACATATATGTATCTCATCTACATGGGAAGTAGAAAAGGAAAAGATATCCTGAGTAAATTGGGAGCCTGGAAACCATGGGAAGGGGTTGAAGGGGAGGGGAGAGAAAGGGAAGGGAGCTAAGAAAAATATATAGCTCAATAAAAACAATAAAAAAATTATTTTTCACAGGAAGCATGATTTTATAGAAATTCATGTTATATACCAAAATTAAAAACTAGAAATAAGCTAAATTAAAGTTAATAATAATGTTTAATTGAGTTTCAGGGTCATATTATATGTCTATACAAAGAATGATTGATTGTATATTAAAAATTAAAACAGTATCATTTATGGCTACTTAAAAATAAAAATTGTCCTCCAAAATGTGAATGCTTATACAATAAACCTTTGCTGAGTATTGTTAAGGATGTCTTAAATAAATGAAAACAAAAGTCGCGTTTCTACATCAGAAGACTAAATATTGTTAAGATGTCAATTCTTCCTTAACCATAACTAAGATTACTACAGACACTGTTTAATATATGTTGGCAATATAATTTTAAAGCGTGAAACGTCTAAAATAGCCAAAACAATTCAAACAAGAGTAAAGTTAGAAGCCCAATAGTACCGGACTTTATACCCTGTTATAGTGCTACAGCATTCAAGACGGTGTGCTTAGTGGGAAAACAAACAAACACGCAAACAGATCAAGAATCCAGAAATAGACACACACGTAGAATCTAACAGAGGCACAACTCCATGGACAAAGGATAGTCTTTAGGTGATGCTAGAACATCAGGAAATGCATGTTCAAAAACCTCACCTTCCACTCACACCTCAGCCTGAGGTAGAAAATAGCCTCAAATGGATCAGAAGCCTAAACCAAAAGCCTAGAACACACAGCAAAGTCCCTTGGTGATGAGATATTTAGCATAGACATGCGCCTAACACATGATCCAATAAAAGGATAAATAGCTAAATTGGTCTTTTCTTTAAGCTACCAAGAAAAGGTGAAAAGACACAGACTGGGAGAAAACATTTGCAAATTTCATTCCTCGATAGCAGTAATGGATCAGGAATGCATAAAGAACTCTCAAAATTGTAAGGGTGAAATATTAAAAATGAGCAAATTATTTGGAGAGGTATTTCCTCAAATGTGTGAGAAACAAGCACACATGGAAAGACAGACATCATCCTTGTGGCGTATGGAGGAGTCTCAAAACAACCAGACAGAGGTAAAGCAGACAGAACGACCACGCGCTGTAAGACGCCACGTCTCCAAAGCTGATGCTGCACCACGGAGCAGCAGACTCTTGGGAGATGGAAAGGCTGTCTTGAGCATGCCCTGCCAGAAACAGAGACAAACACATCTGTATCTTTTTACAGCATGGGGGTTTGTTGAAGAAAAATTAATTCAAAAGGATTAGGAGTGTTCATGGCAAGCAATTTGCCAGATTATCTGGCTGCTTTAGTAATCTGGCCAAGGCAAATGTGGTTCTTGTCTTCCAATCTCAATTACAAATATTAACTCATATTACACCGCACACAGTAAGTACTTCTGTATATACATATGTGTGGGTTGCAGAAGGAATACAAGTTAAAGAGGCTACCAAAGGGTTCAAGAGGTTTCAGAGGCGGGCTGAGAGAAATTTTATGGAGTTTGAATTGGAAAGAAATCCAGGAAAGAAGCTGTTGCCACAGAGACTGAGCTGAGGACCAGTCAGGTTTGAGAGCAAAAACCTAGTCATCTGCAGAGATGCCAGGGCAGAGCCAGGGCAGAGCAAGTTTGGGTCTGAATGGGCACACACGTAGACAATCAGAGACAGCTGCGTGACCAAGGGAAGCAGAAGCCTCCAGATTAGAGATTTTCTGCCTGGTGTTCTGCATGCACACACACCAGGTATCAGATGATAAACTGGTTTGGGGCCATGCCTTCACAGTGGTAGGTGTCCATCACTTTATGGGTGGTAGGTGAGAGAGTCATGTCCTTTCCCTGGTGTGACATTCTGGTAACGTTCTTGGGCCTGGTTTCCCTAATATGATTTTAATATACCTATATACCCTTATGGTTTCAGTTCACTCCAATAATTGTACAAAGCGGCTTTTTTTTTCTCCCAGGAATAACCCATGTATCTGTCCAGACTGCATAGGTTGTGGCAGACAGATGGTGGTGTTTGTGGGTCCAGCCAGGAGCTCAATCATCCTCCATCTTCAAAACCGCTTGCAAAATGGAGTCTCTCAGGGCAAAGGCCCAGCCTGAAAAACTACTGTTTATATACACAATACGAGCAGCTTAGAGCAGGAAACAGCCTGATGTCAACACAGGCTCAAGAGAGGACACGGGGGAATCCAGAGGGTGAACACCATGTTCCTTCCCTTAGGTTGGTAATAGTTTTGGTATCTATTGGCATGTCAAAATGTATATCCATTTTACAGTTCAATTTCATACTTAAAATGCATTCTGCCTATGGCAGGTCGGCTATGCTTTGTCAGAGTACTTAGCAATAGTTAGTGTTCTCGGGAAAAGGACCCTGCTTTACCCAGTCCCAACCATCTCAGTTACAGAACATCAACTCCCCACTCATGAGGAGACTGGCTCACCTCAAACTCCGCCTGATAGAAACATGCCTGGACATGCAGCAGCTCATCTGCAAGGAGGCCTTGGAGCTGCAGCTGGAGCAGGGCTCCTTTGAGAAGCTGCTTGCGGACTTCCTGCATAACACCAGCGACTTCTCATCCATCGACTTGGTGACTGCAGGGTTCCTTAGCCCCTGTTCTCTCCTGGGGGGCTGACAGTCACACTAAAAGCAGGGTGCCAAACTGTGGGACCCCAACTTCCACCCACCCCACCCCTGCCATGGCAGCTCTTGATGACTCCCATACCTTGCTGCCGGATCGCCAAGAGGATTTAACTAACAGTGAAGAGCTTATTGGAAGGCATTTCCTTTGTAGGCTTACAGCTTCCATTCCCAGGCCTTGGGGTTAGCCCCCCTCCCCCATTCCCTCCCAGCACTGCAGACAGAACAATTTGAATAAATGAATACCAATTGGAAAGAAAACCCTTCTTCCCCTTCCTTTCTTTGCTTCTTTCTCTTCCTTCCTTCCTTCCCTTCTTTCTCTCCCTTCCTTCTTTCCCTTCCCCTTCCTTCCTTTCCTTCTACACCTTCCTTCCTTCCTTCCCTTCTTCTCCCTCCCTCCTTCCTTTCTTCCTTTCCATCTTCCCCCTCCCTCCCTTCCTTCCTTCCTTCCTTCCTTCCTTCCTTCCTTCCTACAGTTAGCCTCTATCTATAAGAGTTCTGGTTTATATTAGTAGAAGTTGTCTTTGATTATCGTCCCAATATCTAAGTCCCAGAGACACCCCCTCATATTACCACACAGGACTGCATAGAGCAAAGACATCTCAAAGTGCCCAGAAGTTCCCTGCTAGGCAGTCCTGGAAGGCAGCTATCTGAGACCTCAGGGTGACTGGGTGGAGGTCACATGACAGCCATTGGTGGTGACAGAATCTCCTTGTCTTCCCTAAGCAATGGTTCATACTGAAGCGGACCCTGCCTCACACAGTGCTGGCACAGCTGGAGAGTCTGCAGCCGCTTTGCGTGGGCTGCATGGACATCCGTGCCCAGCTTCTGGTCCTGGCTGGGAAGGCCCTCCATCTGCTTTCCGTGCAGACAGACCCGGTGTACCCTTCCTTCTGCTGGGAGGAAGAACTCCTGGTAGGTGGCCATTCTTCCTGCTGAAGTCTACTCCCTGATTGTTCCACCTCGGCTGTAGAACTGGGGCATAAGAGGTGTTCCAGTAACTCAACTAGGAGGGGTCTAGCCTTGTCATCCCTCTGTCTTGGTGGCTTGTGTCTGGTTGTGCACAGGCCCCCGGGAGCTTCAAAAAACTCATGCACTGCTTGGGATACACCTAGGCCCTGGGTGTTGACCTCCATGCTAAGATGCGCCAGGATGGGTATTGTCTGCCTCTATGGCCCTCTATATACCACACGGCCCGGGAAATCTCTGAGAAGGGCAAATGACTCCTTTTCCTCTGATCCTCCCAGGGCCCACCCTCTTTTAGGCCTGGGTTCTCTAACAGAAACACTCACTAAATTCAGAAGCCTGGTGACAGTTCTTGCAAGCCTGCCTATCCCTGGTCCCCTTCCTCAGAGCCTGCACAGAGATACGTCTACCCCAAGATGGCACCAGCCTCAACAGACAAGCCAGAATGCCTAGCAGACAAACCCCTGTGGGGTTCACCCTCACAACCCAGTGTAGCAAGTCATGGCCCAGAACTCAGCGCCCAGAGAAGCTCCCAGCCAGCTAGCTCTGAAGCCCTTGGCTTAGAACCCGGGGTTATTTGTGCTGAATCCTTAGGGTATAGACAGCATGAAACCAATAAGACCCATGCTGGGTGAGCAGACGTTTGTAGCTCCTGTCAAGTCACAAAGTCAGGCTTGAGATGCGGAAGCACAAGCCCCATGGCTCTCTGTCCTGAGTTAGGGTCTTCATCTGTAATACAGTGGGGACCACTGTCTCTAGACATGTAATGATGACAGTGGGGAGCTCAGGGACTCCAGGAAGCACACCTACTTCCTCCCAGACCCCGGAGTCCCCGCCTCTTGGCATTTGTTCCTTTTCCTCTTCCTCGGTTATGCCTGGCTGCTACTGTCCAGTTTCCTGACACCAAAGCTCACCCTCCTTCTTCCGAGTTTCCTTCTTGTTTTCCAGGCGCGCTCTTTCCTCTAAGCGCCTCTCCATGAAGCCTGCTAAGTTCAATGTGGAGAACTCTCATTCTCCAAGTTCATTTCCCCAATGCCACTGTGATGGCTTCCTTGATGGGCTTGATGGCGCTAAGTGGCGTGTCTGACTCTGAGGCTCCTGCACTGTCACAGGCGTCTGTTCCTGATTATTAGCCCCATCTCACTCGTGATCACTGTCCTTGGGGATCTGCTGGTGGTCAGGGCCTGGTGGGTTTTGGCAGCACTGACACTCTTGAGAGGTGGCGTTACCCGATGCCAGGTGGGCCAGGGCCTGACTTTTCTCCCACTCTGTATGTGGGCCATGGAGAGACTGCCTTTCAGTTCCTACCAAATTGGCAACACCATTGACTCCCCCCAAACCCATGGCTCCTGAGCACTGGCAACTTCCAGGACCTACTGATCCCTACCATCTTCCCCTTCCCTAGCATCTGTGTTCCTCTCTTAGCATATGGTGTACATTGTAGGAAGGCCCCAAGCAGAACAGCCTGCGGTCGCTGGAGCCGGAGACAGACACAGAAGACAGGAATGTGGAGACCACCTCCAGGGACTCGACAACCTTGAAGGAAGCCCCCAAGGAACAAAACCGGAAGGCTGAGGGTCTGAAGGTACGCAGCCCTCCCTGCGGTATTCTGATGGCCTCTGCCTGAAGAGCCGGCCTTAGCTTGAGCTTTGCGCTGCCCGCAGAAGAGTGTGGCTCTGGCCCAGAGGTTCCTGGCTCAGACATCGGAAGTACTAATGCAGTGTTTGCAAGTCGCCCTGAGCAGCAACCTTCTGGACATCGCAGCCACTGCCAGCTTAGAGATGGTGGAGTGTATTGGCACCCTGGATCCCATAACCACCTGCCAGTTCCTGTCACTGTCGCAGGTACGGACCTCCTCTGTGCATCTCCAAAAGGGGCCTTGTCTGTCACCTTGTCTGTAAGTACCAGGTGCTGCTCTCATTAGGCAGGAACGGGGTGGCCCTGTGACTGAAAGAAGAAGGGACCCTCCTTGTTCTCTGAGTCTTAGGTTGTGCTGGTCTTCAAGGAGTGGAAGCCAGCCAGGTACCGGTTCTTGTAGCTCTGCAAACACACGCTGTGCTTACCCTGTACCCCAAGTCTCCATGGTGGAAGGTACTTCTCTCCCTCCCGTAAGCTGGCATAGTCCAGCTACACGGTGGACAGAGGTCCAGCACAGGGTGACCCACACAGACTCCCAGATGCCCATTTGAGGCTCCGTCACCCTCAGCCCTTTCCCACCGCACACACCACCCTTTTCTGCTCCGTTCCAGAGCTGTTCAACCTCAGAGATGATGCGAGATGTCCTACTCACAGCCACGATCAACACCAGCAGCTCCCAGCTGGCGGCCCTGCTGCAGCTCCACCAGCGGCTGAGGCAGCAGGACAGGACCTCCACCAGCCTGTTTGCCAGCGTGGAGCAGAGGCTGGCCTCCACTTCCAGGGTAAAGGGCAAAGGAGCCTGCCGAGCTGCTCCTGTGGCCTGGAGGCCTCTGAGCTCACTTGCTGACTGCTAAGAGGACAGCTTCTAAGTGACGCTTACCTTACCCCTTCTAGCTGTGTGGGTCTGGAGGGCCATGCAACTTCTCTGAGCCTCATGTGCTGTGGGTACAAGGACAAGAAAGCTTAGAGAATTGCAGTTCCTTCCCCCCTCTTGCCCCAGGGTAGCCTAGGTGTAGTCGGACCTTTTCATGGGGACCGCTAGCTCACAAATAATGACACGTAGATTTATTATTAATTAGGAATGCTTGTCTGCTGGCTTAGGCTTGTTCCTAACCAGCTCTTATAACTCAAATTAACCCATTTCTATTCATTCTTGTGCTGCCACGTGACTCATGGCTTGTTACCTCATCCCCTCCATGCCATGCTTCCTCTGCATCTGACTGGCATCTCCTCGTAACTCTGCCCTGAAAATTCTGCCTAGCTATTGACCGTTTAGCTTTTTATTAAACCAGTCACAGTGACCTACCTTCACACAGCGTAAAGGAATATTCCACAACACCCAGATCTTGGTAAAGTCCAGTGAGTAGCCAGTTTCATCTGTGCTCTGACCAAGTGTGTCAAGAAAAACGGTGATGACATTTCACCAGCCGCACACAAAATGGATGATGAGGGTGGCCTGGCCAGGCCACTTTCACTCTTCCTCAATCCTGACTGCCTCTTGGTCCTCCTCGGGGGTGGCCCTGCCTGCCTCTTCACCTGCCATGTGGGTACAGCCATTGGGAAAAACCCACCAGGTGCTTATTCGCTAACAAAAAGTTTCCTAAGGAACAATTGCAGTTTTGCAAACTCAAAGTTCTATCTTGAAACCATGAGCATTAGTAGCTCATAGAGGAGATCCCAGGAGACTTCCCAGGGCCCATGCTGGCTGCCTGCCCTGGGCAGCAGAGACCTTGCAGTGTGCAGTGTCTAGGATTACTCAGATTATCCATGTACAGTACTCTCGGGAAGCAGAACTGGAGGTCTGGAGTAAACCGACCCCAAGCTGGATCAGCAGCCTGCAGACTCAGGACTAGGTGGATGCCTTCAGTTAGTCTGGAAGAAGCAGTAAGGACCCCGTTTTTGTTTTGTTTTGTTTTGTTTGAGACAGGATTTCTTTGTGTAGCCCTGGCTGTCTCTGTCCTGGAACTAGTTCTGTAGACCAGGTTGGCCTCGAACTCGCAAAAATCCGCCTACCTCTGCATCCCCAGTGCTGGGATTAAAGGTGTGCGCTACCACCACCCAGCAGTTAGGACCATATTGAAGAAATGTTGTTTAAGGTTTCCAGAAACCACACCAGCAAGCCAAGCTGGACATTTTAGAGGCGCCTGTAAACGTCTCATGCCTCTGCTGCCCTCTTGTGGTAGTAATGCATTTCACAGCCCAGACCACCTGGGAGAGAGCAGTGGCCCTGAGTCCTGAGTGATTTTCCCCCTGTCACACACAGGCATGGCAGAGCCTCTGTGTCACAGATCAGCATTTCACCTTCCTGAATGAGATCCCATCCATGTTCCGGATCCTCTTTCTACAGCACTCACCAGACAGGTGAGGTCTCCCCTCCCCATCGCTGTATATTTCTACCCTGTTGAGAAGCGCAGCCAGGAAGCACAGCAAGGAGGCATGGGCATAGCAAGCTCGCCCCACCTCAGCTCCCGTCCTGAGGCAGACTGGGCTATCTAGAAAGCATACTGGACAGACTCAGCTAACCCACTTGTCAGGCGTGGGCACTCGTTCAATCCAGAGACATGGGAAGTTCTCTTCTGACCCTCCTGGGAAAGGCCAGGGTGAATTTCCGTGATGATGGGGGTGCTCTGTGATCCATGCCCACACAGGGTCTTTCTGTTAGGTCTGTGTATGCCTACGCTCCTGGGTCTTTTGTAATTTCAAGTCTCACTTGGGTTATATAGACTGATTTGTGGGCCTCTGCCTGGCAAAGGAAGCAAGGAAAGGTACCGATTGGGCGCCAGTTGCCGATTGTCTCGATGGGCTCCTGAGACCCATGTGCCTTGCCATTTACCTCCTGTGGGAATGAGCTTGTGACCGTCATTCTACCTGCAGGTCCTGTCTGTATGGTGCTGCCTTTGAGAGACCAAAGTCCATGCCTGCACCCAAGGGGAAAACGGTCTCAGTGGGCGGTAAGCTTGGGTGTGAGCAGGGCTCCTCCCATTGACTGCAGATGGGGTACAGTGACTGTGGGAACCCCCCCGCCCGACCATACAGCAGGACCTCCTGCTTCCAGATGCAGGGCTGAGGGGAGGCTGAGCCCAGGATAGAAAATAAAATCATCACGTGTTTCTAAGAGATCCAAAGGAGTCCTGCCTCCCGAGAGCTCCCCACTGTGTTTTGCCTCTGCCTGAACTTTCTGGGTACCAGACTCTGTGCTGCCCAGGGAGGAATGGGGAAGGCCATGTGAAGGCCTTCCCATCACACGCCTCGCCTCTGAGACATCAGAGTTGAAGATGTCCTCAGGGCCTCTCACATTTCCACTTGTTCACACGGAAGCTCTGCTCTGAGCCCTGTAAAGGCCGTGGGTGTGTCTCTACAGGTCACTGCAAGGTAATGCGGGTGACTATGAGTCGAACTATGTTCTCAGAGCTGTTGACCATGGTCCAGTGGATGCAGAATCAGACACAGGCCCAGGTACACAGCAAAGATAAGACCCTGAACCCAAGCCCTTGAAGTCTAAGGCTCCATCTACAGACTGCAGCTCATCCTAGGGAAAGTCAGGCTTCCAAGTCTTGGTTTGGGCAGAGTTCTGGGCCCAGATCTCAAGGGGATGAAGGTGAAGCCCTGGGAAAGGTGGGGAGCTCTCCTGACTCCTTGAGTTGAGTCTGGCGCCAGCAAAGGTACCTGCTTACCTCTTCTCTACAGAGCATTGGGGTTAGCTGTCCTGGGTCTATCCCTACCACTGGGATACTCCATAGTGTCAGCAGAGACAGGGACAGGGCTGAGATGTCAGGACAGTCTCCAGAAAACCACTAGGAGCACTGTGCTGGGAAGGACCAAAGCATGTCAACACTCTGTCTGGAAGGGTTGAAGCTCAGTTCCTTCCCTGGGTTTTTCCCAGTTTGGTAGGAAGTCCCTATGTAGACACCCATGAACAATAGGCTGTGCTTTGGGTTGGGACAGAAATTGGACACCTTGAATGATGAGGAGCAAGACCCATGTGTGCAGAGGCTGAATAACATCCTGGAATACATGGAGGAATATATGAAGCCCATCGCCCCCCTGTTCACCTTCCCAGATGCCAGGTATCAACACGTCATTTCCTCTGAAAGTTTCCAGGAGCAGCCAGCTTCCTGTCACCAGGTGATGGGCAGTTGTCCCTAGCTGAAGCAGGAGCTAGAGACTGTTGGGCATGGGCTACAACTCCCGCAGTAACCAGAATCTTCCCGGAGCCCCAGGAAAGGTCAGCCAGGTGTAGCTGAAGGCCAGCTCTGACTCCAGATCTGAACAGCAAAGTACCGATGTGAGCCGAGTAGCCAGCTGTGATGGGTAGAAAACCAGAGCTGGGTCCTGAGAATGCCCTCCACATGGAAACTGGTCTCTGAGTGTCCGGTCCCTACTAAGAACAAACCGAAGAGCCTGGCTGCTGCTGCCCCTGCCCCACTGACCTCCTGCTCTGAGGATGGTGTAGGAGAACTAGCAGGTCCCCAGGACTCAGGCTGGGCATTCATTCTGAAAGAAGAGAAGGCAGGTGGAAGGAGGCGGTGGCCTTCTTGTCCAGCAGCAGGAGCCCACCCTGAGGTCCCTGTCTGTTGACACTCTGTGAAACTCCTCTGGTATAGAGATGGCCCTCAGTGATTGCTGGGTGTGGTAGCACATGTCTTCAATCCCAGCACTGAGGAGGCAGAGGCAGGTGGATCTCTGTGAGCTCAAGGCCAGCCTGGTTTACATGGAGAACTGTGGGCCCAGCGAGAGCTGTATTGCAAGACTGGTTATGCCTTTAAGAAACAAAACAAAGCAGCAATTATTGGCTGAGGAACAGGCTGGGTGGTGCCTCTCATAGTCTTTGAATATCTTCCTATGCTTTCTAAAGTCTGAACACAGTCGCTCTGAATTTCAGAACACAGATGGCAATGTCAATGGCGGACGCAGGAAAACACAGAGCCAAAGAGAAAGATAGGAAGCTCTCTCTCCCTTTAGGTGAGTGGCAGGAGCAGACCCACAGGCCACCACTGGTTCCTGAGGAGCCTGTGTGGGCACTCACCCTCCCATCGGGAAAAACCTAGGTGGGTCAGGAGTCACAGGTTCCATGCCCAAACATTCCCACACCCAAGTGTTACCCAGGCGACTTGAGGTCCCCAGTACACAATTACCCAATGCGAGGTGAAAGGTCATAAATCAGTGCTTCTTGGTCTTCCTAATGCAGTGACCTCATGCTGTGGTGACCTCAGCCATAAAATCATTTTCATTGCTACTTTTTACAACTGTCATTTTGCTACGGTTATGAATCATAATGTAAATATCCATGTTTTCCGATGGTCTCAGGCAACCCCTATGAAGAGTCATTTGGTCCCCAAAGGGGTCTCGACCCATAGGTTGAGGACCACTGCCCTAGAAGGTGCTGGGCACGGAGACTGACGGCTCACTGAAAGGGGTTGTCCAACAGCAGAGCCACCCTGCCCTTTCTGAGAAAATGGTCACTTCTTGACACCCGCAGTGCCTATAAGCAAGAGCAATAGTGCTGACCCAGCCCTCGCTCCCCTGGCCAGGCAGCAGGAGGTGGCTCTGCTGATGTTTCTAGGAAAGATGGGTCTTGTGGGCCTGCCTTAGGGAGCTCATCAGAGGCAGCCATGGGAAGGCGCTCTGTCCCATCCACCTGGTACTCATATGTGGTCTCTGCTGGAGGCACTGTCTGTGGGTATCTTTAGCATAGCCCTGCAGATTTGATTCCTGCTGAAAAGAATGGGAGGGTGCTCTTTTTTAAAATTATAGTATAATGTGGCATTTTATTTATTCTGTCAATTAAAAATGCAATTAAAATTATAATATTAATTGAACTTAATCTAAGAAATCAATTATCATGTTTTTACATGTCAATATTCGGTATTAAAAGGACAGTCAATATAATTATGTTCAAAATTATTCATCCCCAAACTTGTAAATATTTGGTGTTGGGATGCTACATAACTCCTGGCAGGAAGGTCGAGTGAGTGCCATCTTGGCTACTTCTGTGATTTTACTAACTTCTTTTTTAAAAGGCAATTTTCTATCTTAAATGTTGTCTGCTTTTCTATTCCCACAAAGAATTATTGACATATGGCCAAGCAGATGGCTGCTTGCCCTCCTCCCCCTCAAAAAAGCCACAATCCCCCTCCCAAGTCAAGCTGGTCACACTGCCATGACCCAGACGTTGTACGCACTGCAAGACCTGCAAGCTGTGAATGGGTTAGACCTGAATTGGGGCAAGGGGAGGTGGTGCAGAATTATTGCCTCAACCAGGGGTGTGGAGGCTTCACACTCTGTGGACAGGCTGGTCAGGCCCTGGGTCCTCGCTCCTAGACTGGGTCTCTGCCTTGCATATAATTCCCAGGATTACAAACACCAACAAAGAGTCACTGCTGGGTTTCAGGCAAACCTGCTCTGGCTCTGAAAATTAAGAAAACACAGCTGAAGTGTCCGTGGCCCCGCCTCTGGGTACCAGCATAGCTGCAGGCAGAGTGGCAGTCCTCAGCAGTCTGTGGCACATATCTGTGGGCAGTGAGAGGCTACCGTTTGGGTCAAGAGAGCAAGCCTTCCTTCCAAGATGCTCTGGAGGACTCACTGTTTGAGAAGTCCTCTGGGAGGAGTTTTCATCAGCCTGGACTTTACCCGTCCTGCTTTGGGAGTCAGGTGTCCTGAGATGTAGCATCCTTTAAGGTGTGCCACTAAGTCTGGGCTCTGCCCAGGTCCACGCTGTGAGCTTGATCTCACCATCCAAACCAGCAGCTGCCTCAGGGACCCTAGCACGCCATCAGTACAGCTGTGCATCTGCAAGCTGGGCTGGGGCTGCCCTTTTCCCTCATACCTCAATGCCGGGTACAGCTGCCACCAGGCCAGTTACCTAGACACGAAATCAGGGCTTGGAGTGACGAAGCCCAGGCTCTAGGGTCTGCCCTGCGCCCAGAGCTAGTGTTTCTCGTGTTTGAGCTGCTGTTGTTTCCCTTCCGCAGGGCAGCCTTACCCCGAGTACATGATCCTGATCGTAGACAAGCTCCTACTAGAGCTGCCCCTCGAGGGGCTCTCCATGCTCAGTGAGGTCACCTCCCTGTCAAGAGAATTGTCTCTCCAGATGCTATGGAACCGTCTCCACAAGGAGGAGCTAGGTGAGTCGTGCCTTAGCCACAGTAATGCTTAATCTCAAAATGGGCATTTTGAAATTACATTTCAGATAAAACATCGTGAACTCCTGTCAAAAGGTAAGGAGCAAGGCACTGGGGGTGCAGCCCAGTGTGGAGCATTGACCAGCATGTACAAGGCCCTGGGCACTATAGCCAGCCTTGCAAACAATTGCCAAGTGTTTTTAACATTTTCCTTGGCCCTTATTCACTCAAAATCAGTTCCAGAATAGACACTTGATGCTGAGAATGGAAAGCCCACTTGAGTCCCTGTTACCACAGTAAAGAAGAATCCTGCTGATAAAAAAAAAATAATAATAACACCCAGAATCGTTTGATTAGATGTGGAGGGGCAGTGAGGGAAAACAGGCCCTGAGTCAGGCCTGGGCAAGGCGGAAAACAAGGATTTGGGGACCATCACCTGTGAGACCGCAAGATACTTCAGTCTGTGAAAGTCCTCTAAACTATGCCTGGGGCATTCTGCTACTTTGGAATACATGTCATGCATCAATAAATAGCAAACTGGAGCTGAAAATGTGGCTCAATGATAGAGCATTCACCCAGCGCCAACAAAGCCCTTGGTTATAAACCCAGGACTGCAAAAAGTGAAAAGCAGTCAGTAATCAATAAATAAAGTTAAAAATCGATTAGACTTCTGCTGCTACTCCAGATAAAATAATGCAAGCCATATTCTTCCAACCAAGATGAAGAGAAACCGGAAAAAAGGAAGCAAGGTACCAGCCAACCCAGGATGGCAACATCCTCCAAGAGAGAGGAAATGCATGCTGTCTTAGTTAGGGTTTCTATTGCCCTGGAGAGACACCATGACCACGGTCACTCTTGTAAGGGAAAAAGATTTAATGGGATTGGCTAACATTTCCAGAGGTCATGTGACATGGTGGCATGCAGGCAGACATGGTGCTGGAGCAGGAGCTGAGGGTCCTACATCTTAACTAATAGGCAGCAGGAAGTGGTGTGAGACACTGGGTGATATCTTGAGCATGTGTGAGACCTCAAAGCCCGCCTCCACAGCGACACACTTCCCCCAGCAAGACCACACCTACTCCACAAGACCACACCTACTCCACAAGACCACACCTCCTAATAGTGCCACTCCCTTTGGGGGCCATTTTCTTTCAAACCAGCACACTTGACCCAGGAGCTTCTTAGAGACTTGTGACTCAGACATGGGCAGGAACACAGGAATAACCCAGGAGGCTCCTGGGCTGAAGGCATGCAGTTAGGAGCCTGGAGGAAAAGCTGAGAAACTTCGGGACAGCATAGCAAGAGGTGACAACTGTTTAAAAAGATCTACAGAGGACCCCATGGAGGCCAGTGAAAGTGAGGCCAGCAATAGTGACCCCAAAGATCAGGGAAAGAAGCAAGCAGCCATGGAGCAAGGGGGTGATAGCTTTTTATTTAAAAAAAAAAAAAAAAAGCCGGGTGGTGGTGGTACTCGCCTTTAATCCCAACACTTGGGAGGCAGAGGCAGCAGATCTCTGTGAGTTCGAGGCCAGCCTGGTCTGCAAGAGCTAGTTCCAGGACAGGTTCCAAAGCTACAGAGAAACCTTCTCTCGAAAAAACAACAACAAAAAACTGTTTAAAATATCTTTGAACAGACAGCTGAGTGAAAGGAAATAAGGAAATAAGAGCAATCCTTGTGGGATCTCCTGACAGGCACGGCAAGACCAGAGCAAGAGCTGCGGGGAGCTACTATGCAGGCTCTGCCAGGGCCCTATGCGGTAACTGATGCAGGGCAGCATCACTTAAAGGGGGATTGTGGTAAAATGCAAGCTAAACCCTCAAGCAAACATGAAGAACAATCCAAACCCCAGTGTTCACTCAAGATTGGTGCTGGTGGGGAGTGGGGGAAAGAAGCGGACTGTGGGAGGCACACACTGAAACTCCACACACATCCACAGCTGCTAGGGCAGCTGCAGTTGGGCAGGCCAGTGTGGAGGGTGAGGACTGGAGGCCTCCGTGCCCAAGGCTGAGCAATGGATGGGCGAGTTTGGGATGGTGGGTAGATACAGTGGGTGTCCATCAGAAGAAATGGGGTCTGCCGGGTGAAGGAACACCTGCTCTCTTCCCATTCACAGTGGCCTAAGCGTCCATCCCTGGATGAAGAGTTACAGAAGATGCTGTGTATCTATACAGCAGCCGTAGAGAAGAGGAGGGTTGCTTTAAGACAACATGGATGAGCCTGGTGGGCCTTATGCTGGGCGCAGACAGCAAGCATACACTATGCCGCTGATCCTGGGAATCTCAGAAAGTTCATCTCCACAGCAGAGAGAAAGGCAGGGGCTGGAGCCAGGAGCTGTTGCCAAGGGCACAAAATCCTAATTGCAGGAGAAAGTTTGAGAGCTCGGTTGGGTGACATGGTGATGGTGGCCAATGCAATGCCATGTTTCTTCTGGTTTTTTGTTCTTTTTTTTTTTTAAGTGGCAAAGAGTGGGGCTTAGGAGATTGTGCCAAGCAGCAGCGAAGGGAGTGTGTGGTGTGACCATTTGGCAGGTTCAGCTCCACCAGTCCAGTGTATATGTGCTTCAGAGTGGCCTGCTGTGCACCAATTGTGTTTCTCAATTCACGTAAAGAATGAATGATTAAATTAAAAATTTTAAATAATAATTAAATGGAAAGATCCGCTGTTCTGTGTAGTGGTGAAGAAGCAGAGGCACACGCTTGCCCACTGTTGGTGGGACTGCTGCTATTGCTGGGAGGGCACGCAGGACAGCCACCCTGGGAAGTGGTCGGGGGGGGGGTCATAAAAGTTACACGCTGGCCCACAGGTGACACATGCACCCCTCTCCTAGGTCTTTATACAAGAGATACAAAGGCATGTGTAGACAGAAACACTCTTAGGTCATACAACTCCCTGTGACAGTCCAAACCTTGTCCTTGCAGAGTTCTGGAGACTTGATCTGACTGGGACCGGTGAGGGAACGAAGACATCACACACACACACACACACACACACACAGAGAGAGAGAGAGAGAGAGAGAGAGAGAGAGAGAGAGAGAGAGAGAGAGAGAGATTGGGTGGACTGGGCCCAAAGGACCTTGCTGGAAGCTTGGCATGTTTGTTAGAGAGTTGAACAGAAAGACAGGGTTATTGCATAGAGCTGGACAAGGGGATGGGTTATTACAGACTGATAAACATGGAGGCAAAATTATTATGAAGAGCTAAACATATCAGCTAACCTCGGTAGGAGTGGTAGTGGAGGAACAGTCCTCAGACTGTAACTTACTGCAGGGAGAAAGTTTAGCACAATTAATAGAAACCCAGAGACAGAAATTGGGTTCAATCTAATGGTCAGAAAAGCAAAACAGCCAGCCACTGGCTCTTACCTCTACCTCAGTCTGAAATGGCAATCCTGCCTCCAGGAATCCCAGGATGAGACTGAGTGTGAGAGCTGTCTCCTCCCATCTTATATTCCTCTTTAGGGCTAGGATTAATGGCGTGCACCATTACTGCCCTGTTTCTATGGCTACTAGTGTGGTTACTGGGATTAAAGGTGTCACCACTGCCTGGTCTGTAAGGCTGACCAGGGCAGTGGTTTTATTCTCTGAACTTCAGGCAAGCTTTATTTATTAAAATACAAATGAAAATCACTACAGAAAGCCATGGTGGACTTTTCTTAACACACTACCAACATCCAAACATGGACTAGAGGAAGGTTTAGCGTTTCCTTCCGAGTCTTACCTTGGGGTATGGGATGGACTTTGCCGTTTTCCTTTTCATTAAGGTCTTTCTCTGACCCCCACAACTGAGCAGGCTCTTGATGGTCATTTGAACACCCTCTTTGAATGGATGGCACACGGTAACATATCATCAGTGAGGAGACTTATGCCCAGAGAAAGACTCAAAAGAGGGCACACAGCAGAGGAAAATTCTAGAAAAGGCAAATTGATTCCTCTTCGAAAGCAAATAAGTAACTACTTGGTAAGGATAAAGGCCTCAGGAAGCGCAAGACTGAGACGCATCTGAGGGCCTGTGTGAAGTGCAAGCTGACTCTGACAGAAGTCACCCTCTTAGTGTACCCCTGAGAAGTGTCCTTGGCAAAATGAGGATGGCAGAGAGCCAGGCCTATATCTCAACCCCACTGCCTGTGGAAGCCCTACCCTGAAAGACAGAAAAGGGAGTGGAAGGCACAGGGTGGAAAAGGGTGAATATGGTCACAGTGGGGTACAGAGTCATTCACACGTAACCTCTGGAAAGAACTGCTCACTGTCCCAGCTGAGCATAGGAAAGACACAGGCTATAAGTCTCTGTACAGAGACCCTGAGACCATCAGGGGCCCAAATACTACAGGCATTCTGGTGCATTCCTTGTGTGAGAGGTCAGTGGTCAGAAACGGGTGCCTAGAAGCCTTGGGGCTGGTCGTTCCTCAAGAGCTTTTCTTGGGCCTGGGAAGCTTTGTGTTTTGACACGACAAAAATGGGAATCAATGGTTCTCAACCTTTGAGAGTCACAAAATTCAAAATTCGACCTGAGCAGCACCTAGCGCCTTCGCGGTGCTGCGTGCCTGCTGACACGTCACACTTGCCTTTGTCCTCCACAGAAGGCAGTATGAAGAAAGAGATCAAAAACAAGGAGTTCAAGAAGAAAAGCCCAGGAAAGAAAGGCACGAAGGTAGGTGGGTGGGAGCCCAGGGGCCCCTTGCTCCGCTCAGCCTGAGTTCAATAAGGCCCAGCTGGTGGCCCAGGCGTTGATGCCTCTCTCTGTGTCGCAGAGCGCCATAATCCGGGTCATCCCACCGGAGTGCATCCTAATCGACTCGGACACTATCAAGTGTATCCTTTGCTGGGTGCTCACGGCCCCCCGGACTCTGCTTTGGTTCTTGAGCTTGTCCTTGACTCGGACCCAGTTGTCGTGGACCCTTACGAGAAGGCCCATGGCAAGGGTGAGAGCGTCACAGGGCCCTTGGTATCATGGATGTAGGGAAATCACCTCGAGTGGCCTTGGAGCTTTGGGTCTGGACACAAACTGACCGCCTTGACACTCTAAATACTTTGGGGCCTCCTCCCCTCTTCCTTCTCTCTCCCCCTCCCCCCTCTGTTATTCATCTCTTCCGACTGCTTATCCTCTGCCAGTTCCTCCATCTAAAGAGGAAAGCAGAGGCGCCAACACTCCCACCTGCGCTTAACACTCTCTCCTCCCCAGCCTCTGTCCAATCCCAGCGGCACAGGGCCCCATCCCTCACGCTCTGATGAGGAAGCCATGGCCTGTCTCTTTCAATTCTTGTTGCAGAGGTGCTGAGCCCCTTTTCCATAACCCAGGACATCCTGGAGAAGTTCCGAGATACTTACACTGCACGTTGGACGGGGCATCTGGGAAGCTTCAGCATTCCAAGGTTGGAACCTGGGTCTCCAAAAGCTGACTAAAGAGGCTGGTGCCCTCATGTGACTCCTTCCCTGCTGGCTGGATCTGCTCTGTAGAGCCCCAGGCGCAGCAATAGGCAAGGGAAGCTGTTCTAATCCCAGGGTCACTCGCCTACATGTGACCTACCCCAAGTGACCTTAGGTCCCCTTCAGGCCAAACCACCCAAAGAAGGTATACTACTAGCATAGGGTTAGGTAACTTCATGTCACTGGCCCCTGAGGGGCACGCCTTCTGTCTTCTCTGTCCGTTGATATGTATGGAACTGGGTCAGAGGGAGCCAAGTCAGTTGGTACAGGGGTAGAGGAGTAAGGCTGTCTGGGGCTGGGGTAGAGGTAGGACAGGGAGGGTGACTAAGACCATATTAGAGGTTCTATAGTACTTCCCAGAGCCAACCCCACTGGTTTGAGACGCATGTCTGTTTTTAAACTACCATTCTCAGTGGGGCCGTCCGTCTGAGGACAGCTATACACTGGGAAAACAAAAATCGTCTGGGCCCCACGACAACATAAAGGGTTCTGTATGGGTGGCAGGGGACATTCCCTGCTGGACAAACAGATCTGGAGGAGGGGCTTGCAGATACATGCCCCAGCCCAGATGTGTGATCACACCGCTGTTTCCACCCTGTGTAGCCAGACTGACTGGGAGCAGGTATTGGACAGCTGCCGAGGCTTTTTCTTCTATGGGATGGAGAGCAGCTTCCTGTCCCGCCTGGCAGTCGAAAGACTGGTAGCCATGGATCTGCAAGGTGAGACCCTGTCCCCCATCGGCAGCCCCAGCCAGGACTGCTGCTTCTTGATCCAGAGTCCAAGGCTCGGGTTGCTTCAGGAAGGCCTAGCACCCTATCCTAGCCTGTCCTCTACCTATCTGAAAACTGTCCCTGTACTCCTTCCAACAACGGTATGGCAGCCGCAGGGCCACTAACTGCCCTGGTTGCCCTCAGCACCTCCTTATATGCAGAGGACCCCTGTTCAGACCTCCAGACCCCCCCCCCATAAGAGTCAGCTGTGGAGTGTCACCTCCTATGGCTGGTCTGGTAGATACCAGAACCCTTCCAGTGTGAACATGGGTGTTTTGAGAGCCTTGTTCTCTCTGTGTGTCTGCTGACAACAGGCCCAGGAGGCCAGTGAGTCCCAGAAGTGCTGTACCCAGACATCCCAGGGAACCAAAGGGGTTCAGAGAGTTGGTAGAGGACACAGAACCAGGTGATGTATGGAGTATGGTGTGCTCACAGGCACCTGGCCAGCAAGGCCATACCGACATAGCCCTGACAACACACAGCACTCCAGGACAGCAAGCTTGGTGTTCAGACCCATGGAGAATGTGCTGCAGTGTGCTGGTCTCTGTGGGCCACAGCCATCTCAGCAACATGGCCACAGACCTCTCTGGTGTGTCCACATTCTTCCCCATACTCCAAGGTCTTATCCCCACTCACAGGAGGCTGTTTTCTCTTGGCTGCTCAGGGCCAGCCGCCTTGCATAGCCAATAGATAAGCCTTCTCAGGACCTCAGAGATGTCCCTTCCTCCCTCGTGAGCCGTATGGTCACTCGCAAGTTTACATAGCAGCTGTCTGAATGCTCTTTCCACACCAAGACACCCGTGTCCACCATGGCACGTGCTGGCCAGGAATACTTCCACGTGCATACACCAGTCATTCGCGAGTGGAGTGAGCAGGAGCCCCATGGCCAGAAACACTCAGAAGACATTTCTTGTCCCAGTGATGGAAAAAGCCCTCTTAGAAGGACTAATTCACATAAAGTAGGGGGACACATGCTGCGGTCCTTTCTAGTGTCCCCTGTTCCCAGGAGGCCATGTCCCTTCACAGATGGACATTTTCCCTTTGGGGACAGTTGCCAAAGCCCATCTCAGAGCTCAGGAACAAGAACAACCTTCGCCTCTGGGTCCATGTTGGTCCTGTAGGTAGTCACGCCAGAAACACACGCTGCCGCTTGTCTCAGTGCGCATGCCTGTCTGGGAGGGGGGGCACTCATACACAGACACTTGGGACCATCTCACATCCCAGAAGCTCTCACATCCACAGCAAACTGAGGGGTGGTAAGTTTGGTCAGCATCCAAAGCCTCTAATATTACAAGGGTACCTTTGTCCGGTCCCTCTTCAGGACCAGCTTCTTATACCACACCACACTGCAGGTAAGTTCTGAGGTGAGGTTCTCTCTCTCTCTCTCTCTCTCTCTCTCTCTCTCTCTCTCTCAACCAGTATGGAATCCCAGAAGCTTCCATAAGCGATGGGGGAGTAGAACCACTTATGCTAGGAAGAATTAGGGGTGGCCCTGAGTGCCTATTTCCTATTGCTCCCTATTTCCTGTGTGCACTCACTGGGTACCTGAAAAAAAAAAAAAACTGTTGAGAGCCCAAGCCTCAGGCGAATTAGTCAGAGTACAGCTCCCGTGGGGGTCTGGTAATGGTGTGGGTGACCACTGAGGAGCCTCACTGTGTCCTGCAGATTGCCAGATGATGGTCCTACTGGACCTGACCAAGTCCTCTGAGAGCCGGAAGCGGAAGGCAGATTACTCAGAGAACAAGAGGTACTTAGTGTCCTTGTGTCATCGGGAGCCTGTGGATGGGGAAGGGGGTGTTGTAAGCAAGTGCTGGTACAGTTCAGCTCACCCCAGGGATGGGTGGACTACCAGAGCTGGCTGGCCAACACCTTCCACCTCATGGTACCAAGTCCACTGCTGGTGGGCTCCAAGCTAGGGCTAGGAGCTGTTACCGGATGGTTTTGACAATACTCAAAAAATGCTATTTCCTGTTAAATGACATTTAACTTTTGCATGTGAGATTGAGAGCTGTTGGTGTAGGACAGGATGGAGGGAGGGACAGCAGTCCCTTGGTACTAGTCTGTGTATCCCCACAGCACATCACAACTGTCTTTGGAGAAGCCCATTGAGACCGCCATCCTTCTGAGCCTTGTAGGGGTTGAGAGCATTGTGGCTAACCAATGGCCCACGCTGCTGCAGGACAACGCACTGAGGGCCACCACCCTATGGGATAGTGAGTGGGCACCCTGGCTATCCCCAAATCTCCTTGGGCTTTTGCTAGAAGCCTGCCAAGGGTGTCCATAGCCCACCTGAAGGGTCTTTTTTTCTGCCCTAGACCTGCTAGCATTTGGCAAGCCACTTGGGAAAACAGTTCGTCTCATTCAAAGGCTAGGCAATGAAACCATTAACCAAGGTAAGGTAGAGACTGCCCTTCCATCTGCATGCCTGTGTAATGTGGTTATATTGTATCTGCCCTCGAAATGGGGAGCACCCACTTCATGAAAGAAAAGGAGAGGGAGAGGGAGGGAAGGAGGGAGGAGGGAAGGAGGGAGAGGGCATAAACCAATAAGCATTGTTCTTGTAGAGAAGCCAATGTGATCTGCTCAGCCTCTGGGTGAGGTGGAGCTGAACAAGAGCAGAGAGAGAGGGAGAGGGAGGGAGGGAGGGAGGGAGGGAGGGAGAGAGGGAGGGAGGGAGGAAAGGAGGGAGAGAGAGAGAGAGAGAGAGAGAGAGAGAGAGAGAGAGAAAGCAAAAGAGCTCAGCTGTATCCTCTAAGCAGAGATGGAGAGACCTGGGTGGTCTCTGTACTTTCTCTCTGCCCAGAGAGAGGACTCTAGGAATTTGGTCACCTAGGCTGCCTGGCCCATGGGCTCCATGCAGCCACATGGTCTCCCTAAGCCAAGACAAGAAAACATCTAGGAGGAGGAACTCCCAGACTGAGGGTGTGTCCTGCTAGAGCCAGGAGGGTCGCTCTACTCTCATCTCCTGTCCCAGTAAAATTTCCAACAGCCTCTAGCCTGGGGCAGGGGTGGGGTAAAGGTTCAGGCAGGGCTGGAGGATGTTGCCTGTTCTACAGGAGACAAACTCCACCTACCCATCCTTCAAACAAACCTTGTGCCAAGATGCGCCAGCTGCGGTGAAAGAATTTGCAGATAAATTTCACATGTGGATACTAGTGTTAAAAAAAATCAGATAAAACTCTGGCTAATTGCATTTAGCAATACACTAAAGTGAAAACGGAACATAACTCATGAAGATTTATCCAGGGAGGGAAGAAAATTGAGAAATCTGAAATACATTCGATACAACTCAGTAGGAGATTAACTTCTGAGAAATCATGTGCTCTCCGGTGCCTGGGATGCAGCTGCCAGGGAAACAAGGGGAGCTGAGTGTGTAAATGAGTTCTGAAGAGTGAATGAGTGGACAGCAGCGAATGAGTGGCTGAGGAGTGGGCGGGCGGGCGAACATGTGAGTGAAGGAGGGAGGGATGAAGGGAGGAAGGGAGGGAGGAATGAAGCTGCGAGCTAGGGATTGAATGAGTACATCTGTGAGAATAGGTGAGAGCAAGCAGCTGAGCAGTCAAGTAGAAGAAGAGGGACCAGCGAGGTGGACAAAGGTGGTGGAGCCTGGCACTCCTTCCTAACAAGCCAGAAAAAGGACTGGGCAGAGTCATGCCCAGTCCTTCTGCTCTCCAGAGTGGCCAGTGTGCTTCTTTGCCATAAACAGAGAAAGAGCAAACCGTGCAGGTCTCTAGTTCCTGTCATCACAGAGGGGCCCAAGCATGTGTTAGGGAGGAAGGGACCAAATGAGGCTTTTGCCTGTGGGTCGTCCTGCCCAGGGTAGGGGTGCCTCTGGGCTTCACAGAGGAAGCTATGAGGCCTGTCTCCAGGTTCTAGATGCGTCAGGAAGTCCAGGGGAGTAGACAGGGACTGCGATTAGATGTGATCCTGTTCCGGTAGCGTCGTTGACAACCACAAAACCAGACCACCGTAGCTTCTACACTTGACAGCACCGAGGAGCAGGAGGTAGCTAGGCTGTTGTGGTCAGGCTGCAGGGAGAACTCATGGCTCCTTGCAGCCAGAAGCACCAGCCTACTCCCTGATGCTCTCCTCTCTCTGGTATTATGCCCTTGGTGAGGCTGGACATCCTGGCAGCACCCAGGCTGCTGCCAGAGAGCTCTGGGGTTTACAGCTTGTGTCTCATGCTCCACAGATGAGGTTCCCCAGGCCTCCAGGGAAGAGATATTCTCCGAACTGCAGGCTCAGCGCTTCGAGCCACGCCCCACCTCCCTCGGCTTAGTTCTGTATGGACTGCCTCACCAAGCCATCGTGTGAGCTAAATCCCGGAATCTGTGGGGCCACCGTCCCTAGCTCTAACCCTCCGAGGAGCCTCCCCACTCAGGACTTTTCCCTCGCTTTCTGGGGTTCACCCCAGCATTGACACAGCCTGATGTGCGTCCTTCTGTCCATGACACATATCCTGAGAAGACGGCTGTTGGTGGGTATACCACTTACGCTCCTGTTTGTCCTCTTTAGCCCGCAAGTTTGTTTCCTGCTTCAGTGTTTTAGTAAACAGCTAAACTTTACACATAACTAAATGTGTGGTGTGTTTCTGGAGGTCCAGGACAGGAACTGGGGTGTCTGGCTATGATCACCACCACATTCGGATGCCGTCAAAGCTGACAGGAGGACACTATCCTTGTGTGAGCTAAGGGCAGCCACACTCACCCCACACACCTCTGGAGACATGTGTGGTCCTCCTGCCCACTGCTCTCCTGGCTGCTGTGTCAGGGCTCTTGGGAAAATATCCATCCTCTACATGATCCTTCTACAGTTCCCTCAGGGTGGTCCATGAGGTCCCGGAGGATGCTTTCAGCCATGGACAGAAAGCTGTGGATTCTCTTTGCCCATTCTGGCTCTCTGGCCAGGAAAGGGAGGGGGAGAGCAAAGAGCAGTCTACAGGGCAGAAGCTTGAAGTCCCAGTGTGTTTCATGAGCTTCCCTGACTGCTACCTCTACTAAGGGGTCAGGGTGGAGCTATTTCCCATTTTCTCTGCTAATGGCACATGCTACAGAAAGAGCAGAGGGTCATTTCACCTCATGGTTCTGGTGGCCCAGGGGATTGCTTCCAGCAATGGCCTTCCTGCTAATAAGAGTTCTGTGTCCCAAGGTGCCGCACACATCTGACAGTGAGGGGGAGGGAGTTGACCTTCCCTGGTCTCTGTCCTTCCTTTCGTAAATCCACTAGGATCCAGTCGTAGGGTCTACACCATGACCCTGTTAAATCTCAGTCACTCTTGAAGCTGGGCCCCAAACATCCACCTTTTCAAAACTCACAACAGGTGCTGACTTCTGGATAGCAGCTCTTGGGGGGCACACAGATCTCAGAAGTGGGGCTCTTTCTTCATTCTGAACTAGAGCAGTGAAAGCAAGGCTGCAGGGCTAACTGACAGCTGTTCCTCGTCCTAAGCCTTGTGGGGCCCAGAGCTGTCTCCATAGAACTGGTGTCAGATGGATCTCCCTGGGGGAAATGTCACCTAAGGGAAGGACAGGGTCTGAAGGAAGCATTCTTGACAGCTGGGTGCATCTCCAGAGAGCCAGATGTGCTCAGTGCCCCTGTACCTTGCTAGTGTGTGCTCATCTCTCCTTGCTCCTGGCTGTGCACAGAGGGACTGACGCCAAGGCTTCCTGGGTCAGGACACATGTGGTCAAAAATTGTGTTTAACAAAACACACATTAATATCTACTAAAACAGCTGTCAAAAGACAATGCAGTCAATGCCACACAACACAGCTACCATGCCAGGAGAGGTCTACACAAAACAAAACCTGCAAACCCTTCCTCAGCCCTGAGTGCAGTCTTGGATCCTTCTTTATCCCTGAGAAGTGGCGTCTCATTCCCCAACCCTCATACATATACCTGAGTGTTCAGATCAGCCTTGCTCGTGCTGATCAAACACCAGAAACAGCACAAATGTCCTTCAGTAAGCAGAAGACACCATCCATGTCACATCACAGTGTGGACCAGTGTCCCCTCACTGTGACAAAGGATGTAGGCTGATTCTAGCTCCCAGTCTTGCTCTGAGCCTGTGAAGAGGCAGTGCGGCATGGTGGAGACTGTGGTAAGTAGAGCTGCCTGCTCTATAGCCAGGAGGTAAATGGAACAGAGGCTGGGGTCCCCCAAACCCAAAGACCTAAATAACCCCTTCTTAACTGGGCCCAGTCTCCTACAGCATCACTCTAGGAACCAAGTTTCTGGCATATGGGCCTCGAGGAATACTTCAGAGATGACTGTAGCACTCATTCTTGTACTGGAAACAGAAACAAAACACAAGCCATCGATATAGTCACCTAGATGGACCTGGAGGGTCCCTGCTGGGAAATAGAAGCCCCTGTCAAAAGTTACAAGATTGCATTATCAAATAGCAACGCGTAGAGACCAGTGAGTCAGGCTTGCCAGAGCACAGGGACAGATCTGGGAACAGCAGCAGGAAGCCTGGTGACAGCCCCATTTGCATCTTAACTGTGGCAGTGACACCCACTTGCACAGGCTGCAGTATCTCAGCTACTACCCGTGGCAGAAGCATGATGACCTCACCAATAGCTAGGATGCCACCGGCTCTGTTTGTTATGCTAAGTGTCACCACTGGGGAAGGAGGGAGAGGGACTGAGGCCTTATATCCTGAAGGCTGGGATTAAAAGAAAACCACGGACAGCACCAAACCCCAGAGGGGGGGGGGGGAATGTAGGAAAACACAAGAGTTGTTACCAGGGAATACCAAAATCAGCCTCTGCTGGAGATGGGTTCCCTTTTATGTCCTCCTCCCTCTTAGGTGCCACAGATTTGTGCTTTGTTCTATTAGCTGATAGAACAAGTCCTGAGATTCCAGGACAGTGAATCTGACATCTTGAGATGGTGGCCCAAGCCTAGCAGGCAGGTAGCATATAGCGAGAGCCACCTTGGTGTGACACTATGACGTCATACCTCATGACAGTGACCATATTCACAGGCTGCACAGAACAGTGTGCAGCTTGTCTCAAGCTGCTGAATTGTGGGCTTTTCCTCTTGTTATTCCCAACCTCACTTGAAGTCAGGCGCCTGAAACCATCAACAGTGTGGGATGGGCATGGGGGCTGCACACTGGTTTCTGGCTTCAGTGAATCTAAACTTAACCCGGCACACACATATGTCAAATGAACATCTCCGATGGCATTGGAAGGGTTGTGCATGATTCTCCTCTATTTTGTTTGATTCTTTTCCTTTTAAAAACAAATATGCATACTTGTTCCAGAATTAGAAAAAAAACTCAGAGTTAACTAATGACCAGGGGATAAATTCAAATCTGAGCTGTACTGGAAATATGAGCTTTCCTCTACAAAGACGTTGGCACGCACCCAAACAACAAGAATAAAAGCTTCTGAAAATATTTCATCTGCAGTATCACATTCTTCACCTCACACCGTGTCTGCTCATGTGAGAAATATTAAACAGTGAGTGCTATTCCATGTATCAAAGGCGTTAGAATAACTTTCTGAATTATGTCCCAGCAACATAACAAATCACATTATCAATTAGCTCCCGCGGCAGAAGTGGCATTCTGTAATATATTCAAGCATGAAAAAATTGCACAGGTGAAATTTATGTAACCCTAAAAACTATGAGGAGAAAAAAGATTGCTTGGGATTTATTGGTCATAATGGGAGACAGGATGTAATTCCAGCGGTGGATGGCCTCCGAGTAAGGCACCCAGCCCTGCCTCTTAAGATGCCTCTCCTGGAGGTAATAGACTGGAAAGGAGGCAGGGGCATCAGACACAAGGGTAATAGCTACTGTCCACATCCAGCTTGGGCTTCCCTGATGTCAGGTGACCCTGAACCAGTGGGTACGGTGGGGATGGGGCCATCTGCAGGCTGCTGTCACCTCTGAGCCAGCACAGTGAGAAAGGAGCCAGGCTAGATGGTCTTTACCTCAACCTTAAGCAGGTCACTCAATAGTCCCACCTTCTCCTCTGGGAAATTCCCAGGAGAAGCAGGAGCCAGGAGTTACCTGTGTAGGGCTAGGAAGAGTAGGGGGCCAAAGATCTGACCCCATTCAGCCCCTTGACAATAGTGAAGGGTGTTGTCCACATAACCGTCAGCCCACCATTCACTGTGGATTCTCTGTAAGTGTCCACACCAGGCCAGCCTTCTCCACTACAGCTTGTCAATTAGCTTCTAATTGTTCCTCTAGTCTCTTAAGTGGTGAAAATTTCCAATTTTTAAAATAAATATTTTTGTTAACTGTTTACAGAAGAAAATTTGGAAAATAAGAAAAGCATGCACGGGGGGTAAAAACTCTCTTGTAGTCCATACCAAAGCTGCATCAATGCCTGGTGGGAACGTTCCTTCCTGGCCTTGTCTCACCTCCCCCAGAGTCTTCACTTTAGGAGGTGAAGTATACTGTATCTCATGTTTTTAACCAAAATCCCATTTAAAACATCCTTTCCTTCCAACATGGGGCAGCCAAAGCTGGGAATAGGCCAGAGGTCCCCAGCAAAACCTTTCTGCTGATGCTGTAGCCCTTATCTCCTCGAGATAAGATCCTAGTACCTATAGTTATCTAGGCACAGAGCTTGAGGCTACCTGGTGGACCACCTAAGAGAGGGACAAGAGGACATGGGGGACAGTGGAGACTACAGTCAAGTGGACTGCAGTACTGGGCAGAGACACAGATAGGCACATCCCGTGTCCTTGACTCAAGTCTGATCCCAGCAGCCATCTCGTCTCCCTTGTGCCTGGTGCCCCTTGCTCACACTCCTTGTCTATTACTCTCGCCCAAGGAATTTGAAAGGCAGAGCCGGGTGCCTTCCTCTGGGAAGTTTTAACCCAGCATGAGAGCCAGGCCTTTGAAGATCAGGACCCCCACTCTGCTCCTATCCACTCAGGAGCCACCCCTGGTTTCTGGAGGGGAGTCACCAAAGTTAAAGCCTGCATACTGTACCAATACTTCCCAACCATTTCTCGTTCTTTTCTCCAGAACATCATTCTTGGGGGTCACTCTGCTTAGGATAGCACTCAGATGGTGGCCCGAGGCCCCTGCTCTGTGGACTGCCCAGCCTTAGGCCACCATCGGCCACACAGGAAACCATAACCTCTTCTGCCCAGGTCTGGTTCCCCCAGGGTCATTGCATGTAACACACAGAGCTGCTGGTGGAACTTCTGGGGCTCCTTGAATTGCCCCTGGAATTCCAAGGTAAGACTCCCCTACTTCTGCATGGCCAGACTGCCCATCCACCAGCCACTTCCCAGACGCCCGCCTGCCCCTGCCCTGCCCATCCTCTCTGCCCTGCCCAACTTCCTCCTGTCCAGTCAATCCAAGCAGTGAAGTTGCAGCCACAGCTAAGGTAGCCTCTGGCTGGTCTGGATTAAGGAATTAGGCAGGTTAATAAAACTAAAATGTTCGTAGACACTTGTATATAAATTTCTATTAAGTTGCCTTGTCCAGCATTGGTCTGTAATAGTTTAATTTCTGTATTAAATAATTAAAACCCTATTTTCAATTGCTGTGAACAATTGTTTGCCTTAATGATCTTCCTAGAGCAGCCAGTAATTTTATATCTTGTAAAAATGATTAAATGGCATCATTATCCCATATCTCTGAAATATAACTCAGCAACTCCCAGAAAGGCCATTTGTATTCAATTAATGTTCCCTCGCATTAAGCCAGCACAATATTACTTCATGCCACACATAACCCCACTGTCCTCTCGTTTTATTATGACGATGATGAAGAGAGAAACAACCGGTTTAATTATCCCATTTCCAACAGAGAAATCAATTTCAGTACGTCTTCACCCCTTGTAAAAGAGGCTGCCTGGTCCCTGGGATGGGCAGGGCAGGTGGGTGTGTTCAGGTGACTGCTACAAGCTTGAACACAGACACAGGGAGCTGGGTCAGTGGGTGCTGAGAAAAGCAAACCCAAGGCTACCCTCCTCGGTGACCTTGGAGACTATCATTCTCTACGGTCAAGGTCAGCAGCCTCTCCATTGCGGGTTATCCTCAGGTTCCTGGCTATCTTCCACCTGTACAATCCCAGGGCCCTATAGTTTCCAGAGATGGGTTCTGAGGAACCCCAGGGTGGCAGGCTTCCAAAGGACACGCCCACTCATTCACTCACTGAGATGGACACCACCCTCACTCCTCAGCTCCCTGCCAAGGTCCTGTGGGGGTTTACCGCCACACAGAGTCGGCTCTCTTGGTCTGGGTGATCAAGGGCTGCTCCCTGCCTGCCATTCAATCACTACAGCGCTGTGACTGGAGTGGTCTAATCATCAAACATTTTCATCACAACGCACAGAAACCCGAGCAGTGACTAGATTAATACCCCCGTGCCATCGGCTAATGACCGGGATAGAGCTGATGACCAAATTACAGGGAGTTCTTAAATGTCCTTATTAAAGATTTTAATCTTTGTGACAAGAGGTGAGAGATAGAGTTGCCTTGACTCGGAGGACGCCATCGCCCTCTGCCTGCTGTCCCATCCCCCACTGTCTGCTTTGAACCAGACTGATGAGGGGAATGGAAACACAGTTGACTTGAGCAGCCAGGCAGAGACCAGGGACCGACCCTGCCTGAGCTCTACAGCCTGAGTCTAGAGCGGAGCCTGCAGGGGCTGCTGTCAAGACTGAGCCAGGAGCAAACTGCGCCCGGCAAATGGAGTTATATGGGCATTTTCAATGACTTTAGGGCTTTTCCTGAGCAGCCAAATCCCTGAACGTCCTGCCCTTTGGCGGGTTCGGAGATCCCAGACCCTAAACCTTAATTAATGATGGACACTATGCAGAGAGGCAGCTCAACCCTAGCACCTGGATGCCCATCTTCTCCAAACCCAGTGTTCCAGGGAAGCCAGGTACACACTGTACTTGCTGTGCCAGGGACAGAGTAGAGGCACCTCAGGGTCCCTGGGCTGCAATCCAGCTTTGTAAGGTTGTAGGAACCAATGAGACTCAGAAGATTTCCTCAGTAGCAAAGACAGCATAGCCACACTTCTGCCTGACAACACATATGGCCACTTTACCAAGTTCCTGCAGAGGGCCGCCCCTTTCTACAGGCTGAAGTGAAACCTGACGCCTGGCGCTTGGCAGTTCTTCATTTCTGAT
The DNA here is from genome assembly GCF_018167655.1 of Microtus oregoni. Taxonomy (NCBI): domain Eukaryota; kingdom Metazoa; phylum Chordata; class Mammalia; order Rodentia; family Cricetidae; genus Microtus; species Microtus oregoni. The sequence continues at coordinate 5,485,610 of NW_024543075.1, forward strand.
TCCCTCCTTCCCTTCTGTCTTCTCCTCCCCTCCCCCTCACATCCTCTCCTCTCTCCTTCCCTTTCCTTATCACTTTTGCCTCTAACTAGCAAAGGCATGGGAGCAGTCACACATCGCTTAGCAGGGAAATGCTTAAATAAAGTAAGACTGAACTTTGACAGTGTGCAGAGACCTGAGGCTAACCAAGAGGCACATAGCAGGCTTCCCTCTCTGTGAAACAGGACTGACTTTGGGCCACATTGATGTTTGCTTGTGTGTCTGTGTGAAAGCGCCGCAGCTCCCCGAGACTTCCCCTTGAACCCTACAAGGCAGGGGTAGGCCAAGACTGTAAGGAAATATCTCACCTTTCGGTCACAAAAATTGGAATCAATTACAATTATCAGACTTCTCTATACTTCTCACTCTGTAAGGCAACAGTTCCCCTATAAGAGATGATTGAGCCACAAAGTTAAATTGGAAAATGCAGACAGAAACATGCCTATAATTTATTTCACTTTCTCTCTGCGTGTATTCTGAATCAGGATTTAGCTCTTACATCAGAACAAGGCTCCATTACCCGTGAGAGGGTCCAGTAACCTCCTCTCAATCCCTCAGATGGTCGCCCCTGATATTATCTACTGCCCCCTACCCCCTCTCACGGCCTCTATAGGAATAGCCTGCTGTGCTGTCCCCATGGACCCTTAGGTCTGAATGAACTGTACAGGGGTGCCCCGGTGATACGCTTAGTCCTGCAGGATCCATGGAGCTTAGGTCCACTATAAACCCACCAATGAGAACTTTAGGAGATTACATGGTATCTGGACCCTCATCAAGGCCTTCTCACAGGCCCATCTTCCTCTAGCATGCAGGGTAGCACACGGGAGGAAAACCGCTGCCCCGGAACTGGGTTGCCTAAAAAAAGAGCTGACGTTCCTAATTTAAGGAGCCAGAGTGTTGGGGTGACAAGGGGGTTTGACTGCTCTGAGATGCTGTTTCTTTCTGTTTGTGTATTTCAGGTGTGAAGCATTGATCAGTCACATTGTCAGGCTGGCTTTTCACTGCCACCTGGAGGCCACATTTGGAATAGCTTCTGGACTCACTACTGTGGTGGGCGCGCCATCCTGAAGCTGTGATGTGAAACCTGGACTTTGGCAAGTGATGGTGAGAATAATAAGCACAAAGGCATTTGGGAAGTGAGAACAGAGCTAGGCAGAAGAGCAGTGTGACAACGGGTGCTACTAGCCACCAACTCATACATCAGGGTCCTCTGGTTCAGACTGCCTGTTTCTAGGATCTCGCTATCACCTTCTTCTCCAAGGTCAGCGGTTGCTGAGTGCAGACAGTAGAGTCTGAACTGAAGCCTCATCACCTACCTTAAAAGTGGAGACAGAGTCTTCTGCTGCCGCCAGCTAGTGCTCATCGGGCTTGGGCCTTGTGAACCACAACCTGTCTCAGACAGACTTCTCCTAGGGCTGCTGCTGGCAGGGACCCAGTATCCCAATAGTCCCCATCACACGGCCTTTCGATTCTGCTCACTGATTGTTGTGATTGCTATAAAGTAATCTACAGAGTTAGTGGCCTCTGGACCTGGTTTTGATTTGCAAACAGAGGTTTCAATGGGGCTCAAGTCAGGAGGTCAAGCTTGGCTGGCTCAAACCTAGGATTTGGCTCCCAAAGGGCATGAAGGGAGGTCCAGATGGATCCTTCCTTCTCTTCCTGCTCCTCTCAGAACCATCTCCCATGCCTCCCCCCTCCTGGCAGCTCCCTTTCCCTGGAGTCGAGAGGAGGGCTTTGAAGAGCCGCTGCTGTGTGGTCAAATGTACACACGATTCCTCAGTTTGAGATTTGCAGGACATTGCCCAGAGGAGCCTCTTCTGATTCATCATCCCATAAACGATGCTGGTTGGCAGCTGAAGGGACCCCAGACCGCTCCCAGAGCAGCACATCATAGAACTCCCAGGTGAGCACCCAACTTGGGACTCAAAGGATAAGTTCAGTGGTGCTCCCAGGGTAAGTGCTCAAGAGTATAACCTACAAGTGAAGCTCACTTACACCAAAATCTCAGCTCACGGCAGACCCGGGCACGAGTGTTCACCACGCTTCCCTACAGGGGACAATCTGGGAGAAGTCCTCTGCTACAGACCAAAGCTATCAGGGGAAAATGCAAGTGTCAGGGAACAGCTTTATCCACCCTCTTCCCCATGAATTGAGAAAATAACTGTCAAAAATAATGCCAAGAGCAGAGCCAACTCTTTAGGGTGAAACCACAGCTCTGTGGGGTAGGCAGGTTGATCAGGAGTATGGGATATGCCGGGGACCCCATGTGACTGACCTGTCAGGGGCTAGAGTGAGAAGTGTAAAGGGTCCCCCAGTTTAACTTTACTACATGCACAGCTTCTTAGGCCTGCATCTGGCCACTGCACCCCCATCCCTCTCAGACACCCGTGCAGGGCCCATAATTCATTCTTTCTCCCTCTGATTATGCACGTATGCACAGGTCAGAAATATTCTGTGTATCCTTCATTTCACGTGTGTATTTCCTTCTTTTCTATATAGACACAGAGATGCACACACACACACACACACACACACACACACACACACACACAGCGCATGCTCACGACTGCATAGAGTCATCTTTGGCTACAGCAATTGGGTCTGTCTGAACTTAACCTCACTCAGATAAGTCTTTGAGCTTAAACAAATGCAATGCTTCCAGGAACACTCAGAGCCTGATCCGTCAGAGAGAAGGAGCCACTTGTCTTCCACTCCTTTCTGAAGATCTGATCTCTCATTGTTTTTTTGTTAATGGGAGTGATGTGTGCTCTCAGGAAGAAAGCCCTGTGCTAAGCAGCAAAGGAAGCATGGGTCTGTCTGTCCACCAGTCCTGCATGGTATCTGCCTGGGTGTGGGGTGCCCTCAGGGGCTTCCAAGCCTTACCAGAGTAAATGCTGTCTATTTCACAATGAAGTATCATAAACCTATTTTAATGAAACATTGAGCATATTTTTAGAATTGGTTCATCAGACTTGCAATGCTGCCGCCCCCACTTGGCATGTTTGTGGGCACTTCCTGTTCACACTTGGCCCTCTCCTGTGATGGTGGTCACCAAATATGAACAAGTGTGTCCACTTTGCATTAATTGGGGTGTCTCGTTTGAGGACAACATGTAGTCTGCTCTAGTAACTGTCACGGTGTTCACACAGTGTCTCAGGACAGAGAGTCCACCATCTTTACTGGTTCCTCCACAACTGATGGAAGCACACAGGGAAGAGAAGAGCAGGGCAGGGGCAGTTCATGACCACAGGGTTTCTGTTCACTATGCTTTCTTGTCATTTCCACCTTTAATGTTATGGTACCACACTTGTCCTCAGAACAAGCAGCACCTCCCCCACCAGCATCCACAGGAACAAAACACTACCCCTTGTGGTATAATTCTATAGTACATGGTAGTTGGCCTCCAATCTACTAATTCGCTTAGTGTCCATCGAAGCACCCAAGGAAGCACCCAGGACAGTTCCCCCCCCCCACCCATCTAATCATATAGGGAGGTGGACAAAAGCCTGGGGGCTCTGGAAAAAATGATTACAAGCTAGAACACTCAGATCGCATACCTCAGGAGCAATTGTTGCTGGTCCTCCCCATCCCAGACGTGGACAGCTGGGGCTGCAGGGAACCCTGGACCAGGGTTTTGCTTGTGCAAGGTTACTCAAGAAAAGTTTTCCAAGATACTTGGAGATCACCTGCTTCGGAAGGCACTCACTTGGACACCAACTGAATCTCTCATCATCAGAAAAATACCTCCACTCGCAGAGGGCCCTGCTCCTGCCTGAAGCATGCCAAGAGCTCCTCTGGACACACACACACACACACACACACACACACACACACATTCACACACACACTTTACCATTTCCCCCAGCCGGTGTGGTCCAATCCCATTCCTGTATCACAACAGCGATAGCCAGAGCAGTAGCCTTAACACAAATCTTTTACCAGGCTCAGCACTCAATTAGCTCCTGTGGCACGTGGTCAGACCCCCTGGAGGCCCCCAGAGAGAGCTCATTACAAGCGATTGCACATCTGTGCCTGAGAGGCCCTGGGGAATTAGCTCTGCACTGTGATTTACAGTCTCTTCTCTTTGTCCTTCCCTGAAGGAGACAAGATTCTTAGACCCCCGGGAAGACTGCACCTTGGGTGGCATGTTACTACCCCCTAGAAAGCCTTAGCCCTCTCCACCTCTTGCCGGCTTGCTCCTAGGGCAGGCCCTTGGGTGATTTAGGCAGTTCTGCTCGCCAGCCCCCACCTTGCCTCCCACTCAGGTTTCCAGCACATGGGAGAGGGTTGGGGGAGTTCTGCTGCCCAACTTGCTTGGACACAGACAGCTGTGGAGGAGGAAGATGCCCGGGTCTCCAAATGAGAGCCAGGTACTTTCCAACAAATCATGGCAGTGGAAGGGACCGAATACCCAAAGGCAGAGGAGAGAGGGCCAGCCCAGGAGATGAGGTCGGGGCTCAGATTTGTTTGGAACAGAACACCTCATCGAACACCACATCCTTGAGCATCCAACTGCCACCGTGGCAGGGTCATTAGCCATTGGTTCATCCAAGCTCCTTGAAACTTGGTACCTGGTGGTCTCAGTGCTAGCTTGGGACTAAAGAATCAATTGGATGGTACCAAAACCCAAGCCCAGCAGCCCAGGAACGTTGGAAGCACCAAAGATTTTCATTCTCCCAGAAGAGGGCTTCCATAAGGAGGAGTGAAGCCTTTGTCTGGGAACATTGTGGCAGCCACAGGAACTGAGGTCCCCAGTGCTGAGCATGGGAGTCAACCACACAGTGTGAATGAAGTATACCCAGCATCATTCTTGGAGACTACAGAAATGGGAGTCTCCCAGCAGGGCTGAGGCTGAGCAAAAGGAGGCCTTTAGATATTTCTGTGTCAGTGGGGTAGTTGGAATGTAATTGCCCCCCCCCCAACACTATTAGGTATGGCCTTGTTGGAGTGGGTGTGGCCTTGTTGGAGGAAGTGTGTCACTGTAAGGGCAGGAGATCTCCTATGCTCAAGCTACCCCCAATGTGGACACAGACTCTCTCTGCTGCCTGCAGATCAAGTTGTAGAACTCTCAGCTCCTTCTCCAGCACCACATCTGCCTGCGTGCCGCCATGACACACCATGATGATAATGGACTCAACTTCTGAAACTGTAAGCCACCCCAGTGAAATATTATCCTCTATAAGAGTTGCCATGGTCATGGCGTGTCTTAACAGCAATAGAAACCCTAACTAAGACAGCCAGGCAGAGATCAGGCTCCTAGAAGCCACCTGCATCCTCCCACCTTCCCTGACCGCAAGTCAGGCCTGAACAGTGTCACAGAAGCCATCTAAACTGAGGAGTTCTAGCCTCTTCTTTGCACACAGATAGGATCTTTCCTGGTTCCTGAATGACATACAGAGGAAGTGTGCTGGAAACGGGTCCACACATCCTTGTGAGGACCTTTCCCTATCTGTGACTGTCTGACCATCTGCCCCCTTGGCCATTGATCAGGCTGTGGACCACGCTAGCAACCTAGGCATCTTAATGAGGTAGTCCTGGGGTCATTGCAGCCTTTTCCCCATCTAATACCTGGCAGGGCAAAGCTAACTCCCTGGCACAGTTGCCCTTCTTTGAGGTCACCCCTATGCACGGGCAAGCAGGGATCTGTCAGTCTGGGAATCTGAATCTCTGGGAAAGTAGGAAGACATAGACTCTCCTGCCCTGCACTGGTTATGCCAGCTCTCAGAGGCTCTTCACCGCCCTCAGAGAGTAAGGGCAGTTTCTTCTCCCAGGACCTCAGTGAAAACATGGGGAAGAACTTCCCAGTCCAAGGTTCCCTCCCCACCCCTCCTTCTGGAGATGCTGCTCCTGACAGCCTGGATTGACCCTAATACCCAGAGAGCTATAGGAAAATAGGTTTGTGATAGAGATCAACTCCTCCTGCATTCGTGTGGCGGGAAGACTGCGCTGCAGAACAGGCTCCTGGATGCTGCTGGCAGTATTTTCCCTGGAGAAGGGAGCCAGTTCCGCCGAACCATGAAAGAAACTGGGTGGCACAATCTTCAGTTCGTTACTTTTCCCTGGAAGATGCCGCACATATAAAAGCAAACGGAGTGTAAAGGAGAGAACTGGAGTGAGGAGATGGGGTGGAGTCTGTGGTGGGGCTCACAGGGAAGAAGATACCTGGCCAGGTTCAGCAAAGCCCAAAGGTCTGGGGAAAGAACAAGGGATCCCAACCTTCATGATCAACCTCAGGGGGCTCACCCTTCACTGACACCTGAACCCCTCTAGCCCTTCCTGTTGCTCAGGTGGTTTCCCATCAAGAGGCAGAGGGCAGACATCCATCCTGCCTTGGACTCTCTTTCTAGCTCTCCTTCAGCTTCCTCTGGTTCTTGAGTCCCAGAGCCACGTGTGCTATTCAAACAAATAGCAGCCCAACTCAGAGCTTCCCTCCCAGGCCCAGCTGTATACTTGGGCCTCTTGTTGGGGAGCACTGCCACTTGTTGGGGAGCACTGCCACTTGTTGGGGAGCACTGACACTTGTTGGGGAGCACTGACACTTGTTGGGGAGTACTGACACTTGTTGGGGAGCACTGATGCCCTGCTCCCCATCTTCTTCCTCACTTCCCTCTCACCAGGTGTTGGCAGCAGGAAGGTCTCAAATGAAACCTCCACGTGCTGTTTTGTTTTTGTCTTGAGACAGCATCTTCTTTGTAGCCCTCTGCCCTGGCTAGCCTTGAACTCATGAAGATCCACCTACCTCTGCCTCGTTGTTGCTGAGATTAAAAAGATGGGCTACCACCTAGCCTCTCAGACACTTTGGAACCCACTGTTCTGGCATATGTTTTATTTATTTAATCTTTTTTTTTCTTTTTTCTTTTCAGTCCCCGAGTACACAGAACACGGGGCCCTTCATCCACAAGGGACCTGGAGCAGGCAGCGTGGGCTCCAGCCTGTTCTAACTGACCTCTACTGGAAAAGGAGTCAGGCAGGTGGCAGCAATTGAGCAGATGGGACATGAAGAGGCCTCTGCCTCAGGACCTGTACCTCCCTCCATGGGCCAATGCCCTTCTCCCAGAGCTCCTGGCTGGGACTGGGGTCTATAACACCCTTAGTCCTCTGCTGCCCGGGTAGGGTTAGGACACTAGAGGGCGCTGGAGAAAGGAGAGCCATTTTTTCTTTTGTTGACTTTAAGGAACCCCAGAGCATCCTGGTGGACCTCTTCAAAAGTCCCAAAAATAGTGAAGGGCGGGCTTTAGCTTAGGTAATCCTTCGGGGCCTTTGTACCCCGCCTCTTCCCTTTTATCCCAAGCCCGGTGAGTGTGGTCAGGAAGTTCAACAGCTGTAGTGACTCTGCGATCCTTTTGCACCCCACTCCCCTTCCACCCCCACCTCCCCGCACCGGTGAAAGTACCCCAGCCCTGACGCTAGAACCCTGCTTGCTGGGTCACTCACAGACAAAGCTACCGAAGGGCTGCCAAAACTCCCGCCCAGAATGGGCGAGCCCAAGGCAGGACGACAAGCAACTGCCTTTAGTCTATCCTTTAAGGCTAGGGTCTCACCGGCGAGTCTGGCTTCCTTAAAGCATAGTGTCCACGCGTCTGGGCGCCTCTCATGCTTGCAAGGTCACTGTGACAAGCTGTTCCCTTCCACGAACCCTCTGACAAGGTGGTTTCCGGGTCACCTATTCTCCATGCCCGCACTACTCCGGAATTAAGTTACATTCACCTTTCCCGTAGCGGGAGGAGTTGGAAGCCTTAATTAGCTACCTTCAGGGCACTCACCCAGGACAGGGCCACTAAGCACACGCGGGTGCACGACAAATAAACGTAGACTAAGTGAAGTATCGACCGGCGAACAAATGGTCTTCCAATCCGAGCTAAGTTTGCTCAGAAAGAGCCAGCAGTCTTCCTCATCAGACATTTTCTTCAAGACCAGGAGATGGCAAACCTCTCCATAGCCACAGGGAAGGAGCCCCCAGGGATCGCATCACCCTGGGCAGGCTGAAGGCTTTAGCGCCTTCTGACCGAGAGGAGAGAGCGGGAACGGGAGTTGGGAGGGGAGGGGCATCGTCTTTGGCCCAACCGAGAGGGCAGAGCCTGGGGGTACCGGAGGAACTCCGGGAGTGGGAACTCTGTGGGGAAGAGGAAGTTTAGTTCCTCTATTCTGACAGGCTGTGCTGGGGGAAGATGAATTTTGTGCCCAGTCCTTTCAGGGGTAGGAAGCGCCCCCACGAGCTAGGTAAGACAGCACCTACAGAGAGCAAAACAACTCACTCCGCTCCTCATCCCGTACTCCAGTGCTCCAGTTTTATTCATCGGGAACACTGACCTCACCGCACCCAGAGTCTTTGATCCCAGGGAGAGCAACGCAATGTGTATCCAGACAGAACGCGGGTGTCAGACCCAATGGAGCGGGCCGGGAGGTGTACACAGATCCAGGGCCGCTGAATTTCTCGATTCCTATGTTTAATGAGGCTAGGACTTGCCTGTGAAAAAAATCAGAAAGTGGAACTGCAGCACTCCTCCTGCCTCACAACCGGGGGCTTCGCGAGCATGCGAAAGGTCAGCGCACACCAGCCCTGTCTCGCGGTGCGCCTTTCCGAATACTTTTTCCGAGGATCTGCTGTCTTCCTAGCTCTCGCTTCTATGTTCAGAATCTGCTTGAAGTAGGGTAGGAGGTTTCAACACCTCCCACTCGGCCCGCCCTGCATTCTCCCGCCCCATCCCCTCGCTGCTCCCAGCTCTGGGTCCCTCTTCGCAAGACCTGGAGTTTCTGAATTCCCTCGTGGTCTTCTACAAGCCCAGCAAAGTCCGCACTCTACCACAGACTGTTCTTCCGAACCTCGGAGGGCACGGAGATTCTAACCAAAGTGGAACAAAAGTGAGGCAAAGGGCCGGTCTAAAGGCTGGGTACCATCAGCAGCCCAGGGGTCCAGAGGGCAGTGTGCTCTGCGCCGGTGCGCTGGAGGCAACTCAGCTCCCGCTGATCGCTAGCGCTCAATCCGATCCGGAGAGTGCAGATTCAGCCTAGGAATCCACTACACTGAAACCTCTAGGCGCTAGGGGCCATGAGCCAAATCTTTCAGTTGCTAGGTTGTGCAGGAGTCAGGGGCCACCACAGAGCTTATTTCCAGTTCTCATCATAGAATGACTTTTTAAGCCTTGACCTGTTGGAGACCCGTGGCGTCAAGACCCTGGCACAAACTGTAAGAAAACGAAAACGAACTTGTAAGAGGAGCAACGGGAAGGGACTTTAGGCCCCTGCGTGGAGCCACTGGGATCATTTTCTTCCATGACAAAGAAACCCTGGAGACCAGGACAAAAAGGGGAAGTCGTTATTAACAATCTGCCCCACAAAGTCACAGGGCCTCTAGATCCCAGGACAGGATCTGTGGTTCTATTTCCACAGGTTGTATCACAATCACTAGTAGTTATTGCATGGTTAACCGGAAGCGCCACCCAAGAGAACGAAAGAAAGTGTCAGTGTGCATCCTTCTCATAGCCTGCCTGGCTCTGCTCTAGCCCACTACAATTTCATTCACCCCAGCAATTCTATGGGGGTGAGAGGCCGCTCTACTAGGAAACTATTTAGAGCCAAGTGAACCCCACAGGCCAGTCTATAGTCCGTGCTCTACCCTCTAGACTGCAAGCGCACACGCACCTTAAGTCATTGAGTGTGGTGATTTTTTTTCGTCTTGGATCTTGAATTCCAAGGTCGCTGCCTGCATCCTGGGCCTCGCCGCCTGATCAACTCGCTGGAAACCCACGGGCAGGCGAATCCTGGCCCTGAATCTCAAGGTCTGGCTCAAGTAACCTCCCAGGTGAATGCCTAATAATCAGAAAACCTCGAAGGGAAGGCAGATTCCCACCCAACTACAAGGAGTTCGGACCCGCGGGGCTGGGCAATGTATACACCAACAGGCACATGCATAGTACCAGGGCCACCGGCCTTGCCTGGACATTACCTGGAGCCAATGTCAGTTGGCAAATTTTGGTAGATCTGAGAGAGCCAAATATAACTATTTGGTCACTAGACTCCACCCTTTGCGTTCAGGAAAGTGATACCCACAAGTTCACTCCAGTTGGCACCACAAGTTGGGGAGGCTAAGAAATTGCAGTATGGGGCTTGGGCTCTGGTCCAGGATGGAGCCCCGTAGACCTGTGGCATCCAGCCCTCCCAGGCTTTTCCCTGAGCTGGGCGTACTGAGCTTGCGGAGTGGATCTTGAAATCTACATTCTTTCGGTTGATAAAATATGTTCTCGTATTTTTTCCTGATTTTCTCATTAAAACCTTTGCCTAACTAAACTCCCATCCAACGGGATTTATTTCATCTCTGGGGAGATAAATCAGGGGGCAAATTTACAGCCCCGGAGGCACCTGCCGCGCTAATGGGCCCTTCATGGAGTGCACGGCTGGCGGGGGCGCGCACAGACGGGCGGGACGTTGGCCAATGGCTTGTTCTCCAGTGCCTACAGCCAATCAGCGCGCGCGCCGCGCCCAGGCCCCGCGGTTATCAGTGCGTCGGTCCTGTGCGGCGCTGCTCCGACCTGCCCCGGAGCAGCCGCCGCCGCCGCCGATCCTAGTATCCCTGCCTTCTTTCTGTACGCTGTCCATTCCGCGCTGTAGCCGTCGGTCCTCCTGCTTTCCCGCGGGGGCCGTCGGCTTCCGTCTGAACGCGTTCCACGCGTCCCAGTGCAGCCGGCGCCCGTCGGCGCTGCGCTCAAACTTCCCGAGTCGGAGGGCGCGGGCGGTGGCAGCGGGGCCCGGATGGGAGCCCGGGTCGGCGGCGGCGGCGCCCATGGACGCTAACCGCCCGGGCGCGTTCGTGCTGAGCAGCGCGCCTCTGGCTGCGCTGCACAACATGGCTGAGATGAAGACGTCGCTGTTCCCCTACGCGCTGCAGGGTCCGGCGGGCTTCAAGGCGCCCACCCTAAGCAGCCTTGGTGCGCAGTTGCCTCTAGGCACTCCTCACGGCATCAGCGACATCCTGGGGCGGCCGGTGGGTGCAACGGGTGGCGGCCTTCTGGGAGGTCTGCCCCGTCTCAACGGGCTCGCCTCGTCAGCAGGTGTCTACTTCGGGCCCGCGGCAGCCGTGGCACGGGGCTACCCCAAGCCGCTGGCGGAGTTGCCTGGGCGCCCGCCCATCTTCTGGCCCGGAGTGGTGCAGGGCTCTCCCTGGAGGGACCCGCGCCTAACCGGCTCGGGTAAGTGACCCGCGCGGGTTGCGGTGAGGAGCGGGGCTGGGCGCGGGCCGTGGACGGCGCTCATCCGCTCTTCTTCGCAGCCCAAGCCGGAGGGGTCCTGGACAAGGATGGCAAGAAGAAACACTCGCGGCCGACGTTCTCGGGCCAGCAGATCTTCGCGCTGGAGAAGACTTTCGAGCAGACCAAGTACCTGGCAGGCCCAGAGCGCGCGCGGCTTGCCTACTCTCTGGGAATGACCGAGAGCCAGGTGAAGGTGAGCTCGAATGGGCCGGGGTCCAGCAGTATTGTGGCGGGGCCAGGAGCCCGTGTCCTGCGAACGGCGGGAGAGCGGCCGTTCTTCTGCGGCCTGACCGCGGAAAGCGCTGGTGCCAGGCAGGTCCGGAGTGCTGGTTGATTTGGCGAGCCTCGGTGCCTGCCTCATGGTCCCTCCCCAACCCCCCAGGTGTGGTTCCAGAATCGGCGGACCAAGTGGCGCAAGAGACACGCGGCAGAGATGGCGTCGGCTAAAAAGAAGCAGGACTCGGATGCCGAGAAGCTAAAGGTGGGTGGCTCAGACGCGGAGGACGATGACGAGTACAACCGGCCCCTGGACCCCAACTCCGACGACGAGAAGATCACGCGGCTACTCAAAAAGCACAAACCCTCGAACTTGGCGCTGGTTAGCCCGTGCGGTGGCAGCGCGGGGGACGCCTTGTGAGGATGCGGCCAGGCCAGAGAACCCGGGAACGGGGGCGCGCGGCATGCCCCGACGCCAGCCGCCCAGCCGCAGTGTGTATATATATTTTTACAGAATAAGTTATAAAGCGGACATTGGCGCGGCCTCGGCGTGAGGTGCGGAGTGCGGGGTTTGGGCCGGTCACTTTGTATAATCAATAAATTATTTAACACGTCCCCGTCGGAGTTGTGGCTCCCAAGGCTGCACATCGTGTTTCTTCCTTACGGAGCTGGCGCCAGCGGGCGGGCAGGCAGCAGGACCCTCCGGACCCCACCTGTTCCCCATGTGGGCGCCAGGGCCTGGTGCAGGGCCAGGGCACGACAGTCCTTGATGACGACCCGGGACCCGTGTGCACCTTGGGTTCAGAGGCTGAGCGCATGGTGATGGTCCCAGAGCGCACAGTGATGGCAGTTTACAGGAGAATGGACCTGGTGAGACTTGAGCGTCTGGAGCCCAGGCCAAGCAAAGGCAGTTTTCGTTGCTCCGGGAAGGGAAGGACACGGCAGCTCAGTGCTTGAACGAGCCGGACCAGCAGGGAACTCGGTGGAAGAGACCCCAAAGCAGGTATGATTTCTATTTCCTGTGGCCAGAAGTATGGCATCCTCTGCACCCCTACCAGAGATGTTCAATGCTGACTCAAATGGATGAAGTTGGGACAAACATTCAACCATACTTGAAGGGGGCCCCAAAGTCCAGCAAGGCTTGCCCGCATCGCAAGCAGCTGGCGCCCTCGCGCTACTCTTTAATTTTTTTTCTTTTTGTGCAAGCTGGGGCAATGAATGTGCCTGTTTTTCAGTGCCCTTGTCCTGGTTCGGGCCAAAATCAGCTCTGCTTCAAAGACCCCACCTGTGGGCTGCGTTCTATCACAAGTATTTCATAATGATTATCCCATTTAGCCAGAATTCTAAATGTTTTAGATTTAAGTACTTACTGAAGTCCAGCTGCCGGTAATAAGGCCTGAGGCTCTGCGCTCCGCTGGGCCCCAGGCTATCGGTCTTAACAGAGACTAATTGGGAGAAAGCATGGCTTTAAGCAGGGCTGCAGAGATGGTGAGAATCCTTGCCCGCCTGCCCGCCCATGCAGCTCAAAGCCTTCAGCCTGTTTTAGCCGCTCTGACACCCGCCACTGGTTTCTGAGGGCCCTCAGCGAGGGTCACTCCTGACTATCAGCCAGCTTACTGTCACTTCACTCCTACCTGAGCTAGTATGTAAAGCAGCTCTTGCCCAGCCAGGGAAGAGCCTGACTTCCCTCCGCGGTAGACCCTTTCAGGGCTACAATTCTCTCTCTCTGTGTGTGGGGGGGGATGGATACCCCACGTTCAGCTTTGGTTCTCTCCGCCCTGCACAGCTGCACCTTTTAATGCACGGATCGTCGATTGTGTAATTTCAACATGAGCTATTCACGACAAGATTTCTATTGCACTGCATTTAAAAGATATTTATTAGAATCACGAGAAGCTAATGTTTTGTTTTGCCTTTTGTGCTGTGGCTCCATCAACTAAAGTCAAATGCTTCTTTCGATCCACTGGCTTTCTTTAAAAGGAACCCAAAGATTTTGTTTTCTTACATGGGGCAGTGTGTTGTTTCTGTGTTGCTTCTCGACCAAAGTTCAGAGCAGAGCAATTTTGTTGCAGGTTTTGTTCAAAGCAAAAAAAAAAAAAAAAAAAAATTCCATTTGAATTAGTGAGGGACCAGGCTTTTTACACTACAGTAAAAAGTCTGAGGTGATTTTTCTGAGGGCTTGGTGCCCTGTGGCAGAAGGGGACACTGAGATTCCCAGAATGAGAATGGGCCGAGCAAACGGTACAAAGGAGACCGCTCTGGCACTTAGCATGTCAAAGCCACGGGAGAGAGAAGCAAGAGACAGGAACTATTTCACCATGATCAATTTTATTGCTTAGGAACCGAGCAGTCTTCAGAGGCCTTCAGAGGAAGGACCCACAGCTGGAACCCACAGACAACCGCTGCGGACATGGCACATTGGCAAGCAGCGACCATGGCAGTCACAGACCCGACCCTGGCATCAAGGACACAGGCCGGCTTTTGGTGATTTCTAGGGAAACCGACATTAACTCGCGCCTCCGCCCCATCCAGGAACTGTAGTGTTCAGAAGTAAATCAATAAAAGCACGCTGTGTTTCCTCAGCAGGCTCCGCAGGCGCCTTCCGTGGTACTCAGTGCTGGGTGCGAGTAAGGGCAACAGGCTGTGCCCAGCATCACCCATCGCTTCTCTGCCACGTTTACACACAGCCCATGCTAGAAGCGATCTGTGGGAAGTGGACGAGGCTACTTCTAATTCTCCCACGAGATTATGGTTTTAATGTAGGATACTTGGCACCATAAAACGGTAACAAAAGACAGACAAAACGGTTTACAAAATTCTTAAAAGGTACACCCAGGCTAGCTATAAACTTCACATTCAGTATTACACAGAAAAAGGCAGGAGAGTGACAAGCTGCTAGTGCAGGCATGCCGCAGGAACCCTCTCCCCTGGGCACTCGCTAGGCCCTGTCTCAGGAACCTGCTGACTGCGGATGGACTCGCCGCCGTTCACCTAGACTGCGGTTCTGCCTGCTTAGGACACTCGTGCACTCATACTGGAAAGTATATTCAGCATAAGTTTTGGTAAGATTTATAAATTATTTTTAAAAAGTATATATTTATATGTATTTATATATATAAAAATGGAAAGCAGCTGCAGTGTGATTCAGACGCCATGGAACATGGCAGTAGAGTCAGACCTCGGGGCCTCGGGCTTGAGCACACATGGCAGCCTTGCTGCCTGGGCTAATGCCCGGCACACTCCTCCTGGCAGAGAGGGACGCTGGACACCTGGGGCTCTAAATGGAGAAGCTTCCTCCACAGACAATCATTAAAAATGGAAAACTGTGAAGTCTAAAATACAGGCGCTCGGCTGTCTGTTAGAGTTTTGGCAATAGGACTGTGGCTTGATTAAACCCAATATGTCTACAATGTCACGTGACAGACACGACAGTGAGGTATGTGAGGCTTTCCGGAGGTCCGGAGGCTGAAGCGAAGTGTGGGGCCGGCCGTCTAGCAGGTGATGCTTGGGCGGGTTCCGATGCAGCTGTTAGGAGGATGAGTTCGATACACTGCTACAGGGAGGTCTCTCGAGGATCCTCTCATGGCGCTGGCACCTCTTCCCTGGAGTGGAATTAGTAATTTGTTAAAGGATCAAACACACCAGGAAAGCTGCAGAAAAGAGAGCAAGGAGGAGCCATATTTACCACCACGTCACTGCACGACACAACACTTGTGCACATGGGCGTGAGGTTTACCTGCCCCAGGTGCGATTCGGAAGGCCAGGAACACCGGCTGCAGTGGGAGAAAAGGGGGATGTCAGCATGCACAGCTTGCCGCCCACCATTCCCAGACTCTGGGCCTCATGTCTCCTGAGCTTCTAGAACTCAGTCTAGAGGAGATGAAGGCAGTCCGTGTATATGAAGCAGGGATTGAGACAGCCTGGACCTGGGAGCTAAGAGCTGGGCCATGAAAGGACCCACACAAACTCTCTGGGTTCCAGAGAGGAATCAGTGTAAGGGACTGTGGAGTAAGTTCCAAATGCAGAAGGATGTATGCACCTGTGACCAGGGTATGCAGTGTCCCTCCCTCAGAGCCCTTAGATATGGAGGATGTGGACTTGTCTAATTTGGCTAAGATTTGTCACCTGGCCTCATGCCACTGGGGTGGTGGGCTACTCTGGGTTCAGGGCAGCCATGCATGGGAAATCTGTGCAGATGGTCAATGCACACACACCTGGTCTGTGAGACACACCTGGTCTGTAACCTCACTCTGACAGGAGTGAGCCCTGCATAGGAAGGCCAGGAACACAGCCCCAAAGTATACTCAAGAAGCAGCCTTCAATCATAACCAGCTGACATGATGTTTCCCACACAGTGAGATTATCTTCTGTTATGATTGATCATGTCTTCTGCTTACTCATCCACGCATCCTTTGGTATTTTATTAAAATGAAATTAACTCAGGTTGCTTGCTTGGTAAAGTCAGACAAAAGGAAATGATATGATACCCACACACTACCCACCCACAGGGGTTCAGCCCATGAACCTCAGCGGCACACTGCACACATCACCTTGTGGTCTCCCATGCAGACATTAGGCCCGATGTGGTCGTATGTGGCAACTTTCTCCTCGCTCTCTGACTGGAAGCAAACAGAGAGGGGGGGTGTAAGAAGGCTGAGGCAATGTGCAGTCCTTCCAGGAGGGGACAGGCAGGGGCTTTTGGGTATCCTTGGGCTAAGAGGGGAGGGGCTGTTGCAAGAAGGCTTTGGTGGGGCGGGGTGGGGGTGGGGCTAGGCTGGCTGGCGATGTGGCTGGCTCTTCTGCTGAGAGGAACCCTGCCTCTAGAGGAGAGGGGTGGCTGGTCAGCCTAGGGGTTGGGACACCCCAGGTCTCCTCTGCCTGTCCACTGGCAGGCACACAGTCCATAGCCCTGCAACAGTGCCACTAGGAGCTTCCTTCCTAAGGGTGTGTCCTTATCTGAGTAGCTCATCTGTTTCCTATTTTCCCTATTTACACTTGCTTCTGAAAGCCTGCTTTATTAACCTAGCGCAAGCCACGTACGCATATTAATGGACTGCTCCCTGTACTTCCTGGCAGACCCTTGGCTTTGGGTTGGAAGGCAGAGGTTTTGTCAATGCTAATCAGTCAGTCAACTCTGACCAGGCTGGAGTTTTATACCTGCAGCTGAAGCATCTACAACGATAAAGTTAAAACTGACTTATCTTTAATGCAGTAGGAAGCTTAAGGTCAGATTTACTCTCCGGCACGATCGCCTGCCAGAAAGTATGAAAACATAACCTTCAGCACCGCATGCATGAGCACTTGCCCATCTTTCAGGAGCATGTGGCCGACTCCTCGGAAGTGGAGGAACATCCATCAAATGCTGCATGGTAATTTACAAAGGCAGCATAAAATCGTGGGTTTTCAGCTGCATAATCTTTGGACAGATAAACAAATTACAGAGGGGCTCAGACAGGACACAGGCACACCTCACTGAGCATTCGTCACCGAGGCTCCCAGCCACCATGCCGCCTGGTGGTTTAGGACTCAGGAGGCAGAACAGAACATGATGAGGGCACCAGCGCATGGCATGATGGATGGTACCGGGAGGCGGCCTGAGGCACTCTGGAGGTGCCTTACTGTGAGCCCCAGGGACTCCAGCCCCCGCAGGCGGAAACTCTCCTAAAGGCTTTATTCTCAGCTTATATAAAGGGCAGAGCTGGTTCTGCCAATGTGGCCCTGGAGACCGGAGATGTGAGCACATGTAAACAAGCTCCACGGCTGCCTTCCCCTCCCGAAGGTGTGCATGCAGGGCGCTGCCTGACCTCACAGGTTCCTGGCAGCCTTCT
Source organism: Microtus oregoni (assembly GCF_018167655.1). Lineage (NCBI taxonomy): Eukaryota > Metazoa > Chordata > Mammalia > Rodentia > Cricetidae > Microtus > Microtus oregoni. The sequence continues at coordinate 5,502,936 of NW_024543075.1, forward strand.
GGTCACTAACCAAAGTGCACTTATATTAGGAACCTTACTACCACAAGGTGCACTTTTTATGATCTTATGTTTTCTCGGTGGATGACATCAGTTTCTTTTGTCCACCCCAGTCCCATGGAGAGGCTGAGGCTGCCGCTGTGGAAAACTGGGGGACTCTACTGCATGCCTAATTCTTGTGCTCATTGGCTCAAGGGAGCAAATGAAAAGGCCTAGGTCACAGATAATGTAGCTTTGGGTTGCCGAGTGGGCTTTCCACAGAGAGGGCATATTGGGGCACAGGACCTGCCCATGAGGCTAGAAGGTAGGGCTGTGTGCTAAGGCTGCTGCAGATCCAAGAGGTTTCTGGCCACCACCCTTGGTTTCGGCATACCTGCCTGCAAACTCCTCTCTATGGCCAAGGCCTGAACACCAGCTGCACCCATTATGTTCTCGAACACAGGAGTGGTGGTGAAAAGCCTGGGACCTGGGTGACAGTGGCTACACAGCAAAGACCAGCATCCTCACTCAGGTAGAGGATGGCAGGCCGATCCCACAAGCTGGAGGAGGACCAAAAGTGTGTATGTGGATGTTTGGCACGGGGATAGCCAGTGGCAGCTCATGGGGACTACAGTGCAATCCAGCAGCACAGCAAAGGTACTAATCCTCCCTCCCCAGCACAGGACTCCAGCAGTAGGGACGGAACAGCAGAACACAAATGCCCCAGTTCACTGTAGGTCCTCCTCTCACTTCCTCCTCACCAAGGGCCCACACCTTGGTCTGACTGTGGCTCTGCACACACTCAGCCTCCAACTGCTGTCCCTGCATGAGTTTGCCCTTTTCACTATTAGATTTACATGGGTGGGGCTGTGAGCTAATTCAGATATTGATACTTTTCAAAACATGCAATATACGTATAAAATATGGGGAGTAAAAATAATAGGAAATCTGGAAACCCTCCCTATCTGTGACTTGAGCACATTACCCCTTCATCCTAATCCTGCTGAGCCAAAGGCAACTTGTTTGCTTTACATAACCTGTAAGTGTTCCTGCGAACCCTACAGAACACCATACAATAAACTATGGCTAGACTCTGCTGTCTTAGACATCTACTAAGATGACAGCGGTGCCTACAGGGGCCTAGGTGCTCTACTCGTGTCCCCAGACTGTGCAGTCCTTCTCCATGGCCAGCTCAGGGCTCCCTCCTACCTTAAGGACCAGTTCCTTGGCAGACAGGGACATGAGGATTCGATCACACCATGCAGGGCATCTTGTGTTCATATACTGCTCTCCCTGGCTGGAGTCCTCGCTGTACGGGTAGCTGTGGAGACAAAGAAACAAAGCGTCAAGCGCACTCTGGTCCCAGAAATCATCCAAGTTATGAAGGGAAGGGTGTGTTGCTATCCAGGAAAGAATGCACACAGTGAGGTTTCTAGAATATGAAGCCAAACTTGAAACTCAAGTGTCCCCATCAAACTTAGTTCTCCCTGCATATACCTACAGATTGCATGGGGCTGGCTGGCTGGTTCCTATATACCCATTACTCACACAGAGACCTCACACTCCCAGCCTGAGCCTTGTGAAGAGGACACCTGCATCCTGTACCTGCCACCCAGGGGACCTACCAATTTACCATAGCTGCAAAACAATTACTCTACAACACATGGGCACACATGCTGGACTGTGCTGCAGAATGAATTCCATGTAGAACTGACAAAGGGAGCGCCTTGGCCGGAATTTGGCTGGCCCAGGTGTTTGCATATCCACACTCTATATGGTTTTCAGACCATAAAGACTGTCTTTCAGAGTGCAACGTGTTTTCTCATGTCAGTTCCAGAGCACCAGGCTTATGCTCCAGTACTCCTGTTGACTTCAGCTAAGAATGTGACTGGCTTTCCAGTCTGTGGCTGTCAGGCTGCTTACCAGCTGGTGCCTGTGGGAAGGGGCTCATGCCACCATCAGGCCTGGCCCCACTCCCACTACCCTAAGGAAGCTGGGAAGCTAATATCTCTGGACCTCAACCACCTAAAACTGGCAGATGATGCATGAAGCATGTATCCTTCATAGAAACCATGACTTATGACCCTTGTCTTCTATTTACCAGATTAAATTTACCTCAAATTAGGCTAAAAACAAAGTCTATGTAATTCCTGCACATAACATTATCATTTTAAAGAATGTAAAATTTCCCATACTTTCATTTTCAGGAAGAACAAAAGGCCAATGGCCAATCCCATTTCTGTACATCACAGTGACAATGACCTTGTTCAAATGCTCCTCAGTCCACACACAAGATACAGGCTGAGTCAGAAGGGACATCTCACTGTGAGCACACACATGTTAACAGGGCCACCCCGAGCAGAGTTGTAAACTGCAAGATGGGACCACATGGCCTTTCTGGCTTCCATGATGGTGAACAGACATGACAGTCTCTTTCACAGGGAGAAAGCTTCACAGTGAATATAACCAGTGTGGTAAAGGCTAAAGTGAGAAAAGCGAGGGACCAGTCAAAGTGGGGCTGGGAAAACCACAGGGCTGTGTGGTTCAATCCTCTTGTGACTTTGTTAGAACAGGAAGCTGGTTGCTTTGACCAGGTGCTAGGCACCCTAACTCAAGACCCCTTTCAGACTTGCACATGCACTGCAATGGAGTCTCCATGGAAACAGAATACTCACTCACTGGCCATTCCCGTGGTCTGGCAGGGTGCTGGCCAGCTGGCTCTTCTACAGGGGCTATGTGGTTTCAGGAGTGAGACCTCAGCAGGCAGAGTGCCTTTGTTTGTGCCTACTGCCATTGTTGGCCTTGATACTGTCTTCAGATGGGAGGTCCAGTGTTCAGCTAAATGCCCAACAGTAGCCCAGTGAGGCCCAACTTGAAAAGGATCGCTGGGAGGTGCCAACTTGGAAACAGGATTGAACAGAGCATGCTATCGGTTTAAAATAAAAACTAAAACTATATTTATTAACATGGGACATACGCAACGGTGTGTGTGTTTAGGCCAGAGGACAACTTGTGGGAGTTGGTTCTCTCCTTCTATCATGCAGGTCCTGGGAATTGAATTCAGGTCACCAGGCTTGGCAGTCAGTACTCTTACCTGCTTGGTCATTTCACTGGCCCTCTTAGTTTTCGTTTGTTTTTTGAGGCAGGGTCCCCTGTATCCCAGGCTTCCCTTAAACTGTGTAGTCAAGAATGACCTTGAACTCCTGCCTCTACCTCCCAAGTGTTGGGATCACAAGTGTTCATTACCCTGCCGTGTACTTAGCATGCTCTTAGAAGTCATCATCTCATGACTGACATCAGCCCTGACACGGTGTTTAAGCACAGGTCACCATCTTTGGAGACCCTGTTGTCCTGGAGACCTTGCTGGATGTTTTACTGCTGGCCCAGGACCAGAGTCCAGTGGAAACACTGAGGTCTGGGTTTGGACATGACAGGTGACCTGCCAGTGAGTCTGTAGACAGATGTAGTCAGTGAATAGCCTGAGAGCTTGTAGACCTCCAAAGCCAGAACAGGTGGGAGGCAAGGAAAAACCCTTATGCCACCAGGGATAGGATCTGCAGGTGGTCACTGATTAGCCAAACCAGACTCCCTGAGTTATAACAAGTCCTAGGGAGGGGTCCCTGTTGCCTTGGACTCAAGGCAAACTCTGCTGCTGGAGGAAGTTGAGGGGGAGTGCCCTCAGCTCCATAGCCTGAGGTGCTCTACAACACCCAAAATACAGGAAGTTCTGGTCCAGGAAGGCCTGGAGAGGTCAATACTGGGTATGGAGTCATTAATTCCATCTTCTGTTCAGGGGCGAGGGGCTGCTCAGCTGAGTGCAAGGCCTGGATGTGGCCGCATGTAGATGATTAATGCAAGCAGAGCTGTGCATGCAGACTTATCTGGAAGCAAACCCAAAAGGGGTGGGAGGCAGGGCAAACCTGCCTATCTCGGCTCCATACAGCTCCGGGAATAATCGTCATAATTAATTGCAGTGCTGATAAAATTAACAATTGCCCACCTGTGCTGCCTCCACGCTGCCTCCCTTTCTCTTCGCCCCTCGAACTTGGTCAGGATGTGGGCAGCGGCCCTTTGCTGGCTGTTTGCTTGCAGCCTGCCTGGCTCTGGTGACAAGGCTAGGCTCAAGACCTGGGCGGGCTAGGCTTGGATAGTGTTGCCATGGCCCCCATGACCACACTGTGGGAAGCACAAAGCCTGTTGTGTTTGAGAATCCTACAGTGCAGGCCTAGGGTGATGGGGAGAGGAAACCAGTGTAACTCATGCCTTTGCTTCAATTCTTGGCCCTTATTGGGCCGTAGGAAAATAAGCACAAGAAGGTCATTAGGTAGTATTGAGGCTATCCTCAGAATAGGGAGAGTGGAAGGGTTGAACCCCATTTTGCCAGGCAGGGAGCCTTTCTGCTTTCACCTGGCAAGAGGTCATCTGTTCTCAGTCCCCACACTGCTTTTGATGTTGGTTACACAGCACATCAAAGGCACTGGCATCAAGGGCTACTTAGCCCTGGCACGTGTATCACAGAAGGAATTTCATTGGGGGAAACATCTACATGCACCGAGATCTAGACACAATGAGCAGACACTAGGTTGCAAAGATACTAGCTGCTATCAAAATGTCTGAAAAGGGAGGAACATGTGAGATAGAGCCAAAGAAAATGAACAGAGCACAAGGATTCTGAGCAATGAAGTGCCTAAGTAGAAGATCCTAGCTGCCGAGGTGCCACAAGTGTCCTGGAGGCTGGAGGTGAGGCTGGAGCCTGCCCTGGTTCCCTTTGCAATGGCGTCAGGAACAGCTTGCTCATACTGGATCTCAGGTGACCACAGCTTGCAGGCATGGCTTTTCTGTCCACTGGTTCACCGACTGTCCCAAGTTGCATGCACAGACTTTGTGCAACCAGGACCCAGTGACAGGCCAGTCCCATGGCCTCTTTGCTCCCTGACTGGGTTCTAAGTCACAGATATAAGTCCGATTTCTGGATTTTTGGCAAATGTGACCAATGCTACTTCCAATGCTGAAGTTACTGGAGGTGAAACATCCATGTTATAAACATACGTGTCATTTAAAATACCGATCTTATGCCAAGTTTGTCCACTGATGAGGGTGGAGCTCTTCCCATTCAGTGTTCCCTGAGTAAAGGTTCTGGTCTGCATAGCACTTAAACTGCCCTTTCTAAATTAATCTTTTTATTAGGCAAAGTGCACACGGGACAGAAATGCATCAGCAGATCCCGCCGAAGGTGGAGGATGCCGAGCTCAGTGCCTCAGCAGGTGTGGCTGGTAGTGAAGTGCATACAGGACCCCAAAGGGGCCAATTCACATGGGATGGCTCATGCACGCTTTGATTGTGGATTTGTTCTCAGGGCCTGAAGGTGTTTGCTTATACTCCAAATGTCCATTCCACAGTTCTTGGCATTTTGGTTATTGCTGCTTTGGGGCTACATGGAATTTGGTGTGTGAGCCTCAGGGTGAAGGAACCCTGGATCCTTCCAAGATCCAGGAGGTAAAACCACTCATCATGGCACCAAGATGACAATGGCTTCCATGGTGCTCCTCCTGCACAGATGGGGCAAAGACGACTACGGGAAGGGCAGAAGTGCCTGGGCAAGAAGTGGGCAATGCTCCACATCATCACCCTCAGTGCTGCAGTCACAGCAGGGCAGATCCTGTGCAGAGTAAATACTTACCCTCCCAACCCCAACTCTGGGAGAAACATGATTCCTGGGAGTGAAAGCTGCGAAATGTGAGCATCCAGGCACTTGGTGCCACAGGCCAGGCAGATAGGAGCTCAGGCCAGACATAGAGCTGTGCTACTGGACAGCTGCCTGTGTTTGGGCAGTGCCACTTCTGAGGCAGGCTGACAGACAAGTACAGAGCCTTTGCAAGGACGCACAAAAAGAGCTGTCTCCCTGGGGTTGGATCTGATGGTGTTTGTGACCAACCACAAAATTCAGGTGCCCAATGAGCCTGACAGCCCTCCCCTGAGGACATGTCTGCTGAGGTCCATTTGATCTCATGAACGCACCATGAGCTCTGGAGTGATGTCCATCATCTGCCCCACTCAGTATCCAATACACACTACCACCAAACCCCATGGGGCAGGTCCAGTCTGAGCCCAGAGTATGTTCTCAATACAGCACTGTGGTGAGGGGCTAGGGAATCACCACTTCTACAAGTCAGCAGAAAGAAAGCAAAGTACCCATAGCCAGGGGGTGGGTGCTCCTCTGCCACATTCCTGTCACTTGTCTAGTCAAACTTCTAAGTAAACTTTTAAATATGAGACACTGCCATTCTCTTAACATTACTTTTGTTTGAAAAATATTTCATTATAGTGCTACTTATTTAACATGCAACAAAATTATTATTATTATTTTAAAATAAAGTAATAAATATTTAGGGATCAGCACGGTCAGCAGCATGTAAATGTACTTGCCACCATGACTGGAAACCTGAGTTTGGTCCCAGAACCCACATGGTAGAGGTTATGTTCCTCGAGATAAAGCCAAAATAGAAAGAGCTTGGAAAATGGAAGTGGTGGGCAGGACTGCATGTTATGTGGGGGCTTCCTAGCTGCCCAGTGTGGCCTGTGCCCTCAAGGATGCATGGAAGCTGGCTGGCTCCCAACACATGCAATCTAGGTACTCAGGAGCACCTTGTTCTACACGAGGGTGGCCACATCTCAAATGGCCAATGAGACTTACTGGCTCCTGGCCATCTGGTCATAGAAAAACAGAGCTGAGATGGGAGTTATAGGCCTCAAAAGCTGCTATTAAAGGTAAGCAGTTTTACTCTGCCACAGTGGTTCTAGTGTTAGTAGAGCAAGAACAGATACTTAAGATTCACTCTGGGCATCTTTGTAATGGGAACACAGGGACTCTGGGGCACCCCCGGGTAGTTGTATGTCAATCAGACACTAGGCCTAAGTGGTGGCACTAGTCCTTCAACAAAAGGGGCGCACTTCTGAGGGGGACCCAGGCTTCCTGCATGGTCCCAGAGTCTGTGATGGTGGAGTTATTATGAGCTTCCCATATGCTCATCCACCATACCTGGTGATAAGATGCAGGCAGAAGCCTAGGATGGGAAAGAACTCATAGGGAGAATAGGTACTTCAGGCACTGTTGTCTCCCAGGAAGGCTTCTCCCAGTCCATTTGAAGGTCTCCACGGATAACACAGTGATCAGGCTATAGTGCAGTCTCTTGTCTATGGAACAGGGCTACAGCAAAGCTCACATTCCCATTTTCCCTAGACAGTATCCTGTGGTCCACTTCTCCGCTGCAAGTGGAGTGAGTTCTGGATGGACAGGTTGAAGTCCCAATGCATCAGTGACAGGCTGCTGTGTTAGCAACTATGCACACATACAACTGTACTCACACAGATACATGTGCTTACTCATATACATACACATTCATGAATTCACTCCTCCCATATCTAAACCTTGTATGTGTACCTACATACACATGCCCACGATTTACACACTCATGCACATATGTACATACTACCTACGCAGGTCCTCAAAGTATACATATGCACTGACGTATATACATACACACATTGATGCACATGTGTGAATACCCATTTTCCAGCAGAAAGGTCTATGCACATATGGACAGACTATATATGCATATATTATATTATACTCATGTATACAAATAGTTCATCATATACACAATCCTATATATCACATATTCAAGCCCCATATAGTGTGTGCACATGCACATATATGAGCAAAATATGAACAGCACTTTCTGTGCAAACATCATCACCCATGGATATCTACACACACACACACACACACACACACACATTTTTATGCATACAGTATGCCTAAGGCTAGCTTTTTTTATTTTTTATTTTTTTGAGGCAGGGTCTCCCTGTGTCACTGTGAAGCCCCGGCTGACCTGGAACTCACTGTGTAGATCTAGCTAGCCTCAAACTCAGAGATGGTACTGTCTCTGTCTCACAAGTATTAGAATTAAAAATGTGCACCATCACACTTAGGCCAAGACTACCTATTCTATTATAGACTAAGAATGTATCTGGTACATACTGTTAGGTTTAAAACCTGGGAAATGTGGGTGGGGTGTCTACTTAATATATCAAAGCAGACCTGGCTGCCAAGTTCTCCTGGCATCCCTCAGTCCCTACCTGTTACAGGGTTCTCCTAGCTGGCACATCCTGCCCCCTACCCTAAACTTCTCCAGCCTAGGGGCTGCGCTGCCCTTCCCTATATAATCCAACCATTTTCACTGCCCCATTCCCTTTGAGCCTCCTGGCTGCTGCACCTGGCTCCTCTCTCCCTTCCCCTTCCCCTCTCCTCACATGGCTCGCAGTCATGTTCTCTCTGGACTCTCCCAATGCCTCCCTTCTGTCTAAACTAAACTCTCTCTCACCACAGCCAGAAGCAGTCGGGCCCTTCCCTTTTTTCTTTTGTCATTCACACACCACCACTTCAGTCACCAGCTCCTTCCCAGCTTACACGTCTGCTTCTTCTGTTCACACTGGAATGGCACTCCAAACCGCACATGACAACACCACAGGGACTGCGAACTGTTTGATCGTCTTAAGTGTTTTGAGACATGATTTTCCATGTATTTTCCAGGCTGGCTCCACCTCCTGATCTTCCCAAGTAACTGAGATTACAATCATAGCCACCATTCCAAGCTTGTCACAGTTTTAAATGCAGTAGAACCAAATGGAGAAGGAACATCAGTGCTCTCTGGGCGTGAGGGGCATCATCCGTGAGGTGGTGGTGGAGGACACTATGTGTATCCTGAGTTCTGGGGACAGGTCTCTGGAGCCTTTGCTGAAGCCCATGCTGAAGAAGCATGTTATGACCAGAAGAGAGTCAAAGGCCTCTCAGAATGCGGACTAGAGCACACTCTGGACATAACATTCAATTCAGATCATCTCTCCTTTCTCCCTATCCATCGTGAAAACTTGAATGCTATTTCTAAATAAAGAGAAATATGTGTAAGACTAGCCAACAGGTACTGGTGCCCTCCATGTGTTCAGTATACAATACTGAATATGTTCAGTTCATGTGGTCTCCATGGAGTATGCCTTCTGAGCTGGCAGCTGGCCTGGGCACACACATCCTCTGATGTGTGATGGTGAAGCCATAGAGGCAAGATGTCCACAGATGCCAGGGAGGGCAACTTATTCAGGCTTCAGGGGCATGAGGGTCTCTATTTTCTATGTCTGGATCCTGCAAGGTAGTAACTGACATGGACAGGTGGTGAAGTTTGCCTCAGTACCCAACTCCAAGGGGTGGGAGGCAGAGCAGGACCCTGACCACAGGGCAAAGCTCAGTCTCATGACCAAAACAGACAAGAGCTACAAGATGGGAGTATGAGGCCTGCAAGGCAGGGTGCTTCTAAGATAACTGTGACCAATGAGGTAGATGAAGCTTGCTGGTGGGAGCCTCTGTGATCTGACATGGGATACAGATGTTCTCACAGCAAATACCCCAAGTCCTCCACTAACCTTCACTGCTGATATCTGTCAGTCTAGCAGACTACCAGTTCACAGAACAGACTGCCCCTAAGTCTCCCTGGCCTGGGTGGACCCAGCTCAGGGTCTCAAAGTCCAAAGAAGAGGCAATAACCCTGTCATGCCTAAGAGTGCCTCTGCTCATTGGGATGATGGCATTATGATTCCATTTCATTACTGGCCTTCCATTGGGTGACTATTGGTTCTCTTCACCTTTCAGGCTAGTATGACATGTGAATTCTCTTCACAACTCAGAATGTGACACCCTCACCAAAGAAGCCCTGCTTTTGAGGGCTCACATTATTTGCCTAGCTCTACCCTAATATCCAGGATGCTACCATATTTTAAGGGTAACTTCCTCAATTGTCTCTGAACATCCCCTATGACGAGTCACGTAACTAACTCAGCTCTGGAATAAGAATACAGTCATCTTGGTGGGCGGTGGTGGCACATGCCTTTTAATCACAGAATTCAGGAGGCCGGGACTCTATGAGTTCGACGCTAGCCTGGTCTACAAGAGCTAGTTCCAGGACAGGCTCCAAAGCTACAGAGAAACCCTGTCTTGAAAAACAAAACAACAACAACAAAATACAGTCATCTCAGGGGTACTCTGCATAGCTAATCTTCCCTGAGCGGGAATATGGGAATCCTGGGCACTGTGCTGTACAAACCTCTCCCCATCTCTGATCACAGGGATGGCTCCTACATTTTTTTCCTCTTTGTGCCAAAGACTGTGCCTTAAAAATCTACTGATGTCTTTGCTTCCCACTTTCTACTTCCCTGAGTTTGTCAGGGGATTTGATCCTGACAAACAGGCTGGAGGGGGTGGGCCTACTCCCCACCAGCCTCAGCTTGGCATGGGGAAATTTCCTGGGAGGCTTGTGGCTCCAGATGCTGGGGTCATCGTTTAGGGTCCCTTCTTAATAACACAACATTCAATTGACTAGAACATGCCAGTAGGTCAAGATGGCTTCAACCCTGCTCCTGCCAGCTGGGGAAAGCAGGTCCCTTGGTTGTCATGTGGGTCAAGGGCTCTCTCTTAGCTGCTTGGGCTTAGACTACAAAGCCCTCTGGGTTTTCAGCATGGCCAGGTCCCAAGCTGTACCTCTGGTGTTTAGGTAACTTTCAAGACTGCAACAGTGAGAGAAAAATCTCAAGACAGATGTTAAATCCAATGCAGAAGTCTTGAGGGGCAGGCATGTCCCCATCCTACTGCAGACCCTGGACCGCTCAGCTCTTGGCCAGGCATATGTATGTTTCCACGAATACCATGATTCACTGGGGATATTCAGAGTGTCTGAGAGTCACACGAGGGCCAGAGCAGGTCCCTCAAAGCTTGACAGGATGTACCTGGTGAGTCACTTGGTTGCCCATGAATGTGATCCAGTGTTATGCTGGTTACCACTGGCTGTAGGGCCAGGTATTCTGGTCAGAGTCTCATGAGGTTACCTCCTGGAGCTATGCTGCTAAGAACCAATATGTTAAGTGTCTAATATCTTGACCTGGGCACTAACTAGATGTCTGGGAATTACTAGGGCCTGTGGCCCTGCTTCCCCATCTCCAAAACTCTATTCAGTCCCCTTACCTTAGTCTTCTAGGTCGGGGGTATGGGCTGGCAGCTGAAAAGGAAGGAACCATAGGAGTCTAGTCTGTGCAGGGATGGGTCTCCCCACTGCACGTTTGATTATGTCCAGTTGGCACAGAGATAGAGGACACTGGTAGAGAGGGGAATAGCTGTCTGGCTGTCAGACGCATTGGATACAGGACCCTCATTCTGAGGAAAAGATCCCCAGTATTTCCTGCCAGGCAAGTGTGAAACAGGTACCAGCAGCATGATCAAGTTGCTGGCATAATTCAGTCTGTTGGAAAGTTTCCTCACCACTTTAGGTCACAAGACTTGGGATCTGACACAATCAAAGGGTTGGGAGGAGGACACCCACAGCTGCTGGAGGTCGTGCCTGCAACAATCCTTGTCCTCAGGAGCCACCTTCTGTAGACTGTGTCCAGGAAAATGCAAAGCCCAAGAGGCAAGGCACAGCTGCAGCAGATGGTGGGTAAGCCTGCAGCTTACTTGGGTATACCACATAGTACACACTATGTTCTGTTAGGCCTTTCCCCTTGCTTTACACTACAGCACTCTGAGACCCTGGATGTCTCAAGGGAACCAGTGCCATTGTTGCAGATATCAAGATTCCAGGAGCACCAGAGTGAAACACTGAGTACTTATCTGCTTCAGAAAGGTAGATTCAGAACTCCCTGCCAGGCAAGCCACACATGGTGAGTCTAGGTTTCTGGAGATCCCATGCCTGTAAATCTACAACTTTATTTTTTCACATTGGAAAGGGGTCTTAAAAAAATAGAATCATTTATTACTCACAGCCAGTCTTTTCTTCCGGCCATAGAAATGACCGAAGGAGGTGTAATTCACACACATAGGTGTATGCATGCAAACAGATGCACACAACACAGGGACATACATGCAGACAGACACACGTGCAAGATGCCATGGTGATATGTACAGAGGACACATACAGACAGACACGTGCACACATGCACATGGATGCACACACTGACACTAACACACAGGCACACCTGAGGAGATGCTGGGAAAGTTGCCTGCTCTTGACAGGTACAGGGCTCCTTACCTGGGGGGGAATGAGATGTCCAGTTCATACAGTCTGTCCTTAAAGACAGACAACTCCTTGTCAAATTCCAAGAGCTAAAGAAAAGAAAGGAAAACAGAATCACTTGATTTCCTCACTGGAAGGTGGTGCTCTGTGTGTACCTGGGTTGTGTGCAAATTCCTAAAAGCAGGAATGACTCAAGCGTCCAGCGTGATCTTGCCCTACTCAGAGAAGATCCCCCACTACTGAAACTCTGGGGTGCCAGCCTGGCTCTACCATCCAGCTGCCTCTGCTGTGAGCAGTGCAAGAACAGTGCTCAGACTGCCTGGTCCTGCTCACATAAGACACATGAATATGTCCCAGAAAGCATGCACCCGAGTGGGACCTGGATATCCTTTCCAGAGCGAGGGGAAAATGTCCCAAACCGAAAGTGACCCTCAGAGTGAGCAAAACCAACTCAGCGCATCAGAAGCTGCGGCTGAGCCTGCACACTAGTGACAGTCTAGAAGCCAGCTGGGTGGAAATATTCACTACAGCATGCAGGGAAAGTGGCAGGCAGCCTGGCTCCCTCAGGAGGCTTCCATCAGAATCCTATGCCTGCTGGAAGGAGAGCTCCCCACCAGCCATGGCTCTGCCCAGTCACCATGAACACCCTGTGGGACACTATCCATTAATCATGTCCTACGCCACAGCTGTGTGTAGCCATGGCATCGTTGTGGGGCTACCCTCAGAACCACACCGTGTCTCCACTTCTTCCTACCACCTCATCCATCATTCTCGAATGCGCAATTACCAGCATGTGTACACTGTAATTACTTATGTGCCAGTCTGCTACCTGCTCACTGGCATGGCTCTTCTGCCTGCCTGCCCCTCGCAGAGCTGCCTTCATCAGATCAGCACCAGACTGGGTGCCACTCCTATCAACCAGAGTGACTTAGCCCTGGATGAGGGTCAAGTCAAGGCCAGTTAAAATCCCCCTCTGAGGTGATTATGTTTATGCGAGAGGAGAAAGGGTAAGCTATCACTCCAGACAGAGCCTCCTTATTATTTTCATAACCTCAGAGCCATGTGGTGGCATGCTGGACATTCACAGACTCAAGCCAGAGGATCTCAGACCATGTCTGGCCTGGCTCCAACATTGGCTTCCATTTAGCACTACCATGGTCTTGAGCATATGAAGAAAACAGGAAGAAACAAGTTTGCTTGGAGGTGCTGCCAGTGTGAGTCCAGAGCCAGTGTTCCCTAAAGGTCTCGGCTAAAGCCTGAGGCAGCTCAGAGTTACAAAGTAGAATAAGCAACAGGTGCATTGACCCAAAGCACAGAAGCACCTGCTCAGAGTAGTTTCAGGAGACTGGGTGGAGCACAGCACCCCACCCTCTTAAATCCCTTCTCTTTTCCATGTTTACTGTGGACTTTTAAGGAGGATATGCAACCCATTGAGGCCTCCTGAATAGGTTCCTGAGAGGTGACTGGAACTCCATTCTTCAATTAAATGACTCCATTGTTTCTGGTTGCCAAGGTTCTGGACTGTCTACTGCCTTTTCACGCATTATATGGCAACTTCTTCAGGTTACTGTAAGATTTCTTCCTCTTGTCAATGCTCTGTTTCACTTGGTGTCTGGATTTTCCATTCTTTCAGCTCAGGATACACCGCTTCTGAGGATCTTTGATGTAGACAGGTGTGAAAATCGGCAGGTAATCTCTTCCTGCTGGAAGGGGCCCTCTGTCCACCCATCTTGTCTCTGCTCCATACCTTCTGCCACACTAAGCTTTAGTGCTGTTTCTGGGCCACTCCTCCACTTAGTCTCTAGTTTTTAAATCCTGTCTTCAGCTATGTCTACTCCGTCTGGATGTTTACTCTCAACAACTACGATCTTAGAAGCTCTATATATCCCCAGCTGTCTGACATTTTGTGGGTCTTCTGTGCCTCTGGCTGTTGTCTTCAGACCCTTGATCAAAAGTAGAGTGCTTCTCCCATGCTCTGCTGGCTGAGGCTGTGAGCTTGTCTTTACTGGTTCAAAGTCTGAGAAAATTTCTAGTTGTGAATGTGGTCTACCACACAGAAGATTCTAATCCACTCACAGAAAATAAACAAATCTGCGTCCTCACAAGGAAGCTGTGGGCTGGACACTCACTGGCCTGTCAGGTCTGAGGCCCACTGTACTAGAATGACACCTGCCTGGGCCATAGAAGTCATCAGCTAAGTCTTCTGGCCTTTGTGGGCTCTCAGTCTGCCCTACCTCCCACCCTGGCTCTGTTCAGACTTCTAGAAGCAGAAGGGGGACAAAAAGCTGGGAACACAGACAGGGACCCTGCAGAGCTAGAATTTAGGCCAATGAGACTTATTTAACCTTGGATAATGAAGTACTGTCTTTGTGCACGATTAAGTATTGCTCAGGAGTGGGCAGTCACTGCCTCTGACTGCCAAGGTCCACAGGAGTCTGTGAGCACAGAGGGGCAGATAAGGCATTTGAATCTTTAG